>NC_066635.1:13479979-14679979 GCF_025201925.1 Gopherus flavomarginatus
GAGCAACAACTGAATTCCTTGCAGTCAGGGGTGATTTAGTGATCTCCAGAAGGGGGAGTCCCTGGGTACCCACCTCCCTGCAGGACAGTGGTATGGCTCTGAGAATGGGCCCTGGAGGATAAGGCTGTTAAGCTGTCATTCCAAGGTCATAAACTCGCAAGAGCAGATAAAAGTGCTTTCTCAGTAGCTTGGTACAGGGAAACCCCACAGAGTTGAGCACAAACTCTGCCCGAAACATGATACCCAGACAAATTGTTTATTATAGTACAAAGAACGGAGGATCAGGGACAGCCCCTACCACCTGGAGGTTGTAGTCAGACAATGGACACCTTTCCCACCCCATCAGGGCCCCCATGTCGATCACAAGAATCACCTGATGCCCAATAGATTATGCAGGGGCTAGGGAAGGGAGTTTAAGTCAGTGGAGAAGCACAAAACTGTTCTGAGGTAACTGAGGCTCTGGATCAGTGCATGAGTGAGTACTAACCCTATTTAAAGGGCCTTTGGCTGGGAACAGTTGAGAGCTTTTTAAAGAGCTTGACCATGGGCAAGTGTCAGCGTCACTGCCTCCTGCAGAGCGATCTGTAGGGTGATTTGGATATCAAGTGACTGTACTGGACTGAGTTGAGCCAAGATTGTTTTATGGGGCAGTTTCATTTGTTGCAATCTTCCAAAGGCATTGTCCTAGGAAGATTTGCTCACTCTTTGCAGTCTCACTGCAACTCATTTCATGCTTCCACAAAGGTCCAACAAGCCCAGTTGCTACAACTAATTCCCATAATGCGTTGTCAGACTTCACTCTGTCCTTAGGGAAATCTCTCGTTGAAGATAATGGAGATTTTCTTACAGACTAGATCAGTGGTTTTCAAACTGCAGGTCATGACCCAGTACTGGGTCACAGAATGGAAGGCACTGGGTTGCGGCCGCTCTGGTCAGCACCGTCAACTGGGCCGTTAAAAGTCCCATTGGTGGTGCTGCCCAGCTAAGGCAGGCTAGTTCCTACCTGTTCTGACACCGCGCCGCGCCCTGGAAGCGGCCAGCTGCAGGTCTGGCTCCTGGGTTGGGGGGCCACAGGGCTCCGTGTGCTTCCCCCACCCCAAGCACTGGCTCCACACTCCCATTGGCTAGGAACCGGTCAATAGGAGCTAGGGGAGTGGTGCCTGCAGGCGAGAGCTGCGCGGAGCCGCTTGCACGCTTCCGCCTAGGAGCTGGACCTGCTGCTGGCTGCTTCTGGGGCACACCACGATCCATGGTGCCAGGACAGGCAGGAAGCCTGCCTTAGCTCCTCCGCTGTGCCACTGACAGGGAGCCATTGGAGGTAAGCCCACACCCCAACTCTGTGCCCCAACCCCCTGTCCCAGCCCTGAGCTCTCTCACCCCCAAACCTGGAGCCTGCTTCTGCAACCCAAACCCCTCATCCCCGGCCCCATCCCAGAGCTCTCACCCCTATCTCCTGCCCCAGCCCTGAGCCACCCTCAAACCTGGAGCCTCCTCCTGCACCCCAAACCCCTCATCCCTGGCCCCACCCCAGAGCTGTCACCCCTATCTCCTGCCCCAACCCTGAGCCACCCTCAAACCTGGAACCTCCTCCTGCACCCCAAACCCCTCATCCCTGGCCCCACCCCAGAGCCTGCACCCCCATCCCAGAGCCCTGACCCCCTCCCACACCCCAAACCCTTGCCCCAGCTCAGAGCCCCCTCCCACACCCTGAACCCCTCATTCCTGGCCCCACCCCTGCACCCCATCCCTCTGCCTCCTCCAGCCCTGAGCTCCTCCCACATCCCAAACTCCTCATCCCCATCTGCATTGGGTTGTGGGCATCAACAATTTTCTTTAACTGGGTCGCCAGAAAAAAAAAGTTTGAAAACCACTGGACTAGAGAAGTGCTTAAGGATTGGGCCTGTTGTACATACATAAGAAATCTCACAGCTCCTGATCCAAAGCCCACTCAGGTCAATGGGAATCTTTCCACTCAGTCCAGAGGATTTCAGGTCAGGACTATAGACCAGAAAGAGATCAGCTAAACTCAGTATTGTTAACCCCCACTATAAAAAATATAAACCACAAGATTTAAAAAAAAAGATTTTTTTTGTCACCTGGTTTTTGAATACTTGGGTCATGTTTTCAAGCTTTTGTCTACAGCCCTGGGAACCAGACACTTCTTTTTTATTAAAGGACAACTGAGATTCTTATGTAATCAACATGACTCCCAGAGCTAAGGCTTCATACATCACAAGACTTGCAATGAAACCAAACCAAACCACCACACATAGGTAACGCGGGCAGCTAGAAACAATTTTTAAAAAGTCTCTTGGCTGTTTAGTAATGAGGAGGGATAGCTCAGTGGTTTGAGCATTGGCCTTTTAAACCCAGGCTTGTGAGTTTAGCCCTTGAGGGGGCCACTTAGGGATCTGGGGCAAAATCAGTATTTGGTCCTGCTAGTAAAGGCAGAGGGCTGGGCTTAATAACCTTTCAGTTCTATGAGCGAGGTAAATCTCCATGTATTATTAAGAACCACATCCAACAGATGCAAGTATGCTACTAGGAGGCCCTCAGATAGCACGGTGCTGGATAGAGTATAATTCATTGCCTGGCTAGAACAGACCAATACATGTTCTAGTTACAGTTCCATTATGATTAGCAACATTCCCTTTTCACTGCTAGACATTAAACACTTTGCAATCCATCATTTGGTGTTGAATCAGTGGAGATATCTCCAGTTCACTAGGGCTGCGCCTGATATCTGGGCAGCAGTGGCCTGACTCCTGTTCGTGAATTATGTTATAATGCAATATGATATAAGCAAATAGAAAATAGTTGGGGGTAGTTCATATATTTTCTTTGATTGAGAAGTAGCTACTATTATTGTGGGACACGAGTCCAAGGGTGAAATTCTGGCCCCATTGACTTCACCTCCAGAGTAGGGAAAAGAAACACAAGAATACCAAAAATTGATACACTGCTATTGATTTTGTTTGTATTACTAATGCATGTATTTCTGGGTCCAATCCTGCTTACAATAAGGATGAGAATAGTTCAGAGAAAAAGAATGGTCCCGTGATTCAGGTGCTAGTCTAGAACTCAAGACCTTGGCGCAAGTCCTTGCTCTGCCACAGACTTCCTTTGTGACCATGGGCAAGTCATTTAATACCTCAACTGTAAAACTGGAATAGCAGCACTTTCCTACCTCATAGGAGTATTGTAAGGCTCAGTATAAAGATTGTGAAGTGCTCAGATACTGTGGTAATGGGGCCATAAACAGACCATGTCCACTGAAGTCAGTAGAAATATTTCACTTCAATGGGCAATGGACTGGGTGCTCTGACACTAGCTACCCTCTCTGCCTCAGTTTCCCCATCTTTGAAATTGGGGGTGGTGGGGAATTGCGATTTAAGCATTTTCTTAATGTAGGAAAGGAGTGATTAATAGAAGTGTGCAAAACACATCTTAAAGGGCAAAGCTGTGCAAATCTTTTCCTGTACATTGTTATGAATTAAAAATAGGAAATGTTCACAATTCACTAAAGAACAAGGATGCTTTCAAAAGCAAAAATCGGCTCATTTTCAAACAAAAATGGTTTTGCATCCAGTAGCATGTAAATGATCTTTTTGCATATTTGTGATGTTAATACCAGGCTTCTTTGAACAAAGTTCTGCAAAATTAAAACATTGCATTTTTCGTGTTATTACTATTAGGTGTTACTGTCATGGCATTCACGACTAAAAGACCCAGTTGAGAACAAGGTCTCATTGTGCTAAGTACTGGACATAGCAATAAGGGGCAGTCCCCGTCCCAAAGAGGTTACAGTTTAGAGGGAGAAGATAGAGATCAAGTGACTTGCCCAAGGTTACACAGCAGCCTAGCGGCAGGGCCATGTCTCCCAAATCCCAGTGCAGGGCGGTATGTAATTCACTGTGCTGCCTCACAGCTCTATGTCTCCCTCTTTAGTAAGTTGCCTAGCAGAAGAAACCCACCCTGTTTATTTCTCTGATGGAAGCTTTCTTCTCAAGGAGTCACACTCCTCTGTTCTGCTGGCTCTTTATTTTGCCACATGCATGTGAGAATCAAATTTAACCCTCTGAGCACCGCCAAAATGCAAGATCGGGCCCATCATTTTGTATTTTCCAAAGAAGATGGTGGAAACTTACACCAGAAGCGTCTTGGGCTTCCATTATTTACAGTAGTACAGCTTCCCCGATCCCAGCTGCATGTCAATCTGCAGTGCATGCTGCTAGTGCTATGAAAATGGGGTTGGATTTCTTAGCTTCAGCTCACCGCAGGTCACTGGTTCTGTACTATGTTTCAGACAGCTCTTGGCCTGAGCTGTCATTCCCAGTTACCAGTGATGTCATTCAGAGCAGCTGGCTTTGCAGATCCCCTGGGGAAAGGTGAGAAAGCACTTACAGCTGGAGCTACCTCGAGCAGCTCTAAAAGAAAACAAAAGTATTGAATTTACACCAATATGATGGATGGCTTTGACTTGTGCAGGGATGAGCGTGCCTGGTATGTTTCCATAGTGCACGCTGGCTGCTGAAGTCTTGGGGGAACAGATGGAGGATACCAATTGTTGACAGTGATTTTTAGGGGTCAGTTTCATTTTTAAGCATGCACATCACCGGAGACCAACACAAACCCTCTGTGGAGTTCTGCTCACGTCAGCAGTTCAGTGGAAATGCCTCCGAAAGAGTCCCCCCTCCTCTATTGGTATGTCTACACTGCAGCTGGAGTTGTGACTGTAGTGGGTGTGGGCACACAACACACACACAAGCTTTCATCCAGCTACTGCAGCTAAAAATAGTAGCAATGCCACATTAGCATAGAGCCCTGGCAGGCAGGCAATGGGTATGTGCCCAGGGTTCTAGGTGGGCATGTCCAGTGCCAGCGCTACCATTTAGGCGGACTAGGCAGTTGCCTAGGGCGCCAAGATTTGGGGGTGCCACCGGCAGCCCAGGGCTTCCCCTAGGTCAGCGCGCCACCGCCAGCAGCCCGCAGCCCAGGGGTTCCCCTGGATCAGTGCGCCGCCATCGGCAGCCAGCAGCCTGGGGGTTCCCCTGGGTCAGCGCGCCGCCACCGGCAGCCAGCAGCCCGAGGGTTCCTCTGGATCAGCGCGCCGCCATCGGCAGCCAGCAGCCTGGGGGTTCCCCTGGGTCAGCGCGCCACCAGCAGCCTAGGGGTTCCACCACGCAGTCTCTCCTTCACTTCTCCCGCCTCCCAGGCTTGCGGCGCCAATAAGCTGTTTGACACCGCAAGCCTGGGAGGAGAATTAGAGCAGGACAGCGTGCATGGGGAGGACGTGGAGCAGAGGTGAGCTGGGGTGAGGAGGTACCACAGGGCTCCCTGGGCCAGGGGGTGGGGAGCTGCCACAGGGATGAGGGGCACACCTCAGGGCAGGGAGCTGCTGTAGGGCTGGGGGGGCGCAAGGTGGAAGTTTCGCCTAGGGCGCGAAACTTCCTTGCACACCGGCCCTGAGCATGTCCAGTCCGTGCCAACATCTGCGCCGGTGCAATTTCACTGCTATTTTTAGTGGCGCTAGCTAGGTTAAAGCTGTGCGAGGATGCTTAGACTAGCTGCAATCACTCCTCTGAATACAGTGCAGACATACTGGAAAGGTGAAATACTGGCCCCACTGACACCAGTAGGGAGTTTGCTATTGACTTCAATACAACCTTGATTTCACGCTCTGATCTCATTCACCAGCCCTGGTGGAGAGTGAAGGAAAAAGAACGACTTTCTATGTGAATGAAAAGTTAACATAGGCCAGATTTTCAAACATGGGACCCTACCAGGATCCTGTCCATTTTAGGTGCTTCCAGGCCAATCTGATTATTCAAATGAAAGATTAAGGTTCTCATGTCTGGAAACTCCCCCTTCAAACAGAACACACACACAGCACCGCTGACATGCTACCTTTTATTTAGGGTGATTTTTGGTTGCTCTGTTCTAGTGATGAACAGAACCGAATGTATCCAGTTTCAGATTCCGGCATGTAAAGGTGCCCACTGCAAGAGGACATCGTTCTTGTGGCCATATAAGCTAGAAAGAGGAGCCTATACCAAAACTGCTGTGAAAGGCACCATCCTTTACCCTGCTTGAATCCATCACACGCACATATGTGCGCACAGAATTAGTGCATGAACACAGCCCTCGGCCTGGGGTTCCTTGATAGCAGGTGAAGTAACTGGGAAGAAAGCTAGGCTGTACTTGATTTTTCTCCAAGGCCTCTCTGTCTCAGACTTTAGTTTCCTCTCCCGGAAGAGTCACTCTCACCTCCCAGGTGGAGTTAATGAGCAACACCTACCACAACGAGTCAACAGGAATTCTGTGTTGGACACTTTACAAAGTGGATCAACAGAAGAACCTGCCACGATAGCTCAGCCCCCGAACTGTGAACTCTGGGGAAGTTCCGATCTAGAGTGACACACCCACGAAAGCTCATGCTCCAAAACATGTTAGTCTAGGAGGTGCCACAAGACTCTTTGCTGCTTTTACACTTCCAATGTTTGGGAAAATTCAGGTTTGAACTTGTTAGACCCAAAGTGTGATCATGTCTGTCACCTCCAGATTTTGGTTCTTCACTTCCCACTGCAGGATCAGGCAGGATTCTAGAGCTGGTTGAAGTTTTTCAACCAACACAAGTTTCCTGCCCCAAAATGGAGTTTTATCTAAACCAAAACCTTCCACAGGAAAATGTTAGGACTTTTGTTTTTCCAACCTAAAGTTTTCCAAAAATATCAAATTTGTTTCTCCTTTTTTCCTGTCTCCCTTCACCCCCAGTACAATAAAACGAATAAGTGACAGAGTAAAGAGAAAAATGAAACTCTGCAACTCTAGCTTTTCAGAATCTGAGGAAGTTTTGAAAATTTGGAAAGGAAAAAAGCAAAGACAAAGAGGAAAGCGAAAGATTCCAGACATAGATTTTCAGAGTAGGGGCAGCAGATTACCCCATATCTGCCTACTCTGGGGTTCTTACACCTTGCTCCTTCTGAAGCACCTGGTACCAACCACTGTGGGTGACAGCATCTTAGATTAGATGGGCCTGGGGTCTGATCCAGTCTGGCAGTTCCTATGGACCTAGTGCACTCAGTGCTAAGAACGGGGGGGGACCCCAAACATCTGAAATTTTGATATCTATTTTTTGATAACTGAATCAAAACCAATGCTTCCGTTCAAATTATTTCAAAATTTTCCCATAAAAAAGTCACTTTTTCAAAAAAGTTTAATTTTAATTTGAAACTGGGCGGTGGGGAGAACAGGTTGGAAATAAACAGGTTTTTCCAACCATCTCTATAGGAGACACTTGCAAGCACTTGGACTTCTGCTACAAGACTTTTCTGGCTCCCCCTCCAACCCCCGGCACCAATCCATTCACAACTTTGGGCTACCCAGAGAAAACGAGCCAACGAGGTAGATCAATATAGCTCCCTCTAGCTCAGTTACGGCAAGGTAGTACTATGCCGCAAATTGATGTGTTCCTGAAAAAAAATTAAAGATAAAATTATGAGTGAGCAAATGCAGCCATATACAGGGCCAGATTTAAGGGCAGGGGAACCAGGCAATAGCCTGGGGGTGCCAGGCTTGGAGTGCTGTTTTTGTTGTTAGTGATAAAAGGGAAAATAGGGAACCCTTGAAACATGTTTCTTCAGACATTCTATGTGGATTCATTTTTCACTAACCTCCTAAAATGTTCTGGACCTTAGTAGAACCTTGTGGAACCTTCCAGACTTTCTGAGAACTACATTTTCCTCAAACCTCCTAGAACGTTGTCAGCCCTGCCCTCACGGGTATATAAGGGGCAGGACATTGCCTGTCAGTCAGTGAGATATAAGAACAAAGTGAAGTGAGAGCCTAGCTGTGCTAGTGTGAACCTTGTTTTATTGTGTAATTGTGAAAGTATACTTGTGTTTTAAGATATGAAGAGTGTAAGTAGTGACTAGTAAAAGGACATATTTAATGAGATGCCAGAGATCTCTATCGAATCCCTATCTACACAATATAAAAGAAATACCGTTACTTCTTTTGCTATGCTTAATGCAAAATGCGGATCATAGACTTTTGCTCTCCCTAATACCATTTTACCCTGCAGAAAATAAAAGATGCTGCTGAAGAAGTCTTCAGGCGTTCAGTATAGGAAGCGAAAAGCTCAGTTGCAATCTAGTTTGCAGCAAGGGGCAAATTTGATGGGAAAAATATCTGAAACAGAACACCACACACTGGGCTTTAGGCAGTAGCGATGGTCCCAGTGCAGAAGAAATTGAGGAATTTATTTGCTTAAATATGGCATGAATAAATACAGATTTACAGATCCTAGTGTGCAAATGTATTATCTTATCTGACAGGGATAAATCATGCATGCAAATCATGCATCAAAGTTGTGAAATGGCCTACCAAGGCAATGCAGGGGAGGGGGCACCAAGTTGTTCCTTGCCTGGGGCCCCATTTGGTCAGGATGACCAATTGCTCCTAAGGTGTGAGCTTTTGGGGAGGAGTGTTCATAGTGTTCACTACACAGTTGTCAGGAGGTGATCCACAGCTTAAACTTAGTACACCAGACCCTCGCTAGAACGCACGTCGATATAGCGCGAATTCGCATATAACACGGTCGCAGACATGGATCCCAAATGTAATTACTTTAATTGCAATTCATTTTAATGAAGTCTCCGCGTTAACGCGGTACTGCGCATGGATCCCAAATCCCGCGTTCTAGCGAGGGTCCGGTGTATGTCCTGAGCTACCACGTACTTGTTGCCTGTTCTCCTGCTTTCCTCAGAGAATTAGATTTTAAGCTAATTGGAGTGGGGGCCCTGGGTGAAGGATTTCACCTCATGTCTTTATGTCTGTTTGTTACAATATCCTAGCACAATGGATCGCTGCTCTTGTCTAGGGCCCTTTGGTGCGACTGCAATACAAGTAATAGAAAATGTGCAGATACAGGTACAGCAGCTCCATGACAAGACAGGAAGGATGACCAGAATCCACGCTCGATACACCTGAGCAACACCGCCGACAAGTCACTAACCCTCCTAGCCATCTATGTGGGGGTCTGAGTCACTTGACCACCCAAGTTGTAGATTTCAGTGCACCTGATCTGTTCTCAAGTCCTGCTTGGCACCAGCTCATTTGGAGCCAGCCTAGCACCTGGCACTGGAGTGCTGAGTATTCCTTTGTCTGTGCTCCCCCACGCAGGCATTACGTGGTACAGAGAGCCACGTCGGAGCCCATTATGTCAGGCTGAATGTCACCCTAACTGGATACAGGAGAGTATCTGGAGTTGGGAAGGAAGGCAGACGTGACTCCATCCATGTCTTTTACAACAGCTCATGTGTAATGCCTTTTTAGGTCTGCTGCATAGAGAGATTTATTGCACTGATTAGGCGGGGCGGGGGGAGAACCCTCTGAGCTAAAGCAGGTTTTCTGATAAGGCTGTGCGTGTATTATTCCACTGCAGAAAGGCCGCATGCAAACAATGTCAGGTTTGGGTTCAGTTTGGGCATTAAACCACAGCCTGCAGCAGGAACAATGCCTCAGTGTGTGCTGGGGAAGCACACCAAGCAAGCACAGCTGCTCTACCACCTTGGAATAAAGTACAAGGTGCACTCTTCCCTGTGGGACAAGCACTGCTGGCTGGCGTGCTGGGCCCTGGGATCACCATGCAGAGGGCATAGTGAGGCTGGCACTAGCTTATTGCAGCACCACCCTTATGTTCTAACTGCGTTTTGAGGGTTCAGGGTTCAAGGCTCTGTACCGTCACCCATCACTGCAGTACATGTTTGACCTCTGCTCTTCCTCCCTAGTGCACCTGAGCAGGGCTAGGTGCAACTGACCCCATAGGGATAGATTCCGCAACATGCTGAACGCCTCCTAGGAAGCATTCAGTGCTTTTGACCCCCACCGACATAGACAGGGGTTAGTGGGCACTGACAGATGCTGCTAAGTACCATGCAGGATAGGGCCCTCATTGAAGGAGTCCGCAGTGTTTTGTTATAGGTAGTGTTGTTGCAGGAGTGCTCTATAAAACAGCTCTCTCTCTCTCTCTCCTCACACAGCAGAGTAGTTATTAGATAAGGTATAATAGATAGCACTCAGGAAGACGCACTCTTCCTTCTCTGCTGCCTTCAGAGCTGGGAGCCCAGCCAGCAGCCACTGTTCTCCAGCTGCCCAGTTCTGAATGTGTGCAATAAAGTTCCCCCACCCCCCCAAAGCTCCCCAGTTTGAGAACTACTGATCTAGACCATCTCTGACAAGCGTTTGTCTAACCTCTTCCTAAAAACCTCCAGTGATGGCGTTTCCACGCTCTTCCTCGGTGATTTGTTCCAATGCTTAACCACCCTGACAGTTCGGAAGGATTTTTCTAACGTCCATTCTAAATTGCCTTCACTGCAATTGAAGTGTAGGTCTTTATATGCAATTCTTAAGTGTCAACTGGAGCTGGCTGTTTTTTACTTCTGCTTTAGGCTGTCAACACACTGCCACTTTCAGCGCTAAACTTTGAGTTGTTCAGGGGTGTGAAAAGACCCCCCCCCCCCCAGCAACAAAAGTTTTAGTGCTGAAAAGCGTCAGTGTAGACCGTGGTTTATTGCTGGGAGCAAAGCTACCACCGCTCATTCGAGGTGGATTTTTTTTTTTTTAATTGGTGGGAGAGCTCTCCCCTGTGATAAAGCGGGTCTACACTGCCCATATCACAGCGCTGCCGCGGCTGCACTGTAACCTGGTCAGTGTAGACAGACCCTTCATGCCTAATTTGAAGAAACTGATGCTCTAAAGTTCCATATTAAGGTGCAGATCTACTATGAACAGTATTTGTGCTGACTTGGCACTTTATCCACCCACAGGCCTGCTCCCTCCCTGCATATATTTTGAGTCTTATCTGTTTACTGGCCGAAACAAGTTTCATTACACATACTCCTGCTCACCCTGCAGAGAAACACTGCTCTGGAAGAGGAAGCCAGGCTCCGTTTTGGCTTGTGCCCAGTCAACAGAGGGATTATCCAAGTTCCAATGGCAAAATCTTGATTTATCTCCCATTTGATAGGATCCATGATGCAAGGATTTGTTGAATTCAGTGTTTAAGGCCTACCTGTGTACCGTTGGGAATTAGTGCAGAGATGTGACATCCATTTACCAATCAGAATGAGCTCTGGACATTAAGGACCTGATTCCTCATTCATTTACACCGCTGTAACTACTGCTTTCAGTAGCATTGCTCCACATGTACAGCCATGTGAGGAAGCGGAGAATGAGCCCCGAGTATTCAGAGACAGACTCTAATAACACTAAAATTAGACACTGGGTAGCAAAACTGTTCTGTAAGGTTAGTTATTAAGAAACCTACAGATCTCCACTTGTTTGGCTCCTAGAACTCCTCCCATTACGTTAGCTACACTAAACTGTTTAGTCTCTATAACATTCCTATTTGGATTTTTTAAAAAAATCCCTAGGATTTTCTTTTTGAAGGATATAACTGATTTGACACCAGTTTTCCAGTAGGAGTAACTCCACTGACTTCACTTCCCCTGAGAAAGGATCCAGAATCACGGCCCATTAGTGTGTCTTCACAAACAAACCAAACCCCGCCCTTGCTTATGCCACGCTAGTCATTCCAGTGAAATTCCTCCAGGTAGGGCCAAATTCTGCCCTCCTGTACCAGTGTTTATTTACTTCAATTACATTTGAAATGTTGCAGTGAATAATGAAAACAAAATGGTCTCCAGGAACCCTAAGACACTTGCTCAGTAATGCAGCAAATGTCTGAATCCCATTTTCTGTAGTTGAAGCCATCCAGGAACAAGTTTCTCTCTGTTTTTGCAGGCTGTTGGCCTGTCTCCAGATCACAAAGGATTAACACCACACCCAGAGTCTGCTCAGGACCTTTCTTCAGGGCACTATGTACTAGTAGGACCAATAATCTTCAGCATACCCCAGAACAAACCACTTCAACATAAATCCAACAGCTAATTTCCCCCGACCCATGGTCTTCCTTACCAGTCCTCCTAGAAAACATTTGGGAATTCCCATGTTCTAGAAACCATCATCCTTCCTAGAGCTTCTCCTATACCCACTCTTACAGCTTTTACAGGAGACAAGAGCGCACCAGGAAATCAGCTGATCCCTTCCCAGCTGGTTCTGATCACTCCCTCTGCTGTGCCCACACATCTGTTATTACAGGGGCACTGCCTCAGCACAGGGCTGGCTGGCTCCAGGGCCCCTTTTCTTTCTTTTGGAGGCAGACCACCGTGTTGCACTGATAAAAGAGTTAAAGACTTGCAGTGGATTTGGTAAGAATCTTCCACCAATGTTTGAAGTAAATTGTTTTGTGGTAAAATCTGGTCATGTGGCTGAGTGATCTTTTGAGGCCCAATTCTTTCTGTTCCAAGGACATGATCCTGCACCTTTTTTTTTTTTTGGCCCAGGAGTGAGGCTATGGAGGTGCACATTAGTAATGTGTTGGCAGCATTTGTCTGGACTCATTTGAGGGCCATTTGTCACAGCCCCGCTGCATTTGGCCCTAAAACCTTGGTGATGATATAATGGCATCAAGCAGTTCCCAGAATCTTTTCCCTCCGCATGAAGCTTGTTAGAAAGCTGCTCTCTTAATGCTGCACAAATTACTGCCTTGATGGTGCACAGTCTTCTGAAGTGGGAGCCAGATCATTTAGATAACCTTTTGCGGTACATGTGCTAGCCAAGCTGTCTGGAATCTGTATACTCTGCATGGCAGGCGGTGGGTCGACCTGGCTTCAGTTACATGAGAAGTTACACCAGGTGTGAATTCGGCCCAGTGGGCACTCTCTATGTCCTTGCCGCTTCTCTCTTTTTTAGATAACGTTGTTTGCCTTGTTCTCATTTTCTTTTCCAATCCACGCCCCCCTACATTTTAGTACCATTTGTCTTTGCTTCAGCCCTTTACTCACATCACAGCTTTCCTTTTTTTGGTTTTTCTTTCTCCAACAGTGGCAAGCCAGCCCCTTTCACCAGCACTGAATTTGCTAAGGGCCCTGTCCTGAAGGCAACATTTCTCATGGGCTTGATTTTCAGAAGGGCGGATGAGCGCCCTGAACTATTCCTGAAGTCAGCAGGAGCGGTGGGTGCTCAGCCACTCTGAACATCAGGCCCATATCCTATCTCCTAGAACTGGAAGGGACTTTGAAAGGCCATCGAGTCCAGCCCCCTGCCTCCACTAGCAGGACCAAGTACTAATTTATGCCCCAGATCCCTACATGGTCCCCTCAAGGATTGACCTCACAACCCTGGGTTTAGCAGACCAATGCTCAAACCACTGAGCTATCATATTGAGGTCGATAGAAATGTTGCCAGTGTTGGAAGTGCAAGATGGGGTCTGGAAAGGGGAAAAAAATAATCTTCCCCCTGATCATTTTCAGAAACAAGTGACAGCCTCACCACGAAACCTCATAAAAGCAAATTTGACAAAACCAGATATGGTAAAACATTCTGGGCATGATCCTGCCCTCTGGCCCCAACTCAGCAAAGCACTTACATACATATGCAGTCTCGTTGACTTCAGGGGACTAAGCATATGGTTAAAATCAAGCAAGTGCTTAAGTGCTTTGCTGGATTGGAGCGTGCTCAGCACCATCCGGGACTGAACATTTAGGCCCTTTTAGAAATCTTGCTCCCTCTGTCCCCTAATGGGTTAAACAGGCTGTTTGGGACAGGGACTGTCTTTTTAAATAAGGCTTTGTACAATGCCTGTAATAATGCTATGGAATTTCTAGTTAGTTCACATTTGTAAGGTATTGTGCACATGAAAAACCAGTTGGAAGATTGCAGCGTGACATCCATTGCAAGACTGCCTCTCTAAATACCTGTTTATTATTATTCTATGACTAATCAAGATTTTCAGGCATGATTTTGCATGCCTCCATTTTTGGGTGGCCGACCTGAGACACCTTAAAAGGGGCTGATTTTCAGAAAGTGCTGAGCACCCACTCTCTGAAAATCGAGCTGCTTTCAGTTGGGCAACCAGAATCGCTAATCACGTCTGAAAATCTGGGCAATTAGTAATCATTAATTATCCACCAAATCCTGTGGCCCTCAAAGCAGGCAAGACATCCATAGAAGTCTATGGGCATTTTAGTCAAGTAAGAGCTGCTGTTTTAAAGAAATTGAAATTGTTTGCATTCCCAAAATGCCCCCAATCCGTTAGTCTCTCAGTCAGCCTGCACCTCACTCAGTAATCAAGGCTGTATCTGCTCTGATAGGTATGTTATGGGTAAATTAAAGCTATATTCAGAAAGCAAGGCAATAGGTTAGAGCTGGTATGTCTACACTGTGATAAAGACTTGCAGCCTGGCCTGGATCAGCTGACTCGGACTGCAGGGCAATCAAATTGCAATGTAAATGTCTCCCCCCTTTGTGGGGTCTTATAGCCGGCTCCAGCATGAGCCGAAATGTCCACACTGCTATTTTTAGCCCGAAAGCTGCAGTGAGCTGACCTGGGCTCTGAGACTCAGCGCAGTGGGTTTTTTATCACAGCGTAGACATACTTGGTGTGACTTCTCCTGAAAGAGAGAGCACACATTGTGCAGTAAAAGCCTTGATGAGGTTGCATGTTAGGTCCATGAACTGTAACTTGTACAATTGTATTTAACACCATGCAAATAATCCAGTATGGTGCAATCAATAAAAACAACAGCTGTGCTTTTCTGTCTGCAGGATACAAATCCAAGTTTCGCTTACTAAAACCCTACAGCTCCCAGGGTTTAGCGCTAATGTTTTATCTTTGCATTTGCCATGTTGCTACCCTGGCAGCAAAGGCCACTTGCTTTCTGTTTTTCTACGTGTAGGAGGTTTCTGTGTATCAGTCCTGAGAATTCCTTCGCTGCTGAACATCGAGGGTCAAAACCTGGTTTCTGAGCCAAGCAAGATTTTACCTATGGATCCCATTACTGTTGGGATCACAATTACAAGTATTTCTCCTCCTAGTATCCCTGCAGCGTAGGGAAATATTTCTGTTATCCCAGTTTTACAGATAGGGTACTGCTGTGATGGTTAATTTGCTGTCTCGTGTGATAAAATCTGATCCGACGCTGTGATGATGCCTGTGCTGGGCACAGGAGCATGCTGCACTGAGGTTTTCTAGTCTTGCTAAGGTGCACGCTGCTGTCCTGCATTGATCCCTAGCTAGGGGAAAAGTGTTAACACCTGCCTAAGTAGCACTGCATGCAGTCAGAGAGGTGCTAATACAATTTCCCTTTTGCCAGAATGGGCTGTGTGAGGGGATTTCCTCTGCATTGCACACACTTGCCTGTTGTTTAATCCTCGCAGTTCCTCTTTATTCTGATCAACAAAGCCTCTTGTCCTCAGAAGCCGGACGGAACTATTTAAAGGAGAGACGGGCCAGTCCACACCTCTGTTTGATTGATTTGTGCACCTCTTTGATCCCGTCTCTCAGACTTGAATTGGAGCTGGTGTCAGTTCATTAACCTCCTGCCATTATATCTCCTGCCCTACCCGACTCTGTTTTTCCACAACCTGAACAGTCTGATTCTTCCAAGTTCATCCATTTTCCAGTAAAAAGTATCCCCTACAACAGTGGTTTTCAACCTTCTCAGACAACGGTTTGAGACTTGTCCCTTTCCCTTCCAGCCATCAGCCTACACGTGTGGGCACTTTCTGTTCAGTGAGCATTCTCCTACCTGTGTTTGCCTGGGGAATTGGGAGTCTGATCTATTCAGCACATTTCAACTCACCATGGAATGTCAGCGTTTCCAAATGCCAGCTCACCCAGCGTCCTTCCCAAAGTTAAAAGAGGTTCAGATTTGAGGTGCCGGGTCCGGCCTGACCCTAGCAGCTATTTTTCCTTATTTGCCATTATTTTCTCTGTTAACACCCCAGCATGAAACTCTTCTTGCCAATAGAAACTGCTGTCAGAGAACCAATAAGGGAAGCTGGTAATTACTCCAGATGTCTGCACCTCATTGCAAATTTGTAGCTACCAGAAAACGAGTTTCACGAGAAAAAAAGTGACGATTTACGATGCTTCAGAATGAAGCTGAATATTGGTGTTAAAGGCCCACCAGGTGACAATGTTATGGAGTTGCGTAAGTGTTTTCATGTTAACTTAGCACTACTACCTTCGGCAATAAAGACTGAGATATTCAAAGCTACCCAGGGGATTTAGAGACACAACACCCATTAATTTTGGCATGAACCATGTGTCTAAGTTCCCCAGGCAGCATTTTAAAATCTCATCTAGGTGCTTTCAACTGCATATTGAGTCTCGATTGCATATTGAAGGATCCAGATTCATCTCTGGTGCAACACCATTGAACTTCCAGGGAATCATTTAGCTCATGATGGAATAGGCTGAGTACATCTGCGTGCTGACAGAAATCTAAATGAAGAAAATGGTAGGTCATTTATTTCTGACAGAAAGTATTGACAAGTGATTAATTTTAACTCCCATTATTTCACATACAAGTGAAAATAGACAAGTTTATGTCAGGGCTAGGGCTAATGTGAGTATTTCATTCAAGATAAAGATACCTTGCATGTATATAAGTTTCAGAGTGTTAGTCTGTATCAGCAAAAAGAACGAGGAGTTCATCGGAGGCAGTGGGCTTTAACCCACGAAAGCTTTTGCTCAAATAAATTTGTTAGTCTCTAAGGTGCCACAAGTACTCCTGTTCTTTTTGCATGTATATTGCACCTTTTCACAGAGGCTGTCTAAGAACTTTGCAAAGGTGGGTAAGTAGGATTACCCTCGTTTATAGGAGAAGAGACTAAGACAGAGAAGGTTAGATTCTGAGCTCAGTTAAACTGGGTGTACACTGGTATAAATCCATTGTCTTCAGTGGATTGACTCCTGTTCTACATTGGTGAAATCAGAATCAGGCCCTGGGTGAATAAGTGTTTTGACCACAGCCATGTGATAAGCCAGGGGCATAACTGAGAAAAGAACCCAGGTTTCCTGACTCTTCATCTCCATAGCAAACCACTCACCCTGCCTCTAAGCTACCTTGACTTCTCGAGAACTACATCTGAAATCAGTTTTTTAAAAACTATCAAAACTTCCCATAAAAAAGGAAATCAGATGCTAACTGGTTTCGTAACATTTTTGCAGACTACCTCTATTTTTTTTTAAGAAAAGAAGTAATGTATAAATGTAGCAAAAACAGATGTCAAGTCTGGCATCTTCTACATCCCTCAGAGGGGAATGCCCAAAGGTATAGCTACAGAGGAGGAACAAGAGGATACCAATATATAGTCACAGAGTTTTGTTTCATTCCGATTGCCATCCTTAAATCTGGTCATGCAATAAGATGACTATGGCATATGGGCAGAGAGAACACAGAACATGAAATAACTACCTCCAGTCTGGAGCTCAGCACTTTTCTTGCCCTGGTCCTGCTTCTGCTATTAGAGCAGAAGCTTTTATCTTGCATACCCCTGCTTCTGCCAGTGATCTGGTTTCTTGGCACTAAACTTTTTTTATTTGACACCATCATGGACCCATATCTGGGGGCCACTATTGTGAAGGTGGAGAAGAATGTCATGTGTTTGAAGAATGATTTTAAAAGCAGGCCGCTGGAGCAACAGCAGTGCTGCTGAGGATCAGCTCCTTGTTGCGAAATCTGTTGCTGTTTGTCAGATTTTTTAATCCCTGCATTCCTCCTCTACCTACCTCTGATTGTTAGTGGAAGAAGAAGTCCTCTCTCCTTTCTCACTAATCATCTCTGACATGCCGGTGGTAACCCTATCACCGATGATCTTTCTGTAGTGTTTGGAGTTGGGCTCCGCGCCTGTCTGAATAGGATAGTGAGTCTAAAAATGTAGCAACAGTGTTCTATTTGGATTCTGTTGTAGGAGAGTCCCCTTTCATCGTGTTTAACATGCCGTCCACCAAATGCATGGCAGAAACTTCATGAGTCACTCCAGTGTTCCTCCAGTATGCGCTACATGCTTTCTGCACTCCAACTGGCAAACAAGCTTGGCTGAGTCAGGGACCATGGTAACTCCCTGCTTGTATGTCCCTTCTCGGAAAGGCCTTGGGACAGCTGGCAGGGCTTTCTATTAAATACCAACTAGTGGCATAGGATGAGGAGCGCCTCTCCCACCATTCCTCTTGCACCGTTGCAAAAGCCATGCTCAGGGAGATCTGTTTGCAAAGCATTGCCCATAAGGTTATTTGGGCTGGAGCTTCAACTGGTCAATATTTCCTGAACCAGATGGCCTAATTGTCATTTGCCATCGCTAACTCTGATGACAGGGTACCTAGTTGGGTTGGCAGAAGATCAGCTTGTCTTGCATTTGCAGTTATCGAATGGTTTGCTGTAAAGAGATGGCTCTGTATGGGTAACCCAGTGAAATTTAATGGCCGGTGATATATAGGAAGACACACTAGACCACTAGTGGGCAACTTGCAGCCAACCATGGGCCGCATGCAGCCCATCAGGGTAATCCGCCAGCAGTCCATGACACTGTTTATTTACATTGACCATCCACAGGCACAGCTGCCCACAGCTCCCAGTGGCTGCAGTTAGCCGTTCCCGGCTAATGGGAGTGGCAGGAAGCAGTGGCCAGCATATCCTGTGGCCCGCGCCGCTTCCTGCAGCTCCCATTGGCCGAGAGCAGCGAATCGCAGCCACTGGGCGCTGTGGGCGGCCGTACCTGCAGATGGTCAATGTAAACAAACTGTCTCGCAGCCCACCAGCGGATTACCCTGATGGGCCGTGTGTGGCCTGCAGGCAGCAGGTTGCCCACCACTGCACTAGACCATCGAATGGTCCTTTCTGACCTTAAACACTATGAACTTACATTCCCGTGTTTGCTACAGAAAACCTGGATAATACATTTTTCTTCCCAACACGCCATGTAGACCAATTGCCTTTTGTATATGGCATGCACAGTGTTTTATAAAAACAGATGGGGAAAGCCTGCAGGAGGAGTAAGGAATAGCTTCCTGTTGATGTTATCATGGAATCATAGGGTCAAGTTTAGCTCTCAGCTCCAAAATGGGAGAAACCTCACTGACATAGGTGCAGTTTCTCCAGATTCACATTGGAGCAGCTTAGAACAAAATTTGGTCTTGTGCTGGAAAATAGCTAGTCCACTCCTCTGCCAGTACAGGATCGCGCCCTATTCTACACTTACTGCTGTTTTTGCCAGTCTAGCTTTAAAAAGGTGCCAATGGGTTTCTGTCTCATCTCTTGGGAGATCATTCCAAGGACTGTAGCAGTGCAAATACATTCACTGCTGAAGGCTTTTTCAAAGCTGCAGGGTCATTTGCTGCTAGAGAATATTAGTGTTATCTAATAGATCATTTCCTTTAATGGCTTCTTACTCTGACACAAGACTTAAGAGGGAATGACCATGTTATGCTTCTTCCTCGCCTGCTTGTGTTCCCCCCACCTCTTGTGCCTTTCCCCTTTTCTGTAGTATCAGTGATCTGCGATATGCTAGGCATAGAGGATGACTTCTCAGCACGGTTGAAATCCATGGGAGTTCTGCTGTTGTTTTCAGTGCCTGTTGCCCAGCAGTAAAGTGGGGATGATAACATTTTGCTACCTCACTGGGCTGCTGGGAAGCTCCTTTCATTAAAGTTTGCAAAGCACTTTGAGCTCCTCCGGCGGAAGCAGTTAGAGAAGTTCAAAGCACCATTATGCCATATCGCCAATGCCAAATGTTCAAAAATCATGAGTCAGACCCCCCACAGTCATGAGATTTTCCAAAATATAACAAATGTTGGGTTATTTTGATTTGCCCTCTGATTTCTGAGCCTTGAGGCTGCCCTGAGGTCACATTTTCAAGCCTGTCTCTGCAACCACGAATGCTAGACACTTACCTTTTTCCAAGGGAAGCTCATACGGTCACTGAATCTTATGCCTCCAGGAATGGGGGCTTTCATAAAAACACTAGCTATCAAGAGACTAACAATTGCATCACTAGACTTGGCAACAGGCAAAGAGAGATTACAGGATGCACCTAGAGGTGGAATCAGGAATATAACTCAGGAGCCTGAGCTTCTTCTCCTCTCCTGTAATCAGGTCTTCTCTCCCTCCCCCATCATTATTCCGTGCATCCCAGTAGCACTCAGAGCCCCCAGCCAACACCAGCACTCCATTGTTCAAGGGTCTGATTTACATATGTATGGCATATCAGAGACAGCCCCCAAGAACGGACGATCTAAATAGGCAAGACAGACAAAGGCAATATTGTTGTCCCCATGCCAGAGATGGGGAACTGAGACATGGAGAGGTTAAAGGCCAAAGTTTCAAAAGACCCCTAGGAATAGATTTTCCAGTGCTAACCGCCAAATGTTCAGAATTGCTCAGCCCCCAGTTAGGCACCTAAATAGCAGTACTCTGCCTGGATAGCACCAGAAACTGAAGCCAGATCTCCTGAATCCCAGATCGCTATCTTAACCACAAAGCCAGCTTCTCCTTTAACACTACCTCAGTTTCCCCCACACTAAACTGATATATAGGACACTGTAATTACCAAGTGTGCCTACAATAAATCCACAGAACAACGGTCAGCATGGTAGGAAGTCAGTCTAATGGGTAGGATAATGCATTGTCTGCAAAGAATAATGCCTAATCTGCCTGAATTCTGTCTTGCTGCTGTCAGTGAATTCACTAACCTATTCTCAGCCGTCGTCGGGTGCATCAGAATCAACACCTACATCCATTTGGAATCTGTTTCTTTCTAAATGTTCATTTAAAAAAGAATGACTTCTTTTTAACTGGGGCTCTGGTGTCTTGGTAAATATGGATTTGAGAGAGACTGACAGCTCCAGGCTGAAAAGGCAATTTTCTGGGCATATAATTAAGTGTCTCTCAGGGTGTCTCAGGCAGATGTTTGTTCTCTCAGCTTTTCCAAACCATATAGCAACCCCAGGCAGCACATTCCTTGGAGAGCGATGTCATCATCACCTGTGTTCCTATCAGGGCTCATCCAGCTGAAAGGAACCTTTCTAATGGGGCTTTAAAACAAAACCATTTCAACTGAGTGCAGGGGAGCTCCGGGGTGCAGCACAGAGAGAGCGGGAGGATTTGGAGCAGCTCTGTCAATCGCCAGGCTCTCATTAGAATTGTACCTTCTGTCTAGAAGTCGTTTCCCAGTATCCTGGGCAGTAGGAAAGTATTGTTTTACATGGGAGGAGAAAAGCATTCTCAAAAGTGGTCTTTAAATTTGAGTGTATGAAATTTGGGATGCCCAGCTCTGGACACCTGGAGTTTACATTTCAGAGCCACTGAGCACTCATAACTCCAGCTGAAATCAGTGGGAGCTGTAGGGGTCAGCACCTAGGAAAACCACCCCCCCCCCCCCCCCCCCCATCTACAGTTGGGCACCCAAAAGTAGAGGCTACTTTTGAAAACTTCAGCACAAGTGACCTGCCTGGGGTCAGTCACAGAGGAAATCCATGGGAGGGCTGGGAATGGAACCCTGACTCACAGACAACCAGTGCCCTCTTACACACATTCCGGTCACAACTGTGCTATTCGTAGGTCTCATGTGGTCTGTGTACCCCATGCTGATTCAGCGGACAAAGCAACTGCCCATCTGCTCAGCCACAGCTGATTGGCAGACCCACATGGCAGCTGTGCTGTGAAGATAAAAGGGCAGCAAGACAGCCAGGCAGGGAGGCTGCCAGAGGGACGGAGGGACTGCAGAGAGAGGATCCCAGAGAGAGGGGGACGCAGCTAGACAAACCAACCCACCAAAGAGGGAGACGCTGTGGGGACGATTACAGAGGTAGGAAGTAGCTCAGGGAACACCAGGGGTTTGAGGGGAGGCCTGGTCTGGCTGTCCCTGACAAGACCCCTGAGCTGGAACCAAGTGGAGTGGGTGGGCCTGGGTTCCCATGTGTATCCCATCGAGGGGCTCTCAGAGAAAAAACTCCTAAGTCCTGGAAAACTAGAGCTGATTAGCCCCTACTCAAGCCATGGAACTTCTGCTCCCCTTTATCCTACGGGGCAGAGTCTACTGAGGATCCATTCAGAAGGGATTGGTCCTTGACGTGGACTTGACAAATGCAGAGTTAGGTGTGACGGCAGAGAGGAGGACAGAGTAGGTGGGCAAGCCTCTGCAAGGGGATGCTAACAGATAAAGACCCCCCTGAACAACTCTAACCAACAATGAAAAATCCATTCTGCACATTTACCAGCCAAGAGCCAGTACCTCCCATCAAAGTCACTGTGAGTTCTGTACAGAGAACAGTGGCACCAGAGTGTCCTTTGGCATTTAAAAAAAAAAATTCAATCCAGCCACTTTGTACAAAGTGAGTGAAATTCCAGCCCCATTGAAGTCAACAGGAATTTTATCTTTGACTTCAGTGGGACCAGGATTTCACCTTTCCCTAACTAAACTGTGTTTGAGTTGCTGCAAATTGGAGAAAGTGAGTGTGTCCACTGTCGGAGGCATCCGTTTCTGTGCATGCCAAAGCAATGAGCATGCTTTAGAACACTTGGGTAAGCTGCACTTTCTGTTTCAGTGGAGGTTTGCTGTTATTTATCTTGCGGATACAGCATCATGGGGGTGTTTTTGTAACTCCTATTCTGCTTGCCTCATCTGTGGCAAACAAGTCATGTAAATATTTTGTCAGATGAGAGAATTATTCCCTACAGTTTGTAAATTGACACTATCAAGGGTAGAAAGAGCCAGAACTGACCTACCTTTTATGTGTCAGTTCGCAAAGCTTGTGGAATTCTTAGTTGGGGTTTCCTTAAAACAAAGAAAAAGAAAAAAAAAGTCAGTGGTTTTTGCAAAAATTTATTATAAAAGGATGGGATTTTCAGAAGCACTCAGTGCTGGTTTCCCTTTGCTCCCATTGAAGCTGATCGGAGCTTAATCACTCACTTCAATCAGAGCAGAATTAGGCCAGTACTGAGCACTTGTGAAAATCCCCCCAAACAGAGCAGCAGCAGCTCAGCATTCAGGAGGAGGCTGTCATCAATAATAAGCTGCTCTGCAGGGCTGTCGAGCGAAGTTTGATCTTGAATCCTGGTTGCATGCTGCCTCGTGCAGCACCACAGAGAGGAGGCAAACAACCTGGCCAAAGTGTAAAGGCAGCAAGTCAGAACACTAGGGCGTAGCCTGACCGCCATGTTACATCCCTGCTCACTGCATGGTCAAAACATGGGACCTCCGACACGTTACTGACTATGTGATGTCACTGAAATCAGTGGAGCTACGCCAAGGACAATTGGGCCCACATGTTAATTGTGACTTGTGCAGACGGCAACCATGTGTGGAGTGCACTTTACAACCTGTTGAAATCTGCAGGATAGATGGGCCATTAATTAGGATCAGACTGTCTCTGGCTGGTGCCAGAGTGCGATAGCCCTTTCCCTCACTCCTTCCCTAGGACCAAGAAGAAGTGCAAGGGTAGAGAAAGTTGTCTCTAGGCAACCCCCAGGAAACAAATGTTGTTTCCCCCAGCAGCACAAAATGTGGAGTAACTTCACTAAAGTCAGTGGTGTTGCTCCAGTTTTACATCGGTGTAATTGAGAGCTGAACTGGGCCTGGGGACTGCCTGTTTACACTTATCACATAATTAATTTCAAACATGTGAGCAGTTCCATTGAAGTTACATACATTGCTTAAGTACTTTGCTGGACCACGGCCTATGTCAGTAATGGGTGGAGGGCAGCATGCTCTTTAGACATCAGTGCACAGAGCCTTGGTAAAACACTCCAGTCCTCTAGGTGAAGATGCTCCATGTTGTTGAAGGCTACTCACCTCTGGTTCCACGCTTACAATGGATTTTAGTGGATAATAGCATATTTGGACCATGGGGCTTGCTACTGCATGGTGCTGAGAGGGAGCACCTCATCCAATGGGAGTGCTGAGTACCGCCTGAGAACGAGCACCTTGTCCAATGAGAGTGCTGATCCCCCTTCTTGTGGGGCACATAGTACTTTGCGGAAATGGGCACCATTAGCAGGAGTTAGCAAGAAAATAGTGATTCAATTCTCCAATTTTTAAAAACTGTATTTTGTTTGTTTTTAAATAGTCCCTTGAGATGCCAGCCAGCTCTGAACATTCTGGGTCTCTTTATTTCACTTTTTTTTTTGGTTGGCTTTTAATTTCTCATTGACAGGGCTGGTGCATTTTCCTCTTAAAAAGACACATTTTCAGTCTAGAAACCAGGCCCCCTCAGAGCATAAAAATTTAAAATCGCTTCTCATCTTTTGACAGTATCACTGTAAGACGTGGACTCTGGGCATCAAAACTGTCCCTTAGTCAGGGCCTGATCTAGCTTGCACTGAAGACAGTGAGTGAAATTCTCTCTGCCATTTAAGCAGCACAACAGCTTTATGCTGGCGCCATGCTCAGGGGTGACTAGCACCCCGTGGAGAACAGGGTGCAGCCACTCAGTCCTTCCTCAGGCATGGCTCCCGCTGAGTACAACCAATGAAACGGGAGACTTCCCTGAATAAGAATGTCACGACTTAGCTCTTATAGGGCAAAATCTTATAAGCTGGATTCTCAGCTGATGTCAACCAATGTAGCTCCATTGAAGTCACTAGAGCAACGCCAACATACAGCGGTTGAGGCTCTGGCCCTCCTTGTTGTGTAAGGCATAAATACAGAATAAAAATATGACTGAGGAAGGATATTTGTTGTACTTTTCTCCAGTGAGTCCTGGCTGGTCACTGTGTTTATTCATGCAAAATAACTGCTGCTAATCTCAGGGTACAGAGAAGTTCCCAAACAACTTTTATTTTTAAAAAAGTTACGAGGTCTGTGTACAATGTTACTGATTTAGTTTAGCAGGAATAAGTCAGATGCAGTCTCATTTTTGCCATGTAAGTACAAAGAAACGTTCACCTAGGGAATAATAGGTGCTCCAGTATTAGCAACAAAATGTTATTATTTTTGATTATGAGGGACAAAATAATATTTTGTTAAAGATGCCATTTTCCCGCTATATTTGATATGCTGTAGAATGCGAAGTCTAAGGGCTGGATTTTCTAAAGAGCCCACCACCCATTCAGAGATCAAATTACGGGTAATTCTGAAGAGCCCCCTCTGCAGGTGTGAGCTCCTTTGAAAATAGGGCCCTTATTTAGGTGTCTATATGGGAGCAGAGCTCTTTTGAAAATCTGACCCTGTGTAGCATAGATGGCCCTAGACAGGGCTGGCTCCAGCATTTTTGCCGCCCCAAGCGGCGAAAAAAAAAAAGGATAAAGCCGCAATCGGTGGCACTTCAACGGCAGCTCTACCGCGCCGCTTCATTCTTCGGTGGCAATTCGGTGGCTGGTCCTTCCCTCCGAGAACGACCCGCTGCCGAATTGCCACCGAAGACCCAGACCTGCTGCCCCTTTCCACTGGCTGCCCCGAGCACCTGCTTTCTGTACTGGTGCCTGGAGCCGCCCTGGCCCTAGAACAGCTCGGATGCTTTTAAGAAAGTTTGGATGCTGGAAAAGAGTGAGAGCTTCCAAACACACACACTTTTATGGGAATTATTTTCTCCTACATTTCTTACTAATAAAGTAGTGAACAAAAGTTTCCTGTGCGCAGATCCAGTACACGGCAGCATCTCAGCATGGAGCTGGAAGGTGTACCTCCAGGGATGATAAAACTGTTGTTGTGTGTGACCATCCTAAAATCCCAGGAGCTAAGAGGATTTTGATGTGGCAACCAAGGAAAATCTGAGTGTGTGTCACTTTTGTTATTGAAGCTGTAAACAAAGTAGTGGTAAAAACCAATGGTGCCTTTTCATAAGCACATAAAACTAACAAAGGAGGCATGTGTGGCTTATATAGATTGATGGTAAACAATTTGGGGAACATGCTGGCACATTCTTTTATACCTCAGACCTTGATCCAACAAAGTATAAAAACACACGTGTAACTTCAAAAATGTGAAGTAGCCTTATAACTTTAAGCATGTGACCACAATGGGCGTGCCCAGGTGCTTAAAGTTGAACGTGTGCTTAAGTGCTTTGCTGGATCAGGGCCTTAGTCTTGATCAGAGTTCTAATTCTGTGTGAGCACAGGGCAGGGGTTTCCAATGACTAGTGACTTCGAGGGCTTTGGAAAATCAGATCCCTTTAACAGTGTCTCAGGCTGGGCACCCAAAACCACGAACCATTTTTAAAAATTGTAACTGTGTTCCCAGATTGTGCCATGCCCTTGCAAAGCATAAGGTTCAGTCATAACTGGGAATATAGGACCCAAACCAATTCTCATTGAACTCAAAGGAAAGGCTTCCACTGACTTTAGTAGTGTAGGATTTTAACCATAATTTTATACTTTGTTCCCAAATTGCACTTAAACTACCATTGTAACAGGATCACCTGATATTGTAGGGTATAAAGTGCAGATGGGACCCCAATCCCCAGAACAGATCATTACGAGCTGTGAGGATTTGGATTAGGACTAGTAAAACTATAAACATCTCAGGTAGTGGAAAATACAATGGAAATTCCCAGTGAATTAACACTGAAGAGAAAGAATGTGCTTGATTTAAAAGCTAACGGTAAGGCAGGAAAGGTCCTTGTCCCATGTTCTGAGTGTGCGATGGGCGAGGATAAACAGGAGTATGCTAAAAATCAAATAAGGGCCAGGAAACCACGTTTTCTGCAGACTTACCTTGGGTTGATTGTTTGCTTTCTGCATTTTACATGCAATGTGTTTTTTTCCCCCCACCACTAAGTTATTCTAATAGTTTATTATGAAGCCACAGCATAACTCTGTGAAATCAAACCATCACTTTGATTTCCTCCACGTGAAAACCAAATGTGGATGCAGGGGAAAATTATTACTTACCTGTATGCTGCCTCTTTCCTTTCTATTCTATATAGGTTCTTATACCACCCTCATTACCATAGTATTTGAGTGTCTTCCAGTAGTGGATTAAGCAATATGATTAACATCTGTGCAAAGTAACTTACTGTATAGCAAAAGCCAAAGCAGAAAGCTTGGCTAATGGACAGACCACAAGACAGAGGTGTCCCTGTTTATGTTACAACCTGGCCTTTTTTATTTTGAAATGAGCCTTAGGGTTCAATTCTGCAGGGTGTTGAGGGCACACGCCCAAACGGGCTAACTACTTAAGCCCCAGCTTAACTTTAACAGGGTGTGTAGTCCCACTGAGGTGAAGAGAGGCTGGCTCCTCTAACATTTTGTATAAATCACAGTAAGTGAATAACTAGTGGCAAGGAATTTGGATTTTTAAAATTCTGTCACTTCTAATAATGTGCTAATAGCAACAGAGGTAAAATGTGTTTGTTTCTAACACCTGAGGCCAGATCCTCAGCTGCTGTGAATGAGTGTAGTTTAATCGAGTGTTATGGAGCTATGCTGATTTACACTGGCTGAGCATCTGGCTACTGATGTATAAGTTAACAGCATTCTAGGCTACGCTTACATTTACAGTGGGGTCTAGCATACAGATATTGCACACCCAGCTAGCCCAGGTATAAATAGCAGTGTGGATGGTGAGGCACTGCTTAGGCAAACAGAGCACAGACACACCAGAAGCTTAAGGTATATATATCCTACATGGCTCGCTCTATACGTCCAAGCAGGGCCGCCTATGTCTACGCTATTTTTAGCCGTGTGGTGTCCCACTGCCCTCTGCCCTGCCGGAGCCTTTCACTGCCATGTGTAGCTACACACCGCAGTGTGGATGCAGCCTGCTTTTCACTGTGGTATATAACTACACCTATCCTACACACTGTCACAAGTGTAAACAATAAAGTGCTATATATTGGGCTAAACTCTGCTCTCAGTCACACTGCGAGTAAATTCCGGGGACACCATTCAATCCACTGAGTTGCTCCAGATTTACACGGGTGTAGTGGGGAATAGAGCATGCCCCTATGCAGTCTGCCAACTTCAAGAGTTCACAAGTTATGAATCAGGCCCTAAAATCATAACATTGTCTTAATCATGATTTTTTAAAAAAATAATAATTATGAGTTATTTTTCAGTCTCCTGATTTCTGCATCTTCAGATCACACTCAGTTCACATTTTCAGGCTTTTCTCCACAACCATAATGGTTAGAAATTTCCATTTAAAAAGAAAATGAAAATGAAGACTCATAAAATCACCTGCCTCCAGGAGCTAAGGCTTTAAGATAAACACCAAATATTGTGAGGGTTGGGATAAAATGATGTGAGTGGGCAACTCTGCCTCCGGTGGGATTTTTTGTTTTGTTTAATCCTGCAGTCTGAATCCAGAGAGAGAGAAATTGACACATAACTTTTGCATCTAATGTGACAACCCAGTTGCACAACTGACTGCTTTTTTTTTCTTTCATCATTAGTTTAGACTGAATAAACACACAAATGTGTTGCAGATTTTTTAAAAAACTTTTGGGCCAGTCTGGTGTAAAGTCTATTTACAGTGACCTCAAACTTTCCCATGGACTTTAACTTTGGAAACTCGCAGTTTCCCATAAACAGGTATAAGTACCACAACATTTTTAATCGAAGTAATCATGTGACTGCAAAACATATTCTTTTTTGGGGCCCTTGCAGCCAGAAAGTGCGTACTTTCTGCTGGATGATAAAAACAAAACGTTCTTGGCTGATTTGCCTGGAATTAAATTAGCAAACATCAAAAAGTATGCAGTTTTCCAAAAACAACATTTCAAAAGTTATAAGAGGTAACTCAGTCATAAAGTGCTAGGATATTTACTTTTCCCCTAATACTCTTTCCATATGTCATCTAATTGTAATGACTGTCATTTTATGTGCCTTAAGTAGAGAGAACTTGTGTAGAACATTAAGTAGTTTTATGCAATGCCCTGTAAATGTTGTAAAAAGAAGATTCATGTGTAAACATAAGGGACTCTTCAAGTTAATGTTGAGAAGAGTTATGGGCTTTACTCAACAGCTTGTCCCAGTGGAAAACTTTTACTGGCCATAAATTATACCACTGTTTTACATAAAGGCCATTAAATCATTCCTAAGGTAAAAATACTAGGTTAGAATTTAGACTTACAATAAGTTAGAATCAGCAACTGGACCGTATGTGTGGAGAAAAAGTTGCCTTTATTTTGCCCATCTTGTACAGAATGGGGAACAGATTTACTGGGATACTGCTGTAATAACTTGGGCCTCACTCCTGCAGTCAATCCTGATGCGCGTGACTAACTTTACTCACAGGACCAGACCCGTTCAAGTGGATGGGGCCATTCAATTAAGTGACGTTTTACATCTGCATCAGTGCTTGCAGAATTGGCCCCTCACTCTGTTTCTGTATTTATTTTCATAGTGTGCATGCAAATCCTGGGTCTGATCTTGTGAGGTGCTGAGCACCCTAAACACCCAGCACCTCTTTTAGGCCCTGATCCTGCAAAGGCTTAACTTTACACATGTGAATGGGCTGACAGGCGTCAACAGAATTACTCATTTGTAGAGATATGCACATGCTGTAGCTTTCACAGGACAGAGATATTGTGTTGAAGACAGCGCAGAATAATTCAAAGACATGACATAGTTGGCTATAAAGCAGAATAAATTAACTTTGTACAGAAGAACAGTGACACATTACTGATATGTGCATCTGTGAAAAAGATCACACTCAGTTCACTGAAAGGTACAGACTCTTGTCCTGGGGTGAGATCTTGGCACTCTTCAAGTCCATGGGAGTTGTGCCACTGATTTCAGTGGAGCCAGGATTTCACCTGTGGTGTGCATACCACTGATCTAAGGTAGACAGCACTGATTTTGATCCTGCTGCTGCGCCCAAAGAAATCAACAGGAGTTTTGCCATTGACTTCACTTGGAGCATGATCAGGCTTTATTTTCCACACTGTGTTAAATTAACAGCAGATGTGCTCACCTACAGTTCCCCACAAGTGGATGGCAGTGGTATTTGCTAACATTAAAAGCATGTCGGACTTAGTTCTGAAACAGCCCATGCATCCTGTCTGTGTAGCAGAGGGCTTTGTTTTAAGTCACAATACAACTCTGGAAGGCTGGAGGGGGGGAGCAGGGGGAGGAGCACCAGAACTTCCAATGTATTAAAGTAGCAGAGGGTGGAAAAGGCTGACACTGGCCTGTGTGATGCCTCCTGTGATTACAGAAAATGCCCCACCTGAGCACAGTGTATCCTCTATGTGCCACAGGAAGGGAAACCCCCAGTGCTTAATTTGTCATGAAAGAAATGCCAGGGCTCAAGCAATTTTTTTACATTCAAAACTGACAGCAAGCCCAGAGGTGTTGAGGCTCTGAACTGCTAAGCCTAGAGGTGCTGGGGCAAAAATTAAGCACCGGAAACCCCTCCTTTCTGCACTGGGCCAATCTGCCCTTGGCTACATATCCAAGGGTTGGATTTAGTCCTTTATCACCAGCGCTCCTTTTGCAGTGGGCAGCAGCCAGATGGTTCAGATACTCAGTGTGATCCTGAATGATTTGGCTTTTGGGGGTAGGTGCTGTCTCCCACTCTCTTGCATGGAGACTATCACAATGGGACCTGATCTCACTTGGGGCCTCTAGGTGCTATAGCGACGACTACCATTAATAATTTGAAAGCCAAACCATCGTTCAAGCATTGTGTGCAATGTTTTGGCAGAGCGTGGACCCGGATGACCACAACGAACCTGAGACTAGAAGAGTTTCTAATTCCTCCATAGTTGAAAACGGACACCAGTCTTTGGCAGGTAAGAGAAGAGAAATACTTGAAATGAGTCTTTTTAAAATCGATTTTGAATGCAAAATATTGCTTCCGGTCAAGAGCTCAATTCTGTCTACTGAGCAGCTCTCTAATGTCGCCAGTGTCTTACTCTGGAACTGTTTCAGCATGAATGCTGTGCTAAGGCCCTGATCCTGAAACACTTAGGTATATGCTTCATTTCATTACCATGAGTAGTAACCATTAACTTGTTAAGCACGTGCCTAAGGGTCTGCAGAATCGGGGCCTAAGACCCATCATCAGCATGACTTCCAATTACAATAACAGCACTTTGTATTCTGAATGCCTCCCTGTCCATACATTTCAAAGGACTTTGCAAACTATTAATTAACTCTCACCACCTGTCTGTGGGAAAGGTCTTATTATCTCTATTTCTCAGAAGAGGAAACTGAGGCACAGACGGCTTAAGTGAACCAAGAAAGAACAAAGGAGTCCTGCCTCCTAACCCCCAGCAGCAGGGCACGAGACTTAGTGGCCCTAACAGGAAACATAGCAGACTAGTCATCTGAAGAAGCTTTTCTAATTAAGACTATTAAAGAGTAGAATATGATCAGTTACTTCCAATTTACATCTGAGTCTGTGCATAAATGACATAACCGGCTGGGGGAAATTTGATTGTTATTCCCAGGCTTTCCTAAAATAAAATTAAATAAAGCCATGGTGCATAGATAGCGTTTTGTATTTTTAAAGATATCTGTCAATAAAAGTATTTCTCTCTCCTTGTTTCCTTTAATACCCTAGGTCAGGCAAAAGTCTCACAGGAAGTGACCTCTTCCCTTCAGATGTCAAACTCATCCACCGAGGAACATGCCCCTGCAGTAACCTTACGGATGCCCCACCTTCCTGTTACTGCAATAACAAGAGTATCAGAGAAGTTTTCAGGAGAAACCTCTGCCTTATCAGGAACTAGTAATACTACCAGTGGCCTGATAGGGCAGAGCAGGAGCCAGAATGAGGCTGTGATGAAAACTTCCAGCCAATCAGGTAAAAGACATTTCTAGGTATGAAAATAATTTGCTCACTGAAGCCAGCTCTGATTTAAAAAAAATAATAAAACAGAAGCTCATATAATTTGATTCTTGTTCACACTATTCAGCGTTCTTCTTTTCTGAACTGCACTTCATGCAAAGGTTAGCGGCTGTGATGTCTGTAGTCCAGTTTATCTGAGCCTAAGTCACACACTGCAGATTTTACATAGAAGTTGCTCCCATTGGGGTTAGATAGGACCTGATCCAAAGCGCACTGAAGTCAGTGGAAGTCTTTCCATTGACTACAGCAGTTTTGGGATCAAGCCGTAGTGGTTTGCGCACAACTTCCCCATGAGGAAGGTCTTGTTGTTTCTGTTTTATAGATGAGGAAACTCAAGTGCAGGAAGTTCCAGTGACCTGCCCGAGATTTCAAAGAGGAGTGAGCAATGCGGCCTGGAATAAAACAAAGGAATCCTGACTAGAGTGGGTTGGAAAATAGGAGGGAGGTGGGTGCATGGACCTGATTCTCCTATTGCACCACTCTGACACTGATGGAACGCCATTGAACTCCTGATTTGTGAAAGGAAGGTCCAGCCCTATTGCCAACAAGAGAAATTTTGTCCATTTAAATCAAAAATTTCTCCTAACTGCCCTTTTATTGAAACAAAGAAACAAGCAAACCCCTCCTCTGTCTTTTTTTGCTTTTCAGTGACTGCTGTGAAGACCTGGAATTCAAGTTCCGTGAGAACAATGAGCACTTCCATAGCTGCAGGTGAGTGTTAATTTCTCTGCCCTTCAGCACGGAAGGTAAATCCCTAACCCACATTGAAGGACATAAATTCACACCGTGTAGAAGCCAAGCATAGGAGTTTATTACACACAGCGCTGACGGAGTGTCACCTGGCTTATTAGGCTTAGAGACACTGTCAATTAATTGATTACAATAGAATATATAGATTTTTTATGGGCGGGGGAAAGTGACGGGGTAGGCAGTTCCACACCCCGGGATAGGTTTTGCAGCAAGACAAGATAGCACATGAGCCAATGGTTAAAAGGTTAAATAATGTCTCCGCCCATGGTCTTAAGTTAGCAAGCTAACATTTAATTAATACTTTGATAAAATGTTATTAGTATAAAATATATATGTTGAATTTTGATTTGGGGTTCATAGGAATGGAGCAACTTCTTTGATTGTTCAACAGGTATATTTCTAGGGACTAAAGCAAAGAAACAGTGAAAGTATATGACAATACAGATTGTCTTCTTTATGTTTTAAGGCAGGCATTGGTCCCTGGGAAGGGAGGTGGAAAGATGCCATATTTTATACTGATGGTGCCAACTTTTCATAAACTCAAGGTTGGATCTGTGGGAAGAACATTCCCTACAGAAGAGACTGACACAATAGGAACAGGGATCCTTTGTTCAATTTGCAACTCTGAATAAGACACAATTATTTAGTTCTTAGCTCCAACACCTGGCAATTTGCTGACCAGGCCTATTTTAGCAAAACAAGATTATCTGTTTACTCCAGCTTTCTCTTAGCTATTTACTATTTGCTAGGCCTTTGGTCTCCAGACCAAACTCTGGACTTTGGGTCTGAGAAAGAGCTGGCACAATCCATATGCCAGGTTATTATATAAAGTGCACATGGATTTTAACCCTTCACACATAATTATGCTAAACAATACAAGGAAGCCAATGCTGCAGCGCTTGGGGGTTCAGATCTGGTCCCATCTCTACCGAGTAGGAGTTGTCTAGCCACTAATCTTTAATTGGATGGTTATATTACATCAGTATGTAGTAACACTAAGAGCGTTACAAGGCTGCATGCAGAGGTCCAGTTTAGCCCCACTGAAGTCAAGGTGAGTCTTTCCATTGACTTCAGTGAGAGTCAATAAATCAATTCTTAGCAGAGGGCAATGGTCCATTCAGACTCAGGGCATGTCTACACAGCAAAACCTGTTCATGGGCTAGCCTACCCAAGCTAGCTTGAATCCAGCTAGAGCAGGTAATGGAGGTGAAGACAGTGCCACGTGGACTTCAGAGATGGCTAGTGTGGCAAGTACATGCCCAGGGTCTGTGCCAGTCTTGAACTACTTGCACTGAATCCTGTGCTATGCTGTCTTCACTGCTATTGTTCACCTGTGCTAGCTGGATTCAGAAGAGCTCCGGTAGGCTAGCCTGCGAACACCTTTTGCTGTGTAGACATGCCCTTGGAGTACTTTGCCAATGGGGTTTGGTTTTACAAACCCTGAAGATGATCCAGCCAGAGCAAAGAAAGGCCTTCAGTTTATTTTGGATTTTTCACAATGCCCTTTGTCCTTACCACAAACACTTCATAAATCACACTCTTAGAAGGGAATTTATTCTCTTCGCTTTCTAATGGTTTGTCTCACACTGAGGCCAGGGTGCTACCAGATCAGACTGATTTTGCGTTCTTTGCTGTACATTGGGGCAAACATGATTTTCTGGAGGAGAGAACGACCAGACCTCTCAGCTGCGGGGAACATGGTAGGAGTAAGAGCTGTGTGAAGCTGCAGCCCAGAGAGCTGGTGGGAACAGACTTTAACATGGGTGGAATACAAATGAAGGCAGATCAAACCCTGGTACATACCAGGAAAGCTGCTAAACAATGCTGCTTTGGGAGAGCAGCCACACAGCACCACCGTGGCAAAGCAAATTCATTGGAGGAGCCTTAGGGATGGGTAGCATGGTTTGAAAACTTAACTTTTCAACATCTGACCCTTTCTTCGAGTCACGAATGTGTAAAAGGACAAAATGCCAGAGACTCTTAATTCATGGCTAAACAAATGACTTGAACGCTGTCCAAAAATGCTGTTAGTCCACATCACCAAGCTATTACTCTCTGTAGACAACAAAGCCATTTGAAACCGATTTGCATTGTCAGTCCAGCAGGGATGCAGAAATGACACAGCCTAGAAAACGCATTACTTCTTAGCACAAGAGGCTCCCACAGGCTTGCAAGGTGAGGATCCAGATGAGCTCTGGGCAGAAGAGCACAGGAAAACTTGTCCCTTCACAGTCCAGGGATTAAACCTGAGATGAAGAATCTTCACATTCAGTTTTCAAAGGGCAATTAAGTTTACACTTGAAAACCTAGGGCCCAATTGCCTTTTCATTTACAGTACCAGGGAGTATATCAATGAGGTCGATGCAGGTACATGCATATGAAACTGATGGAGAAGAGAACCAGCCCCTTAGTGTTAACGCTTCATTCCTGAGCACAAGTACTGAACAGGGCGGAAACCCTGGGCTGTGCCTCCGGGAGGCATGACACAGAAGATGCAGCCCAGGGAGAGGTAGGGGCAAAGCTCTGTTATAAGCCATCTTTGCATCCTGCTGAACCTGGGCTGCTCTAGGGGCTGAATGGCCCTTGGTGGAACTAAAGTAGCCTGTAGTGCAGCTACTTTAAATTATATTAGCCTCCCCATGGCTGCTTATGGTCTGCCAGAATGACCATAGCAGTCTACGATATAGTACCTTTTCCTCCTGCCCTGGCTCCATCTCCAGCATGCCCTCTACTCTGGGACTGGCGGGAGGGCCAGTGTAGGTCTACCTGTGAAGTCCCAGCACAGTGTCTGCACCAGGGGAATTGTCCTGTGGCCCCTTGGGAGCTGTTTATTGCCCCTGTATGTGACTATAGTGATGTCTGGTGCCTGGGACAGTGGGGAGAATCTCTCCCCAGGAAATCATTAGCTCATGCTGGCAGAGGTCTTTTATAGAGAAATCTGCAACTTTTCATTGCCGTGAGTAAGAATAAATGTGTGGCCACGTGTCAGGAAATAGATTAAAAACATGTGTGGGAAGAGGAGAAAATACTTTCAACACTGATGCATCTTGTTTTTCTTGCTCTTTATACAGAGAAAAGCACTTCCGTCACAAAGTCTATGTCAGCCATGAGCTATGGATTGACTAGTGGAACCAAAGCTAGTGAAAGGTAGGATCTTCCCTTGACTGTTTCAGTGAGACTTTTTCTGAGTGTATTCAACGTAGCCTAAATGCAGAAGTGTTCTGTTGACTTACCCTGGCAGCCAGACCAAGTGCGTCCTATTGGCTCCAGTCTACAAAAGAGTTTGAGTGTCTCTGAGGCAGAAGGAACTACAGACTGGAACAAAGAGAGCTCCTGCAGGTTTTCTCAGGAACTGTCAAGCTTACGCTGATGCTTAGACTAAAATTAGTTTGTCACGTAATTTAACAGTAAAGGCAAACCCAGAAATGGGTTACTGTGTTAGGAGCAGGTTGGGAATAGCATGTGGTTAGCTGCCCTGCATTACAGGATGAGGGAAGGATGGGCTTGTGGGTCACATAAGGCCACATAAGTACCAAGATAATTTGATAACCTTTGATCTAGACAGTTCCCACAGCCAGTGCAGGATTGTTCCCTGCAGTAGATACTTTATCATGCTTTAGCTAAGCTAGTGACCTGTCCTCATGCATGAAGTGTTCCACCCTCATACAAATTTCACTGTCACAACCTTGCTACTGATTGCCAGGTTGCCAGCCCTTTTCTAATCCCAGCATGAACAGGCACAGATGGGATGTAAAAAGCTTAAATTGTTCTTTAATAGCCATGCCCGGGCTGCTGAAAACTCCTTTTAAAGCACTCGGCTGTGTAAAAGTTGTTATTTTGGGTCTATTTTTGGCACTTGAATGCATGACACCTATCAACCATCCTTAGTTTGACTGGCCTGCAGCATAGTTTACAGCTTTAAGTTTCTAAACTCCTTACAGGACACACTGTGACTTTCTGCCTTCACTCCTAAAGGCTGACTACCACACCTTTTTGAATAAGTCAGTCACAGTTGTTTAGTAGAGGGTTACACAGTATCACAATTACCGTCGCATTATCAAGGCATCCTCAGCATGCAAAACCTCATCAAGAAAAAGGGTAGCATAGATTACATAACCCCCTTAAACTGGGCTTGCATCTGCCCTGAAAATTTCCCTAAACAGGGTCTTACATTTCTTATGAACAACTAATAAATTAGGATGTGACACCAGCTCCTTGGTGGCTAAGTCATAGAAGAATGATCATCATGGGCTTAATATATGGGACTTAGAGTCAGTAGATCTGGGTTTGATTCACAGCTCTGCCGCAGATGTGTGATCTGGAGCCAGTCAGTGCCTCGATTTGTGCCTCAGTTTCCCCTGGTTGGAAATGGTGGTAACACACCCTCCTTCACGTATGTACTATGTAGCTTAAATCACTAATATTTGTCAAGTGCTTTAGGAACCTCAAACAGAAGTGGAAAGCGATATATAAGGGGTCAGCAACCTTTCAGAAGTGGTGTGCCAAGTCTTCATTTATTCACTCAAATTTAAGGTTTTGCGTGCCGGTAATACATTTTAACGTTTTTAGAAGGTCTCTTTCTATGTCTATAATATATAACTAAACTATTGTTGTATGTACAGTAAATAAGGTTTTTAAAATGTTTAAGAAGCTTCATTTGAAATTAAATTAAAATGCAGAGCTCCCCAGACCAGTGGCCAGGATCCGGGCAGTGTGAGTGCCACTGGAAATCAGCTCACATGCTGCCTTCAGCACATGTGCCATAGGCTGCCTACCCCTGCTATATAATATAATCCAACTGGCCTGCTAGTGTAAATTGGCCTGGGTCCATTGGAGGCAGTGGAGCTACACTGACTTATAGGAGCAAAGGATTGGGCTTGGTATGAGTGACTTAGGAGCCCAAGTACCAAAAATGTGACTTATGCTCTTAGATGCCTAAATCTCACTGGAAATTAATGAGGATTCAGACCTTACGTGCCTAACTCTTAAGATTTTTAAAGGGATTTAGGAGTTGATCTGCTCAGAATTACAACGCCTGATTTAGATGGCTAAGTCCCATTTTCAACAGTGATATTTATTTAGATATAGATATTTATTTAAGCACCTAGCTCCCACTGATTTCAACGGGAGTTAGGCATCTAAATACCCTTGGGGACCTAGCCTTTTGCAGTCTACATCCTACTGACTTTCAGTGAGATCTAGGTTCCCCAATACCCAAGTTACTTTTGAAAACGGCTAAATTATTCACATACTTTTGAAAATATTTATTCCATGTGTTTAGGTTGCTGAAGTTTTGCTGTTACTGATCTCAGTGCTTTGTGGTGATACCCAATATTCTGGATAGTTTCTCTTAGACTGTTTTGGTGTTCTCTTTCAGCAATACCATAGACAGTTACTATGATGTGACACCCAAATCCTGTTCCCCACCTCCGACTGTACATCGCCAAGTGGAAAGGAGGCGAGAGCTGGTGCGGTCTCAGACATTGCCACGCACTTCAGGAACGCAAGCCAGGAAAGCGCTTTTTGAGAAATTTGAGCAGGACAGTGGAAAGTATGTCACTCCTTAGTCCCTCTTGCATCCAAGGGGGCTCAGTACTGGGAAAATATTCTGCTAATGACTTATAGCAGAGGGATCTCCAGACTTGGAAATTTGAGCAAAGGAAATCTGGGGGCCTGATCCAGCTCCACTGAAGGCAGTGGGAGCATTTCCAGTGGATACTGGCTCAAGCCCTTGGTGGACATTCCAACCAAGAATGAAGATTCAGTAATGTCAGGCGGTCAACCTGAAAAGAACGGAAGCCAGGAAATTCAGAGCTCGAACTGTTGTATGTTCACCCTCCTGGCCCAGCGGGTGTTGTTCAGAAGGAAGTGTTGGAATAACCGCCCTCTGGCTCGCTCATAAAAGGAGACGGATTTCATGGTTTTATATTGTTACTCGAGAGCCAACAATGTGTACTGTGCTTTACAGGACATGGTCCTTGCCTCAATGTTTATCCTGTAAATAGAAGCTAGAAGTGAAATTCTGACTCTTTTGAAGTCAATAGGGGTTTTCCCTTTAGCGTGATTAGGGCCAGGATTTCCTCTATGCATGCCTCACATAGGCAAGGGGTGGCCAAAAAAAAGTTGTGTTTATGGGCTCTTTACTGTCTCTGTCAGGGCACGAAGCTGCCGGGAAGTCGTTAGGATTAGTCTCCTCTCATCAAGGTTTTCTCCCTTTTCTTCTTCTAGAGGAAGAGGAGAGTCCAAAGCAAAGCTGAAGCGGTCACAGAGTTTTGGGGTCGCCAGTGCAAGCAGCATTAAGCAGATTCTACTGGACTGGTGTCGCTCCAAAACCATAGGATACAAGGTGAGAGGATGTCACTGCTTTCCATTTTAATTATTTCCGGGAACGTATTTGAGTATTTCTAGAGAAACTTCACTCAGAAAGTGTGTTCCATAGTGAGTGACTCTGAAATGCACTAGACAATGGGTTACATTTATCACTTGTCTCCAATTCCTCCGAGAAACTGTGTGTGTATTGCTTAGTTCATTTGAAGTCAGTGAGACTACTCACATCATTGAAGTTAGTGCTTAAGGGCTAGATTGTTTAAAATATGTAGGCACTCAACTCGCCATAGGAGTTAGGCGCCTAAATAGCTTTAAAAATCTGGCCCTCAGTGCTTTGCTGGATTGAGGTCTGGATTGCGTGTGTTTACAGGATCCATCTGACATTTGTGCACTCTCTGCTAATTGCAGTGTGTGCCTCCTTTATTATATATAATGAGATGCGGATAGGGCTGGAGATTACTTGGTAGTACTAGTACCTGGAGACCAAGACAACTGTTATGCCGTAGACCAGACTGCTCTAGATTGGAGTTAGAGATGTTTCATCAGATTAAATGCTTGAGGTTAAATTCTCCCAGTTTCAGCACGTTCATATCTATGGGATGGCTCTAGTGTAACTGAAGAGAATCTGGCCTGGAAGAGGTCCCATTAAGAGTTACATAGCATTAAACTGCATTGCCTAATGCAATTGCCAGGGGAGAGGGACAATTTCCTAGATTTATAAGAACAAAAGAATGCCCATTCCAGAGTTTCATTCTGAGAAAACAAAATATAATTGTTGTTGAACTCAAAACTCAGGGGTATATTCCAACTGCTAATGAAACCATTAGGTCTGACTTCTGTATGGTGGGGAAAAGTCTAGCAGCACAAGGCAAAAGAGCCCAGCTCCATTTTGTTACATGGGTGCAAATCCAGAATGACTTTGGCTCTTTGCTGTAACAGCAAATGGGCCAGTTTCTGCATGGCCCTACACTGTGTGCAGTCCCAATGGGCCAAAGTGTCCCCTCATTAACCTTCAGACAATGCCCTTAAAGTTCACAGGGCTATTCAGAGTGCAAGTCAGTACTAATCTGACCCTAAATGTATAGCAAACAATACAGGTTAGTCTTTATACGACACTAAGCACTGCACAGAAAAATACCATCCTCCGGTTAGCGACTACTCCACAGGGCTAAGTAATGCTCTCAGTTTAGAGTAGACAAAAAGAGAGTCTGATCCAATGCCCATTGAAGTTAATGGCAGTCTTTCCATTGTCTTCATTTGGGCTTTGGATCAGGCCTGTGGACTACACATCTGCTTTGCACCTGCACTAACTTTCACAAAAGGGCTGAGGATGCCAATTCTCCTCTTAGCCCAAATAACGTAATGGATGTACAAACAAGGAAACAAAAACCATAAGGCATCTGCTGCGTACTCTGCATGTTCCCTTTGGTGAGTAAGAGAAGGTCACGTACACAGCCCTGAAACTCTGTTTGCATTCTGACAGCACCTTGATCTGCAGAACTTCTCCTCGAGTTGGAGTGATGGGATGGCATTCTGTGCCCTCGTGCATTCTTTCTTCCCCGAAGCCTTCGATTATAATGCGCTTGACCCAGCTAACCGCAAGCAGAACTTTGAGCTGGCATTCACCATGGCTGAGTGAGTATCATTTTAGATCGCTCTGAAGTGCATCCAGTTAAAGTCTCACAAGACTGTGATCATTTCTCTTTCATACACTGCATCACAAGCTCACACTTGTAATGCCAAAAAAAGGGAGTAAGACTTTACAAGACATCACATAAAGCAAAAGGCTCAGGAATCAAGAGAGGCATTTTTAGCAGATGACTGGTAATCAGTAAGTTGTTGCAAAGAAACTCCAGGGCTCTGTGTCTTTGGATTCATGCACTCAGATTCTTGCCTGCCCGCTCCAGTTCTCCCTATCAACCACATTAATCCCAGAGTTAAAGCATTATATACACAAGGGATTTAGGAGCATCAGTACCATTTGAAAATCTCACCTTCAGCACTTAGGAGCATCTCCCCCATGATGCTTAGCACCAGACTATCTATAAAGCACTTACCACTGCAGCTTCTAATAGCTGGGTCCTGCTTCCACAGCAATCTATGGCAGTCTTGCTACTGACATCCGTGGGAGGCAGGACTGGGTCTTCAGAGTGTGGGTACATGCACTAACCAGAAGTTCTGATGCACTTTATTTAGGTCTGGAAATTCATGGTTTTCACTTTAACACTTTCTGGAGACTTAACTTGATCTTTCTTTTGCACACCAAAGAACTTCCATTCAGGTTCCATTCAGTAGCTTAAGTCAACCTGGGCTGTTGTCTAATCAGATGTTGTTTCCCTCTAGTCCTTTGAGGGAAATAAGTTAAAATAGCTTTTACAACTTCTGCTGACAGTTATTACTGCATGTTCCCGACAGGTGGCTTTTCTAAATCCATGTAAATACCCATCTAGAAAGCTCTTAAACCTTATAAATTTTATTAATTGAGATTTGGAAAAAAACAGAAATGGTCTTAAGATGGATTACTAGTAACTATGACAAAGTAACCAGATCAGACCATATGACTCATAACCGTTGACAGCCTATTGGATTTCAGTGTAGCAGAGGACAGAATACATGCACTTTCCTTGAGACAGCTGGAGGGTGGGTTGTACAAGGTGATTTACATGCAGTGGAAAATACAAGCAAACTGAATTTAAAAGAAGTTATTATTCCATTGTTAGAAAATTGGGTCACTTTAAAAATTACTCTCAGCCAGATCCTGTAAATTGGCGTAGCTCCGTTAACTTTAATGGTGTTACACTGATTTACAGCAGCTCAGGATCTGCTCCTCCAACTTTAACTTAGGAGGTCAAGGATTCTTTGCCTTTGAGTTGAAAAGTTTAGGATACGGAACCAGGAACCAAAACAACAGTCCCAAGAGTCGTGATACCATGGTGCCTAATCAGTCAAACTCACATTTACAGTACTCTAACTCAGCAGGTAGGAGAACTGCCTTTTGGCATCCCCTGCAAGGGAACAAGAGTGGCTATTGCAAGGACACTTGCAATGAGAGATTTATCCCCCTCCCACACACCTCTCAGTGAGCTTGTCATGGCAAAGTATGTGCAAGACACAGCCAATGTCTTTATTTTTCTATAGCTGTAAAATGATGTTGATCTGTGAAATAAACACAAAATTAAGTGGCAAAACAAAATGTAAAACATGCATCGGTCAAGAGGCTGCATGTGAGTGGTCTTTGAGCAGACACTAGTTGTGGTGTTAACATAGGAGATAGCAAGTAAAGTGGAATGCAGTACCAAAGCTCTTTTACCGGTCCTGCTATGCATGCTTACAGTATGTATAGAACCAGTATGCCGCTGACATATATACACAGCATGATTCTGTGTACTTGAGTTTCTGCAATGGACAGTTTTCTTGAACTGAATTTCTCCTGGCTTTTGGGTGACTAAGGAACAAACACTCAGACCCTCATGTTTTGTTGTTTTTGTTTTAGTGGAATACCATTGTTATTTAGAGCAACACTTATTTTGCTTTGTGAAATACTGTTAGGAGGGAGGAAAGTTATGTCTGTACACTCTTATCATTATAAATTAAAGCAATTAAAATGTCAACAACAGAGCCCTAGGCTAACACACACATTTGTCTAAGGGCCCATCTTTGCTGGGGAGTGATTTGTACCAGTGTAGTTAGACAGGCACAAATCTCAGTGTAGATGTGCTGCACAAGTGCAACTTAGTGTGGTTTGAAACTGGAGTAAGCTGCAGCATGGCTTGTCTACACAATACGTTAGTGCGCATCGGTGGGGTGTGAATTGTAGTGTACACCAGCATGCTATATGCTAACTGGCCCACATGCACCCTAACTGAAAGCTAACCTACACTAAACGATCCTTAGTGAGTGCCGAGTCCTGTTTCAAACAGTACTATGTTAACACGCACTAGGGAACTTTTAATGCACACCAGCTGGCTCCACACAGGCCAGTTAATGTGTAACGTTAGTGTGCACTAGAATTTACACCCCACAGATGCAGACTAACACACAGTGTAGACAAGGCCCCAGTATTTATCAGTGCAGTACATTTACACTAGTAGTGGCACTAGTGTAGCTACATTGGCACAAATACCCTTTAGGTTGGTCTATATTGGGGTACATCTACACAGGGATAAAAAACCTACGGCTGGCCCTGGTCAGCTGACTTGAGCTCATGGGGCTCGGACTCTGTAAAACTGCTGTCTAGATGTTCAGGCTTGGGCTGGAGCTCAAGCTGCAGGACCCTGCAGAGATGGACAGTCCCTATGGTCTATGCAGCAATTTGTAGCCCCGAAGCCGGAGCCCAGGTCAGCTGCAGCCATGCCACGGTCTTTTATCTCTGTGCAGACATACTCTAAGTCTCTTAACTAGGACTTGAAAAATATTCAGTACTATTTTGTTCCATAGATGGTAGCAAGAAAAGAAAATCTACCAAGAGATGCTGTCTGGCGATTATAGACCACAGAACTCTCCCAGTGTCACACGGAGCACAGGTTCACTTGCTATTAAAGGCAGAGCTGAGTTAATTGTGTTTCCCAGCTGCAAAGGTCTGCAGATACATCCCTCCAGACTCCTGCAGCTGTTTCTTCTATTGCAGGCCAGTGGGAACTTCAGATGATGTTTCCTCTCTTTCTTCCCAAGAGTAAACAGCAGGAACAAAGCTTTGGCACAGTCAGCACTGTCAAGACCAAATCCAGGCTAATGAAGGTGCAGATGGCCTAATGGAGAATGTAGTATTAGCAATATTCTTGTTAAAACCCTAGTATGTGCTAGCTCATTGTAGCTTCATAAAGGACCTGATGTCTGAAACCCTGTGCTGTGCTATAAAAGCTAATCTTTCCATTATGCCAGAAGTCAACATGTACTGGGAGCGTTCAAAGTTAAAATCAAGAACCAGACAGCAGCCAAAACAAATCACAAGAAAAGCTCTGAAGTGTTACAGTTTATGGAAGGTGGCTCATTTTAACAGTTTAAAGCATTCCATTAAATTCCGTTCTGCTGTTTTCTGCACAGAGAAACATTTACTGGTCTTAAGGGGTTTGACATTAGACTGAAGCTTTATTAGGTAATTGCTGCAATGTAAGTGTGTCATCTGAGTGGGATGATTTTATAAGCACTTCATTTTAACCGGCCTTATAGTGTTATTTCACTGCTCTTTGGGAAATTGGTTCTATATCCTGTATTTGGACAGAGAAGAATCTATATCCTTTCTAGCTTTTTATGATACAGGTAATAGGTGACTCTTACTGAAGTTTTCCAGTAACCATTAACAAAGAAATCGATATTTACAGAACAAAGAAACTAAGGTTTACAGAAGCCTCAGGGAGTTAGGCATCCAAGTCTCATTGACATTTAGTGGGAATTGGGCAACTAATTCTTAAACCCCTTTGAAAATCCCACACTAATACCCAATTTAGATGAGGCTTGCATGCAAATCTAGCTTCTCTGGAAAGATCGAAAGGATGCAGCAAGTGGTTTAGTTTTCTGGAGTGAGATTTGCAAGTCTCCTCCTATTGATGTTCATGAAAGTTGACTTCAGTGGGAGCAGAGAGTGGCTAGCGTTGTGCATTTCTGAAAAATCTCAGCCCTGGTTGTTAGGGGAATCTCTGTAAAACACATAGAGGGATAACACCACGCAGTTGCGTCATCCCGCGTGTTTTGGCACACCGGCTCAGTGAATGAGACCAGCCAGGGGTTGCTAAATTCATAACAAAGGGGAATTTTTCAGCTATTTGGTAATTTTGTTTAATTACAGAAGGAAGGAATTTTTAAGTTGCTTGACCCAATGTAAACATGACTCATACGCAGTTGCTGTGCAGTTTAACTCGGGTAACAATAAGAACGCTCCATTGGGTACACAGTCAGATTCAGCATGCTCTTTCCAAACAATCACAGGATGCAGCAATGCACAGCTACAGGCACCTACAACTTTTGATGTAGCGTCAAACACTGTTACACTGATGTACAGTAGGGACCCCTCAGAGTGAAGTTTTTCAAATCAAAACTTCACTAGAACTGGAATCACCATTTGCCATGAAGCGAAACTCTCACCATAAAGGCCATGCACCGTATTTGAGCTCGCTGCAAGCGAGGTCCGTCACAGATAAATAAAATGATAGGGGAAGATAATCTTTCCTATGCGTGCGGCTGATTAACAATCACGAGAGTGAGCATCACGATTTTTTAGCAGATTGATTTCTGACATGAACTGTAATAGAATGCCTTACCTCCCAAGTGCCTCTCATTGCACGAGGTGGATCTGTACAGCCCTGGTTTAGTCTCCCCTTTTTCTCAGGACTCTCTTAGGTTTCCTTATGGTTAACACCACCCCAGCCTAGGGCTGGTTTAATAATATTTATGGTTCAAAACAAAGTCCTCAAATAAAGTCCATCACCACCACACACAAGTTCATACTCAGCTTTAGCATGCACAGCCAGTCCTGGAGCAATTTTTCTGTCCCCGTTGGCTCTTCACCAAGCAGCCACTCTCAGCCTTCCTAGCTGGAATTCAGCCTTCTCATGCACTAGCCCTCCCACAGCAGCCTCACCAGCCTGAGCTGAGAGATCAGTGGGTAGTCAACCTTCCCCTACTATTGACTGCCCCTTTATAAGGCCCACGTGCTTTCCTTTAAGCCTAGTTGGGTAGCAGGTAATCAGTCCCAGGTGCACTGGACTTCTCCCTCCCTCTCGAAGGGACCAGTCAGCCTGTGGTCCAAACCCAGCTTTTTTCATAGCCAAGATAAATGTGGGCTGGACCAGAAGAGACTCCGAAAATTCAGTAGTAACCTATTAGATAAGAGGTGCCTGTGGAAATGTCAGCTTCCCCCTGGCTGTTGTTGACTCTGACCTTGGTGCTTTCTTTTAGAGCAGAGAAAGATTGGTGTGTCATTTCCTTCCACGTCACTTGGGCTCAACTGGACAAACCTTTGTCTGCCTAGTGTGCATCATTCCACAGTTCTTCTGTCACCCCAGGCCTCAACAGACATCTCCCCTTCTGCCTGATCTTGGATCCTAGCCTATCAGCCCTTGAACCTGATGACTATCCAGGACTGCTGCCTGGGTCACTTCACCGAAAACAAACATCCAGGCCTTCCTCATGAATTCCCTTGCCACTTCACTTACCCCTGTTGTCCTCTGCAAGCATCCCTACTGGCCGGCAGAACAGCCCCTGGGTTTCCCTCTGAACAACTGGAGTGACCCAGGCTTCCTTTCTCCTGCCAGTGGGAGAAGCGGATTTGCAAACCTGAGGGACTCTGCTTGCTGAGGCCCAGCGAGAGGCAGGGGAACTATGGCATGATGAGAGACAGGGATGCGGCCAGAAGAGCATTAGGGGCTTGATCTGAAATCTATTGCAACCAATGGAAAAAAAATCCCACTGAGCTTTGAATCAGACCATGAGTTAGGGTGACCAGACAGCAAGTGTGAAAAATCAGGACAGGGTGTGTGTGTGTGTGGGGGGGGGGGGTGTAATAGGAGCCTATATAAGAAAAAGACCCAAAAATCAGGACTGTCCCTACCATGAGAAAGAGAGAGAGAGAGAGGTGGAACAGGAATTTTCTCTGGTTATAGAAAATGGCAGCCTTCAAACTTGACCATTTCAGTGTTAACTACAATGTTATATAGATTTCTTTGAGAGAAAATTCCACTATTTGATACAAGCCCAAGTGATTCCAATACTGGGGTAGCAAATGGATACTGGAAATAGTTGGCGATAACCCTTTGTTTGATGGCTCTGTTTTGGGGTTACTGCAGGAAACTGGCTCACTGCGACCGCCTGATAGAAGTGGATGACATGATGGTGATGGGACGCAAGCCAGATCCCATGTGTGTTTTCACCTACGTACAGTCACTATACAATCACCTGCGCCGCTTTGAATAAACCCACTGGAAAGCTTGAACACAACCCCATACTGAGACGACCCTGGTGTTTTCTCAACAAAAGGAGAGCAGTGTTTTGAGAATAGAGCGCGGCCATTATTGTTCACTCAGAAGCTTGTTATCGTCCCTATGCTTGCATTCAGTCATGTCACTGCTTACACTGTTACCAAGCAGGGCCCCAAAGTGTTGATCACAGCAGTGGGCCAGTATAACACAGGAAAAGCATAGGGAAAGGCAGAAATCGTCATTCTGGTGCTAGTGATAAGTTGTTTTAAATACAGTTGTGTTAAAAGATTGAAGAAAATTAAATTATAAAAGTCTCCTTATAGTCAGCTTGGGACACATGGCTCTGTATGGTAAGAGCATCTTTGCTTCAAAGTCATTCTCTCCTACCATAGTTTAAGCCACACAGGATAATATAGATATGTTTTCTACTTCTCTGTCCAGTGTAGCACACAAGAAACAGAAGGAAGTTTACACCAAGACTTCACAAAGGAAGGTAGTCTCTCCTCTAGTGAATACAAGTTATCACTGCCCTCAGGGGTGTTAATTCTGTTGTGTGTGTGCGCGCACAACATAACAACCGCTGGTGGGGGTTCTTACAAATCAGTGGCCCATATGGGGATTGAAACCACAGCACGGCCTTTGCCACGTAAGCTAAAGGAGTTACACACTTCACCTGCAGCAGTAGTAGGCTATTATCTTTTATCTGCATCAGCCACTAGAGGCAAGGGACACAACCCACTTAGCATCTGAGCTCAAATCCCCATATAGGCTATTACTATGTAACAAACTCCATCAGCATGTGCCAGGGGGTGGGGGGGTGTCAAACCTAAAATCTTTTGCTCAAGTGGTTGGTTGAGGTCCTGGCTTAAATCCTTGCTAAGGAGGCACGGGAAGAGTGGGGCTGTTACTTGTATGCATTTATGTACATGGTCATAACTTCAGTGCTTACAAAGTGGCGAAGGTTAACTGCTCAGGAGTCCTATTTAACAGGTGTAACTCAGGCAGCAGCAGAGGAAGCTGGCCAGAAATGTGCCTCCACTCCAGCCCTAGGCACGATCTCCATGACCCATTCCATCCTCGGCCTCCCTGCTGAGGGAGTCTGCTAAGGTGCCACTAAACGATTTGGGAGTTTTGGATCACCTGGGACTATTTCTGACCTCAGTTAACCCTCATTAACCCACAGTAACCCCATTAATTTCAGTGGTGTTATTCGAAATTTACACCTGTGGAAAAAAGAACAGACTCCACCCTCTAGCTTCTGTTCACTAGATCAGCAGCTTTGCTTTTTGCAATGAATGTAAAAAACTGAAGTCCCATCCCCCACAGAACAAACTAATAGAAAGTACAATAGAAAGCCAGGCAAGCAGATTGCTCTTGCTAAAGGATGTTTTTTTACCTGCATCTGTTCCTGTTCCTCACAGATATTTATAAAAATGACTTTGGTTCTGTATTGACGACCATTTATAATAAAATATATGTCAAACTCCTTTTGGCTGAGTGCTTCTGGCTGATTGGTGGATACAGTGGGAAAGAGATTCCCGAGAAGTTTTTTCAGAACAGAAATATATTTAGAATTTAAAGGCAAAACAACACACTGGGGCCCATTGTGATCTCAGTCATAGGGCTGTAAATCCAGAGCAACGTTGTTGGCTTCAGGACATGACTGAAACCGCTGGGTCCTACTGCAGTACAAAGGATAGTATATTTAGTAGGCTACAACTATTTGCATGGTAGAGACTATCACAGCTGCTCACTCTCTGAGTGCTGTGCTCCTTACTAAGCCGCCTCCTTCATCTACACTGAGATGATCCACTGCAAAGGATAGCAGCCTAGGACTCGGACTGAATTCAAGTCCCCTCTCTGCCACTGATATCCTGTGTGACCTGGGCCATGTCACTCTCAGCCTCAGTTTCTCATCTGTACAACGGGGAAAAACAGCACTGTCCTACCACCCAGGGGTGTTGTGAGGATAAATACAATAAGATGTGCAGATACTATGGTGATGGGAGCTGTATGTGTAGCTAAGATAGATACAGCTTGGATTCTGTCCCATAGATCATCCTGCTTCTCCTCAGTTGACTTCTAGAGCCAGCAACTGCTGCCTGTCCCCCCCTTCCCCACTTTACAGAAAACTGGCAAGATTTTTTTAAAAATGTAAATATTAGTTGAAACTACAGTTTTTAAGCATGTGCAGCTCAAACGCCAGACCTGCTAAATATCCCAGGCCAGATCCTCAGCTGGGGTCAGTCACCATGCCACCAAGTCAACGGAGCTACAGCACTTTACAGTGTTGGAGCTACAGCAATCTGGCCCAACTACGTCACCACATTTCCCTTCTGCACAATGCACAAGCGTACTCAATTGAGTCAACGTAGAGGGACAGGAGGCTGGACTCTCACTGCAGGATTAGGAGCCAGCCCAGGAGGGATAATGATGCTAACACTGATTGCTAAATGTACCATCCCTGGAGGATTTTTACTACTTTGGCCACACTCCTATTCCTGTTGAAGTCAATGACAAAACTTCTGTTGGTTTCAATGGGAGCAGGATCACTCTCTTCCTTATAAGAACTACACCGTCTGAGCAACCACTACAGAACCAGTACACGTCAATGTGCGTGCAACTGTCGAAAAAATTACTAAGCAGGCTGAGATGGTTCAGGCAGGTCCAGATCTGTTCGTCCGATGGACTGAACTCAAACGAATTTATATGGTCAGGTCTTGGTTTGCTGAGTTACAGATCTTCTCCCCCTCATTGCCACTTTGTCTCATCTTATCCAGCCTATTTTGTTCCAACGTCTGAAGCAGGACTTACAGATACCTTACCGAAATAATTACATCACAAGCCTAGGGCTGAGCCCCTCCTGTGCCCACTGCATAGCAATGACCAGGCAATAGCTACGTATTTTCTCACTACAACAACTTTCTAAAGTTTGGTTGTTCTAAATTTTGGGCCAGTGGATAAGCTGGTGTAAACATGGGAAACTCCATTAATTTCCAAGGCGCTGCTCTTGAGTTACTCAGCCTACATATGGGGGTAGGCGGGAGGCCAACAAGCAGAAGAGCTGTTGACTATGTAGTTACACCCCACCACACACACATACTTCCCTCATGGTTTTCAAAGAGAATCCCTCAAACAGGAAACACACACTGAAGTTTCCTAGTTGCACTTCAGATGTGAAATGCTTTGTACCCCCTTCATGCTAAAAAGTGTTGCATCAATTCAATCAGAGAGATGAGCTCAAGCTATACCATTCCAATCTGGGTTTCAACTTTCCCGAAGTTCAGAAGAATTTGGATGGAGCGTTTTCTTCCAATCCAAATAGTTTGGACAGAGTTTTGGATCAGGTACCAAACAACCCAAAGTTCAATGGCGTTTGGACTGGGAGTTTGGCTCAGGCCCCATCTCTTGTAGAATATATTATTGCCCAATATAAACAAAGCTGGAGCTCTTGCTTTTCTAGCAGACTGAAAAAGAATAAGGAAAAGCCATTAACTGAATACGTAAACTGACAGTTCAAGCTGGAGAGCATCCTGCTGTTTATAATGCAGATATCCTGTTGCTAATGTCACAGTGGAAACAATTTGAAAGCCTTTATGCACATCTGAAAAATATAAGGTGCCACTGGCGCCGCACCCCGGTTACCGCTATCCTTCTAGCTTTTACGGAAGTGGACAGAGGTTTGGCAAGCTTTTGCATACTTGTCAGATAACGTTTTGGTGTTCTGAGTTTTAACAGTCTTGAATGACCAAAATCATGATGGAGATTAAATGTATACGCACAACTATTGCTCAACAAAATGTGTTCTGAGTAGGAAAGCTCTAGATTCTATTTCACAGTAATAGTCAAAGTCTTTTTCCTGTTGAAATGCTATGAAAGAAAACTTGTCTTTAGAGACAGAACTTACTGTGGTTACAGACCTTTTCTCACAGCACAGCATCAGTATTGTCTCCATTAACATGGCCAGTAGGGCAATACAGTATGATTCTTACTAGCCATATACCTTGCATCACCCCAGATTCATTCATATAGGCCCCCACTCAAAGGGCTTGCGCTCCATTGATTTCAATAGGACATAAGCATGGACTTAGGTACTTTGCCAAATCAAGGCCAAATGCAAATCTACTGAGGCGCAGAAAGCTGAAATGACTTGCCCAAGGTCCTCCAGCAAACCTGAGTTATATTCCTGGCTCTGCTACTTGTATGCCCCAGTTTCCCCATCTGTAAAAATTGGGATAATGATAGTGACCTGTTTGTACAGAGCTCTGTGAGGGTACATCCAGACTACTCGCCGTATCGGCGAGTAGCGATCGATTTTTCGGGGATCGATATATCATGTCTCATCTAGACGCGATATATCGATCCCTGAATGCGTTCCCGTTGACTCCGGAACTCCACCGGAGCGAGCGGCGGTAGCGGAGTTGACACGGGAAACTGCAGACGTCGATCCCACGCGGTGAGAACGAGAGGTAAGTCGGAATAAAATACTTCGACTTCAGCTACAGTATTCCCATAGCTGAAGTTGCGTATCTTACATCGATACCCCCCCACAGTGTAGACCACGCCTGAGATACACTGATGATAAGCATTACTAGACAGTATTTGGTCCTGCCATGAGGGCAGGGGACTGGACTCGATGACCTCTTGAGGTCTCTTTCAGTCCTAGAACCTAAGAATTAGAGAGAAGATATATTCATGACGCAGTCACAGGACAAACAAACATTGTGCAGCACCAGACCTTCTCTCCTTCACTGTTTCAGACATGGCCACTGACTTTGTCTTTTGCATTTAGCTAGCAGCAAGTAACTATTATCTTACAATTATGTTATATTCTTGGACATTTGTTTGAAAGTAATAGAAATATTAGAGCTCATTACAAAATATGAGCCCATTTTCAACTAAATTTAGCTTTGTCTGAAGTTTTTTTAAAATCAACATTGCAAGTTTTGAAAATTTTCAAACCAGCTCTAAACACACACACACACACACACGTTGCACTGGCAACTTTTACTTATTCTTCATTTTGTCTGCTTTCTCAATTTGTTAATAGTATGTGACCTAATTTATAATGAAATATATAACTAGTTCTGCATGTGCTTGCACTTAAAGGCTTCGGTTTTAGGGACACCTCTGCTGGGATTTCTTTATTTTATTTTTCTGGCTCCACAAATACCTATTCTTAGAAAGGGAGAGTAGGAGACCGGCATCTAATAGAGATTAACATAAGTGGTGTATATCTGATTCAATGGCAAATGGCAGTTTTGAAATAGACAGCTCACGGGTTTTCCAATGTCCTTCTAAAATTTTAGAGCCAGTCCACAATGCATACAAAAGAGCAATCATATTATTCAGTGGCAACTCGAGCCTCCTTGTAAGGCCAGATTATTTTGCATTCAATTTCTACAACACTCAACATGTTATATTTTTCCTTTTCAGAGATTTCCTGGATTTCACTGTAACTGATTAGGGGGCCCAAGCCTGCAAATCCTCACTTTTGGAGCAGGGTTTGCACACTGAGGCCTTCAGTAAATATAGTTATCAAATTGTAGGCTCCTTAGGATAGAGATTTGTCATGTTTTGTTTGGTTGTAAAGCAGGGTTTGGCAACCTTTCAGAAGCAGTGTGCCAAGCCTTCATTTATTCACTCTAATTTAAGGTTTTGCGTGCCAGTCACACATTTTAACATTTTTAGAAGATCTCTTTCTATAAGTCTATAATATATAACTAAATTATTGTTGTATGTAAAGTAAATAAGGATTTTTAAAATGTTTAAGAAGCTTCATTTAAAAGTAAATTAAAATGCAGAGCCCCTCGGACCGGTGGACAGGACCTGGGCAGTGAGTGCCACTGAAAATCAGCTTCCATACCGCCTTTCTCACACATGCCAACTGCCATAGGTTGCCTATCCCTGTTGTTTAGATAGGTGTGGCTGACCCTTTACAATACAAGATCAGCTGCTCACTACCAATAACAGTAACTGAACATTTCCCTGCTGTACATCTAAGCATTTGCAGTAGAACACTGACCTCTAATGGCTAGAAATCAGTTCAAGATCACTCTGTGTAGTGCAAACTCAACTATGCAAATTTGAACACATTCCCAACCTGCATGTACAGTTTAGAGGATTGTTTGAAATATCTGTAATGATGTTTAAAAAAGTGATCAATAGTAACTTTAATTATTATATCAGAGACAAAGTAAGGTACACGTGCAGCACCAGGGGGATCTGAATGAATAAAGGAGAGACGCCACATTGCCAAAAACGCCAACCAACTTCAGTGCAGCCAGACCCTCACTATCGTACCTGCCTCCCATAGCGAGTGCAACAGGCAATACTCAGAAGAACGTGGGTTTCACTTTCCATTCCCCTAGACTCTCTCAAACCATACCCCTATGCAACCCTGCTAGTGAGAGGTGAGAAACCCATTACAAGACTTTTGGGAATGCATTCATAAAAGTTGTGTACACACTTCCACTTGGAGTGCTTGAACATTGTAATCTGATCAGTATAGGTTGTGAATATGCATATTCATATGATAAATTTCTATACATCAATTAGTGTGCAGCCTACAAAGAACCCCCATATCTAGATTTCAAGAACCAACTACCATTGTATCTATCTAAGGGCCCCAACTGTGTCTCCACAGTAAAAATGCAGGGATAGAACAAGTTAACAACATTAAAAAATAATCACCTCCAATAGCTGGATAGGTGCTCCATCCCTCTGTTCCATCCAGTAGTTATGTGGAGTTTCTAAGGAGAACACTGGCAGGGATGCTGAATGAGAAGAGGATGTCCAAGCATGATTACTTTTCTACTGAATTTCTGAGATGGTTTCCTTCTGCACCATCCAACTGTGGAGAATACAGAGGTATATAGAACAAATATCTTTTGCAGCAGAGATTCTGCTTTAGTTGTAGTTCATATTATTTGGGTAAATATATCCATCACTAATCAGATTACAGTGGGCAAGTTCTGCTCTCATTTATTTGTGAAAGCAACAAGATTGCATTGGTTTAAAGCAAAAGCAAAATTTGATCCATTATTTTCTCACCCAGTGATTAACACTTTTGAAATGTATCATTCTCATTTGTTTTCCCTGATGAAATCCACTTAAACAGAAATTTTAGAAGCTTCATATTTAGATGTTTTTATTTTTTTTGCGAGACAAAAGATTGAACTTGTAAACATTTAACATTAAAAATAAATGTAGCAAACAAGTTAGAAATGTTAAAGAAACACCAAAAGAGGCACAAACATTAGAAAGTGGCTCTCCCTGAAGCATTGATCTATATAGCATTCCCTTGTTACGTTGCCCAGTAATAGATAAAATTAGAGACCTTCTAGTAATTGCATGTTAGTACTGACCAGACCAACTGGCAAGTCCATATTCTACTGACCCAACCAATACTAGGTATTGTACAAATAAGCTTAACTATGTACAGTATTTTTACTTGCCAATTTGTAAAGATGCTGTCTGTAGATGAACACAATCATTCTGATTTTGCCACAACTGAAAATGATGTGTTTTTGTTTCTGGTCCAGCAGATTCAGAATATCAAAATAGGTGGCTTATGAGCCAGTATGACTAAATGAACAAATCTAAATACACTAGTCCCCAAACCCACATACAACTCAACACTGCTGTATTTCTAAAAGTCACTCCCCTCAACATTTAAACTTCATGATCAGACTTGATGCTTTCCTGTCACTTCCTCCGCTCTCTCCTGTTTAAGCTTAACTTCCTAGTATTTAAAGTTTTGTTATTTCTATTTGATAGGCCAGAGTCAACTCCCTTCACATAGCCACTGTTCTAACTATTTCTGTCACTGTAGTTTGTCACCTTAGGCGTTGCTTCCTCCTCAGCTGAGCTTTGAAACTAAGTGGCCACTAAAGCCATTTTTAGCAATGAATCATACTTAGGCTCTGTGGCAATGAGGAACTTGGACAACATTTACAAAGGCTTTGAACTGGTTATCTATACCAGAGTTGAAGTGGCTGATGCAGCTATAAATGGCAGACTGCTTAAGGCTGAAGATAGAGCTGTAGAAACAGAGAACAGTCGGCCAAGACAACTCATCTGGTGTCCCTTTGATGGCGTAGTTAAGACAGACGGGTCACTGAGGATCAAGAAGTTTTGGCAACTACAGAGTGATTTTAGTGGACACAATTTTGGTCAATGTGGAAACTTCAATCAAAAGTGCATGGGGACAGCCTTGCTGTTTCTTGAGAGAGTAAAGAGGGTTATAATGACTTTGGCAATAAAGTTATTCTTTAAGTTATGAAGGTGGAAGCCTATTCTGGAGGTACCAGCGACTATGTAAAGCAGCCATGTTATGGCAGCTGTGAAGTAATGCACATAACTTTAAAGCTTAATTTTCATAAAATTTGAATAGTTCAGTAATTCAGCAGAAGTGTTAAATACAGTATACCTTGATGGCCAGTTAAAAGCAACACCTGTTATATGTCTTAACATGGCTCCCAATTCTAGAGGAGTTCCTAACATGCTCTGTATGTCCCCAACCTCGATAACATGTGCTTTGTATTCAACAAAACCCAGCAGCAAATTATCTGCAAGTCTCAGATTACAGAAATACTTGGATATCGAATGTAAATGGCCAATTCATAGAAACATGCACCATGCGGTTGGCCAATGCTTGCTGAGAGCAAGTGAGAGTAGACTGGCACAAGTTTCCTGTACAGTAAAGGAAGCTTCTACAACCAAGTTTCCAATTTTAATTGATGCAATATAGCACTCTCTTGTACTTGGTGACAAATTCAACCAAATGCTAGTGATGAGAACTACAAGAGGAAGGGATGTTCAGATACTACAGGGATAATAGGAGACAGGACAGTACCTTTGTTTTGACATGATCCTTTGCCTAAATTGCCGGGAGTTTAGCTCTAGTTTGACATTTTCTAGCTTGTCCAAGCCTAAATGCCACAACAAGTCTATGCTATAGGATACAGTACGTTAAATGACAGTTTATCTACACTGATCTGGTCCTTTCCCCAACTTTTTTTAATGCTTTTCTTTTTTTAAACTGTATGCACCTCGGACCCAAATTAGGTTTAGATTCACTGGTGCAACCCTTGAAGTAATTCTGAAATTACACTAGCGTAAGAGAGAAGTATTTCCCCCACCCCCATCCCCCGGAGGATCCATGCTCACAGATTAAAAATGTCTTCAAATGCCTTAATGACTAACGTACCACCAAAATAAAGAGGTCAACTGGGATCATTTTTGAAGAACAAGTGTTATAATGTCTGAAGTTTATTCTCTCTTTCAGGGACAAAACCCCCCATCTGCCATGCTCAGTGTTCCAGTTTGGCAGGCTGATTACTAAAGCATATATTAAGAACCAACGTATTTATCCATTCATAAATATAAATACTACAAAATATGTTTTAGGGCATTATCTAACCCTTGAAGATGCAGCTCCCTGAGTTCCTGTTCCAGACAGAACATCAGAGCAACTTTCAGTGATGTCCCTCAAGAAGCTGGAAGCAGGGGCTAGTGAAACCTGGGGCCAGATCTCTAGTAAGATTGCAATGGCAAAATAAAGTTACTAGAATACAAACAGAGCATGAAACACTGTAGAAGTTTTGGAAACTTTATTCTGCAATTTCAGAATAGGGCTAGACCAGCAGTCCTTACTCAAGTAAGACTCACCGAATTCAACATGAGCTTTACTTAAGTAAATATATAAGGGCCCAGTCGTGCTATAATAGGGATGTAAAAGGTTAAATGGTTAACCGGTAAGCATTAGGCTTACCGTTAACTGGACCTTAACCGTTAACCCTGGGGGCTGGCTGTGCTGGGCCAAAGCAGCCCGAGCTGTGTCGGGCTAGCTGACTGGAGCAACCCCAGCCTGGCCAGCTGGCACAATCCCAGCCCCACAGTCCCAGCCAGGCCCTCAGCTCCACTGGGACCCCTGCACTGGAGTGGTGTCAGTTAACCAATTAAATGATATAATTTTAACAGTTTAACAGTTCACTTTTTTAACCGATATTTACATCCCTATTATATGCCAGTCATCTGGTCCCAAGTATTCCTTGCCACTTCTAGTGCCTCCAATCAGAAAGCTGGCCCAGCATTTTCACAGCAGGAGCCTACAAGGCAGTTTCTCCTGGCCCAGAAATCAAACTCAAAAAGTAAAAATAAATAAATAAGAAATAAAGCTATTTACACAGTTGCTATTCAGCCTGACAGATGCCGTCAGTCGGCATGGGAAGTGTGCTCCCTTCTCCAATTTTTCAGCATATGTGATCTTTCAAGAACAGTGTGGCAGACTCTGCTCTCAATTATATCAGTGTAAGTAAACAGTAACTCTATTGAAGGCACCCAAGCCTTGTCTACACACAGAAATTGCACATGTTAAGAATCCGATTACCTTTATCTGTTTTGGAACCAGTGCACTTTTACTTACACATAAAACTAGTTTATGTGGTTCACCCTGCCTCAGGGTAAATTTAGCTATACAAGTCTGGTTTAGATTAAAAAAGAGAGAGAGAGAGAGAGAGAGAGAGAGAGAGAGAGAGAGAGAGAGAGAGAGTGTCCATATACAGCTTAAAAGTTTAACTAAAATACATTTAAAATCCAAACCAAACAAAAAACTTTTAGTTGTTTAACACAGCATTGTGTTTAGATGGGGCTTCTTTGGAGTTTAATGGTCAACAAAATAAATCCAGAGATACACTCATGTAAACAGCAGAATCTGGCCAAATGTTTTTACTTTAATTGGTTTTCTGCCTACCAAGATCACCAATTTCAGCTGTGTCAGGAGCCAGCATGCATGCAGTTAGTAATACTGCTCTACTAGCCTTTTCTCTACACCATACAATTTATACACTTTGAAGTGGTGTAATGTCTGGATTACAGGTTTGTCACTTTAAAGAATGAAGATGGAATGATCGCGTCTGCATTTCAAACACCTTTGATAATAAACCATAGGCAGAAAATTTATTTGAGATTTGCACTCATTGGACTTGGCTAGCCAGCTATCCAAACTGTCCTTGTCAGTCTTATAAAAGCAGCATCAGGCAGTTTTCCAGACCTTGTTGAGAACATTGACCACTTCTTCATAAATAACAAACACAATTGCTACATCCAAACAGACTCGGCCAAGACGGGGAACTGTTCCTTTGTAAAATCTGTAGGTAGAAGAATTATAAATAAGAAAATGCTTCACAGAAGCAAGAACATATTTTTAGTTTTGGGAATAAAAAGTCAGACGACTTCATCAATGAAGTTTCGAATACAGCTATAAAACTATTTCACAAAGTCAACTTCAACAGCAAGTTGAACTTTACAGTTTTGCAAATAGTTTCTAATAAGTATTCCTAAAACAAGTTGCCTACAGTAACTGATTATATCAGATTCATAAACTGGCAATCAGTCCCATCTGCTGGCAAATAGGCAACAGTTCTTATAGAAGATCAACATCATAAACTGTTCCAGACGCGTGTATGGAGAGGAGTGAAAGTTATCAAATATGCTTCCACCTTCTTTTCCTCTGTGACTAGTGCGTCTGTGACAGACGTAGTCATTTGGGGCCGGGGAGGGTAAGGCACAGTAGTTGTAAATGGTATATGCTAGTTCTAAACTGCACTAAAAGTGAACTCATGAAGAAAGACACCAAAACAACAGTACTAAGATAAATTCCACTCTAGCAAAGAGGTGTAGGCTGGGCTAAAAAGCATCACCCATCAAAATACGGAAAACAATAGTTTCAGTGAAATATTGCAGCTATAATATTGTACATATATAGATAATAGTTGAATCTACTTACGCTAATAAGCCTTCCTTTTTGAGGATCTGATAGGCACAATCTAGTGTATTTTTATATTTATGGGCTTCCAGGCCCTGAAATGCAAAATATAAATGAAGTGAGCTGAGTGATTAGAGATCTCAGCTTTTAGCGAATTCCAGTATGAACTGTAATTAAGAAATGGCTTTTTGGAAAAATGTCACCTCCTTGCCCCTCAATCAGAATCCCAGAACTGTCACAGTACCACCTGCTAAAATGATATGAACAGTGGAAAAACATGGGCGGCCCAGAGAGAAAACTGCAGGATTTCCACAAAATTCTACCTGCCACTTTGGATTCGTTTCTCTGTGAAAAAAATCCCAGTCACAAATTTTGAAGATTTTATGCCTAGTTTTCATTTTTAAAGACAAATCCAATGATATGCCATCACTAATACACCTTTCCTTTACAAATGGAAATTAAGCTTGTAAAACTTCAGCAGAAACCAAGTAAATCCAAGGATTTCTTCACAAAATGTGGTTCCCTTTAGGGTAGTTGTGATGCGAGGTACCTGACACAGCCACTAGCACAGCACTATGCTAGATCTTTAGTCAAATGCAAACTTTTTGGTTAAATGAGTCTTTTTGCACAGTGTTTGTTCCGTGCATAGCACAATGGGGTACCGGTCAATGACTAGGGCTCCTACATACTACAGTAATAATAATCCTCAAGAGTCACACTAACCCAGATAGAGTGTAGGTGTAAGAAACCAGCGTACGAGGTTTTTATTGCCTTCTTAAATGAAACATCAGAGCTCTGCTAAGTGTCCTGATATCCACTATCCATGAGCCAGTTCATTTTAAAATTAGTTTCTACAGTGATTTTTACCTGCATCCTGGTTTTGACGACATCTAATGGAGTATTGCCAAAGACACTGGCTGCACCTGCAGCAGCACCAAATGCAGCTGTAATAAGCGGATTCATCTTTCTGTGGGGATTATCACCTGATCAAGCACATATAGGAGATAAAGCATTTAGACCATATACCTCTAAAATGCTAATGCTCTTAGAAATAATTTAGAATATATTCTCATATTCAGTTAAGTGGTCAACAGGAGGAAGTACTGATCAAACTTTTACAACATAACCATTTAAGCAAGTTTAAAAAAAATATTAAGTAAGATTTTATCTACTTCTCATAATACAATTAAATTGCCAGCCTGACTCATTTTACCTAGATACCAATTTCGAAGGGAAGTCATCACAAAGAAACGGATAGCCTGGTTTGAGCCTTGTTTGAGGACTGTAGCTGTCAGCCCCTGATATGTTCCACGTAAACCTGTAACAGATTACATAATTTTAATTTTATATATAAATTTTAAAAGTGTGAGTGAAAATCAGACAGCCAGAATGAACCTGCCAGTCTACTGAAAGACTGGATAATTCACTGGAACAAACTGTGTTCTCTCTCAACACATTTATCTTATATAATTAGGCTCAAATAGAACAAAGGATGTTTATGATTCCCCCATTAAGTTATGTGGAGATAAAAACCCACAGTAGTTTTTGCTACATGATTATACCTTGTTCCCGAACAATCTCACGGACACCTTGGAAAAACCCTTTGTACTTTGGATTTAAAGAGGACTGATCATGAATGAACTTCACCTGTAACAATTTAAAACAAAAACTTTAAGCACAACATTGTCTCATGACTATTATCCTCTAGTCCAGTGGTTCCCAAACTTGTTCCGCCGCTTGTGCAGGGAAAGCCTCTGGCAAGCCGGGCCAGTTTGTGTACCTGCCGCGTCCGCAGGTTCGGCTGATCGCAGTTCCCAGTGGCCGTGGTTCGCCGCTCCGGGCCAATGAGGGCTGTGGGAAGCAGCGGTCAGTATGTCCCTTGGCCCAGGCTGCTTCCCGCAGCCCCCATTGGCCCGGAGCAGAAAACCACGGCCACTGGGAGCTGCGATTGGCTGAACCTGCAGACGTGGCAGGTACACAAACTGGCCTGGCCCATCAGGGGCTTTCCCTGCACAAGCGGCGGAACAAGTCTGGGAACCACTGCTCTAGTCCATCATTTAACATGAATAGGGGCTATTTTGTTAGGTTATGCAATACCGCCAACTTATGGGAAAAATCCCTCTCCTGCCTTTTAAACAAAAATATTTCATAAACTACATATGTTTGTACAGTAAAGTGATAATATTTTTGTCTAGTTGCCTAAAGACGGATGAAAATGGCCTACTACATTTTAGCTTGTGCTATTTTAAAAACACAATGAGGAAACAGTAATGGACTTGTTTAGTTGACAGGAAGAAGTTTCCAAGGAGTAGATGATGTTATAGCCTATGAACATTAACATTCTGCCCACCTTTATAGTTTCCATTGGACAGACTACTAGGACAGCTTCTGCAACACCAGCTCCAAGGCCACAAAGCAAACTCCTTTTGTTGTCTAGTTTCCCACTTGAATCCTTTGCAATATTGCTGAGGAACTCAAACATGCCAAACCTGCAGGGAACAGAAGAGCTTTGCTTTCCCCACCACAGATTTTCTCGAATGCAGACAGGTAGCACCTTGAACGACAGTGTCAGAAGTATCCAGCCCACTGTTCTATCCTCTCTCTTTTTCAAAAAAAGTAATGATCCTCAGCTATGGATGTTTAATTACTTTTAATGAGGACTGGCATCCCAGCAACTCACCAAGACTAAAAAACCTGTGGTTTGGAAAACTTCTCTCTCCTTCAGTCCCTTAACCAAAGTCCTTCTATTATGAAAATAAATCTTTGCCAATCAGAAATGAAAAAGCTAAATTAAATGTGCCATTCTCCTCCCTGATCCAGTGTTAGTAAAGTGGAAATGAAGACAAGTTGGGGGTGAGATTATGACTTTGCCACATGCCCTGAGCAAAGGGCAATGAACAAATAAGCTGCCCAAGGAAAAGAACAGACCACAGTCCTGCTCATAGCCACAGTATGATTCCATGGTCCCACCATACTCTGGGAGGAGAAGGGAGCAAAAAGAGACGCAATCTGTACCAGCCCTATACCTAAGACAGTTTACATTCCCCTCTGTATTGGTAGAACACTGGGGAGAGGGAGCCAAGGCTATACCCACTCCCCAACCCTGCCCTACCACTGCTTATCTACGTACATGGGAGCCGAAGCACTGTCTAGGCCCACATTGCTACTTACAATCAAGGTAACCCACACGGGGACTCAAGGGGACAAGTACCACCACCAAGAAGGGAGAGTGACAATCTTATCCAGTGTGATTTGGTATGTTTCCCTTGATATTACTGAAGTAATAACTATGACAAACAAATCAAAAGGAGACTGTGCTATCATAACAGCCTTATTCCAAGTGGTAAAGCTCAGTAAAGCACCAGCTAAGAAATGCAAACAGAAGACAAAAATACAGAATGAAACAATATCACATGTCTAAGTAGTAAAAATGTCATCTTATTCCTACCAGCAGCAGCCAATAAGATAATGAAAAATTGACATTTTATAGCCATCACTATCTGACCCTGGAATGTATGATCCAGTGCATACCACAAATAGCCTTGCAATGTTAAATCTATAGTATCTACTACTTCATTTAAAACACTATGATCCCAAACTGGGTCTTTATTAAGAGTGAAAGAGTATAAAATGGACCATTCACACTATGTTCCCCTTTCAAACTGTGTAACAGTCAAACTAAAGTTATGCCTTTTTTTCAGATGTTCACCTGGCCTAAGAATCTGCAAAAAGTTTCGATACAGAACATTATTTTTCCAAGACCTATATTGCAAGGCCAATAAAATACAGATGGAGCTCAAGAAAGAGAACTGAACTGAGCACATCGCAGTCCTTTAGAAATCGTGTGTGTGTGTGTGTGTGTGTGTGTGAGAGAGAGAGAAAATGGTGGCAAATGATATAGTTACAAATAAGATAAAAAAGCAGTCTCATTTAGCACTCTGAGATCTATAGGTGAAAAAGCACGCTATAAAACTGCTAAAAACCTATCAGTGAAGTCCTTCCACAAATTGGACATGTTTATTATATTTACGAATAATAATTTAGAGATCACCTTACCTGACAGCAGATTTTGGAATAGAGCCATACAACAAAGAACTTAGGCCCCTGTACAGACCCTTCACACCATGCTCCTGAATGGTCAGCCTCACACAGTGACCTGCAAGACAATTTCCAAGTCTTGATAATCAACTTTTACTTTACAAATGAATTATAGAGATTTGCCTGCTAGGCTAACAGTCTACTAGAAACTTTGTTTGATATTTTAAAATGCACACAAATAGGAATTGTTATCCTCTTACCAATGCTTCTATACCGAGGAGGATTTGCTCTTTCATCCAATTGTAACTGTGTTTTCACATATTCTGTGGGAAACGTGATACAGATTTCAATACCTCCAGCAATGCCACCTGCACAGAACAGAGAGGTAGAAATGTTATGCTGTTATTTTTTATAAACAAAAAGTAAGCAACACACAAATTGTGCCATACTGCACTGTGCCAATCCACGTTGCAAATTATCCTATTAACAGTTTTGTCAACAATGCTTGTCAACAATGCAGTAAGTACCGAAACACAGCAGAAACATTTCAAAACCAGAAGACACCCAGAAAAAACCACTGGCTAACTATTACAAACCAAACAGCCAAGACAAAAGGGGAGAGGATCGAAGAATTCCATAGAGACAATGAGAAATAATTCCTAAATTACACATGCAATACACCAACAATCCAAAAAACAAAAAGAGTGGCTACTTATAGTGAAGCTTAAGTGCAGTTAGAGAGGAGAGATTCCATTAAAAAGTCAAAATATTAACTATGGAAATCACAAGGATGGTGGTATAACTTTAGCTTAACACCCAGCTCACACAGATTATTAAACAAACCAATAAACATGACAAAAACCAATAGACACACCAATACAAATCCAATGGACACACTTCTTGATTTTAGTGGGAGTTGGATCAGGTGATTTTCACTTTAGACTTCAGCTGGAGTTGTGGGTACTCAGCATTTGTGAAAATCTGGCCCAATATTTTAGATACTCATTTTTGGAAATTTTGTCCCCCGCCCCTTTTTGACTCTTCCCAATATCCAATTGAGTTTTATTATTCTTTGGACCACATCTATACAAACTTTAAGAGGTCCCCTTTCTCTCTTCACCCACAGAATTCTTCTTAGAGTAATACATTACTCAGCAACAATTAATCAAGGAATATTTCATTTCAGGCTTCTGCTAAATTCAAAATAACCTTTTAGAAGCCCTCACTGGAATGTGAGATCACTTTTCAGGATCTCCCACTGAAATTAAAGGCAGGATTCCAGTTGACTTTAATGTTAGAAGCATCAGGCCCCTAGTCTGCACACATGCTATCCACGCTTTTCAAGAGATCAGTCCTGATTTTTAAGCTAACTTACCATTTTTACCCCCATTCCATTCATCCAGAAACCTCTCCAAATCATTATATTTCAATTCGGTTCAAGGGTGTGTGTTTCCAGCTTTCAAATGACGGACATGACTGCAAATCAATTTTTTTACAACTTGATTCTCCACTGCCTTGTAATCATTTATCCCAGTACAAAACAGTTGTAAAAACTCTACTAAAGCAAAACAGTAGAGTTTTACATGCACTCTGAATATGAATTAGTGATTAAACAAGGTGCAAAGCAGGGGAGATTACGGCCCTTACTTGGGTCCCTAAATGGGAATTTTGAAAGTCCGGCCTTCAGCACCAGAGACTGACAATTTCTTGCAGAAGGGAGGATGAAGGAAACCCATATGGCTCCACTCACCCCAAAAATCTCTCTGCATAACACAGCCCCCTCTTTGAGACCATTCCTTATCCCTTGGGGGAAGCTCACTCTATGGCATTAAAGGAAATGAACACAAAAAGAAAAGGGACTTAGCAGCCAGGTCAGCACCACTGTCTTTGGAATGAAGCTAGAGCAGCAAGGAACCAGGAGCAACATCAGTGCCACCTTCCATGGCTCTCCTAGTACACGGTAAATTACAGCTATCATGAGCCTGCCATCACCCCCTTTCACCTCCAACCAACCACCCCAAACCTACTGAGACCAGTTCCCCCCTCCCCCAACAGGTCCTCCCTTGCCCAGCCCCACTGAAACCAACCCCCTCCACCTCCAACAGGCCTTCCCTTGCCCAGCCCCATTGAGACTAGCCTGACCCCCAACAGGTCCTCCCTTGCCCAGCCCCTCTCCTCCAGCCCCATAGAGACCACCCCTCCACCTCCAACAGGCCCTCCCTCACCCAGCCCCGCTGAAACTAGCCCCTTACCCCTACTGAGACCAACCCCAGGCCCTCAACCAGCCCCACTGAGACCAAGCCCCCCCCCCCCAACAGGTCCTCCCTTGCCCAGCCCCACTGAAACCAACCCCCTCCACCTCCAACAGGCCTTCCCTTGCCCAGCCCCATTGAGACTAGCCTGACCCCCAACAGGGCCTCCCTTGCCCAGCCCCTCTCCTCCAGCCCCATAGAGACCACCCCTCCACCTCCAACAGGCCCTCCCTCACCCAGCCCCGCTGAAACCAGCCCCTTACCCCTACTGAGACCAACCCCAGGCCCTCAACCAGCCCCACTGAGACCGACCCCCCCCCAACAGGTCCTCCCTTGCCCAGCCCCACTGAAACCAACCCCCTCCACCTCCAACAGGCCTTCCCTTGCCCAGCCCCATTGAGACTAGCCTGACCCCCAACAGGTCCTCCCTTGCCCAGCCCCTCTCCTCCAGCCCCATAGAGACCACCCCTCCACCTCCAACAGGCCCTCCCTCACCCAGCCCCGCTGAAACTAGCCCCTTACCCCTACTGAGACCAACCCCAGGCCCTCAACCAGCCCCACTGAGACCAAGCCCCCCCCCCAACAGGTCCTCCCTTGCCCAGCCCCACTGAAACCAACCCCCTCCACCTCCAACAGGCCTTCCCTTGCCCAGCCCCATTGAGACTAGCCTGACCCCCAACAGGGCCTCCCTTGCCCAGCCCCTCTCCTCCAGCCCCATAGAGACCACCGCTCCACCTCCAACAGGCCCTCCCTCACCCAGCCCCACTGAAACCAGCCCCTTACCCCTACTGAGACCAACCCCAGGCCCTCAACCAGCCCCACTGAGACCAAGCCCCCCCCTCCAACAGGCCCTCCCTCGCCCAGCCCCTCTTCTCGAGCCCCATAGAGACCACCCCCCCAACAGGCCCTCCCTCGCCCAGCCCCTCTTCTCCAGCCCCATAGAGACCACTCCCCCAACAGGTCCTCCGTTGCCCAGCCCCACTGAGACAAGTCCCTCTCCACTAGCCCCGCTCCGCCATCCCCACTGAGATCGGCCCCCTCACACCAACAGCCCCACTGAAGCCGAGCTCTCCCCCCCACCAGCCCCGCTGAGACCGCCCCCCCCCCGCTGCACCCCACACTCGAGCCAACGCCCCCTCACACCAGCACGCGCTGCCCCGCCCCCCAGCAGGGACTCGGCAAAGCCGCGGTCGGGGCCGGGGCGGGCGACACACACGGTGACACCCCGGGGGGCGGTGCGGTGCGGTGCGGGCGGGCACTCAGGGAGTGTGAATTCCCCCGGCCTCGCTGGCCCCTCCTTGCGCGTGGGGCGGGGCGGGGCGCGGCTCCGCCTCCTCACTCCCCGCGCGGGGACGGCCGGGGAGGTGCCTTACCGGCCAGGATCGCCTTGCCCGGGTGGGTGAGCTTGGCTTCTGCGGTGGCTGCCGCGGCCCGAGGCACCGCTGGCTGAGCGGACATGGAGGCGGCTCTGTCTGCGCCCTCCCGCATCGCAATTCAATCGCACCCGCGGCCGCCCGGCCGTTCTGCCCGCCAAAGCGGGAACGAGCTGAGCTGCCCCTATTGGCCGCCTGGCTTTGCATATTCATGAGGCCTCATGAATCTTGACGAGTGGTGCAGGAGGGCGGGCTCAGGCTTGGGGCAGCTGATTGGCTGCGGGGATAGTGCGGCTCTGGGATTGGCTGGCTGTGGGAGAGGCGAGGGGGGCGGGGCGGGGAGATGCTGCAGGGTCTATGCATTGAGGGGGAGGCTGGAAGCAAAGCCCAGTGCATTGAGGAGATGGGGTCTGGGGGGGGGGGCTCATCAAGTGACATGCCTTATAGGACAAGGGGTAATGGGCTTAATATGCAGCGAGGGAAATGTAGGTTGTATGGTGGGAAAATCTAACCGTGAGGCTAGTTAAATAGCGAAATAGGCTTCCAAGGGAATCCCCCATCCCTGGAGGTCTTAAGAGCAGGTTAGACAAAGGGCTGGTCTACACTTGGGGGCGGGGGTCGCTCTAAGATACGCAACTTCAGCTACGTGAATAGAATAGCTGAAGTCGAAGTATCTTAGATCGAGTTACCTTCCGTCCTCACGGCGCGGGATCGATGTCCGCGGCTCCCCCGTCAACTCCACTACCGCCGTTTGCTCCGGTGGAGTTCCGGAGTCGACAGGAGCATGTTCGGGGATCGATATATTGCATCTAGATGAGACACGATATATCGATACCCAAGAAATCGATTGCTACCTGCCGATACAGCCGATAGTGAAAACGTTCCCAAACACTTGTCAGGCATGGCCAGGTTGCCTCAGCACAAGGGGATGGACTAGCGATGACCTCTTGAGTAGAGCCCTGTGTGGATGCAGAATGTATATCTGTGGATGCCAATATCTGTATAAAGTGGAGATCTGTGGAGCTGCAGGGCTCTAGCAGGAATGGCAGCAGTGAAACCATCAGTGTGTAGGGCTGCTGCTCGCAGGAGCCAGCACCCAGTCTGGGCAGCAACTGCGGCATGGCTGTACTGTCCCCCCAGCCTTGCCCACTGGGGTGGGCACCAGGCTCTTTGGCAACTATCTCATGTCATGCTAGCATTTGTGAGCAGCTCCCAGACAGGCATCCCTTCCACGCAGCAGAAGGTGCAGGACCGGCTGTAGGCACCAGCAAAGCAAGCACGTGCCTGGGACGGAACATTTCCAGGGACAGCATTCCAGCCATCCTTTTTTGGGGGGGGCAGTTGCGCTCTCTCTCGGAGCTGCTCCACTTAGATGAGGCGAGGGCGCCGCGCCCCTGGCCGCAGTGGGAAGGGGAAGTTCCAGACCCAGGGTGCTGAGCTGCCAGGGCCCAGCCGCTACATGGCGAAGAGAGGGCGAGTCCTGCAGGGGCTGCGCCGCCTCATCTGCACACTGGCTGCTGTGCTGCCTTGTGCCACCCCTTATATCGGGGCTTCTCCGCACAGCCGAGTGTGAGAGGGGTAAAGCCCCTGCAGGCTCTGGGAGAAGATGACATCACGACTACCTGAGCTGGGGTGGCAAAAAACCTAGAGCCAGCCCTGAGAGTGTGTCTCCTGTCCGGGAGCATGCGAGCTCTTTGCACACAGTAGTGTGACCAGGGACAGCTGCTGGTGAGCCTGGTGCCTGCCCCAGTGGGCAGGGCTGGGGGCAGAACAGCCACACTGGAGGAGCTGCCAGGCTGGCTCTTGTGACCAGTGGCCTGACATGCTGCTGCTTACGCCGCTGTGGTTCCTGGTAGAGCCCTGCAGCTCTGCAGATATCTGCTTTATATCCACGGATGTCAGCATCCGTTGATATAAATTTTGTATCCATGCAGGGCTCTACTCTTGAGGTCCCTGCCAGCCCTACATCTCTATGATTCTATCTGAGGTTATTAAATACCTTGTTTTTATTTAATTTTTAAAAATGATTAAAATCAGAAAAATTTGAAAGATCAAATTTCCTTTTCCCTTTATGCTGTTCAATTGCTTATTTTTGTTCTTTTATTGTTACATTTCGTTCAAATAGGGAAACTTGACTGCTCAGTTTCTCTTTCTGGTTCTCGTGGATTAGCATGAGATGGTGTCTGGGTTCACAGTCACCTGGGAATGTTAAAAATTGTTTTAATTATTAAAAATAAAATGATTCTGATTGTTTTTAACTTTAAAAAAATCCTCTTCATCCATATTACGTTTAATTAAAACTTGTGTTAACCATAATTTAAGTTAGGAAATAAAATTACTTGACGGTGTTTCTTTAAGGGTTCCCTGTGAGGTTTTAAAAATAAAGAGGAAGTTTTAGAGACATAAACCAATAAACAGGATATGTATAGGCTTGATATTTACAAATAAATACGTTTTACAAACAAAATATTTTGAAAGTATTTTCTCTTGGACTTGAGTTCAAAGTTTTATGTTTTCTCTTCTCCAGTTAATGGCATTAACACAGGTAAGGATGAAGGCTGCAAGAGAAATGCAGAACACTTATTTCAGGTAAAAAGATTCACCGGTTCTTAGTGGCTTTACATAATAGATAATAAGCCAGGGCCCAATCGTGCAAAATACTGAGTGCCCTTAACTCTGAGGAGCAGGAGCAGGCTTGAGATTGTCAGTGGAAAAGTTCCAGAACCAAAAGAAAGATAATGGGATACCACTGTGTCACACTAAAATATTCTCAGGTGGACTTTACAATCTGGGATGACAGAGACATACGGACTTAGATCTGTGTGCACAGTCTAGCTCTCAGGGTGATCTGGAATATTTCCCCAGTTTTCAACTTTTTCAGCTCCATCTTCTTTCTCCTTCAAAGCTCCACATCTCTCTTTCCTGTCCTCTCTTCTCCCTTCTTTCCATGTCTTAAATACCAGATCCTTCTCCTTTCAGGTAACCTATAGCTATCTGATATTTACAGAGCACTGACCGTCATAATATCTAGACTAATCCCTTTTTCAGTTCAGATCCATCTTTTCTTGTCTCTGGCTCCTGATCTTTTGTTCCCTGAAAGGAAAAAAAATATAACTGCCTGTTTAAAAACAAAATAGTGCTTGCAAAATATTGTTGAAAGTATTTAATTGGTTACAATTTAGACAGTCACTTAAAGCTCTTGTTACTAGGTTTCAGTACAAGGTAGATGATAATTCATTTGGTTAGTTAGCTAGATTTAAAATAATAAAGCTGCTTATCCCAGGCTGTAAGCACTCTAACATAATTAATTGTAACAATAAATCTAAGTGCATTAAGTCTCTGCGTGAGAGATAGATAGATGCTCATGTACTGGAAGGGAAAGCACTATTATTCTCCAGCCATGTGCCTCTTCCAGAACTCCGCCTCTGTTGCCAAGGTGAAGTGTTCCCTTGTTCCCATAGGAACAGGTTTGTGTATATTGCAGGCTGTTTCTGAGTCTGCTCCTGAAATAGTCAGTCTCAGGGAAAAAACATGCTTCACTGCTGCAGCAACTGAGCTGAAGTCACAATCTGGAGTGAATCTGCCGGTTAAGGGAAGCCAAGATCTTAGAACGTGGCCAGCTTTTGCCATAAGCAACAGTCAGGCCAGTAACCACACCAGCAAAAGTATATGTGTGGTTTGAGGGGACAGATGGGTGTGGGTGGGTTTGGTGGCGTAGACTGATTTATGTCTGTATTTGTTGGGTAGCGATGGGAGTGGAGTGGATTTAAAGGGAGGGATTGGTGTGCTGTGTGTGTTTAGGGAAGGGATTGTTGGGGAAACAGTCGGATGGAAGCACAAAATCATGTTTTCAGCACAAGGGTATATTATAATACATTTATATATTGTACCAAATTCATGTATTTTTTCATGACCTCTTAGCATTACCATTTCCATAAGTAACAAAAATTACCTTAGTTGGTCTTAGTTTTTGTTTTATTTTCTTCTGTCCTTCCTTCCACTTTCTCCTTCCCTTGTACCTCTTGGTGTATGTTATCCTCCATCTTTTTTCAGGTCTGTTTTCCCTTAGTCTAATGTTTCTGCTTAATTCTTTTCAAAATGTTCAGCTCCTGTCACCTCTACCCCTGTTTCTACATCTCTTCTTTCTCTTCAAGAGAATTTTTCTGATTTTGTCTTCCTCTCTTTTTAAAATTTTCCCTATTTGTCCTTTGAGTAATTTCACTCTCCTTTTTCTCCTTTCCCCGTGTTTTTTCTTTCTTTCCCTATGTTATCTGTCACCTTCTTCCATATTCCTTTTCAGTTTCTCTCCCTGCTCCTCCCTGCCCTACAAGCCCCATCTTTCCCTTTATTCCATCCCCCATGATTTTGCTTTATGTGGTTTAGCTTCCAGTGCCTTCCCTCTCCCTCATCATCCTCCAAGCTGACCCGAAGTCTGGTCCACGTGAAGTCTTCACCTACTTCATTCAGGGGCTACTACTTACCCAGTTTCCACCCTATCCTCTCTGACCTGAAGGCAGCTTGTTTTGCTATCTGTGCCCAAATGACCTGATATGATATTATCCCATTTTCAGGTTCTCCATCCGAAGAGCTAAGCTGCTGCTTTACATTCAGGATCTTTCAAAAAGACAATGGCCAAACTGTTGCAAGCTCCACCCAAGTTCTTCCCCACAGAGTGGCATATTGCAAGCAAGACACAGTATGCTAGTGCGGAGAGTCAGAGATCCAGATCAGAGCGACTTGTAGCTGAGAGCCAGAGGCTGGTGGATGAAATCGAAAAAACAACGCAGAAAACCCAAAGTGACGTTAACAAGAAAATAGGTGATCATGTGGGCTTTGTTATTTTATTGGACTGTTTAAGGGAGACTCTCAAAAAGCAGGAGATATTAAATAGTTTTAATGGCTTATTTCTCCTTCCCTTAGAAAAATGGGGATGCATTTCCAAATCCTTTAAAAAATACTTTGTGATGGATTTTATATTTTATGGAACCAAACAGTTTCAGGCATCTGTTAGATGTAGGGAGACAAATTCAATCCTGGTGTAATATTTACTAACTAATTGTTAAGGCAAGAGTCTGGACTGAGAAAAGAAAAAAGAACAACAGCAACACTGAGTCACACACTACATTGTCCCACCATGGACAATGGTGTAGCTCCACCATGTTCCATAGGGAATTCAGAGAGAGACTGTGCATCAGGGTGCCAGGGGTAAGGTGGATGCAGTTGTGATTTGCACTTGAGAATCCTCTTTCTTACCCATGTATCTCTGCAAAGGCCAGTTACAGTCTGACCCTTTGAAAGCATTATTGTTTTTATTACAATAGTACCCGGAGGCACCCAGTGTGGCCAGAGCTTCATTGTACACTGTACATAGATGTAGTAAGAAGCAGCCTCTGCCCCAACGAGCTTACGGTCTAATGAGATAAGACAGACAAAGGAAGTATCATTATCATCACCTCCATTTCACAAACAAAGAGCTTAGTCACAGAGAAATCAAGCAACTTGCCCAAGGTCACACAGGAAGTCTGTGGCAGAGGCAGGAATTGACCCACATCTCCTGGCTCATAGTCCAGTGCTTTAGCGAAACCATTGCCGTACATCAGCATACAGAGCTATGTGCACAGCACTTTTGGTGGCTCGAGTCCCTTTCTGCTCATGGCTAATGCTGGGCTGTGAGGCCCTGTAGAAAAAGCCGGGCTTTTATTTCTAATTAATTTGAAATGTCTCTTCATTCTGCAGAACAGAGACTTGATGAAATAAAATTCTGGAAGCAGGAATTAGATGACAAACTAGAACAGATTGTTAATGAGACAGAGGTGCTGTTGACTTTTAAGACAAGGCTAGAGAAAGCATTGGAAAGCTGTAAAGAGCCACTATTCATCGCTCAAGAGTGTCTCTTGAACAGGTAAGGGTAATAGCCAAACAACAACAATAATAATAATTAAGGGGGGGTAAAAAAATTAATGACTAAAATGTTAAAAAAATGAAAAATCTGACAGTGTTTTGGATAAATGATATGTCGGGGCCTGGGATGTATGACACGTAAGGCCCAATCCTGCAAAGTGCGGTACCCCTGCAACCCCTGCTAAAGATGGAGTTTCTAAAAGGTTGTCTATGGGAAATAGGTGCTGAGCTCCCATTGACATCCAGTGGGAGTTTGGAACTTTGCTCTTGTAGATATCTTTGGAAATCCCAGCCAAAGTCAGCAGGATTTGCAGGTGCTCAGCACTTTGCAGATATAAGCTCTTCGTAAGAGAGGCAGACACCCAGAGAGAAGGAAGTGCTTTGTGCCCTGCGCTCCAGTAGGGGAGATCTGGGTTGGATTCCCAGCCTCTGTCTCCCATATGGCTCCAGGCCAGCAGGAGCTGGGAGTGCAATGGAGGCAGTGCTTTCAGACCTCTTGGGAAAATAAGGGAAATCCAAGAGCATCCCATTGGGCTGAGTGGAGAGCAGCACTGATTGGTTTCAAGTGCACTGCAGGCTTCCTTCTCTGGAAGGGTGGTGACAATAAAGCAGGTCATCAAGTTGCAGGGTGTAAAGTGGATGAAACTTGAGGAATTCTAGGACTTTGATAGCAGACATGGAGGACTGCCCTCAGAGCTCAGGTCCGGATGGATTCTCAACAGTGCTGAGCACCCACAGCTCCCATCGGCTTCAGTGGGAATTAAGGCTGCTCAGAACCTTTCAAGATGAGGCCTTAAATAAACAAGTGTTTAAGAAACATGACCAATATATGAAAACAAAGTGAACAAGTCACAAAGCCCAGTCCTTTTTGTGCTTCACTGCGTCTAAGCATGTGAAGAAAGGCTGCAGGACCAGGCCCATCCGTCATGTGTTCTGAGCAGATTTCCTTGCTTTATTCATCTTAAAAAAACCTTTGGAAAATAAGCCAGGAAAGAGAAAAGCAGCATTATTCCTGACTCTGCAAACAAAGGGCCTGATTTTCTTCTTGGTTGCCTTCCATGGAGTCACTCCTGATTTACACTAATGTAAACCAGAGGAGAATCAGGTCCTAGGAGTGGAAAGGTGACTATTTCCAATCAGTTATAACAAGAACAAGGGTTTTGGATCTCCAGAGCTGCAATACTCAAATGGTCGACACAGAGTGATGGCTCTCTCTTCTTTCTCTTAGGCAGAGGCGAGTTGGGATTGACTTGGTCCATGACGAAGTGGAGCGGGAACTGATAAAGGAAGTTGAAGTGCTCCAAGGGATTATGGCTTTGCTTGAGTGCACACTGGAACAAACCAATGAGCAAATTAGGTATCTCAACAGAGGAACAAACCACCGGATAGCTCAGACAGGGGAGTGCTTCTGGACAGGTTGTAGGATGGCTAGTGTCAAATCCTCAGAGGTGCTAAGCAGCTGCTGAAATCAGAGGGGAGTTGCAGGAGTTAGTACTTCTCAGGGCCTAGACCATACCATTTGATTTTTAGCAGCACTGATTTCAGTGCAGAGTTCTGTTTAGACACTGACAGCACAATATGCCCCAGCAGCCGTTGACTCCCAGGGCCTCTGTCCTGATCCCACACCGCTGAAGCCTGCAGGAGTTTTACCATTGACTTCAATGGCAGCAGCAGCATGCCCTAGATTTTTACAACCTGTAACTCACAGTATTGCCTATTATGATAATAACATTCATATTTTCTTATTTACCTGTTCCTGCCATCAAGCTGCATGAATGTCAGTGGGATTTCTGAGGGCCAGCGGATGGCAGAATTTAGCCCTTTAATGGTGGTTTACCTCCATTAAAAAGAGAACGGGATAATTATTTTGTTAGGTTTTAGATTAACAGAGTCTAATTGTTTTCCCCCAAGGTTAAACCGTTCAGCTAAATACAATCTGGAGATGGATCTGAAAGACAAGTTCACCGCCTTGACAATTGATAACTATTGTTCCAACCTGACAAACAATACACCTGATATAAGATATGCCAGAAATGTAGTGAAGGTTGAAGGAAAGTAAGTGGTTATTTCCCTAGCTCCACATCCAGTGGTTATACAGACATAATATAAACTATCCCTGTAATACAAGGCCTAACATACCCATTCCAGTTTTTATAATAAGGCTATCTGTCTGACTGTCTCTGTCTGTCTATCTTAGGGATTTATACTGCGGCCCATACCATAGTATCTGAGTGCCTTTCATCTAAAAACAATACTCATAACTAATGGACTATAGTTCTGTTGAATGGCTCTGGTGCTAATTGTTTATGAAAGCAAAACTCCATGTCACTGGAAACCCACGCTGGATTTACTAATCTAACTTCCAGTTCCACATCTTAATGGCTGCAGAGTGTGGTCCGGTAGATTGGCCACTGGAGTAGGATTCAAGCGATCTAGGTTTAGTTTCTGGCTCTGTCATTAATCTGCTGTATGACCTTGGCAAGTTGCTTCCTCTGTTTCCCCACCCAACTTTTGTCTATTTCATTCTTAAGCTAAAGTCTTTTACTATGTGTTTGTACAATGCCTAGCACCATTGAGCCTGATGTTGATTGTGGTCAATAATTATAATGTTGCTTAATAATGATTAACATAATAATAAGCAATAATAATACTGCTTCTTTCGTATTAATAGAGATCTTCTGTCGTTAATGCACATTTATGAATACACAAAGAGGGCTGAAGATACATAAAGAGACCTTTTTTATTTTATTATAGTTCTGTGAGCCCTGAAGACTGGGTAGATTTCTCAAATGTAAATATTGAAAAGGCCGACAAGCAGAGAAACAACTCTTTGGCGCTCAGGGCCTTGATTGACCGAATCTTATCCCAGACAGCAAGTGACATGCGCAAGCAGTGCGAGACGGTGAACATTGCTTTTAAGAACAGGGTGAAGGAGACAAAAGATGCAAAAAACAAACTGGAGATCCACCTTGCTAAGGTAAATGCTAGAGACAGTCAGCAGAGAAAATAGGACAAGGACATCAGCCAGTTCTATTGATGCAATGCCTTGAGCTATTGTACCTTAAGAATTCAAACTTTGCAGTTCTAAGCTGGACAAAGCCCAGTGCTTTTTCTGTTTTTATAACTGAAGTACCATTAGCTTTTCTATTCCCAGTTATATAAATCCTCATGACTGCATGTGCTACAAGGCACATGAAAGCTTGGAGGCTTTTGATGATAACACAGTGCTACCTATTAGATAGTAGCCATTCAGAGGCTGCTGTGGTCTAATGGCAGTGTCTGGACCTAGGAATCAGATGACATGGCGTCTGTTCGCAGCTCTATCACTCGCTTGCTATGTGACCTTGGACAAGTCATTTAAGCTCAAATTTTCAAAAGTGGCCTCTAATTATGGATTCTTCAGTGTTTGAGTGCCCAACCTAAGACCCCTGGAGTGAAATCCTGGCCCATTGAACTCAATAAGAGTTTTGAGACTAACTTCAATGGTGCCAGGATTTCACCCCTTGAATTTTAGAGATGCTCTACTCTACAGGTGTCCGCAACTCAAATAGATTTCAGCTTGAGTTGTGAATGCTTAGTACAGTACCTCTGAAAATCAGGCCCTAAGTATCTCGAATTGGACGCCCAAAAAATTGAGTGTTAGAGATGACTTTCGAAAATCTTGACCTTAATCCTTCCCTCCCCACTGTGCTGCAGTTATCCCATCAGTAAACTGGGGGTAATAATCCTCACTCACCTCTGTACTTTGAGATCAACGATTGAAGTAACACCTTAGAATTGCAAAGTATCATTATTAAAGAGGATATCACATTTTCAAGTGGCACCGTGCAGTACTTCCCTTTGTTGATTTACTAAGGTGATGGATGAGATTACATCCCAGGAAAAGAACATTGCGGCCTTAAAGAAAGCTATAATCGATAAAGAAGGACCTGCCAAGGTGGCTCACACACGTTTGGAGACGAGGACCCATCGTCCCAATGTGGAGCTGTGTCGTGATATGGTGCAATACAGGCTGATCAGTGAGGTTCAGGAGATCACAACCAATATTCAGAGGTAAGTGAAATGGTTGAACAGCAAGAAGTCAGTGGTGTAGGTCACTGGGCAAATGTAACTGGCCAAAGAAGTAATAAATCCAGGCACATGTACAGACATGTATGTTCGCACACAGTTACCACGTTTTCAATATTCTGTATACCTATTTTTCTAGATCTGATGGTAGGGTATCAGAACCCTTTTTAAGGGTGTGTCTACACAGCAAAAACTATGCATTGCCTTGTCTACATGCGTTAAGTTAAACCCAGCTAGTAAGGGTAACAACAGCTGTGAAGACAGCACAGCATGGATAGTACAAGCCCAGCCCAGGCCCTGGCTACATATTTGTCTCACTAGCCTGCTCAGAAGCTTGTGCTGCGCTCTCATCGTTGCAGTCATTACCTGTGTTAGCTGGATTCAAACTAGCTTGGGTAGGCTAGCCTGTGCACCGCTTAGCTGTGTAGACATACCCTTTGTGTCATGTTGTTTTCCCTGACAGAGTTATGGATATTAATGTGATTTTTCAACTCTTTAGGTCTTGAAATGATTAAAAAGAAGATGTGATGGGAATGCCCGGAGCATCCGAGCCCCAGCTCCGCCATTATTGTCAAGAAAAAAATGATACTTTTTACATAGTTTTGTTGTCCTTTCATTCTACCATTTCCCATCTGCTTCTGCTTGAGGAGCATGAATGGGGTTGTAGGATGTTGTGGCTTAGCAACCTTCTTCAAATCATTTTAATTGGGAGAGTCAGTTCTGCAAAATTGCCAGCACCCAGCATGTTCCCAATCCAATGGTGCTGTTTACAAGGGGAGGGAGGTCGCACCTCTTGGATCATATGTGGAAGAAACCTTGAGGAAATGGACGTATCCCCTCCCATGTGGAAGTGGGGCTCAGCCACTTCTGGGCATTGTCTCCCAGGCTATGTGGAGTGCTCTTTGCTGATCTGATGATATATCTGGGGGAAGGGCTGGCAGGGTTGTTATGGGGATTTGGGGATTGGTGGCATTCCTCTATACCCAGCAGAGTTTGTAAGGAGAAGGTAATGGAACCAGGAGCCATATTATCTTGCCATTTGAGACCCCTTTTTAAGAGGGAGAGGGGAAGGGCTCCTGGACAACCATGGCCAGGAGGAGTCCCTGATAGTGTGGTTACGAAAGAGCTGCATTGCTGGAGAGCAAAGTGGGACAGAGAGGACCAAACACCTGGAGGCACCGGACCTCCATGAAGAAGGCCACGGGACCTGCAGGGTATGAGGACATCTATCCTGCCTGGATGGGCCACCCCCCCAGTGGAACAGTGTGAGGAGAAACCAAAGGGGATCTTCACAGAGATTTCCTCCCGCCACATCCCGTCCTGTGGGTTTCACATTGGGAGGAAGTGATGTTGCTCAATAGCAAGGAGGTACATGTAGTCAAAACTAATGTCTCTCTTTGTTTCACCCCTAGACTAAAGGACACTTTGGCACAAGCTGAGGTGGAGCTGAAAGGTCTGAGCCGTCGACAGCTTTTGCTGGAGGAGGAGATCCAGGTCAAGGAGAACACACTGTACATCGACGAAGTGCTGTGCATGCGGATGAGGAAGTCCATTTCCATTAACGATTTCTGAAGCCCTGATGTCAGACACAGCATTCCCCCACACTGGGCCAGATTCTGCTGGGAGATACACCAGGGCAAAGCCGGAGGAACTCCACTGAACATTAACCTAGCGACTCTGTGTTTACACTAGTGTGACTCAGAGCAGAACCTGGCCTAGGTGTGTGAATTAATTTAAAAAGACCTAAATGTCTCCTCCCCAGCTGCTGTGTCCCAGAAAATCTATTGTAAGCTTTCCAGTAGACATTAAAATTATGGAACAAGAAGAAAAAATCCTTCATTCCAGCCACTTAGTGTATCTTGAGTGCTGTCAGTGTCACTGCTTTTCATTGACAGATTTTTTAAACTACATAAACTAGAACAGATATTCCACACAAAGTGACTAGTTATGTTAGAGAGACAGGAAGCTAGTTAGGGCCAGCTGTGGTGCTGTGTACACCCGTCCACTGACAAATGGATGGAGAATGTACTTCAGCCCAACGTAAGATAACTGCTGGCAGAAGCAGTGTTTCCTAATGGATAGGATACTGGACTAGGACTCAGGAGACCTCACTTCTATTCTGGCTCTGTCAGTGGCCTGATGGGTGACCTTGGGTTAGTCACAGCCCTACTCTGGGCCTCAGTTTCCCCATATCTAAAATGGGGATAATGAGTTCCTTTGTAAAGCACACTGAGCTCTACTGATGAAAAGCATTATATAAGAGCTAGGTATTATTTTAAATGTGACTGTCCTGGCAGAATAATATTGTCTGCTTCCTTCAGTGCCATTGCAAAGACAAGACAAAATAGCAAAGATGAGACACTGCGGGCCATCTGCGAAAGCCAGGTTTTTAATATGTGGGCCTCTAAAATTGCCCACTGCTTGTTACAGTTCTAGTGGGCTTTCCCTTTCAGTGGCTTTCCCTGTCAGGGACATTGCTAATACCATTAGTCTCTGCACAGACTTCCTCAGAGGAACAGATCAGACATTTCCTCGTGTGACTGGTTTTTATTTTAACTCCTGGCTCATCACACACTGCTCACACCATTGGGTAGGCGATGACAAAATAATTAAGCTCTGAGTCGATCAGGTTTCTGAACTTCTTGTAAATGTCTCGCAGCAGTCGGTCCTCTTCGCTGGTCTCATGCCTGGTTGTGTAAATCCTCACCTGGGTGGATGGACAGCAATCACAGACACACAATGCAGCCGCTGCAGTTAAGCTAGTAATAGGGAGAAGCCCGGGTGGCTGTTGAGACTGCTAGATAAGCCAGCCAGCTCATAAATGGGGTCAAATCCTGAAGTCCTTACTCAGTTTTTGCTCAGACAAGATTCCCAGTGCCGTCAGTGAGAAATTCCTTATTACAGGCTGAATGAAAATCTAGGCTTCCCTGCTTTTGGGATTTCAACTAGAATAGCTGGGAAAAAGAGTGCCTCATTCTCTGCCCCCAGAACCCCTTGATCCCCAGGATCAGCTCTTGCCTCTCTGCTGGAGGCACAGGGCTCTGGGGTTCTGCTAGCTCCCTGGCAGGATGGTTTCCCCTGGCTGCAGCTGTCCCTGCCCACAATTCAGGAGAGCATCCCTATTCAGGATGGACTACAAGCACATGTTTAAGTCTCACTGAAGTCAATAGGACTTAAGGATGTGTTTAAATGTTTTCTTGAATAAGGACCTTCTTTATAGGGGGCTCCCCAGCACGGAGTGGGATTCTGGAAGAGGTGACACCGGGGTTATCATGACCTTTTCTGAGCATTCTCTGTGGGGCTGGTCAGGACTTAGGAGACCCGTCTCTGCGAGTGTACCTTGGGAATACACGTAGGATTCTTACACCTCCTCACAACCCCTTTCCCTGGATATTAATGGTAACTTTAAAATCGCATTCAGAGGCAGGGCTGCATTAGTATATTCGTAAACTACGTTTTGACGGGGTGGAGGACGGGAGGTTTGAGAAGAACTTTTTACCTTCATGGTACACAAGACACATTTCCCTTCTGCCCGATATTGCAGCAGCCTCTCCACAAATGCCACACTGAGGAAGGCCCAGACTTTGAGGAAGAACAGCCTCTCGCACAGTAACACGAGCTGCAGCAGCTCCTCATCCAGCAATTCATGGTCATTGTTGAACTCTAGTGTTAATTTCTTGAAAATAAATAACAGAGTCAATGTTGGTACCAACGAGCAGGGCAGTTATGTATGGGACTCATCTCTTGTGAAAACTGCCTTGTGGAACTCTAATGACCTCATGGGTCAGGGTTTCACTTTTACACTGACAATTTGGTACAACGCCCACACGGCCACCTGGTTAGATTAGTGACAAAATGATAAACTATTGCTGTTCCCACCATACCTGCAGACTGTGCTTGTAGGCTGGTAAGAGAGTGGTGAGGGTTGGCCTCATCGACCAATCCGGGTCACTGAAATAGCAGCTCCGTAGACTGATGCTTCTGAGTGGGATCTCTGCTAAGAGTATTCTGGCTAGACTGTTGTGCTTCATGACTCTTTCAAAGAAGAAGTTCACTTTCAGTTTGGGTGCTCTCTTGGCTAGGTTGGCCCAGGACATTCCCCAAACCACCTGCCCATGAGGGTCATGGGTGTGGCACTTGATGTTTATAGTCCAGAGAGAATGGGCGTTGTTCTCGCACAGGATGTCCAGCAATTCATCCGAGATGCAGTTGTAATTGAGAGTCAGGATGACCAGGTTGCGGAATGTGGACATAGTCTGGTGGAACAAGGGGCTGCTGTAGATGGAAAGATGGTGGCTGAAGAAGTCTTCTATGTTGATTTCAGAGGCAAAACTTTTGTTTTTCAAGTAACTCAAAGAGCTCAAAATCTCACAGCCTTCTTCCAGCATCACTCTTGCCCCTTTCAGATTGAGATAATCAAGGTGCTTGCTCATTCTTTTCAGGAAAGTACTTATGTTCTTGATAAACTGAGTCCTGATCCCATTTTTCCAGACCAGTCGGTCCAACTCCAGATGCTGAATAGTCAGGGATACCAGACAGCTGTTACATTTGCCCAAGCGCGAGAGAAGCCCCCTCATAGTCACTTGAAATTTTCGGGTCAACACAGCATTGTAAGGATTCAGAAACTTGATTTCTAGATGTTCCAAATACTTGCCAAATCTCTTGACGTACCACAGAGCAGATTCAAACTCGGATGTGTTTGACCTGGATGGCCGCCCACTGAAGGTGATTGTTCTGGTTCTCCAGAGAGAGCCTGAGTACATGGCTTGATTCCATTTTTTACAGACTAAAGCAGCCCGAGATCTGTCTCTGTCATCTAGCCACCAGAACATGTTGCTCAGGCAGACGTCAGGCAAATAGGCCCAGCAACTCTGCTCTTGTTCACTGTCATCCTCCATGAAGGAGACAGTCAGTTCTTGTTGGGTGCAGAATCAAACCTAGATGGTTTCTAGATCAGGAAGGCTGTGGCTAGTTTTGTTTGCTGCAATGAGAACGTTCCAAGTGAATAGCAAAAATCCTGCCTCTTTACATCCGGACGATGGTGACCACATGAGCTCTTGGATCTAAACTGTGATCTAACCAAAAGAGAAAATAAGCATAATACTGTTATGCTGAAAGATGCTAATGGCTGCCTTCAAGTGGGTCTGTGATCCAAAAACAATGGCAGACCAGGTTAAAGCAGTGTGTGTGCTAAGCATCCTTCTTTCAAGCTCAGTGGAAGGAACAATAAACCCCCTTTATGTAGTGATAGCTGGAGACAATAAAAGGCATGAGGACTAAGAGGAGCTAAATCACGTGGGTTGAAAGGCTTACTTGATTGCCAGTGTAAGGGGCTAGGGCATTGTTTTGTAAGGTGTGCACACAAAAGCATGCACATGTATTAAAGGAAGCCAGCAGAAAGCCAGAGACCCCGTTGTGAGTGCAATCCTGAAGTTGAGTGTTCATTAGGAAAAAAAGGTGCATTAACTTGAGTTAACTAAAGTAAACTAGGGAAAACAAGGCAGTTTGTAGTTTTCACGCAAGTTAGCGTGTCAAGTTAAAAAGCACCCGCTCACTTGTGTGACAACTTCAACTGCCTTATCTTCACTAGGATTTACTTCAGGTTATCTAACTCATGTTAAGAATATACCTTGTTTTCTCCAGCAAAGACGAGGCCTGAGAGGAAACAGAGAGACAGAGCTTCTGGGCACAGAACTTGCTGGAGTGGCAGCCCTGGGAATTTCTGAGCAAGGAAATTGCCTGTTGTTTGTTTCTACTTTGTTCTGGGAGACAGGACTTTATGTACATTCTTTGTAAGTTAACAGGATTGCAACAAAGAAATACCTAACTCATATAATCAATTTCTCCTCTCAACAGAAACAACCCGGCAAAGCTCCAAGCGTTGACTCACTGCTCAGGCCACAGGGGCAATGGTAAAATTATAGCAACAGCAAAGGACACGCTTTCAGTTCCTTGACCTCCAATAATGCTTAAACCTTCAATGATAAAATGATATAGAAGTTCCAGATCAATTTGTTAAATTTTATATCTATGCAGACTCCAGAAGCTCCTGGAAAATACCAATGTAATTGAAGGTGGCTTTGCTGCATGATCAGTTATTTCTTGAGCAGCCTCAACCCAGTATGCTTGGTACTGTACAAAGAGTTGCTTTCCTTTGCCCTGCACAGATTAACTGCACTGCCTGAGATGAACCAGCAAAACCTGCTGATTTCATCTGCTCTTCTGGGTTAACATCACAGCCTATTTTGGGAGGCACTGTAAAGGCCTGCTGACGCTTTCCAAAAACCTTTGAAAATTGGTCTATTGAAACATCACATCCAAGGAGTTAGGGAAATAAACATTAAGCTGTTCAGCCAATAGAGTGATCCAATTATTCAGTCCATTTTAGGAGTCCAGTGTGGTCCAATGGCTAAGGCACAGGTAGGGAGTCAGGAAATCTGATGGAGGGCTGTAAAAATGAGACACACAAGGCATGTGATGCAAGAGGAATTAGTTACCGGTTCTGATTTTCATGCTGGACTGGTGGGAAGGCATTCATACCCCAACACTCTTCCCTCTCTGAGCTTGTCCTGGCAGGGCTCAGTGGGCACTGAGACATGTCATGTGCCTGCACTCAGCCATTATGAGGGAACAGCAGATAGCTTCTGTGATGTCGCAGGCACAGCCTGGCCTTATCCCAGTACAAATGGGGAGAAAATTGGTTGAGCAGTGTCCTTGATGTGAAGGCAGGAAGTAGAGAAAGATGCATTGCTTGGGAGCTCAGTGCAAACAGCACCCAAGGAATCTGGGGGGCTGCTGCAGTACATCCTCCCTTTCCCTCTATGAAACCAGGTGATGCGTCTGGAAGCTGAGCCACAAACTGCAAGGGAAGAAAGTGGTGCGTGCTCCAGCTTTTAACCTAGGGGCCCCAAACCTCATGCATGCAATGCAAGCTGGTTTCCACTTATGACAAGATAGTGCTTCCATCCTTTTATAGACCACTCCACGCAAAACAAGTGTATGGAATAATCTGCACATATTTGCTGAGTTTTCTGACACTGGGTTTTATTTGCTTGAGGAAGATGTTAGGCCATAGTTTCCCACATAGTTTTCACTTATTTAACATGTTACGGATCAGATGCCTGTGAAGCTGGTGGACTGTGAATATTTTTGCAGTCATCGGAGCGTGAATTTATCTTTACACAAAACAGCCCCACAGCACTCAAGCTTTAGGTTAAGTAGCTGAAATCACTTTCATCCCTGCGGCAGTGAAATTGGAAAGAAAGCTGTACTCTCTCAAGCACCACCCACAAGTTGAGCCCCACCCACTCGTGACACCAGTATAAAATGCTACTCACAGTATACTGTTCAGATTTGCCTAATATGATCATCCCTACATGCTTTGATTAGCCGTGAAAGTAAACAAGGCTGACATTTGAACTGTCAGTCTTAACTTCAACTGAAACTTAAACTTCAGTTTTAACAGCCAATGAGATGAATGAGAGCAACTCCCAGCTCCCTGCACTATGTCCACATACTCAAGCAGACTTGTCGCTGCATCAGTACAGCTTTTGCAAATTCTCTTTGTAACAACAAGGGATATATATTTATATTTACACAAACACTTAGTTGCTCCATTCAACCCCAGCCCACTTGGTTTAATTGTTGTACCACAGTGTCTTGTTTTACATGCAACCCACATGCTGGAGAAGTTAAAAGCATGAGTGCACCAGGGTTCTATAACTTTGCTTTTAACTCTGATGGGCCTGAGCCAAAGCCTGTGCTCAGCGAGGAGCGTCCTAGGGTTAGGGGGCGGGGGGTCTGATTTACAGCTCAAGTTCCATCTCTTGTTTTTTGATGGCTGTCCTTATGTTACTAAACCCAAATGACTGCTATTAAACAGAAGGAGTGGTTAGCAAGATAATCCAATTCTACTCTTAGATGTCAGTGGGAATTGCACACGCATCTGAAGATCAAATTTAACCCATAAAGAAGATGTAGCAGTTGGTGGCAGGGCCAATCTAGTTATTGTACTTCTCAGCTCTCCATTACTGTAGTTATCTGAGAACTTCACAGTTGTTGATATTGTTATTCTCACAATATCCCTGCGAGTTAGGGTAGTTGTAACAAGGTGGTCTGCTCCTCTAAAGGCCAGGGGGCACCAGCCCTGTTCCATTATCACACCCAGCTGGGAAGGGATCAGGTGATCCCTATAAAGGGCTGAAAGGGGCTTGTCAAAAAGAAAACTACAGAAAGCAAACAGGCTTCTATGGCAGGCCTTGGAACAGAGGGTGAAACCTTTGTTGTCTGCTTTGGTCAAGGGACTAGCTTTGTTTGGTGAGTTTTGTGTTTGAATAATAAAGTCAGGAAGAGGGCCTGTTCCAGACTCTGGGAAGGGGGTCAGGCCAATGGGCTACAGAAATGTTACTGACCATTATGCTCCTTGTACAGGTGGTAAATTGAGGCCTAGAGAGACTAGGTGACCTGCCTGAGTTCTCACAAGACATCTGTGGTAGAGCAAGGATTTGAACCTAGCTCTCCCACTTCCTAAACTAGGAGCCTAGCTACCAAACTAGCCTTTAATGATTCTGTCTTTAGCTAATCCAGCCCCCCTGCAGCTATGTCTCTATCTGCTTCCTAGGACTAAGCAAGCAGGTTTTTTTGGCGTTTCATGTCTTTGGTGGATTCATCCCTACTATGAGCAGGACCAACACCCCATGAAGGTAGTGAATTTGTTCCTATCTGCCCTTGTTTGCAGGGGGCTAAATGCTTCTGTTAAAACCTGTACAACCTCATTGACATGAGGGAGATTGAGGTGGGGGGAATGTGCAGGATTATAGCAGACTTTGTTCTGGACTTCCAGGGTATTAATGAGAGGCCGAGGGTGGTGGTGGAAATCTTTGTTCCAATGAAATTTAAAACATTATTGTTCACTCACTTTTTTCCCCTTCTCCTTGGACCCCTCCTGTAATCAACCTGCTGTGTTAAGCTAAATTTATTATTTCTGGTGATATGGTGCTTAACATGATTACCACAATCAGCCAAGGAGTGTGACCCTTCCCCTCCCCCTAAAGTCTGAAACATTTGCTGTAGTTACTGTGCTGTATTGCAGTACCACGGCTCTCCCTGTCAATGGAGGGTGGGGATTCTATTGACAAGTGCTGTTTAGAACAGTATTTCGGGGTGAGATTGAAGCTGTTTTTAGTTCAAAGGGTTTGAAACAGATCCAATTATAATTCATTTACTGCAGATAAAAGTCTGGGACCCAAAGATCCCAGACCTAGGCCTCAGTGTGCTGTGCAGACAAAAATGAAGAGACTAATCTAGTAGATCTTTCTATTATAACAAAAATTTATTGGAGTAACCCTGAGGAACAAACCCCCGTAAGGATCAGGGCTGCAACGTGGTAGGGCTCTGCATAGACAATAAACACTCTTTGGTTCAGAGATAATACAATCTTATAGATTTTTGCACATTACAATGACCTGGAATACTAAATTTATTATCCTATGCACACCTGTAAAACAAACACATTATTTTACATTCAGTAAGAAACTGCTACAGAGTGTGAGTTAGTTCCAGCTACAGGCCCATTCTCCCCCAAAAAGCAATTATAGCTATCGATATTCCATAACATGGAGTTGTTCAGCAGCTATTTAGAAAGGGCTTGTCAAAAGTGGTGGACGTCTTTAAAAGTCAGCTACTGACTTCAGTGGAAGCAATGAGTTAGGCTAGTGCTGGCAGCCTTGGAAAAATCTCATCCTGCTTAGAGCTATCTTGTAGGTCTCGTTTCAATAGTCAAACTTGGTTCATTCTGATAGCTGGATGTTTTGTTGATGAGAACGTGAGATGGGAAGCAAGGCGTATTCAGTCACACTTCAGTGGTTTGGAAGCCTGGCTTCTTCAAATAACGTAAATCAACCTTCATTTTCAAATGGATTGATGAACTGGCTGAGAACACACTTAGCAAACAACTTCACGTGATTACTCTGCTCAGCTCCCAGCAACCAGTGGATAGGATCACATACAGCTAGGAGCATTCCAGTACAGAGAAAACATGGTACCAATGAAATAATCTTATGTGTTCACAGGTAACATTTTTACATGTTCTCACTCAACTAGAGTTCAACAGCTGTCTCAATATACAACCTCCACTTGTTGTGCTGGAGATTTAACTTTTCCACCATTTGCCCCTCTCAGTTCGTGGTGAAGCAGTTTGGGCTCAGTAACACCAGGGGCTGAACACTCTCATCTGCCAATGAAGGGCTAAGCCGTGTGGGCTATAGTCCTGCAGTCCATGGCTAAGCCCCCATAAAGTTCAAAGAGACCAGTACTTAGCCCTTTGTTGTGCCGGGTCAAACACTATGAGTCAGTCAGGCTCTCATTGAAGTCAATGGATATGGCAGATGCTCAGCATCGGGCCCAGGGAATCTATAGTGCTTCTAAATTCCTTGAGGGAAAATATTTCCCCTCAAGGAAAGTGACTGCGAAGCATAGGCTGCTCTCAGGGGTGGGTGTGTGTGTATGTGGCTGGGGGAGGAGGCCAGTGGACCTGAGTACAACCTGTCTAGTGGTGTGGGATGGATCACTATGGGACGTTAGGGTCAAAGCTGAAAGCCAACACCTTGAAAGCATCAGTGGAAACACTGTGGGCCAAGTACTTCTGTTACGTTCCTGCACCTTCAGCCACGACGCACCAGTATAGCTGAGAGGAGAATGGGACCTTTAACCTCCGCTCTTGTAACAGGCAGGGCACAGAGAACAAGTGAGTCCCTAAGGAAGGATGACATGTCAATGCCCAAAAGGATGGCAATTGTTGGGGCACAGCTGTGCAGAGCTTTATGGGAAAGCTTGACGACGAGCCTATTTGGTTCAGAATAAATTTCCAATAATGCTTCTTTGTTCTCAGTCTAGTGTAGGAAGCATGATGCTTTTATTCGCTATGTATAAAGCCATGTGTTTAGAATGCCGTTACTAGTGCTGAACTGAAGCCTGGGGTCTGGTGGGGCATCTCTGGTTCCAGTTTCTTCCAGGAGTGCCTCAGAAAGGCTCCTCTGTAAAACAAACAAAACCCGATATAATTTTTTTTATTTTACAATGAACAGGTAAGCCCATGAAGGTATGCCCTTACCTCCCCCTACTCATTTTGACTGAGTCCATTAGAACAGTCCTAAGTACAAGGAAACTGAATACAAACTATGTAATGAATGGGTAAGTATTTCAAGGTACAATCCTGTAGTCCATAGTCAGCCAAAACTCCCTTTAATTTCACACTGTGGTGCATTCTCTGTTTTAGTTGTATGACATCTTTCAGCGTGTAAATATGCTGCCTACAGAGAAAGGCAGCCATTTTGTGTTCAGGTTGGTGCAGTCTGTCTGAGGAGAGACATACACTGTATGCTCTTTCATGGACTTTTGTTCTTGTTTTTTTTCCCCTTGATATAAAACAAGGATAGTTCTAGCTAAAAGTATAAGGTAGCATTTTTGTCTATGGAAAATATTATACAAAGCAATGGGAGATTGTCCTGAGTAACGATTGCAGGATTAGGCCCAAGGTCCTTATAGTTAGCATCACTTAGGCCAGGTCTGTGCACTGTTTTTGCACTGGTATAACTGTCAGGTGAATTATTATTATAGTTTTATCAGTACAGTTACACTGGTACAACCCCTAGTGTGGATGTCATTATACTGGTATAAAGGTGCCTTATCACTTAATGCCCCTTTACATACAGAAATAAACACCTTTAGACTGGTATAATTGTGCCCATTCTAGTGGGGTTGTACTGTTTTTATTATAACAGCATAATTCAAGTCGTATAACACGGGTGGGTGCACAAGCCCTTAATTAAGATGTGATTACTAGAAACTTGTTGTTGGTTCTCAGTGTTGTTGTGCATCTTGAGTACCTAAAATCCTGTCTGCTAGGACAGCTGAAGACCTCATACTATATACAAGGACAGCAGGGAGCTGATTTTAAATTCCTAATGGTATGAAAATGCAGATATGTTTGTTTTAAAGTCTCCCACAGGAGAGTGGCTATAAAATTCAGTATTGACCTGTGGCAGCTTATTGAAGTGGAAAGAACATAAGGCTAGATGTTGGGAGCACCCAAGTTCTAGTCTTTCTGCCTTAACTTGTAGCTTTTGGCAGTTGCAATGCAGCTAGGGCCAAATTTAAGCATTCCTACTGAGTTGGCTTGACAAGGGCCTGGGGGCCTGGAAGATCAGAGCATGGTTTCTAAACATGGAGACTGTATAGGTATACATACCACTATCCTCATTGAAATACCCAGCTTCCCTGTGATTCTTTGATCTTTAACGTTTCCAGAGGCACCTGCTCTGGGAAATGCCCCATCATCCTGATTAACCCAGCAACTGTAGATGTCTCTAACTGAGTTCTACTGTATTTCTTAGGAATATTATAATACCTTGTTTTCCAGGACTCCATGTTGGTTTCCTCCTGAGACTTTGCAAAGAAGCTAGACGCAGACATTTTCTCTGAAGAAATGAATAATAATGACAATGAATACAAAAGAACATAGCCCTGCATCCTTAAGGGATCCACGCTTGGTTAGGAGACAACTCGGTCCCGACACAGGCCTTCAGACCTGAGGCTAGCTCCGCCCCTGCTACAGCATAACCCTAATCACACTCCCCATGCTGTATTTATGTATTGGGAAGTGAAGGGGGAAGAAGAGGACGAGTGCCTTGCAGGATCTGACCCTAGAGTCAAGGGACCTGACTTTTACTTACTCCATTACTGCATTTGAGGCAGGGATGAGAGGGAGATTAAAGGAGGTTTTAAGCCATCTTTGCCACCTTTGGCACCGACTTCCCCTCTGCTGGGTAGGTGCTTAACCCCTGCCTCCCTTGCCCTGCCCTTGCCCCACCCCCATTCCACCCCTTCCCCAAAGTCCCCATCACCTTCCCCCAAATCCCTGCCTCTTCTCTGCCTCCTCCCCAAGTGTGCTGCATTCCCACTCCTCCCCCTCCCTCCTGGAAAGTTCTAAGCGCCGCCGAACAGCTGTTAGGTGGCAGGGGGGTGGGAAGCGCTGGGAGGGGGGGGAGAAATGGAGATGCGGCGCGCCTGGTTGGGGGGGAGGAGGCGAGGAGGGAGAGCTTGGCTGCCAGTGGATGCTGTGCACCCGCTAATTTTTCCCCGTGGGTGCTCCAGACCTGGAGCACCCACAGAGTCGGCGCCTCTGGCTGTCCCCAGCACCCCTTCACTGTCCACCATCACCAAGAGTGTGCAGTGGCGTACGTAGCATTTCTCACCTCGTGCTTCCTTAGAGTCGGACCTGGGAGGAGGATATTGCACTGGGAACAGGTCACCAACACATCGTAAGTCATTGGGTCTTCAAGAGCCTTAGGCAGTACAGGATCCACTGTGGCAGTGAAAGCAGGGCGGCCTGCTGACTTTTTGTTCTTCAGTGGCTTGAGGGAGGGCCTAGACGCAGAAGATAAGTCCTTTTCCTTCCGCTTCGGGCGAACGTCCTTCCACGCTATGGCTGCATTCTCACGGGGGGGAGACGTAACCAGAGAGGAAGGTGGGAGCGGGTGGGATTTTGTAACTGACTGGCTGGCGAGAATCTCCGCCAGTTTGGAGAGTGGGCTACACTCATTCTGTGGCGGACAGTTAAAAAGAATGAGAGAAAAAAGGAAATAGCCAGATGGTGAACCAATGATGGGTGTCCTTGATGGTGCTGGGAAAAGATATAGTCTGCACAGCGGTTTAATATAAGAAAGAATTAAAAACATCAAAATGAGATAATGGGAGACTAAACGCCAATAAAGATGGAGGTCTTAAAAAACAGTAGGGAGGGAGAAAAGTTCTACAAAACCGACTACAACTAAAAGTCCCCTCTGGGGTGGGGGAGTCAGTGTTTGCAGGTGGTTTACAAAGAGAGGAGGATGGAGTCCAGGTAGATGCTCCAATGAGGAGTGAGGTTCTCATTAGAAGCTTCTGCAGCAAAGGCACCATCGAACTGGCTCAAAGGTTAGTAGCAGCCTTTTCAGAACAGAGACCCCCTCAGGGCAACAGAGCTGGGGCCTATATGCTTCAGGGCTTTATTGACCAGTCTATCTCAACGTGCCACTGCCTAGGAAGTGGGTGAGAAGGATACAGGGGGCATGGAATGTCACAGCTGTTTGCATTCTGCATCAGCAGTGAGAGGCTAAGATCCCTGGAGGAGCCCTGCCAAACAAGGACTGGTGCTAAGGGCCAAGCTCGTGGTCACAAGGGCATGTGTAGCTGTTGCCAGCTGGCCATGGATACCAAGAGCTGTGCAAACTGCGCAGCCAAAACATGTTGTCCTACTGAAACCAATATGTGGATTTAAATAGAAAAGGCCTGGCTTGAATGAGGCCCAAGCTCTTTGCGGGTTTAGCTCCCAAACCACTTACCAGGTGTTGGAGGTACTGGTCATCTGGGAAGCACTTATTGCACTGCTGGCAAAGATTGTCACTGAGACCTTCAGAGGAGAAAAGGAAAGGATCTATCAGTAATGCGCAGAGCTGGCACAAGTCAGTAAAATACCATACCCAGGCTCCCCAAACTCAGGTCACGCTGACCAGTCCTAGAGGCACCCGATCCAAACACCACTGAACTTCAAGGGACCAAAGCCTAAGGCGGATATGGATCTGGACTTCACTGTTGGCTCCTATTAAATAAACTCAAGTTCTGACCTTCCTTCCCTGCTGAACTTTGGAGTGGTTGAAATCTGAGTCTGGATCCACACTTCACACCTCAGGCCCATCTCTACTTAGTGCTATGCTACAAAGGATTGTATATTTCCCAGTGAGTACGTTCTTGCTCTGTATCCCCCCTTGTTCTTCATGGTGCCTACCAATGATTCTGAGGAAGGACAGTGTTCACAAATGATCACCCACTTATCCTGTCACCCTCTGGTCAGACCTCTTCTCTTACCCAACAGAAAACCATCCACAGCCCCAAGGGACCATGATGCTATCGAATACTTCAGTAATGTGCCTGGCTGTTGACACTTCAGTAGGAAGAAAGCCTATCGCTCAAATGTGCTCCTTTTAAAGGTCACTATAACAGGCTGGCAACATGGACTCTAAATACGCTACCAGATTAGCAAGCGCTGAACCTGGTGGGACAGGCTTAAGTGGGGTTTGCTTCTCTGAGATATGATATCAGGAGGAGACTGAGAGGCTCTAGGGCATGGGCTCCAAGAGCAGTCAAGCTTGAAGATTAAGCCAAACCCCAGGAAGGGGGTGAATTTGTTGCGCTTCAGCTAGTGTGTTTGCAAAGGTGCTTGTTTAGTCACTCTTGGCAGTTTGCAATAGAAGTAGGATTGTTATGCAAACTTAATCAGATTGGTTTACTGGGATTGTGGTCCCTGCCTGACAGAGAACACTGTCCTCCAGTTCTTGCACAACCAAAAATTACCCTTAAAGCCAACAGGAATTTGGGGGAAAATAAGGAATCGTTGATCAGGCCCTAAAATGTCACTAGCTGAAAAATCAAAGGTGTGACTCTTATTTACACTAAGGCCCTTTTACATTGCCAGGGGCCTCTTGTAGACAAAAATAAGGCCCAATGTTTGAGTTATGCCGCTATACATACAGACCAACTCCACTGACATCAACAGAACTGCTCTGGATTTACAGTTGTGGATGTAATTCAGAGCAGAAACTGGCCCTTTGGCTGTGGCTGGTTAGACAATAACCCCTTGTGGGGACTTTCACACTATACAGGACAACCTGGATTATCAAAAGTCATAGAAAATTGTGAATACAGTCATTACAGATAACTGGGAATTTCCAAAGCAACAGGTGCTGGAGCAATGTGACCCTGTTACAGATCATGAGAGATTTTGGGTACCTGAGGGTGGGAGAATAGAGGTTTGACGAGCAGACTCCTCACTGGGTTGATAGTGCATCTCACCATTGCTTGATAGCTTCTTGCCATTCTGACAAATGTCTTTGTGCTTGTCCAAGTCCTTGTACATGATGTATTTGTTACACTCCCAACAGAGCTCAGTGCGACTACCACAGGCCTTCTGGTGCCTCTGCAGCTTATTGAAGGGCATTTCCAGCTCACAGAATGTGCATTTCAGTGATCGCTCATTACATTTATAGGACTGCATGTGGGCAGAGGAAATTATTGCAAACAGTAAATCAAAGCCGAAAGCATAAGGATGTTGGGCTGCAGAAATCGCTGCCAGCTCTGAAAATGTCCCCACTAACCATAGGCACCAAGTTCTCCTGGCGCTGGTGGGTGCTCAACCGCTTGCTCCACCCCCGGTCCATTCTGCCTTTGCCTCTGCCCCATTCCAACTCCTTCCCCAAAGTCTCCGCCCCCTCCCTGTCCCTATTGGATCCCTTCCCCAAATCCCCGCCCTGTCCCCGCCTCCTCCGCATAGCACACCGCGTTCCCACTCCTCCCCCTCCCTCTCACAGCTTGTTATGCTGTGAAATAGCTGTTTTGCGGTGGCAAGCACTGGGAGGAGAAGCGGGGACGCGGCGCACTCAGGGGAGGAGGTGGAGGTGAGCTGGGGCAGAGAGGGACAGGGAACTGCCGGTGGGTGCAGAGCACCCACCAATTTTTTCCTTGTGGGTGCTCTAGCCCCAGAGCACCCACAGAGTCGGTGCCTATGCCGCTAACTTCTCCATCCTCACCTTGTTCCACATCTCCTTCCTAACCATTCCCACCATCTGCTTCTCCCACCTCAGCATTGCACCTTCTTGCAGGTCACCCCTATGCTTAGAATGGTCTCTCACTTTTCAAAGCCTCCTCCTTGGAATTGTAAGAGACATCAGCTTGGACGGCAGGGCAGAAAAGATTGGGCCCCATGAGATGTGCAGAGGTCATAGACTCTCCTAGACAATCCCTGCAAAACTACATGGGAAGAGAAGGGTAGGGACAGTGCGCACAATGCTTGTTTAACTGTAAAATGTTCTGTTAAATTAAACTAAGGAATGACTGTCATGCTTATGCTGTCTGACTTGGGCGCTGTTACATTTCAGCAGTCAAGATGTTTATTTTGCAGTCATTCCTTTTCAGTGCATCTCAAGGTGATTTGTCAGAGATGATCTGAATAGGATTCTGATATTATACATCACTCTACTCACCTCATGATTCTCCAGCAGGTATTTCTGCATGCTTTGGTGACACAGTTTACATCTGACCTGAAAGTGAAGGGGGAAAAGATTTAGTAGGTTGCTTAGGGGAAAATACAAAATAGATCATGGGGGAACCCTACAAAGATGTCTGGTGGCATCTCATGCCAACTCTGCTTCAGGCTAATTGCCTAGTATGGTGTCTCTGTTTTCATCCCATTTGATTAAAAGCTGGTGGAGATTGTAGTTTTTGCAGCAGGGACTGAGCTATGTTATGCAAGATTTAATGGAAAATACAATTCTGATCTGGCTGTTCAAATGCAGGATTTGGCCATTTTATTCAGGCATCCAAACCTGAAAGTTCGCCAAGCTCAGTGCTAAGGACAAGAGCCACAAAGTTATTTAGGGTCCTAACTCCCATTGATTTAGATGGAAGTTAGGAGCCTATAGCCCTATCGATATAGGGACAGAAGCTCAACTAGTGTAAGATATCATTTCTGTATTGACATCAGTGGATTATGTTGATTTACACTTGCTGAAGATGGCTCCAGTAGGACCTGATTCCCCATTCTGTTACACTAGTTTTATGCACTGAAATCAATGGCGTTACACAAGCATATAATAGGCGTAACAAAGTGGAGTCAGGTCTATGTGTTCTCTAGGCCACAGACCCTCAGCTTGAGCATGTAAGTGCCATGTGGCTGGATGGGAGCTGTGAGCCGGGAGGAGAGGATATTTTCTGCTCTTCAGCTATAGTCGTTCGTTGCTATTTGACATCCAATAGCATGGCCGAGCTAAAATGAAACCTAGCTCATAGCTGGGAGCTCTTGTTATTTCAGGAAATAGAGCAACTCTCACCTGCTTATGTTCTTCTTCCTGATGCTTCTCCATCTCCTTTAGAGCAATAGGTTCATTGCACTCTGGACAGACAGCAAGAAATCGCATGCAGTGGGCTTCGTGGAGAGAGAAATTGGCAGCAGACACATCTCGTTTACTGTGTGGCATGGAAAAGGGGAAGGAAAAGAATGTTACTGGACCTCCTTTAACTCAACTGGCTTGTCCCTGAACATTAGAGATTAATATTTATAGTTGTGCCCTGTTTGATTGAGACATTTGGACTCCATTACTGAGGTGGTGCTGTTCTACTATGAACATCTTTAAAGGGGACAGGCACCTTCAGTGGACTTAGGCCCAAAATATCTGGGTCTGATTCTCCTTTCACACATGTGCGAATCAGGAATAACTCCAACTAAGTCACACAGGGGTAAAGTTAATGCAAGAGGAGAATTGAGCCCTATATTCAGATGGGGCGCTGCGAAGTTTGGAGGTGGATTCTAGCTGTCCTCAAGTTTGGAGAACTTTGGTCTTCAATGGATCTAGGACACTGTACATCAGTTGAGGATCTACTCCATAGATTTTTGGTCATGATTATGATAATTTGTTTAGGGTTCCCAAGGCTGGGAAGTTAGGTATGGGTTCCCGCTAGGCCAGTGGCTCTCAACCTTTCCAGATCACTGTACCCCAGGGGTTCTCAAATTGGGGGTTGGGACCCCTCAGCGGGTCACATGGTTATTAAATGGGGGTCATGAGCTGTCAGCCTCCACCCCAAATCTCACTTTGTCTCCAGCACTTATAATGGTGTTTAAATTAAAAACACTTTTTATATATTTTAAGGGGTGTTGCACTAGGAGGCTTGCTATATGAAAGGGGTCACCAGTACAATAGTTTGAGAACCACTGCTGTACCCCTTTCAGGAGACAATAACAGAGTTCAAAAAAGAACTAGATAAGTTCATGGAGGACAGGTCCATCAATGGCTATTAGCCAGGATGGGCAGGGATGGTGTCCCTAGCCTGTTTGCCAGAAGCTGGGAATGGGTGACAGGGGATGGATCACTTGATGATTCCCTGTTCCGTTCATTCCCTCTGGGGCACCTGGCATTGATCACTGGCGGGAGACAGGATACTGGGTTAGATGGATCCAGTATGGCCGTTCTTATGTTCTTGGGAGTCTGATTTGTATTGCATACCCCTAAGTTTCACCTCACTTAAAAACTACTTGCTTACAAAATCAGACACAAAAATACAAAACTGTCACAGCACATTAGTATGGAAAAATCACCGACTTTCTTATTTTTACCATATAATTAGAAAATAAACCCCCTGGAATACCAATATTGTACTTACATTCCAATGAAAAGAGCAGTATGAGCCAGTCAATGTCTGCATGAAATTGTAATTTGTACTGACTCTGCTAGTGCTTCTTCTGTAGCCTGTTGTAAAACTAGGCAAATATTGAGATGAGTTGATGAACCCCCTGGAAGACCTCTGCATACCCCTAGCTGGAGAACCACTACCCTAGGCTGCCATAGTGACCCCTGCTATTAATGGGAGGATGAAGAGACTGATTAGCCTGGATGGGGGAACTTTGGGGGACTTAGCCAGAGAGTTAAGTCATTTTGGTGGCAGAAAGAACCATTGGGCATGAGGCGAAACTGAGGCACTGGCAGGGATTGGAGGCACCTTGCTACAGATCCCTATTCCAGATTTCATGAAAACTAACTTTCCCTTTAGGTTGGTTAGTCCATAATCAGGGAATTCCCTCAGCTTCTTTTGAAGCAGTTGGTACTTGCTGTTGCCACAGACAGATGAGTCTCTGGTCTGACCCTGTGTGGCATTTCCTGTGTTCCTAGGTGTGTGCACATAGAAGCAGAATATGGACAGTAACCAATGGGGAAGGATAGTAACCAACGGGGAAGGATCTGTCCATGATAAAGAAAAAAGTGTGTTTTTTAAAATACAAAAGTAGTTTAAAAACTCTTGGCAGCTTGTTTGTAAAGTTGAACACAAAGCAGATAACCCTTCCAACCACATTGCTGCTGGCTGCCTCAACAACCTGCTCTGCCCCTGCCTTCCTCCTCACTGAAAGAGACGAAGGGGAGCTCTTTAGAGCAGTATCAGAGTGGTAGCCGTGTTAGGCTGCAGCCACAAAAACAATGAGGAGTCTGGTGGCACCTTAAAGACTAACAGATTAAGCCCAAATAAATCTTAGTCTTTAAGGTGCCACCGGCCTCCTCATTGTTTTAGAGCACTGGCTCTCAATCTTTCCAGGCTACTGTACCCCTTTCAGGAGTCTGATTGGCCTTGTGTACCCCCAAGTTTCACCCTACTTAAACTCCTTGCTTACAAAGTCTGACCTAGAAATAAAAAACTGGCAGTGTACTGTTACTGAACATTTGCTGACTTTCTCATTTTGCCATAGAATTATAAAATAAATCCACAGGAATATAAATATTGTACTTTCACTTCAGGGTATAGAATATAGAGCAGCATAAACAAGTCATTGTCTGCATGAAATTTTAGTTTGTATGAACTTTGCTAGTACTTTTCCTGTATCCTGTTTGTAAAACTAGAAACTTGTCTAGATGAGCTGATGTACCCCTGGAAGACCTCTGCATACCCCTGATTGAGAACCATGGGGCTAGAGCCTCTATAACCCTCAGATATAAATATCACACCGGGGAAATAAAGGATTTCTTACCAGTTCTTGCAGAACTTGCTCTCCTCCTCCATGGTTTCTCTGGGGCTGTGCCCCTCTTTCTCTTTCGTTATTTATTTGGTCACCCTGTAGGGAGAGAAATGAAACTGAAACTGTCTGTCATACTAACCCAACCCTAAATCACAGGTCTGCCAACAAAATCTGTGAAACAGGAAGAGTGCTTGTGAGTAGGGAGGGGCAGTGTTTGGTGGTGGTGGTTGTTCCCCAACAGCTGGGATGAGTCCCGTCCTGGAATGGACTCAAAGCCAACAGATCCAACCAAGTCTCCAGGTGCTGTATTTGGGGTGGTATTTCCACCTCCTTCCTTTGTACCCCAAATTAGTTTGAATACAATCAGTCAGTGGCTCTCAATTTCTCCAGACTGCTGTACCTCTTCCAGGAGTCTGATTTGTCTTGCATACACCCAAGTTTCACCTCACTTAAAAACTACTTGCTTACAAAATCTGACATAAAAATACAAAAAGTGGCACCGCACAGTGTTACTGAAAAATTGCTGAATTTCTCATTTTGACCATAGAATTATAAAATAAATCAACTGAAATATAAATACTGCACTTACATTTCAGTGTATAGTATATAGAATGGTATAAACCAGTCATTGTCTGTATGAAATTTTAGTTTGTACTGATTTTGCTAGTGCTTTTTCAGTAGCCTGTTGTAAAACTAGGCAAATATGTAGATGAGTTGCTGTACACCCTGGAACATCTCTGCATACTCCCAGAGGTATGCGTACCCCGGTTGACAAGGACTGCAATAAGTAATTTGCCTAGTTGCATGCAGACTTTTTTCTCTGGGACTGTGAAAGCCTTCAGAGGAAGGGGGAGCTCTTCACCCACTCAACTCCAGCCCTGAGGCTGCCTATGATCAGATGGCCAGTCTGCAGAGTCAAACTTTCTTGTTGCAGGGGGACAGCACAGGGATCTGTTCCTCCACCCCATTCCTGCCCTTTGCTGTGAATTCCTTTGCCGAGGACAAAGAAAACATGAATGGCCTTCAGTGGATTCCTTGGTCCTTGGCAGACAGCCTTCCTGGTGACCACAAGAGGGAGTTAGCATTCCCTTGTTTTCCTCTTATTTTTCTCTAACCAGGCTTTGTGTGGCTTGCACTATACAGTAAATCCCAGCCCTGGTCTAATGGGTCTTTCCCATCTCCTATTTAGTCCAGAACCCATGCAAGTGCAGGATACGATCCTCTAAGAAAAGGTGCATCAGAAATTGAAATGTGAACCTGCCCAATATTCATCTGACTTGGGACAAAGCCCTGACAGATGAAGCAAGATGACCAAAGGAAAAACTCCCAGCCTGTTTTCAAGTTGTCACTGTGTGGGAAACTGGTAGAATGTTTCATACCTAGGGCATTTTCTCAAAGGTCTTAGAAGGAGCCCGGCATCCGCTGGCTGTTAAACCGACCTTGTATGACATTTTGCTTATAAACGAGCTGCAAGTTTCCCTCCATCCATAACGTTTTATCCTAATGGATGAGCACAGGACTAGGAGTCAGGAGACTTGGTTCTAGTTGTGTCGTAGATGAGCCCTACTTTAAGTGAGTTTGTGTGGGGGAGAACGTAGACAGAGCATCATAAAATAAAAAGCAGATAATCTAACACACCACAGGCTAATCTCAAGATGAATCTCACTCAGTGGGCTTCAGGCTGTCTTGTTACTACTGTGGAAGATTACTTACAGCTCGGGCGTTGGTAGGTAGCTTAGAAAGGTTACCTCCACCTCACCAATCCCCCATGGTGTCTGTATCTCCTCCAAGCCACATCCTCCTTTGTTAGTACAGCTCACGGGTCTCTGACCATGTGACAATGTCCATTGTTATCTTAGCCAATCAGAAAGAGCCCTATGGCCTGGTTTCCAAGTTCAGTTTCCCATTAGCATTTGGGCTTTACATCAGGGCACGGGTCTGAATCCCTTTGGGGTGACTTTGCTTTCATTCATTCTCCCTTTGTCTGTCCAGAGAACTATCAATGGGAAAAAATGTGCATGTGGCTGCAGGGTGCTTCTCACCCCTGAAAGATGGTTGGTACCTGTGGCACTTCCTATTAACTCCTAGTGCTCACAGAGCACCATTTATCATAACTCTCAAACCACTTCATAAAGAGAGATCATGATCCCCTTTTTACATACACAGGGGGCCCAACAAGGTCACCCGGCAGGCCAGGGGCAGAGCTGGAAATAGAGCTCAGGTTTCTCAAGTCCCAGTCCATTACCTCTAAGCACACTGCCTCCCTGTGGAGACAAGTCCTGGGTTTGGGGAGTGTAACACTTCCAGATCACTCTTGGGATGGCTTTTTGTTTTGCCTAATAACCCTCAAGCCATGTCAGGAGAACTTTTTTGGTATGAAGAAAGGCAAATCTGTGGGCCTCAAGCCTCCCCTTTGCCCTAGTGCAAATATTGTGATGGTTGGGATCTGCGGGGGCACTTGAACTTGCAAACGCACTAGATTTAAAGAGCAGGGGTCGTGACAGGACATTTTCAGTGATTGGTTCTTGATTGTGGAATTCACTCTCTTTCATTGGTCCAACACAGTTGGGATCTATTGATGTTTCCAGTCAAACTGCAAGTCGTCTTTTTGTTGCGTAGTGAGCTGACTGGGATATAGGTGGTTGTGGAAGAAGGCTTGTATGTGTGTTGTGCTGGGATATTTCTTTTTGGCTGCTGATCCACATGAAATTTGGACTAAGTGTAAATCATTATAAGGCTCTAGATTTCTAGAGATGCGCTTCTAATGAATCACAGGGAATAAGTTAGGGGGAAGAGTAGTAGAATTCTGTTCCATTGCATCCCTTCCCCGTTTCAATCCTGATAGAATTCTTTCCGTTAGGACTTCCTGGTGGACAACCTATGTCCTGACGACGAAAAGCTTGTATCAGTGAATGGAAACATGAGATTACTGCAGCACTAATAATGGAAACAAATGGTCACTCTTTACATTAAGGTTCCATTTATAAATGGTTTATAAAGAGTTAATAGGTGTTATAAGTACGTTACAGACACAATAATATGTTAGAGATAGTAATAAGCACACCAGAGGAGAGTGATATAGATGTTTATAAGCTACGTATTGACTTGCTGGATTCTGTAAGACTCTCTAGCAATTGATGAACCATCTATTACAAATATATTGGTTAACCTTTAAATGGGCTTTGAAGATACAGTGACTCAAATATTAGTTGCAAAGGATAATATTTCATATTTATTATTTATTGTAATGCCCATGATCTGCTAGGTGCTTTCCAGTCATATAAAACACTCAGAGGGGCTCAGTCGAAGGATGGACAGTTGGACAGGTAGATAGACGTCAAGGAAGGGGATTTTCTGGGCAAAGCAACGAGATTTGCTATAATCTGGATTTCTGCTCTTGTACCTGGGCAGCCTAGAGCGGGATTTCTGCAACTTCTGGGGTCCCGGTGCCACGCACATTTAAACCAGCTGTCATAATGACAAGAGGTCGGGTAGGCCAAATTTGAGTGAGTGGCCTTGCAATCCTATGAGCCAGGTCACAACTCTACTCTCAGGAATTTGGTCATCAGGGGAACAGAGCCAAAACTGAATGACACTGCAACCCTGGAGAGTGCAACACCTGGAGTGGAGAGCCACACCAAGCCAGCCCCACAGCACAGAAATTGCAGAAGCCATGCCGCCTGGGACCGGGACTTGGACTCTGCATTTTGGGACTGTCCCATCCAATTCAGGACAGATGGTCACCCTATTTCACGTGTGCTTAACTTTCTTTACTCATCAATTAGACCCATGCAAATCAATACTTATGAAAATGAGGTCCTAAGGCTCAGATTCTTCATTGCTTTGCCCTGTGTCATTTGCACCCATGCAAAGCGAATGACTGCACTCCTTTTGCAGTGGTGTAATTGACTACAAGGTGAGTACCCAAAATCACTGGATACTTTGAAAATGTTGAGACTTTGCCTCTGTCTGTAATATGGGATAATGTTCATTCCTCTACTGGGGGGTTGAGAAGAATCTTTAGTTAATGTTTGCAGAGTGTCTCCAGAATGCCACACGTGGGCTAAGTGTTATTAAATCAGAGTTCATTTCACTCTGGTTAATTTTCTGCCTCTATCAAAAAGCAAAACAAAAAAATCCAGTACTGCCCAGACATGGAAATAATTAATGTTCATTTGGATAAACACAAATTATGTAACACAGCAGAGAAAAGGCTTTTGAAAAAATATGTAAATGAGATGGCAGCCATCAGGAAGTAATGGAAGGACAGGCAGACTACAATGTTGCCAATTACAATTTAAAAAATTTTTTTTCAGTCTTTACTGTGTACAGTATTTGAAACTCTCCTTGGGGTTTGACTAAACTGTACTGGAAGTACCATCTGGGGCTCAAAAGTCTGGTCAGCAAGGGACGGTGACCAAGAGGTTCATAATGAAGGCTTTTATGTAGAAAGTTATTGGGCACAGGGATTGTACCGAAAGAACTGTAAGTTCAGAGTTACAAAAGCTCTTCTTGGAAAAATATCAGATGCTGCAATAGGAACCCAGTCAAAAGATATTCCTAAAAGAACACTGTGGACTGACGGAGGCTACAAAAAGTACTTAGTGTGGCAGAGGAGGGCAGAAGAAACAGAAGGTAATGAACAGTGATGTCCCCTGAATGCCAGTAATAACTCTCTTTCAGTTTTAAGGCTTGTACGATTACGTTATGCACTAGAAGGTTTACACACAAGACATGTTTTAGGCGTCTGATCAAATTAAGCATCATACAGAGAGCTAAGTTCTGAACCAGTTGTTTTTTTCAGTGTCAAAAGACAGGGCAGTAGAAGTTTTCTGCTAAAACCTAGTACATTTAAGCATCAGATCCCTCCCCCCCACAAGTATCAGAGCTCTTTCAGGTCTTGGTGAGTTTAATTTCATTAAGGTTTTGCACTTCCAAATATTGTTGAAGCTGCAATGTTTTAATTGTTTTTAAAAATTGATTGCTTTGACACCAGGATGTTGTGCTTGCAGGATGTGTGCTTATGTGGTTGGCCAGTGTTTGAACTGAAGATGGATGGGTTCGGAGAAATTTCTGTCTCTAAATAAGCCCACTGCTACCTGTAAGCCGTCCCTGTCTAGTGATAACAGCAGTCACTGGAATCCATGGGTCAGGAGGAGGAGAAGATATCTCTGAAAAGCAATTTCTTTGAAATGAGCCAGATTACACCAAATAGTCTTTATTTTCTAATTTCCCCACCTGGAACTCTTACCTCCCAAACACTGCAATTGTCAGACCCTTTGACAGATATTTTGCTGCAATGTCCCATTCGCTGGTGGACCTGTGTTGTGCCATGGTTCTGAAGAGTATTCAGATCAAATGAAACTGACATTCATGGTTGTATCTATAGGGTAAAGGACGGACTTTTAAATTGCAGGTCTCAGGAGGCTGGAGTTCTCTTACCAGCACTGCCACAGATTCTGTGTTGGCTTAGGCACATCACTTAACCTCCCTGTGCCTCAGTTTGCCCATCTGTAAAGTGGGGATATGAATAGCAAGGGTTTTATAAGGCTTAATTCATTAATGGTTGTAAAGTGCTTTGAAAGACTCCAGAAAGGTGGCTCTGTAGAAACACAGTGCACCACTGGCCTAATCCAACACCTATTAATGGAAGCTGAGCCGTTTAGTCCAAAGGTTTTGGATCAGGCCCCTGTATTTGTTTTTGTACTGAATTTAAAGTTTTTGCTTTGTTGACTCTTGCTAGGTGTCACGCTATTCTATGGAAGAACATCCCAGTCTAGCCCAAATAGTCTCCAGCTTCCAAACAGTCCTTTAATGGCGGTTAAAGGCCGGGGGAGTCCATGGCTCAGCTTTGAAAACCCTGCCCTGCCCTTAGCGTAGTGCTGACTTGCAGGAAGTGGTTCTTCATATGCCTGCATGGTGGAGTCATTCATGCTGCTGTGGGTTTCAGGTCTGTGGGAGGGTCTGGCTAAAGCCCGTTTTGAAACCTAACCAACTCCTGGTGCTTTGGCTTTGCAAGCTCAGCCGTGTCTCTGCAGCAATGCGAACAGTTGTGGGTGCCCCTTAGCCTGTGAGCAGCCAGGGACCAGGCTCATGTGGGCCATGTGAAAGAGCTGCCATTCTCACAGAATCCTGGGATCCGGCCAACACCGGTGTCTCTATGCATGCACAGGCTGAGGGGGATGGGGACAGGAGGGAGAGCTGCCAAATCAAATATGTTCGTCTCAGCCAGAAGCGCTAGCAACCTCCCAAGAGCCGCTCCCGGGCATGGGTGGCATTGTAAGCCACTGTCCTTCCCCATTCTGTCCAATCACACTCCCTCAGCCTCTACCCCTGCTAAACACTTCAGTAGGCTGGAAGTTATCTGGCCCTAGCTGTCTCCTTTATTTTAATTTGTTCTGTGTACCCACCGTCCACATCTTCTCTAATCTATGTTTTTATATAGATAAGTTTCAATACCAGGTCCAATCCTGATGGGCTAGACTGACCCATGTGACAGATGGGTTAAACTTGGGCCATTGCCTCTTACACAGAGAATTATCTGACACAGTGAAATAAAAGTATCAGAGGGGTAGCCGTGTTAGTCTGGATTTGTAAAAGCAGCAAACAGTCCTGTGGCACCTTATAGATTAACAGACGTATTGGAGCATGAGCTTTCGTGGGTGAATGCATCTGACAAAGTGGGTATTCACCCACGAAAGCTCATGCTCCAATACGTCTGTTAGTCTATAACAGGGGTCGGCAACCTTTCAGAAGTGGTGCGCCGAGTCTTCATTTATTCACTCTAATTTAAGGTTTTGTGTGCCAGTCATACATTTAAACATTTTTAGAAGGTCTCTTTCTATAAGTCTATAATATATAGCTAATTAATTGTTGTATATAAAGTAAATAAGGTTTTAAAAATGTTTAAGAAGCTTAATTTAAAATTAAATTAAAATGCAGAACTCCCTGGACCAGTGGCCAGGACCCGGGCAGTGTGAGTGCCACTGAAAATCAGCTTGCGTGCCACCTTCGGCACATGTGCCATAGGTTGCCTACCCCTGGTCTATAAGGTGCCACAGGACTCTCTGCTGCTTTTAGTGAAATAAAACATTATCTGGGGAGGTGTTTAAAGGCATGGAGGATCTAGTTTAAATGGGAAGGGGAGGGATTGGCTTGCTGGGGTTATAGCAACGATGGGATAGGGAGCTTCTTCACTTCTCTGCGTTATGGGTTCTGATTCAGCCGGCCACTAAGTGATTGAAGGCTCGTTCAGTCTAGCAGCTGCTTGGAGGCTCATGTGTAATGGCTTGTTTGGTTTCTGTGCACTTCCTAGTGGAGAGAGAGATCCACATCACAGTTGGTGCCACTTAGCACCCTTGTTGGCAGCCTCAGCAGAGAGGTCAGGCAGTGGATGGGCCCCTGTAGGTGGCCTGACCCAGGTCACCCTGGGGCTGTTTGAGGAAACTTACTCATTGCCCATGCAAACTTTTGCCACCACTGAACGGAATTTAAGAAACAAAGTAAAGTGAGCCACATCCTCCACTGGTGTAAATTGGCATTGCTCCATTGACTTCAATGGATCTCTGCTGGTTTCCTCCAGCAGAGGATCTGGCCCTAAAGGTGGTAATAACTCCAGAAGAAACTGTGATCTGTTTTTCTGAGATTGGCACAGTCAACTCCCAATGGCTTTAATTACCAGTAAGTCTAATTAATTTTCGTGGACAGGCAAGATTGTAAGTCTGAATTTTGCAAGCAGGGTGCCTAAAGTCCATGTCCAGGCACGTCAGTAGAAGAGGCCTGGTTTTCCAAATAAGCTGGGCATTTGCAGTCCCATTGGCTTCAGTGAAGTTGGTGGGTGCGCATCACTCCTACAGGTCAAAGCGTTTAGTGATGTGCCTAACCTAGATTTTGAAGCCTAATTTTAGGCATCTAAGTTTGCAAATGCAGGCCTTAGTTCTGCCATGGGTCCTGCCTTATAAGATGTTGTGTCTGGCTGGCTCCTGGCAATATTGCAAAGCTGGTACTACCTGCCTGTTAAAATGGTATTGAGGCAGATCTCTGTTTTTGTTCTGTCCTGTTGGAGATAGGGTCTGAATTTTATAGCTGCCCCCTCTCTTTCCCCCAAATTCAGCAGTGTCTGGACTCAGGATTTTGGTTCTAAGCTCTCGCTCTAGTTCAGCTGCAACTGGTCACGCAGAATTCAGCCCCTTCATAAACTCCAAGAGTTATGGTAAGGTCACATCTTTTCAGGTGGATCCATCTGTCTAGATTACTCTCTGCCAGTTTCTTCTTTTGCTCCTCATCTGTTTCTCCCCATAGGGATCCTACTCCCTCTCTCCCTTAATTTTTTCCTATCTCTGGAACTGCCCAAGACCAACTGCTATCCAACACTGCAGGGAACTTTGTGCTTCCAACATTCCTTCCCTTTCTTTTCCTATTGAAGACATAACACTCCATTTTTTTATTCAAACCACAGTAGACAGGAGGATCGTTCCATTATCCATGTGTCTCCTTTTGCATATCTTGTACCTCTTGCTCTGATTTTTCCATTGGTCAATCAATGAAGATTCCAAGTCTCAATTACTTGGGATTTTTGTTCCTTTTCATAGAATACAGGCAGTTAAATTATCTAAGGCATGTTGAAGACTGGTTTGAATGAAGCCTCAAGGCCCCTCTGTAGTAGATGGGGAAACTGAGGCACAGGTTGGCTAAGTGAATTGCCCAAGGCCACATGAGGACTCCTTGTCAGAACAAGGAATAGGAGCAGCCTCCTCAACCAAGATTTTTTCTCTGTATTGATTTAGCTAGTCCATTAAAAGGCATCTCCTACTACTTGGTTGGTTTTGTCTTTGTATTCTGTGTTTACTGGGCGAGCACAATTGCTGCCTCTCCACCGAAGCCACAGGCCAGTTAACTATGTTTGTATTAGTTGCTTGGGTACAGCAAACAGTACAGCTTCTATAAGGACAGGTTTCAGAGTAGCAGCCATGTTAGTCTGTAAGGAGTTACCTATTTGCAGTTAGGTTTCAGATTAGCAGCTGTGTTAGTCTGTATCCGCAAAAAGAACGAGGAGTACTTGTGGCACCTTAAACTAACAAATTTATTTGAGCATAAGCTTTTGTGGGCTACAGACCTCTTCATCAGATGCATAGAATGGAACATATAGTAAGTGTGTGTGTATGTATGTGTGTATTTATATATATATATATATATATATATATATATATATATATATATATATATATATATATATACACACACACACACACACACACATACAGGACATGAAAAGGTGGGAGTAGCCATACCAACTCAAGAGGCTAATTAATTAAGATGAGTTATAATCAGCAGGAGAAAAAAAACTTTTGTAGTTATAATCAAGATGGCCCATTTCAGACAGTTGACAAGATGTGTAAGGATACTTAACATGGGGAAATGTATTCAGTTTGTGTAATGATTCAACCATTCCCAGTCTCTATTCAAGCCTAAATTAATGGTATCTAGTTTTCATATTAATTCAAGTTCAGCAGTTTCTCTTTGGAGTCTGTTTTTGAAGCTTTTCTGTTGCAAAATTGCCACCTTTAGTCTGTTACTGAGTGACTAGACAGGTTGAAGTGTTCTCCTACTGGTTTTTGAGTTTTATGATTCCTATATCAGATTTGTGTCCATTTATTCTTTTGTGTAGAGACTGTCTGGTTTAGCCAATGTACATGGCAGAGGGGCATTGCTGACACATGATGGCATATATCTCATTGGTAGATGTGCAGGTGAACGAGCCCCTGATGGCGTGGCTGACGTGATTAGGTCCTATGATGGTGTCACTTGAATAGATATGTGGACAGAGCTGGCATCAGGCTTTGTTGCAAGGATAAGTTCCTGGGTTAGTGTTTTTGTTGTGTGGTGTGTGGTTGCTGGTGAGTATTTGCTTCAGGTTGGAGAACTGGTCTGTCTCCCAAGAGCTTCTGACACTTTTATCTGCTGCTGGAGACTGGACACATGAATGCAGGTTTGAGCTGATTCCAGCTCCCTTTCAGCCTCCCCACTTTTGTGGAATCTTTTCTGGGCTCATTATGTCACCCAGACGGGCTGCTGCTGGGGCTCCAGCCTGCTACTCACTTCCTTTGTGGGCATTCATCGTTTTAACAAGCAGAACAGAGCGTCTCCTTTTGTGACTCTGAGCCTGGAGTACCTGGTCATAGAGGCCAAAACCTGCCAACTTAAGTCATCAGCAAAGCCCTTTCAGAGGGCGTGCAGTTACTCACATGAGGCGCCCCAGTGGCTGCACTGGCCCTGCATCAGGGTTTGCAGGATTAGATCCACAAGTCCTTGTTCCCCATAGCAATGCACTTCCGATTGTTGTTGACACCTGTGTGCGAAGCAGGAAAAATGCCACTCCACCAGAATTCTCCACTCTCTCAAAGCGGCGCAAAGCAGTGGAGAATCAGACCCCTTGGTCGTCACTTGAGCAAAGCTCCCTCCAAGTGAAAAGGACCTGGCATGGCCCCAGGATAGCCATGTTTCAGCGCAGCTGAGCCGTGCCCACATTGGAGTAGAGCTCACGCTAACTGGAAGCATGCGTTTAAACGCTTTTCTTGCTTGCAGGATCCTAGCACAGTTTCCATGAGCAACGTGGAGAAGGTTTTTCTTGTAACTGTTAGTCTCTAAGGTGCCACAAGGACTCCTCCTTGTTTGTGCTATAAATGACAGCCCGCAGCTGAAACACTCAGAGGTCTGCTAGCCAGCATGGCTTTATAACATGAGTTAGTAATAACAGCCCAGCTAACATCAGCCATGAATATGATAATTGCTTGCATGGTTTCAACTGTCATGTTGGCAAAACCTGGCTTAGCCCCCTTCCCCTTCGATCACAACATAACTCCTCTTTTCAGGCAGCTAACGTGGGTAACATGATGGCACTCCAGGGCGTTCAGTGAGCTGTCATGCAAGTGGAGAGATAGTTTCTGCCACAGAGACAAGGTGTATGAGCTAATCTCTTTTATTGGACCAATTTCTGGTCTGTTCTGACCTGAAGAAGAGCCGGGTGTAAGCTGGAAAGCTTGTCTCTCTGCGCAACAGGTGGTCCAATGAAAGAGATTAGCTCACCCACGTTGTCCCTCTAACAGCCTGGGACCAGCAGGACACCACCGCTGCATACAAAGTTTCTGCTGTGCAGCCACGAGGGGGCTCTATGAAGCAAACAGCCCTGGCTCCTTCTTACCAGTGTCCCTGTAGGGAAGGGGGGCAGGAAAAGTGGAGGGGGGGGGAGCTGAGCAAAGGAGAAGATGGAGCGGGGGCTGCCCGGCTGCAGGAGAAGAGGGCTGGCAAGGGTGGTCGGAGAAGGGGAGGGGGCTTGGAGTTGCCATGTGCCCTGGGCGATCAATGCTTTGTACTAGTAGGTTGCTCGAAGGAGTTTGATCCCAGTCCCTGATCATTCCCCCAGCGGACTCTTCTCAACGGGAGCCAGAGAGCAGGCAACCAGCCAGGGCAGAGATTCCCCATCACCCCCCCCCCACCCCCATCATTACAGGGCCTGGGAAAGGCAGCTCGCAAGAGTACTCGGGGCTGGTGGCTGCATTGCCTATGGTCCCAAGTCCCACCGCCCCCAGGTTACTGGGGGTGGGTGGGTTTGGAGGGGGGGCTGGTTGAGGGGAGGCCTGGCTCAGGATCAGCCCCTACACACACGCCCCCGGTCCCGGGAGGACCATGGGCACAGGGGGCTGCGTGGGATGGGGGCTGGCGAGAACTAGGTGGGTGCCTGGCTGGTACATGATTCCCCTCCCCACACGCTGCCATTGGCACGGGGCAGGAATGTGTGCACGGGGAGAGGGGAGGCTGGCACATGATCCCTGCCCCACGGGCACGGGATGGTGCTGGACGGGAAGGGGAGAGCTGGGGGCCGTGTTGGCGTTTGACACGTGATCCTGCCACTCCCCCCCCTTGGGGCTGTGAGTGGCTCACAGGGAGGGGGCGGGTTGCAGGGGGGTGTGTGCGTGGCTCACGGGGAGTTAGACGGGGGCAGCGGGGGGGGGTTGTGCCCGGTTGACAAGGGGTAGTGGGCGGGGACTCATGGGGGGTAGCGGGGGGGCTGTGCGTGGCTCGCGGGGGGGGGTTAGACGGGGGTAGAGGGGGGGTTGTGCCCGGGTGACAAGGGGTAGCGGGCGGGGACTCATGGGGGGTAGCGGGGGGGCTGTGCGTGGCTCGCGGGGGGGGGTTAGACGGGGGTAGAGGGGGGGTTGTGCCCGGGTGACAAGGGGTAGCGGGCGGGGACTCATGGGGGGTAGCGGGGGGCTGTGCGTGGCTCGCGGGGGGGGGTTAGACGGGGTAGCGGGGGGATGTGCGTGGCTCACGGAGGGTAGCGGGGGGCGCTGTGCGTGGCTCACGGGGGGGTTAGACGGGAGTAGCGGGGGGATGTGCGTGGCTCACGGGGGGCAGCGGGGGGGCTGTGCGTGGCTCGCGGGGGGGGGCTAGACGGGGTAGCGGGAGGGGGCAGCGGGGGGGCTGTGCGTGGCTCGCGGGGGGGGTTAGACGGGGTAGCGGGAGGGGGCTGTGCCCGGCTCACAGGGGGGCAGCGGGGGGGGCTGTGCGTGGCTCACGGGGGGGTTAGACGGGAGTAGCGGGGGGATGTGCGTGGCTCACGGGGGGCAGCGGGGGGGCTGTGCCCGGCTCACAGGGGGGCAGCGGGGGGGGCTGTGCGTGGCTCGCGGGGGGGATTAGACGGGGTAGCAGGAGGGGGCTGTGCCCGGCTCACGGGGGGCAGCTGGGGGGGGCTGTGCGTGACTCGCGGGGGGGGGGGTTAGACGGGGTAGCGGGAGGAGGCTATGCCCGGCTCACAGGGGGGCAGCGGGGGGGCTGTGCGTGGCTCGCGGGGGGGGTAGACGGGGTAGCGAGAGGGGGCTGTGCCCGGCTCACGGGGGGGGCAGAGGGGGGCTGTGCGTGGCTCGCGAGGGGGGTAGACGGGGTAGCGGGAGGGGGCTGTGCCCGGCTCACAGGGGGGCAGCGGGGGGGGCTGTGCGTGGCTCGCGGGGGGTGGGGTAGACGGGGTAGCGGGAGGGGGCTGTGCCCGGCTCACGGGGGGGGGGTTAGACGGGGTAGCGGGAGGGGGCTGTGCCCGGCTCACAGGGGGGCAGCGGGGGGGCTATGCCCGGCTCACGGGGGGGCAGAGGGGGGCTGTGCGTGGCTCGCGGGAGGCAGCGGGGTGTGTGTGTGCCTGGATCACTGAGAAGGGGGTTAGACGGGGCGGGGGGGTAGAGGAGGGGCAGCGGGGGGGCTCCCTCTGGTGGCGGGGCGCTGTGCCCAGCAGGGCGAGGCAGCGGCCCCGGCACTGAGGTCACTGCGGTGCAATCAGGCGGGGGGTGAGGGGGGGGCCGGGCCGGCCGGTGTATTTAAACCACCATCTGCAGCCAGGTCCCTCTCACTCGCTCGCTGCCCTCCTCCGCTGCCGCTGCGCTGGGCTCGGACCCCCCGCTCCACGCCGTGGGACCCCCCCCCCGCCGGACCATGGCCCCGCCGTGCCTGAGACCCCTGCTGAGATTCAAATCCTTCGTCGTCCTCTTCTGCACGCCGCTGCTGCTGCTGGCGCTGCCCCTGCTCGTCCCCACCAAGGTAAGCGGCTGGCGGGGGGGTCCGGATCGCTGGGAGCTGCCGCCTCGGGACCGGCCAGCCGGTGTGTGTGTGTGTCCGCGCATAGGTCACTTTTCGCTCTCCAGCTTTCTCGGGTTTCCCTCCGGGAGAGGGACCCCCCCCCCTTTGTTAACTGCACCCGCGATGCCCAGGGGGATGCTGGAGTCTAGTGCGGAACAGCCGCTTGCTCCCCGATGTCAGCTCGCTAGCGCTATGGGGGCTCCCCCTGGGGCTGCTCCTTGCCCATGCCCACGGGGCAGGCAGGGACTTCAGATCGGGCCATGACCACGGCCCGGCTGGGGCCACGTTTTCAGAAGCGCTCAGCACCCAGTAGCAATTGAGGAGACCAATGCTGCATCCCTTCCAGCGCCAGCCAGGACTTCTGGCCACTTCGCCAGGGGTGTCCTCACTAAGGGCATGCCAGCTCCCAAGTTACCTCACAGTCCCTGGGTTGCTGCAGCCTTTCATTCACTGAAAGGACAATGCATGGATTTCTGCCCAGAAATCTGGAGCGGAATTTGTTTAAATAAATCCAATTTGTTGACTCAAACAGTTCAAATGGAGGGAGGAGGAGGGTTGTTTTTTACCTTTTACTTCCTGAAATATAGTTCTTCTTTGGGTGATCAGGTTAGTAAATGTCAAGTTTTAAGGACTGGATTAGGATCACTTGCAGGGTAACCTTTAAACAGGAAAAGGCATTTAGGTCCCAGTCTATAGCTCTGTCTAGGCAGTAAATGTTACAAAAAGACCCTCTGAAGTAGAATGAATGCAGTCACTGAAGGGTTATAAGAAACCTCTCAGGGCCAGGAGTGGGTCACCCACAGACTCAAACATGAAACACGCCATTTTTGCCTTTATAGTCTTACAACTTTGATACCACAAAGACATTGTTTCAAGTTTAGGCTCATGTGTGTTGATTTTTGTCAGAAGCATCCACCTCCGCTAGTGGTTAGACTCCTGGCTTTACCACTGACTTGCTGAGTTGACACCTCTGTGCCTCAGTTTCCCCATCTGTAAAATGAGCATAACACAGGCATGTTATAAGGTTTGAGATTTGTAAAGTCCTTTGAGATCCTCTCATGAAAATCTATGTAGGTGCATTATTAACTTGGTGCAGCGAGAAGTAAAACCTGCCTGATGATTCAGTGCTGTCACACCAGTTGTACCCTGGCATAATTTGATTTCAGTGGAATTATGCCAGTGCAGAGCTGGAGTAAGGCCACGTAGGATCAGGCCTTTTATGTTTTTTGTCTCTTTTTGGTAAAATTTGAAACCCATGTCTGCAGCAAATATTCTAGTCTGGCATAGCTTTTAGGGTCTGTTCTAATAATAATGTTACAACTATTCATTTGTGATTGACCTACATTGCTCGGCATATTTTAAACTCCAGAAAAACCTCAGGCATGTTTGTCAACAAAAAAGGCACCCTTTTTGGTTTACCTGTCTAATAACAGTCCTGCCTTTTGGTCAGCTCGAGAGACTCCAGTGGAAGAGAAATTCCTATGAGTTGAGGGGTGTGTGTGTGGGGGGGGGGACTTCATAGATATGGTTTAAAGATTAAAAGCTCTAGATGGATAGCAAATATTGTAGGATCAATGCCAAAGCTTGTGATGGGGCTGTGGTATGCAAGAGTAGCAATACAGACTTCAATAAATAAGCTTGTAATTATAAAATTTATAATTTAATGAGAGTCTAGTGAGGTATTTTGTATTCAGGTATCTGTATTCAGCTGAAACATTGTGTCATCTTAAAAGGAGCTTACAGGATTGCATAACAGTTTACTAGAATTCATCAGTGGTCACTTTCACAACTGCCCTCCAAGAGGACAGATTGTTATGTTTTTTTTGTCCCTGTTCAAAGAAGCAAAATCAACATTCTGCAGTTGTTGGCGTTAATCATGACTATATTTTTCTAACCTTAGTGCTTGCTTTTCAGTTTTCTAAACCGGACTGTGCTTGAATTGCCTGTGTCTATAAGAGTTAATTTATAAGCATTGCTGTCTTCTTGAACTTTCAGTAAATTATTTACTCCACATTCTAAATAACCAGTGCTTCTATTGTGAGATTAATATTCTTCTTCAGACCCTCAGAGCGCTTTCTATTTTTCACACAGTGGCCAAATGCAATCACATATGATAAATTCTAACACTTAGCTACTGCTGCAAAACCTAGAATCACATTATAAAGTCATAGAAACCTTAATTAAGTCTATTCCCTTGATATCTCTCCTGTACTCTAGCCTGTGCAGAATTGTTCTTTACAGAGCATACTCAGTAGATAACCTCCTTCTAAGTTGATCATTATTTCCAATTACTTGTAAATAACAATTTCTGCTCATATAAAGAGCTTCTCAGCAAAAATGAGCAACACATGCCGGCTTATAAAAACACCTTACAGCACATTTGTGAATATCAACTTCCAGCCTGTTTGTTTTGCGCCCCCTGCCCATCCTTAAGACCCTACAAACTGTTATTTTAAACAAAAGCAAATTGTGAACTATGGAGCATTTACACCTGAGCCAAAATAATGTTTGCAGTCAGTTAATAAATACTTACTTCTCATAAGAAAATTGAATTTACAAACCCTAGCATCACTAGGCTATAAAAATGTCTCAGCAACAGTTTAACAGGACATTTTTAGACATTTCTAATCCAGATAACCCTAGGGTGACCAGATAGCAATTGTGAAAAAACGGGACATGGCGTGGGGAGTAATAGGCACCTGTATAAGAAAAATCCCCCAAAACGGGACTGTCCCTTTAAAAATGGGACATCTGGTCACCCTAGACAATCTCCATGTTAAGAAAACATTATAATTTCAGAGAAACAATTTAATACCTATAATATAATGATCCTCAGTCAGATGAAAGATTTTTCAAGTGACTACTAGTGATTTTTGGTATCTCAATTGTCAAGTGTCCAACCTGAGACACCTTAAGGAGGCCTGATGTTCAGAAAGTCAGCATCTGCCCTGTGAAAATCAGGCCCCTTTTTAAGTGTCTGAAGATGCGCACCTAAAAACAGACATCCAAAATCATGAATTGCCTCTAAACATCTTGGCTAGTAGGCATGGAAGCTCCTGCTTGAATCAAATGCCAATTGAAAGCTGAACATGTAAGTTAGCCATATGTTTGCATTTCTATGGAAATTCTGGTTTTTCCACACCCTAAGCTTTGGCCTGAAGTCCTTGTGCATTTAAAACGCCCCTAGCTTTGCCCATGCATTGTTTTCCAGGCCGGGCTTTAGGATGTGATGTGAATGTTCACTTAAGCTAGTTTCTGAGTAACTGGTTAAGCTGTAAAGATCAAATGTCTCTTTCAGGATTTGGCTTCTTGTGGAGATGGGCCTGGATCCAATTAAATGCAATGGGGAGTTGAAGGTATTCGGCACCACTCAGGATCAGGCCCAAAATTCACTTTGAGAGTGAAATCCTGGCCCCATTGAAGTCTGTGGGAAAACTTCAATTGAGTACATTTTTACTTTTAAAATTTACCAGATTGCACCAGGTGGGTGTCTAAGAATCTTTTCTTGGAGTAGAAGATAACAACACTCCTATTAAAAAAACTCTTTTCCCTCCCCTAAGAGACCATTTGATTAGAGCGCTGCTATTTATATCCTGGGATCTATTGGCGGACCCTGTGCATTCAGCACTCATTTGATTTCCTGTGCTTAAACCCTTGTTTGCTTGTATTCCAGGAGGCCAAGTGTGGCTATGTCATCATCCTTATGGCTGTGTACTGGTGCACAGAGGTCATCCCATTGGCTATCACAGCTCTCCTGCCTGCTATATTATTTCCTATGTTTGGAATCCTGGAGTCTAAAAAGGTAAGAATTGATTCTAGATCAGCCTCAATTTAAGCATAAACTTCAGGGGCCCAGACCAGACTAGACCAGCGTACTCCAATGCACCAATGTTTCTGTGCCTGTCACATTTGCTGAGTTGCTTTTCATCATGAAAGTAGCACTGATAATATCACCTTGTGTGGTTGACACTGCTGCCCCTAAATTCTGGTGCAGGTAAGGATCTAGTTAGATTTCATCTCCTTATCGGTTTTACTGAGAAGATTTGAGCTGGAGTGAGACTTTAACAGTCAAATCCTGGAAGCAAGTTTTTAAAATGACATTCTAGCAATCGTATGCAGTGTAGCTGTATTGGTTCCAGGATATTAGAGATACAAGGTGGGTCGGGTAATATCTTTTATTAGACCAACTTCTGCTGATGAGAGAGACAAGCTTTCGAGCCAGACATGTGGCTTGAACAGGGGCGGCTCTATGTATTTTGCCGCCCCAAGCACGGCAGGCGGGCTGCCTTTGGCAGCTTGCCTGTGGGAGGCCCTCGGTCCCGCGAATTCGGCGGCAGCCTGTGGGAGGTCCGCCAAGACGTGGGACCAGCAGACCCTCCACAGGCATGCCGCCAAAGGCAGCCTGCCTGCCGCCCTCGCGGCAACCGGCAGAGCGCCCCCTGCGGCTTGCCGCCGCAAGCACGTGCTTGGTGTGCTGGTGCCTGGAGCTGCCCCTGGGCTTGAATGCTTGTCTCTCTAACTGACAGAAGTTGGTCCAATAAAATATATTATCTCACCCACCTTGTGTTCTAGCTTCACTCACTTCGGGTCTTTGGCGGCGGGTCCTTCACTCGTTCCAGGTCTTTGGTGGCATTGAAGGACCCACCGCTGAAGACCCAAAGCAAGTGAAGGACCCGTCTCCGAAGTGCCACTGAAGACCTGGTAGGCAACTAATTGTTAAGATTTTGGCAGCTCATCACTGGCTGAAACTCCTGAGTTCAGACTTCTGAAAAGCCAAGGGATCATTTCAAAAGCAACTCCTGATCAGGGACTGATACTTTGGGTGATCTCAGATGCTTGAGACAAGATACTTTTAGCATGGCATGTATGTAACATGCTGCCAAAGAGTTTGCTGTGTCCTCCTTTAGTAGCTGATTCTCATAGAAGATAACAGCCTACTACTTTTGCCAGCTAAGGGGCATACTATTTGAGCTGGAGTGGTGGAAGTCTGTGTTTTGGTTCTGAAAGTGCCGGGTTCAGTCCCTGATGATGATCTGTTAGGGGTAGGATTATGGGGCTGATTTTTAGAGGTACCGAGTGCCCATCTGGGCCTGAACATCTCTGAGAATCAGACAGCATATGTGCAATATTTAGAGCTACTATACTTCAGCAGTTATTTATATTTCATAAGCATCTAGTGGCTCCAACCATCAGGGCCCCTTTGCACTAGGTGCTGTGCAAACTAGATAAGAGACAGCCCCTGCCCAAAGCAGCTCAGCATCTGAATAGGCAAATAGAATTGAGAAAATGTACAAGTCAATGGGAGTGGAAAAAGGGCCAGAGTACCTTGGCTGTTGACAAATCCAGCCACCCACTTGTGAATCAGACACTAACGGGCAGTTCCTCTCATTGCAGGTGTGTATGCAGTACTTGAAGGACACCAACATGCTGTTTGTCGGGGGGCTGATTGTGGCAGTAGCCGTGGAACACTGGAATTTGCACAAACGCATTGCACTGAGGGTCCTACTGATCGTCGGAGTGAAACCCCCACTGTAAGAGGCCCTGTTACCCCTGCCTTCCTATCGATCTGTGATCAGGAGCAACCAAGCTTAGCGGAAGTGTCTTCAGATGCCAGGAGACTAGGGGGATAGCGTGAGAACTGTGGCACACAGAATGAAAGCTACAAAAGCCTCAGTTGTTTGGCTTGCTCTAGGAAGGGCATCCAGAGGTTGTGTACGCCCAGAGGAATGATGCAATGTTTGAAAGCCCAGGATGGCTGCAGAGGAAGACACTCATCATTCAGCTTCCATTGAAGTCAATGGGGAGTCTTTCTGTTGAATTAATGGCAGCTTGGTTCTGTTCTGTTCTAATCTATGTAGGTTCTTTTATTACACTCATCACTATAGAATCTGCTCAGGCCCTTAGTGCCTAGCACAGTGTGAGTTTCAAGTGCCCAGTTAAGCTCCTAACACTAAGTGTTCGTGTTTCCCATTTGGGGACGTGGTGCCCTTGGATTTGACATTCGGTTCCTGTTTGAATCTGACTTTTTGGGGAGCCAGAGTAAAACCACCACAAGCAATAGACTAGAGGTCTCCTCTAGGCCCAACCTGGGCATGAACCGGACCCAAACGCACCTTGAGGGGGCTAAGTCATTTTCTGACCTGGCCCAACCCTTCCCACAAACCTGAGTCAGTGCCACCATGGGTCAGCAGGGTGGTGGCTGCATGCACCGGTGGCTGCATGCTCTGCTCCTGCTGGCTGCCACTCGCTGCTGTGCTGACTGTGCTGCAGAGTAAGAGGTGCTGCACTCCTCAGCTCATGTGGCAGCTGAGAGGAGCAGGTCACTTAGCCACCGCCCTGCCAACCCCACAGGCAGGAGGAGAAGACCTGACCCAAGCCTGAGAGGGTCCAGGAGTTTTCCCACCTGTCCTGCCCCAGATCTGACACTGGTAGTCAGGTCCCGGTGGGTTCAGCTGTAAAGGGCTCTAGAACAGATCTTGTAAGTGTGTGTCTGAATGCCTTGATAGTCTGTTAAGGCTCAGATCCTGCCCACCTCCCACCCCCATGGCTTTGAAGTCTCACAGAATTGTTGTACTGGGGAGGCAGGCAATGGAGAGGTCACCCAGGGGGAGTAAGCCCAGCCTTTAGGCTGGGGAGCTGCCTTCCAGGGCAGCTCCTTCTTCATCTGCACAGAGGGGGCAGATGGCAAATGTTGAAGCCCCAGAAGGGGCAAGGACATGCCCAGTGGGACCAGGGCAGCATAGGAGGAGTGCAGGGGTAACAGCTGCTACTAAAGCCATGGGCAGTAATAGTGGCTATAAAGTGGCTGTGAGGGTGCTGCTCAGTCTAGGGGGTTGTGGGGATGGTTTTATTCCCCTGACACCAGCAGAGATCATCTGTGCAAATCCCCTGTGCTCAAGACACCAGGATTTGGCCCCAGTATTTAATCAGCATATCAGTGATACTGAGATCCCTGTCTCCATTTTCATGAATGCCAAAAGCCCGCACCCTGCTCCAGCCGATTATTAGCAGAGAGGAAACCATAAGTGGCGCCCATTCTGTGGCTTATTAACTCTGGGGCTGACGTTAGTGAGGGAGCGGCTGACACCACAGCTGTTCCTTGTTAGCCAGGATCCACAGCGCAAGTCGAGCTCACAATATCAGAGACTGCAATTTTCCAGATTTCCAACAATAATCAGAAGAGAGGAAGGCAACCTCACTTGTGGTTCGCTGTTGTGAAATAGCTTTTTTACGCTGGCTAAATGATAGGTGCTTACATGACAATGGAGTTACTCACAGGGAGTTGCATGGGGCTAACTACTCTGCTGGAGTGACTCCAATGAAAGCATTGAAGCTGCACCATCCAAAAATTGGGCAATGGTTTCCTTTCCTGGAACAGGTAGTACACACCAGAGTGGGGCCTGCTGTACAGGGTTGCCCGAAAGTAGATTGCGCTGGCTGGAAAGCCTAGAAAAGCTTTCATGGTTATTTTTCTTCCCTTCCCTCTGTTTCTCCATGTGCAGCCTGATGCTGGGCTTTATGGGAGTCACAGCCTTCTTGTCCATGTGGATAAGCAACACAGCCACTACCGCCATGATGGTCCCTATTGTCCAGGCTGTCTTGGATCAGATGAACAGCACAGAGCAGGACCTGACGATTACGGACCAGCCTAATGGGCAAGTGAATTCAGCGATCGAGCTGGAGGAGAAGAACTCAATGAGCCTGACGTCGGTGCAGGGTAAGGTTCCTCCGAGCAGGCCTAATCAGAGTCTGTTTCAATTGCTGTATAAAAGCCTGATTCAGAGCCTGCTGACTTCAGTGAAAAGACTTGTATCGATGTCACTGGGCTTTGGCCCGGGCCCTAAGAAAGCCAGGAGCGTTCTTATCCAGAAAGAAACCCATTAAATACATTAAGGCCCAAATTTTCATAAAATGGCCCCCAGTTCTGGGTGCCTCCCAGCTTTGGGTGCTCAGCTCTTAACAGCTGGGGCTTAATTTTCAACTGTGCCAGACACCTCCTTGACCTCACTGGGTGTTCAGAGCCTCTGAAAATTACAACCAATGGATAACATTTTCAAAAGCACCTAAGTGACTTAGGAGCCTAAGTCCCATTTTCATAAGTGACTTTGGCACTGTGGAGCCTAAGTGTCATTGAGAGTCAGTGGGATTTAGGCTCTTAAGTCATTGAAGCACATCTGAAAACTTTACCTGCTCTCTTTTTGTTTTGTCCTTGATCAGTGGCTGTTCCTTTATCAAGCAAGTTGTGAGGGAAATGATTAAATAATAAAAAACTGGCCAAACATCGACTGAACAGGAGCTGCAGCTGGTACCTGCACCCCCATGAAATGTATTCTCACCCTCATGGGGATTCTTTGCCTCTCCACATTTGACAGTCTCTTTCTTTGTATTTTGGGAATTTCTGAGACCCTGATCCTGCAATAGGCAGGATTTTTTCTGCATAGGCGGAACCCTGCACCCTTACTGAGACCTAATGTCTTCGCAGGCACAGAGGACCAGCCATGCAGAGCTCATTGTAGGATGAAGACCTAAAGTGCTTTTCAGGGGAGGAAGGACGGTCTACTCTAGAGGATAGGGCACTAGACTGGGACTCAAGAAACCTGAATTTAATTAATCAGAAAGCGAATCGGCCCCAGATTCTCTATCTGACCTCGGGTAAGTTACTTAATCTCCACTGTGCCTCAGTACCTCATCTGCAAAATGGGGTTAGTACTTCCCTGCCTCCCAAGGGAGTTGGGAGGGTAAAATCCGTGAATGTTTGTGAGGTGCTCAGATACTGTGATGCAGGACATGTAAATGCCTACACAGATTTCACTTGGCGCTTTGTAATAATGCTGCCCATTTCTAACTTCAGAGCTGTTGTAGTGGCAATGGGTTTTCTTATGGTGTTCAGTGATACACTATTAATATGGGTGCTGAATAATAATAAAAAAAAAGCTACCCCTGTACTGTGGGGTCAGTTGCTCTCTGTTTCCATGGTGATTTTATGCAGTCCAACAACATACCCGTGTGTTTCCAAATTAGGCCCTTCTTCAAAAAAAGCAACAGGATGGACACAGTATTACTAGAGCAAATACAGCAGACACGACTCTGTTGATCTTAGTGCTTATACCAAGAATGAATTGGATCCTATGTTTTCTCTGGATATATTAGTTGTGAGTTTCTGCCCTGGTATTTGAACAGCACCATCACTATAATATCTGAGCACCTCCCAGATAGTAATGAATTTACCTCACAACTCCTCTCTGTGGTAGGGAAGTATTGTTACCCTCATGATACAGAGCAGGAAACTGAGGCACAGAGGGTATGTCTATGCTGTATTGTAAACCAGGTCTGTGTGACCCGGGCTTGGGGGTCCACACTGCATTGTAAGCTTAGGTTTACCATGGCTGGACACAAGTCACACAGCCACACTAACACTTCCGTTGTCCAGTACACAGACCTTCTGACTTTGGTCTGCAGCTTGATCTGTGTCCATGCTGTAGAATGGCAGAATTTGGCCCAGAGTTGCAGTGGAACTTGGCCTTTGACCTACCCCCACTAGCAGGATCCTGGAACCTGGGTCCTGAGCACTTGCCGACCCGAGTCAGATTGATTTATGTGCAGCTGGAAGGAGCGTTTGGGCTCAAACCTGAGTCAGAGCCCAGGCTTATCATGCAGTGTAGACATACCCAGAGAGGCAAAACAACTTTCCCAAGCTCTCACAAAGTCTGTGACAGAGCCAGGAATCAAACCATAATCTCTAGAGTCCCAATTCAGTGCCATAGCCACAGGATCATCCTCCCTTTTCTTTGCCATAAGTATTATCATAAGATGATATGAGGACATAATCAACATAGCTTGGCATTAATTAAGATAATAGACATAGACAAATTGCAGCGCCAAGAACATTGCCCCTGTGCTGAGCTTTTGGTCTCCACTCCAAGTTCATATTTGTTATTTCCAGTCATAGGTAATGGCGATGTTCCTGATGAACACAAAGCTCCTGGTGACAGGGAAGTGAAGAAATGCATCAGTAAGGGGATGACGCTATGTGTGTGCTATGCAGCTAGTATTGGAGGAACCGCGACACTCACTGGAACGGGGCCAAACCTGGTTTTGAAAGGCCAGATGAATCAGTAAGTTGTTCTTGCCATTTGTCCTTCAGCCTCTTAAATGGGCTCGCTCTTCTTTTTGACCAGCACAACTGAAAGTCTTAGTTGGTGGCTGCTGATGTTGGCTCGAAGAGTTACCTGTTTGTATGTCATAATGAATAATGTATATGACATGCTTTGCCTCCTCATCTTCTGCTCCAGCACTAGTAGGTAGGTAGAGCTCTAAATCAGTGTTTCACAGTCTGTCGTTGTAGCCCACCGGGGCTATGTCTACGTTACATTGTAAACCCAGGTCTGTGAGACCTGGGCTTGTGGACCTGGTGTTTCCAAGCCTGTGCTTGAAGTGTCCACACTGCATTGTAAAGCTGAGCTCGCAATTCCTATACTAGGTCTCACAGCTGTGCTAATGCATCCATACTGCTGTACGCACACCTTCTGACTTCGGTGTGCAGCTTGAGCTGCATCCATACTGCAAAATGACAGGGTTTGGACCCAAGTCACAGCGAGAATTGGGCTCTGATCTACTCCCTGGCAGAGTCCTAGGACCTGGGTCCTGATTGCTCGCTGACCCGAGTCAAACTGATTTATGTGTGGATGGAAGGGGGACTTGGGCTCAAACCTGAGTCAGAACCCAGAGTTAGTGTACAATGTAGACATACCCTGGGAGTCTTTGGAGTGACTGCTGGTGGACTGCAGAGAACAGATTGGTCACATGGTGCTGGCTTCTCCTTGTTTCCATCTATAAGGGAATGAAGGGAAAATGCAATGAGAAACAGGAGGCTGTCATTAACTCTTTTCATAATGGACAAAATGTGAAAAAGCCAGCTAAAATACAGTAAATATTTCTGTAATATGATTTCTCCTTGTAAGCAGTTGCGGTAGAAGCCACAAGCATGTTATGGAAGAGGAGAGGCGGTATCTACAAGAAGCTCTTTCTCTGCTAAGATGTTGTCTTGACTATGCAATAGTTTGGGAACCCCTGATCTTAATGCTACAGTCTCTGTAGGGGAAATTCCAGTAGACTCCACTGCTGTCCTTCAACTGATTTCTGCTGGAGAACCAGTAGCCCCAGCAGTCAGTAGACCAATAGGTTTCAAAAATGCCATCTGCCCCAGATGGAACCAGTAGAAAATGTGCAACTGATATTGACAATAAAGTCACATCCACAACTGACACTGAATGCAAAATTCCAGGCACAAAGTTAGAGACTGTTTTTCAAAATGTGTCCTAACTCTTTAGAAACTAAGAGCCAAACCTCGGTCCCATCAAAGTGAATGGAAGTTTTGTTACTGGTTTCAATAGAAGCAGGATCATGCCCTAAATTCCTACCTTCTTGAAGCTCCCCTTTGTTCTACAGCGTTCGGGGAAGGGCATGCTGAACGCATAGGTGGGTGAGCAGACTTGTTGCAAGCAGAATATTTCCCCAAGTTTTTGATAGGGCACTTGTGGGTCTTTAAACTGAGCTTATGTCATATGGGTCCAAAATAGACAAACACAAGTTATTTGGGCTCAATAAATGGGTCACTGGATGAAATGTAATGGGCTATGACATGCAGGTATTCAGACTAGGTGATCTAATGGTCCATTGTAGCCTTAAGCTCTATGAATTATGAAAAATAGCAACATGGGCTGCTGTGTGCAATTAATGCAAACCATTCTGTAAAGAACAGTGGAAAGTTCAGTCAAGGCATTTAGGGTACAGTCTGAAGTCCATGGGAGCCTTCCCACTGACTTCAATTGGCTTTGGATGAGACCCTTATGGGTGAGCAATGGATGACCCCTGAGGCTCTTATATTATTCCAATTAGCACATATAGAAGGGAGAATATACTCAAATGGTTTGACCTTGATACAGAATCCGTTTTTTTCTCTCCTCAGACTGTTCCCTGAAAATGGTGACATCTTGAATTTTGCTTCCTGGTTTGGATTTGCGTTTCCTAATATGATTCTGATGTTGACGTTATCTTGGTTTTGGCTCCAGTTTTCATTTATGGGGTTCAAGTAAGTATAAAAATATAATGTCAGGGGACAGATCCTCAGCAAGTGTAAATCAGCTGTGAATCTGGCCCTCTTGGTTTGTCTTTTTATCATCAGGTACATGCCTAGGTCTACAATCTGAAAGAAAAGTACTGTGTAGACAAGGAATGATGTACATCACATAACATTGTATCTTAGTAGAAACTTCACATATGTAAAACCGTCTGTAGTGAGATTGAACTTTGCTTCTTATAACCACCTTTGTAATTAGTGTTTGTTTTCCAGTAGAACCTAGAGGCCACAACTGAGATTGAGGCCCTATTGTGCCAGGCACTGTACTTAGTGAGAGACAGTCCCTACCGCAAAGAGCTTGTAATCTAACTAGGGGAGGGGAAACAGAGGCATAGAGAGGTGAAGTGACTTGCCCAAGGTCACACAGTAGATCTGTGGCAGAGCCAAGAAAAAAATCTAACTTTTCTGACTCCCAGTGCAGTGCCTGGCCCCCAGACTGCACATCTCAGCAAGAGATGGTAACCAGTGGCAGCTATGTGCAAAGGATAAGTCAGGTGTTATTCACTTTATAACACTCTGCAGCCATTCTAGGCAGTTGCTAACATAGTTCTATGCTCTATGTGGCAAGTGTCAAAGTGGATTCACTAGTAATTTTCTCTTGCAAGCAAATATTTACAACTTTCCTCCTTTTTTTTCTTTTTTTTTTTTAAAGTTTTAGGAAAATGTGGGGCTGCGGGATGGAGAGAACTGACAAAGAGAAAGCCGCTCTCAATGTGCTCAAGTCAGAGTTCCGGAAACTAGGCTCCATCTCCTTTGCTGAATTCAATGTCCTCATGCTCTTCATTGTCCTGATTCTCCTGTGGTTTAGCAGAGACCCAGGCTTCATTCCTGGCTGGGCCACCTTCCTCTTCAATAAAGATGAAGAGTAAGTTTGAATCCTGCAGTGTTTTGGCTGACTTAGTAATACTTTATTTGGTTCTACTCCTGTTTGATCCTTAGGGGCCTTTCATTCAGATCCTGTCTCCAGTCACACATGGAAGTTGTTTGATAGGTCTGATTTCTAGTTCTCAACAGCAGCAGCTCCAGGCACCAGTGCTCCAAGCACTTGCCTGGGGTGGCAAGCTGCAGGGGGCACCCTGCCGGTCCCTGCGAGGACAGCAGTCAGGCAGCTTTCGGCAGCTTGCCTGCAGGAGGTCTGCTGGTCCCGCAGCTTCGGTGGCAATTCGGCGGTGGGTATGCCAAAACCATGGGACCTGCAAACCTCTTGCAGGCATGCCACCAAAGGCTGCCTGCCTGCCTGTTGTGCTTGGAGCGGCAAAAAAGCTAGATCCGCCCCCTGGTTCTCATTTGTTGCACAGCACCAAACCACCAGATAATTGACAATCTCTGCTTTAAAGAGGCACAGCTGACGAGGGTGCTGCAGCCTAAGACTGGCACAGCCAACGTGAGGGGAGTTCATGCTGTTTGTGTCTCAGTCCAATTTGTTTGTTCATTTCTATTAGCCCTTCAATTTTCTGAGTTACGATCAGATTGAACTTCATTTTAGTATGCAGTAATGTCATCTGCAGAGAATCTATCCAGCACCCACAAGGAAATTGACTCAGATATTTGAAAGGCTTCTCCATCTTCCTTCTATGCTCCTAACCTTGCACCAAAGTTTTCAAGGGAAACACCATTAAGAGCATTTCTTGGCACACCCCACCTGTGCTGCAGTGATTGAATTCATTTGGCTTCCTGTTGAGAAGTGTCTTTACTCATCCCACATGCACCAGTCTCACCTGCCACCTGATGTTGTTGATGATGATGACTGGTCACCTGCAGTTGCTTGTTGGTTGGTTGTTCTTTTATTTATTTGTATTGTGGTAGCGCCTAGGAGTCCCAGCCACTCCACTGTGCTAGGTGCTGCACAAATGTAGAACAAAAAGGCTGCCCCTACCTCAAAGAACCCACTAGTGAGGTTCACAGTTCCAATCTCTAGAGACTAGTGTTTAGGATTTTTTTTTTACACTTGAAATCTTTGCACATAAACTAACAAAGGAAAAATGCATCAACTACACTAAATAAAATATATGCATAAGTGAGACTCTTTTCTTTGAAATATGAAGGAAACATGTTAAATATCTGTGCCCTGGGTGTTGTTTTGAGGACTTGGTATTTGCTACAGTATAACATTTTTAAAAGTACATGAGCTACTTTGGAGCCTAAATCCATTTTCAAAAGTGATTTAGGACCTCCCAGCTTAGAAGCCTAGGGTAGGTCTGCACTGCAGTTGGAGGTTCGATTGCACCATGGGTAGATATATGCAAGCCAACTTTAATCTAACTAGCTTGGGTACCAATAGCAGTGAAGCCAAAATAACTTGGACTTGGGCACAGCCTAGCTGCCTGAGTAAGTACCCATGTACAACATGTGTTGCACTCACACCTCTGATTGCAGTGTGGATGCACACTAAGTCCCACTGACTTTTAGTGAGACTTAGGGCTCGTCTACACTTACCGTGGATTGACACTGTGGTGATCAAGCCACTGGGGGTCGATTTAGAGGGTCTAGTGAAGACTTGCTAAATCGACTGCTGATTGCTCTACTACTGACTCTGGTACTCCACCAGAATGAGAAGTGTAAGGTAAGTGGATGGGAGAAACTTGCAATACTCTAGATACTTCAATAAATTGACCTAAGCTATGTCAACTCCAGCTACATTATTCATGTAGCTGGAGTTGTGTAACTTAGGTTGACTTAACTCCATAATGTAGTCCTGCCCTTAAACTTGTTAGTCGCCAATTCATTCTTGAAAATGGGACTTCAGCTCCTTAACCACTTAGTCTGTAAAGGAAATATTTTCAAAGGGCCTAAATCCAAGCAGGGTTCTGGTCCTGGCATTCATTCAACTTTTGACCTTTGGCAAGTTAATTAGCATTTCGTGCCTCAGTTTCCTCTGGATACAAGGAGGATGATAATTCTTCCCTACTTAACAGAAGTATGGTGGAGAAGACACTTTGATATCTTTCAATGGAAGACACGACAGAATTGCAAAGAGATTTTAAGTAAGATGTTACAAATGTGGATATGTGGAGTTTTGTTAGTCTGGATATCAGAATCTGCAATATCAAGGTACAAAATATTGCTACATTTTTAAAGACCAAATAGAGAGATTGTACAGACAAAGGTAAATAGGACTTATGGTTACCATGTACTGAGACAATGGTGTGTGCTGGATGGATGCCATGTGCTGGGACAATAGTACACATGCTGGAGGCATGCCATATGTTGAGACAAAGGTGTACCGTATTCTAACCTGCCCTCTGCTTTTTCTTTTAGGTACGTTACTGATGCCAGTGTAGCTCTCTTTGTTGCACTCCTACTGTTTGTAGTTCCTGCCACTAAACCCAAATTCAACTGCTGTAGTCGAAATAGCTTTAGCCCTGAACAGAACAGAGAAGGTAATGGAAAGAAAAATTAACAATATTGATGCTTGACTTGGAGTTTTCCCCTGGCCAGTCCAGCTGTATGATTCTGTGGTGAGATCACAACTCACCGTGCTGAGATGGTGAAGCCATTTCTCAGCTCCAGCTGACGGTGCTGGAAGAAGCAGTCCTTTGTGACTTAGGGCTCGTCCGCAGGAACCATGAGCATGTGGCAGACTCGGGTGTAAATCTACCCTAGGCCAGCCTGCCACACACTGTCTGTGTGGACCCTGCTGCAGCGTGCTGAAAGTTCCCTAGTATACATGGTCCTACTCCTGTTTCAAAGCAAGGTAGATCAGAGTGCACTGTGGAACTTTTAGTGTGTATCCGCATGGAGCCTGGGGACAGTGAGTGTGTGAAAGGGGAATGCCAGGCAGATTCACACTCCAGCTTGCTGTGAATTAAGTGTTTGTATAGACAAGCCCTTAGTGTGTACAGTTCCTGGGAACTAATCCCACTTCTTAGTTACTGCTGGCACTTGACCATAACCCTTGTATATCCCTGTGCACCTGAAATGAGCAGTTTTCTCACTAGCATGCCTGTCCTGGGCTATCACATACACTGTGTGTCATTGGGTTCTAGCACTTCCTTTGTACTGGGGTGGTAGCTACAGTAAGTGCACATCTGCATGTACAGCCTTGAACGAAGTCGGTGTCTTCTTTTCCTCACAGCATTCTTTGCTCTGCTTTTATCTTTTTAGCGATGGAAGAGCCCTTTTTCCCAGCCCCGTTGCTGAACTGGAAGGTAGTTCAGAGGAAAATGCCCTGGAACATCGTGCTGCTGCTAGGAGGAGGATTCGCCTTGGCCAATGGAAGCGATGTATGTCCTCACCTCTAGCTGCCATTGAGTCTAAGGGTGACCTTTCTGCTCTGCTTTCTGGTCCGGTGTTAGTAGTAACAGGTCCATACCAAACCAGCATCTGAACCAGTGCTTAATTTGTGCCAGTGCGGAGCCCTGGCACCTCTAGGCTTGGCAGTTCATAGTCTCAAGCACCTCTGGGCTTGCTGCCTCAATTATGAATGTAAAAAAAATTGCTTGAGAGACGGCATTACAAATTTCATTACAAATTAAGCACCGGACAGTAACTTGAACAATTTAACAGCTCAGCCTGTTCTCTATTTACTAGCGTAATTGCTCTCCGGTTAGGATGGGTGACCCTCAGGGATTGAACTCCAGGAGTTCAAGTGCTTAACTCATGCTTCTCCAAAACACCTGAGCCTCCAGAATCTGCAATATTGACAGGAAATCTTCCTTGAGGTTTCCTTAGTGCAAATAGTGGGAGAGTGGCCTTCCTTGCTGTATATTGTCTCACCCAGTTCTACTCCAGACAACAGAAGTGCAGCAATGTATCTAAGAGTGTCAGAGCTGTTTTGGGTTTGTTTAGAAGGGATGTAAATCCTCATACTTCAGGGCATAAAGCAAACACTTACTGAAGGGGTTAAGGAAGCAACTCTCTCTATGGGCAGGTTACTCCATAATCATCCACTAGGGGAGCAGTTCTCAAACTTTAGCAACCTGAGGACCCCCATTTTGATTTACATTTTTTGGGGACCCCAACCCCTCCCGCTCAGCCCCAAGGCCCCCACTCCTGCCCCACCTCCTCCTGCCCCCCCACTCACTCCATCCCGCCTCCCCCCATTGCTCACTCTTCCCTACCCTCACTCACTTTCACCAGGCTGGGGCAGCGGGTTGAGGTACAGGAGAGGGTGTGGGGTCTGGAAGAGAGTTTGGGTGCAGAAGGGGGTGCATGTGCAGGCTCTGACTGGAGGGAGTTTGGGTGCAGGAGAGGGTGTGGGCTGCGCATTCTGGGAGGGAGTTTGGGTGCTGGAGGGATTGCGGGGTGCACGTTCTGGGAGGCAGTTTGGTTGTGGGAGGGGGTGCAGGGTGAGCATCCCGGGAGGGAGTTTGGGTGCTGGAGGGGATGCGGGCTCTGGCAGGGAGTTTGGGTGCAGGAGGGGGTGAGGGGTGCGGGCTCCAGCTGGGCCGCATTTATTGCAGACCCCAGTTTGAGAAATGCTGCGCAAGGGGGTTTCTTGAACCTTTCTTTGAAGGGTCTGGTAGTGACTAACATCAGAGATAGGACATAGGACTCACTGGACCACTTCTCTGATCCAATGTTCCTAACTTCAGAAAAGGTTCAATTCAGCTCTAGAAATAGGCAAGGATTTGCAAGAATCCTGACTCCATTAAAACTGTTTCACGCACCCCTGTTGAGATGGTCTGAATCAGAACCCCAGTTCCCCAAACTGCCAAGCTTTGAGGAAGTTCACATCCATCTCCCAAACTTTGTGGCTGGGCTGTTCTTAAATGGTGGGCCAAACCAGAGCCTTGGATTGGACCGTTGCCCAGACATTGGATCTGGAGGATCCAAAGTACTGTATGGTGGTTTTGGACTGCATAGCAGAAAACTTTTGTAAGCCACTGAGTTCATCTCTGATAGTATTCATGAAGGAAAACACAGTCATTCAATTCAATACCTTCAGAAGCCTTAGCAATTCTTTCAATGATTCCTCTGAGCAATTCATTAAATGTTTGCAGTTGTGTGGCTTCCTTGGTCTCTGGTATAACTCAATATTGAGCTTCTACTTGGCAAAAATGTAAGTACTTTCTGACCAGAATGAGAGAGAATAAATCTGACTTAATTTCCAACTGGCAAGGAATCACCTTTGTTATTCTTATTACTATTTTTAAGGAAGATCACATTACTTGTTCTATAAATGACCTGGTTGGTTTGCTCTTGAATGATCTAATCACTAACGTTGATGGCCTGTTTTCATGTGTGTACTTGGATCTGGCAATACATTACATGCAGTATGAGCTACTGTGGCTGGCCTAGAGTTCTGTGTCTTACTGAATTACCTCTCTTGATTTTGTCAGGCTTCTGGTCTGTCGAAATGGCTGGGTGATCAGATGACCCCACTGCACACTGTCCCACCATGGGCCATTGCAGTGATACTTTCACTTGTTATTGCTGTCTTCACCGAATGCACCAGTAATGTAGCTACGGCCACCCTCTTTCTACCTGTCTTTGCGTCCTTGGTAAGATTTTTTTTCTTATTGGGTTTTTTCACTGCTGATCTGGAAAATTGACTTAAAAAATCAAGGAAAAGGGATAAAGTCTTTAAAAATGGAGCAATGCCACACTGAGTGGCATAAGCCAAGGGACTTTATATGCAAAGAGGGTTACTCCAGAAAGCATCTAGCAAACAACCCATCAGATAGCAAAGCTGGCTCTAGTGCTGGGGGGAAAAGGCCAGACTTGCAGCTCTGGAGTCCTTTTTTTATCCATGGGATAGGTATCAAACAGGCAGCGGCGCTGCAGAATTCCCTGGCACTGCCCTGCTACTGGCCATCAACCTTGATGGTCCAACTCCCGGAATGAGAAAGTAATTCATCCTCCTTGGCCCCTCTCCTGAGATTGCCCATCAGGAGACCAGTTAATGCCAACTGCGATGGTGGTTTGTGTGATGTGGGCACTTGTCCACTGGAAAGTGGACTGAGCCATCAACTCATTTAAAATAGTTTACCCAACACTAGTCAGCTGGCAAAGATTTTTGGTCACTGGAGCTGTATTCAACCAGCAGCCTGGAGGTTAAAATTTCTATCTTGCATTTCCCTCATATGCTAGGCAGTGCCCACCAAAAACATTTCACCTCTTTAGTCTCTCATTCAGGGGAGCATCATTGAAGTCAATAGACCCTAAACACAAGCTTAAAATTAAGCACATGTGAAGTACGTAACCGTATGAATATGCTTAAGTGCCATCGAAGCCAATAGGGATAGACTTTAGGATGCTCATAAATGCTTTCCTGCCTTAGAGGAGCAAGTTTAGTACCAAGGGCTTGGGTTTTTTCCATTGCCTTGCACCTTGTGTGCTCATTTACCCCAGTGCAAAGTGAATACAAAATGTGTGTAAAGCCCCACCATTCTGAGTTTAACATTTTACCCCCACTTTGCACAGTGTAAATGATGACCCACGGTGTAGGGCAATGGAGCCTTGAGCTGTGAATGCATATAGTTGGTGAAACACGTTAGGATCCCTTGGGATTACAAATGCTGTACACATGTAAAATGTTATTTTTTCTCTGCTGTGACAGTCTTCCTGCAGGGCTCTAGATTTGTGTTCTCCTTTGTTCAGATCCAGCACTCTTCATTCATTTCCTTGGATGTTTCAGCCATCTCTGTCTCTTTTGCCAGAACACCGAAGACAAGAGCATCCATATAGGGGTCATTGTGCCATTTCTGCTGAGTAAAACAAAACATTTTTAAAATCTAAGAAGACACAGAAGGAAAGGAATAAAAATGGTCACAGCCTTTTTGGAGCAGAGTTGGCACCACAGCGAATAGATAGTTTTTTCTTCATTTGTAAAGAGTTTTAGTCTCTTCTTTCAAGTGAAATTATCCCGACCCAGGCTGCTTAGCTGGCAGTGACTTAAATTGACACACAAGTTCTGGGGACTGGAGAATCCCACAAAACAGGCATAATGTTTAAAAGTTTTGTTCTGTGAGCCTCGGAATTATAATCAAGTCCCTGTGTCACTCTGACAAACCCTTTCAAAGTGTTGTTAGAGATCAAACAAAAGAACTCCATATAAATTTGACCAGAACCCCAAATTATACCATGCAGAGGGAAAAAAAGAACCAAGTATCATTTTTAAATGTAACTTTGCATCTGCAGTCAAAAGTGAATTGTGAAGTGAAATAAACTGGCCATGTAGCAAGCTGTGTTTAGAAGAAAAAATTCCATGTGTGGGAAAGTAGAAGTTAATGGAACCTATCCAGCGTTGGCAGCTCTGTAAACACAAAACTGAAGAGAATACCTAGAAGATCCGACGGGACAGAGCAGAGCTATAACTAGGAATTTTAGCATCCATATTTGTGCCCCATGTTGGGGGGTTTCTGGCATTTCTCTGCCCCCATGGCTTTGCACCCTGGGCAGCTGCCCTGCTCACCCTGCACTGAGTTATGGGCCTGGGACAGTCATTGTATATGTTTGATTTAGAAGAGGTGGTCAGTAGTAAAATAAGAAAGCCAGCATGAGAAATACTGATTCATCAAATGCATAAACAGCTTTTTAAAATACAACAGATATTAAATGGTGACTATGGAGATATTTAGTTGAATGCAATTTCAGGACAACAAGACTATGCCACAGTATTTCTCAAACTGGGGCTGCTGCTTGTGTAGGGAAAGCCCCTGGCGGGCCGGGCCAGTTTGTTTACCTGCCCCATCCACAGGTCTGGCCGATCGTGCCTCCCACTGGCTGCGGTTCACTGCTCCAGGCCAATGGGAGCTTCTGGAAGTGCCGGCCAGTATATCCCTCAGCCCTCACTGCTTCCAGCAGCTCCCATTGGTCTGGAGCAGCAAACCGCAGCCAGTGGGAGCCGCGATCGGCTGGACATGTGGATGGGGCAGGTAAACAAACTGGCTCAGCCCGCCAGGGGCTTTCCCTACACAAGCGGGGGCCCCAGTCTGAGAAACATTGCTATACCCCATGTGAAAGCTGCCTGTACAGAATTCATATAAAGTGAGATTCAATGTATAGTGAAGTAATAATGAAATTTGGCACTCTTTGGACCAGATCCTCATCTGGCATAAATTAAAGCAGCTTAACTGAAGTCTGTGAAGCTATGCAGATTATACCAATTGAAGGTCTGGACCTCAGACCTTCTTTCCAAACTTCACAGGGAGGTTGTTGAGGATAAATACATGTAAAGGGCTGTGATTAAGAGGACTGTCACCAATTGTCCTCCATGTTCACTGAAGGTAGGACAAGAAGTAATGGGCTTAATCTGCAGCAAGGAAGATTTAGATTACATAGTAGGAAAAATTTTGTCAGGGTAGTCAAGATCTGGAACAGGTTTGCAAGGGAGGCTGCGGAATCCCCATCATAGGAGGGTTTTAAGAACATGGACAAACACCTGTCAGGGATGGTCTAGGTTTGCTTGGTCCTGCCTCAGTGCAGGGGGCTAAACTAGATGACCTCTCAAGGTCCCTTCCAGCCTTACATGTCTAAGATTCTATGACTGAGGCACTCGGATACTATGCTAATGAGGGCCATATAAGTACCTCAGATATGCAGATAAATTATCTTCAGAGGGCTTTGAAAACGTTATGGAGCTAAAATTCTGCCCTCAGATATGCCTGTGCAGCCACCTTTGGACTGGATGGGAATTGAGTGCCCCATTAAGGGCAAAATATATTGTTATTGTAGTGCCTAGGAGCCCCAGTTTTGGACTAAAGCCCCAGTGATTTAGATAAAGGCACTTATAAAGTTTGTGGACCATACCAAGTTGGGAGGAGTTGCAAGTGCTTTGGAGGATGGGATTAAAATTCAAAATGATCTGAACAAACTGCAGAAATGGTTTGAAGTAAATAGGATGAAATTCAATAAGGACAAATGCAAAGTGCTCCACTTAGGCAGGAACAATCAGTTGCACGCACACACAAAATGGGAAATAACTGCCTAGGAAGGAGTACTGTGAAAAGGGAGCTGGGGGTCATAGTGGACCACAAGCTAAATATGAGTCAACAGTGTAATGCTGTTGCAAAAAAAGCAAATATCATTCTGGGATGTATTAGCAGGAGTCTTGTAAGCAAGATATGAGAAGTAATTCTTCTGCTCTACTCCGTGCTGATTAGGCCTCAACTGGAGTATTGTGTCCAGTTCTGGGCACCACATTTCAGGAAAGATGTCAACAAATTGGAGAAAGTCCAGAGAAGAACAACAAAAATGAGTAAAGGTCTAGAAAACATGAGCTATGAGGAATGATAGGAAAAAATTGGTTTAGTCTGGAGAAGAGAAGACTAAGAGGGGACATGATAATAGTACATACACCTCTACTGCAATATAATGCTGTCCTCGCATTATAGGTGAAACTGCATTATGTTGAACTTGATTTGATCCGCTGGAGTGCACAGCCCCGCCCCTCCGGAGCGCTGCTTTACCGTGTTATATCCGAATTCATGTTCTATTGGGTGGCGTTATAACAGGGTAGAGGTGTAAAAGGTTGTTACAAGGAGGAGGGAGAAAATTGTTCTTCTTAATCTCTGAGGATAGGACAAGAAGCAATGGGCTTAAATTGCAGATTGAGCAGTTTAGGTTGGACATTAGGAAAAACTTCCTAACTGTCAGAGTGGTTAAGCACTGGAATAAATTTCCTAGGGAGATTGTGGAATCTCCACTGGGAATTTTTAAGAGCAGGTTGGACATACACCTGTCAGGGATGGTCTAGATCAGTGGTCCTCAACCTTTTCCAGGTGGCGGATACCGGACAATGAGCCACTGAGGACCATGGCCCACAACAAGCATCGGCCAAAATGCTGCCAAGAAGCGGCAACGTCAAGAAGTGTCACCACTGAAATGCTGCCGAAAAACAGCTGCATTTCGGTGGCGCTGCCTCTTGGCGACACTGCTTTTCGATGGCATTTCGGCGGATGCATGTCCACTGGCCAGTACATGGGTGCACATAGATGCCCTGGTGGGTGCCATGGCACCCACGGGCACTGCATTGGGGACCACTGTTCTAGATAATACTTAGCCCTGCCATGAGTGCAGAGGACTGGACTAGATGACCTCTTGTGGTCCCTTCCAGTTCTATGATTCTATGATTGTGGTAGGTGCTGTTAAAACTTAGAACAAGAAAAATTAGCCCTAATCCTTTACCCTAATCCTCATAAATACCCGTGAGGTAAATAAGTGTTTATTTTACATTTTTACAATGGTGTCCCCATTTTACAGATAGGGAACTGAGACAGAGTTCTGGAGGGCCTGATTTTTTCCAAAGGTGCTGAGCACCTAGAGCTCCCATGACTCCAGCTGAAGTGGTGGGTGCTCAGCAGGTCTGAAAATCAGGCCTTCAGGGTGGGATTTTCAGAAGAGATCAGTGCTGGCCTAGAACCACTCGTCTTGAAGTCAATGGCGAAATGCCCATTGCCTTCAGTGGGAACCGAGCTAGGCCAATGCTGAGCACTTCTTTAAATCCCACTCCAAATGACTTGCCCAAGGACAGAGTCTGTGCCAGATCCAGGATTAGACCTGAAGACTTCCTATCATCTAGTCTTGCATTCAAACTATTAACCCATGTCCCTTTCTCTGGAAATAGGATGGAAGCCTTGACCTATATCAGTAACGTGCAGTGTGCAATACGCAGGTCTAGTTAGAATGAACTTTCTGCTTAGTGAAGCAGTCGTTTGCTAGGAGAGGAGTCCAGTGCATCATGAATTTACGGTTCAGAAGTGACTTATATGGGGGGATGAACTGACACTTCTGCCTGCTTCTATTTCTGAACAGTACTAACACTATGTCTGTTCTCTTTTCCCCCAGTCGCAATCAATTGAGGTCAATCCCTTGTACATCATGATCCCTTGTACTCTCAGTGCCTCTTTTGCTTTCATGCTACCTGTGGCAACACCTCCAAATGCAATAGTGTTTTCCTATGGTCACCTCCAGGTTTTGGACATGGTAAGATGATGATGACAATTCCCTGGCATTTTGCCTAAGCTTCCATTACCCTCTTCCGTAAATATCATGGATGTAGCTTAGTTTTATGGTCCTGTCTTTCCAAAGTTCCCTTGGCTGTCAATAAACACATGTAAAAAACCTCAGCCTCTAATGCTACCACCCCATTTTGTGGTCACATTGTAATAGGAACTCGTACGTAAAAAGCAGTGGCACTTTGCTCCAAGTAATTGCCACGCAGAATGCTGATTCTGCAGTCTGTCGTTTTGTCTTTTATACGTACCGGGTAAAACTTCTCACTGCAACCTCACTGTCTTCAATGGGTTTGCATCAGCGTAGCAGGGGGCTGGGGCCTGATCCTGGGCCCATTGTGGCCAATAGCAAAACATCCTCCTCAACATGGGTAAGATTGATCCTGCAATTGATGGTGTGCCGGCAAACTGCTGCACCATGTGGCACCATACTGAAGTCAATGGGGCTCTCTGGAGTCCACCCATGTGCTGGATTGGCGTCTAATCTGCACCAATGCAGCTGTAAGGTCTCTAGTGTAGCCGCTCTAAGACAACAGGAGAGAGCTCTCCCATCGGCTTCATTACTCCAGCCCCTGCGAGTGGCAGTAACTATGTTAGCAGGAGAAGCTCTCCTGCCAAGGTAGCACTATCCACACCTGCGCTTAAATTGGCATAAATTATGTTGCTCAGCAGAGGTGGCTAATTCATACCTCTGAGCAACAGAACATGTCAACTTAAGCTGTAGTGTAGCCATGGCCTCATTGTGGCAGAATCTGGCCCTTAGCCAATAAATGCATCTTGTTTGACAGACCAGGTGGGTGAGGCAATAGCTTTTATTGGACCTGCTTCTCTTGGTGAGAGAGACAAGCTTTCGAGCTGATCCAATACAAGAAATTACCTCACCCACCTTGTCTCCCTAGTACGCTGGGACCGACACTGCATACAAAGGTGGACGCGATCTTGTTTGACAGCCTTTCAAGATTCCAAACTAATTACAGAGCTAAGAGTTTGCACCCTGTTCCATGGCAGTTCTATTTATGGAAGAACACAGAACAGCCGGCCCAATGGTTATCTCTCTGCTTTAATAGGAGGAGGGGTTTAAGAACATCTTCAAGTTTCTTCACTGCGTTTATGCTCATGAGTTCTGGCAGGTCTTTTGAGGCTCATTTGTCCTGGTGTTTTGTTTTTTGTTTTTCCCCTCCAGGCTAAATCTGGAATAGTGATGAACATTATTGGAGTCCTCTGCATCACTTTGGCCATCAACACCTGGGGACGTCCCATGTTCAGCTTGGACACGTTCCCATCCTGGGCCAATGCCACAGCTGGAAAGTGAGCAGTAAAGAATTTATCAGAAAACCCAAAGGAACCCTAGTACTGTTTCCTCCTGCCCCACATCCTGTCTAGAGCCTTATCAGCACCTCAGATGCTGGGTTAGGATGAATGCAACATTCTGAGGTCTAAATTTCAGGTCAAATGCAAATCAACTAATTCCAGCCGTGGCTGAGCCATAAGTGCTGCTTCCGCACCCAAGTCTGAGGAGCTGCATTCGTTTCATGCCTGTGATCTCTGTGTCTCTCCAAGCAAGATGAGGATGTAGCTCAAGATTTTATTTAACTTTATTAAGTGGAAGAGAGGCTGCGCTGCAAAAAATGAATCGAACCTCCGTGTAACTAGTGTGCACTTGGAAATCATTAGCATCGGACACTTCATACAGTCTGAGGCCTGCTGCAGTTCCTTAATGTCGTCCAGTGTCCACCAGTCAGCACTTGCGCTGAGCGTCCTGACTGTCATTTGCAGGCTAATGCAATTTAGACTGGGCTCAGCAGTGCGGTGAGAACTATTCCTTCCTGGACTCTATGTACTCTCCAAGTACAGAGCCAGCAATGTTCCCTGAGGCCTTGTCATCACTCCCAAATCCGCTCAGTGAAGAGTCGGGTTGACTAACACCAGGCTGACTGACCATGACTTGGCTTCAGGATGAATCATGGTCAGCTTCATGTTGGTGCAAGTTGCACTCAGAAGTATGTGTTGTTTCAACAGGGCAAGTACTTTATTAGACAACGTGGAAGTGATCAAGATGTGCAGCAAGACTTCCAGGTGTAGTTAAACCTCCGAGATTAACCCTTTAAGTGCCTACCAGCAGAGTGCTAGTTAACTCATTAATTTTGGGGTGAAGACAAGGCCTCAAAGACAGGCTTTTAAGTAGGAACACGCTTCCAACTTGTATCAAAGTATAGCAATAATCAGAGAGTGAATTTAAAGCTATTTGTGGACTGAGTCCTGAAATCCTTATGCATGGATCCCTATAGGACTGGGTCCTGGGGCTCCAACAGCAGTTTTGCCTGATGAAGGTCCTGTGTGTAAAGTATTTTGTAGCACCTGGTTTATAACTGGAATAGCACTATGATTTCTCTCAGTTTTTCTGAAGCAGCTGGTGGCAGACAGCTACAGATGTATCTGGCCATACTTCTGTGCCACTGTCATGGGGAAGGTTTTAATTTAGTATTTGGAGACTAAATTACTGGAAGCCATGGCCACATGGTCTAAAGGAATGGCCATAGGGCTGGATGCCAGGCACCTCCTGAGTTCTGTTCCCAGACTCACTATGTGGCCTTGACCAAATCACTTCACTGCTCCGTGCCTCAGTTTCCCCAGCTGCAAAATGAGGATAATGATACTTACCTACCTCACAGGGGTGTTGTGAGGCTTAAGAGCCCTGGGAGATCAGCCTGAATAAGGGCTTCAGAATTTGGTCCCTAATGAGTTAATGTATGTAAGATATTAAATGTTGTTGTTGTTTTGACTTTCTTTATAGAACTGGAAAAAATAATTAATTATTGCTTTGTCTTTAAAAACAAGGAAAATATTTATCTACAAAAACCTCTGGTGTGAGAGCAAGAGGCATGTCCTGAAGGGAAAACACTTTAATAATGATTTAAATTCATTGTCTAAGGGTCTGATCCTGTAAGGTGCTGAGCACCCTTAACCCCATTGACTGCAGTGAGAATTGCACGTGGCCTCTCCAAAGGACATGTTCAGCATCTCAGGTCGGATTGCCAACCCTCCAGGATTGTCCTGGAGTTTCCTGGAATTAAAGATAAATCTTTAATGAAATGTTAAGTCATGGGATGAAACCTCCAGGAATATGTCCAACCAGAATTGGCAACCCTAGGCTTAAAGAGTCTGTAGTGTGGCCAAGGCCCAATGCAACCTGGGTGGCCCTCTCCCTGTAACTGCAGGGTGAGGACAAGGCAGATTAGCTGTTGGGTTCTGTGGCTGATGAACTTCACCTAACAAGCAATATCTGTCAATCTGTTAAGGAAGATCCCAGTCGAAGCGAGAAATATTATGGTTGTGGGCATTTGATCAACACTTGTCTAAACAGATACGCAAACTCAATGAAATCAATGGGTGTTCGGCACTTACCTTGCTCAAGTGCTTTTGTAAATCCCACTTTGCACTTCTCTGTATCTTTTGGTGCCTAAATCCCTTTGTAAATCTGGCCCAGTGTTCCTGCCCGGAGATGCTGATTGCCCTCAGCTCACAGTGACTTCACAGGAGCTGGTCCAATGACCTTTTTGCTGGAGACTATTAACTCACAATTCTCATTTTTGACTGGTGAGATGAGAGCTGGGTGAGACTTTCCAGTCAACTTGGTGATACCAAAACTTGAACATTTCACCATTTTCAAAATGAAGCATTTCAAGTTTTCAGTTTGCAACAACTTTTCCTTTCCAAACTTTCCTTTCTTTTATTTAAAAAAATCAAATAAAATTCAAAAGAGTTTGCAAATGGACAAAATCAAAACAAAACCTTTCCTTCCACCCAGAATATTTTTCATGACTTTTCAAAATTTGCCAATGAACTGAAAAGAATCATTTTAGTAGTTGGGATGTAAAATCTGGTAGCACTAGAATGCTAGGGCTAGTTCTTAGTTTTCCTGTCTAAATTAACTGAATTAAAAACTTTGCTCTGAGATGTAGGTTTCTGGGAAGGGCCTTAACTTAGTCATTCCCCAGCTCTGTGTGCAGGAGTGAGCTGCGGGGAATTTTTATAAGAAGAGGAAATGAAGTTGTTACTTGAGTTCTCATGTCGGTCAGGGCATCTTTTTCCTGTATTGCTGCAGAAGTTGAAATTAAACTTTATTTTCCTATATGGGCATACAAGACTCTTTTTTTATTGGGGGGGTGGGAGGGGCGGGAGGGACATATAGATGTGAAAAGAAAGAACCTGGTTTCAAAGGGTTTGGTCCCTTTTTATTGTAATCAATTAGTCTTCTTCATACATGTCATGGTCCTTTAAATAGCAACCCTTTCTTTCTAAGGCAACTTAAATGGAAAAGTCACAGGATGTGAACTTGCCAAATAACAAGTGGGTGAACTCCATCTTCTTTCCAGCATGGCTGGTTTTCCTAGTTACCCAACACAGGGCTTGATGACATTGCATTACACTCCATTGCAATACACTATATGTTGGTGTCAGTGCGCTGAAACCAGTGGAGGTAAATGTGGAGAATCAGTTTGTGGGAAGGGAGCAGAAGCGGAATCCCAGGCCTTGCCCGGACTAGGATTTCAAGGTGTGTTAGCTAACACCTGCTAAAAAACAGTGTAGACTTCAACGCATGCTAAATTAAAGCCGAATTGCCTCAGACACATGAGTACCCTTAATTGCTGAATGCACACTTTACATGAATGCTTGGCTTACTATCCGGTACATATGTCAAGGCTGTCCCCTCTCCCCCAGGCGGCAAAATTAGTGGCTGATAATCCAAGTTTACACTGATCTGAGCAGCGATATGGGAAATACATTTTTATTTAGTGCCCTTCTGGCACCCTTATTTGTGTTGAGTAGTACCTCGTTCCACAAGAAGTGCCATTCATTTCAATGAGATGACCCCATAGAGTAAGGTACTATCTAATCCAAGTATAGGTGTCAGAATCTGGCCTTGTACAATGTCTCCAATGTAATAGGCACAAACAGGCTTTTCTTCAGCATCAAGCACGCGTATCGTCTTGTTCCAGTGCCTTGAGTAAATATATACTGGCAAAGCAAGGAGAATTGCACTCTGTTTATGTCAGTGCTAGGTTATGTCTGCTGCTAGCATTCCCGGGTACAAATTATTATAGAAATCCATGTTGGGAACATTTCTTCGAATTCCTTCATATAATGTTAATGCTTTAGATCAAGTACTGCAATCAGGCTTGATGGCCTTATGTTTCTGGTCGCTGTGCTGGGTACGGAAACCAGCCTTTCTCTACGCAGCAGGCTCCTAGCCCAAAATGTTTGCCAGTGACATCAACAGACGATTGGGAAGGAGAAGCAGTCAGATGTGGCAGCATCGGGGTTTTTAGCCTGAATGGCTTGTGCAGACAGAGAGTCAGGGCCACCCGGGGGAGGAGGGGCAAGTGGGGCAATGTGCCCCAGGCCCCGGGCCCTGCAGGGGCCCCCACGAGAGTTTTTGGGGCCCCTGGAGCAGGGTCCATCACTCACTCTGGTGGCCCTGGAAAATTTTCGTGGGGCCCAGGCCCCCGGAGCGTCTGCTTTCAGTCTTCGCTGGTGGGAGGTCCTTCTGCTCCGGGGCAGAAGGACCCCCCGCTGCCAAAATACCACTGAAGCGGGACCTGCCGCTGAATTACCGCCGAAGACCCGGCTGCACTTTGGCGGTGGGGGGCCCCGCTTCGGCGGTAATTCGGCTGTGGGGGGTCCCCGCAGCGGGTCATCGCCTAAGACCCCAGGTCCCCGGAATCCTCTGGGAGGCCCTGCAGAGAGTAGTTCTCTCACCTGGGATAGAACACCAACCATCTGCCAACAGAGCCTGAGGCTCAATGTGATGTCAGATGACAAGCTGGCACAAAACTTTTGCTGTTCCCTCTCAGGAGCAAATCCAGTGCTCTGTTTGAAATCCCTCTTCTAGTGCAGCCTGGGCCCTACCCTGCTTTTATGCTCATGGAGCTGCAGTAGTTCAAGGTTCCTTTTGTTGCACACTGAGCAGCTAATACTGCTTCCTACGGTCTAGGAGATCAGTGGGGTTTTTTGGTATGGAACTCCAGAATGAGGGAGGAAATCTGCAAAAGTCTCAAAGGTGCAGGACCATGGTAAATAGCTTGCTGTTATATAGGGCTTGCTCCTACAAACAGTTATCTCTAGGTGAATAGTGCTTCCCATACAGTCCCACTGACTTCAGTCAGACTCTATGTGGGAATAACTATATATGGTATGCAGGATGGAGCCGTTAGTTAGCAAATGAGCTTTCAACCCACAGGAGAATCTATGAAGGAAGAGAAAATGTCTTTCCTGGTTGGGTTGTTGTTTGTTTAAATAAATAAATCACTGTAGATTATGCACAAGTGAGGGAAAAAAGCATCCCAGTAGAAACAGATCTGAGTGTAATATGGATTCAGGGCTGAAACTGATTTCCCTCCAAAGCACAGATGAATTCTTCTTCAACTATAGAGATAGCAGATAGGTTTGAGCCATGATCTTGGGATGAAATTCTGCCGTCTGTGTTATGCAGGAAGTCAGACTAAATAATCAGAATGGGCTTTTCTGGTTTTAAAAAGTATGGGCCAGCTCCTCAGCATAGTGCCATTTAATTCAGCATAGTGCCACTGAATTCAGAGCAATGCTGATTCATGTCACTGAGGCTCTTGCCCCCACAAAGAATCTGTGAATCCAGAGCTGGATCACTCTTGGTCAAGTTTTGTCAGTTTCAGATCTTGTGTTCCAGCACAGGCTCATCTCTGCTCTAAAGAGCAAAACCTCAGAATATGGCGAAAGCATTTGCTAAAGATTTTTTTGCATCAGGGAGGGGGTGTAGGAATCAGTTGTGGAGGCAAAGCCTACTGAATTGGCTCTAGAGTTTAATGTAAATGCAAGACCAAGTCCTAAAATCAAACCAGCCAGGGTGTATCTTTTTTGTTAAAATAAAGGCAAACAAATTGCATCTTTAACAGACTAACTGTTGGCTTTTGAACATTCATGTTCACTATGGAAAGAGGTGTGCAATAGCAAAGCCTTGACGTTAGAGCTGCATTGGTCGTTCCATAAAGGTGAGGGATTGTTTTGTAATGTACTCTAGTGTGCGTCAATAAACGTGTGACTTTCCTATATTGTTCAATCTGATCTGTGCCATTGTGGCACCTTGATGTACTAGAACAATCCAATCTTCAGCTAATTATGGACAATGGCCACTCCTGCAGCTACTGGTATAATGCATTAGCAGAGCAATAAACGCCAACTTGCTTGAGAGATTGAAAACTCTCCCAGAATATCAGTAGCAGCAGCACACTCTGTGCCCAACTGGTTGGCTGCTTTCCCTGTTCAAAGTATTGTTTGAAGAAGCCTATGCAAAGCACCACATGGCATCATGTAGTGAGAATAATTGCACAAAATAATTGTGGATTGTGTCCTGCCTTAGTTAAATTTTTCCCTATTTCAATTGTATAATCCTGGAAACTCTACTGCCCTGTTACATCACATGCTAATGGAATCTGATCCAGCTTGTTGTCAAAGTTCAATTTATAAAGGATTAATGAAGATTAATAGATTGTTATAGAGCTGAACAGGTCTATAGGTTATAAAACCATAACTTAAAACCACACATAACACCTTCTACTGATGTGCTTATAACCATCTATAACACATACTACTCATGGCTGTAACATGACTATAATGTTAACTGTTTAGTAACCTTTGTATAAATGGAACCCTAATACACAAGGTGACCCAGCCTCTTTCTAATATTCCTTTTGCTGCGCATCACTAATGCAAGGTGCTGTTTACTGATATCATTTCTTTAAAATGTAGATGTATATACAAATAAAAATCAGTGACTATATCCAATTACTATATATTACTTATATGGAATCTTTTTATCCAAGATTCTTGAAGTATGTTGCAATCCTTAACAAAGCCTCAGGATACCTGTGTGGTAGGTAAGTATTATTACCTCTGTTTTACTTGGGCATAGGAGAAGGTAGAGAAAGATGAAGTGATTAAGCCAAGATTATTCAGCAAGTCAGTGGCAGAGCCAAGAATTAAATCCAGATGTCCTGGCTTCCAATCCACTGCTCTAACCACTTCCACATCACATTAGGGAGAAACACAATATTAATGAAAATTTAGTTACTCAGTTAATTTTTTTCAATGTCTGGAAATGCAGACACTAAGAGTCCCTCAGTAACACAGCCACTCTACACATATTCAGGCACTTTATTTTCCAAATTGACTTAAGTGACTTTGCTAAAAATTTCCAAAAATATTTTAGGCAGCCATAAAGGTTTACCACTGCTGTGAAAGAAAGTTATAACCACATGAAAATGAGGGAGGTGGGGAAAGAATTATAATGGACATAACACATCTGATAAAATAAATAAAACTATCTCTAGCAATAATACTGTAACTTTTTAAAATCGAGTTGGTGATTGCATCATAATTCAGTATTAAATCTATTTTTGTTCATCTGGGTTTCCTTGCTGCAATTAGTAAATAGTGGCCATTCATTACTCAATAAGGTCCTTGTCATAAGCAGCCGACCATTTTACAAGTAAAAAGATGCTATCTTCCCCATGTCTATTGACTTCATTTAACCATGAAAAATTGCTGCCTGGCATTCTTTGCAGTGTAGATTTTCAATGAGTCAGACGGCAATACATTTTCAAATAATACCTCTTGCCAGAAATGTGATGTGCAGCTTCCAAAGACCAGTGATTCTATAGACAACCAGATTCTTGAAAAGTCAGGAGAGACTGAATGTTCCTTACAACAAAACAAACCTCCTGTGCTGACTATTGACCAATAATGAGTTTCAGTGACTTAATTAAATAGTTAGTGAGGTTGGTTGAACATTTTCTGTCAATTTTAATTGGATGGGAAATTAACTTTTCAGTTAAGTTATTATTATTATTTATTATTTGGTGTAGAAAGTGATTGTTTTTGTTGAACATTTCTGATTATTCATTGGAAACCAAAAGCCATACTGATCTGAGCAAAAAAAGTTAGATATTTTGGTTTTTCCAGATACAAAAAACTTTAAAAAAATGAGTTTCAGGTTTTTTATTAAAAGTCAAAATTTCCAGTAGAAAACAATTATTTTCATTGTCGTTGAAATCTCCCCTCCCTGCATTTTCTAACCAGCTCTAATGTTTGTCAGTAAGAGTGGGATTTTCAAAATTGTTCACCTCTATCTTAATCCTGTTCTTATTGAAATCAGTGGTTCACTGACATGAATTAAGTATCAGAGGGTAGCCGTGTTAGTCTGGATCTGTAAAAGCAGCAAAGAATCCTGTGGCACCTTATAGACTAACAGACGTTTTGGAGCATGAGCTTTCGTGGGTGAAAACCATGTCATAACCTTAGTCCCAGATTTGGACCTTAGCGTCCAAAATATGGGGGTTAGCATGAAAACCTCCAAGCTTAGTTACCAGCTTGGACCTGGTACTTGCTGCCACCACCCAAAAAATTAGAGTGTTTTGGGGCACTCTGGTCCCCCTGAAAAACCTTCCCTGGGGACCCCAAGACCCAAATCCCTTGAGTCTCACAACAAAGGGAAATAATCCTTTTTAATCAGGGAGGATGAGGCCCTGTTCTAGCAGTTGAGGTGTGAAAACCAAGAGAGGAGAAACTGGTTCTGTAATTGGCAAGCCATTCACAGTCTTTGTTCAATCCATCAGCTCAACTGCTAGAACAGGGCCTCAACCTCCCTGATTAAACTGACCTCGTTATCTCTAGCTTGCTTGCTAGCACACATATATATACCTGCCCCTGGATATTTCCATTACATGCATCTGAGGAAGTGGGTATTCACCCACGAAAGCTCATGCTCCAAAACGTCTGTTAGTCTATAAGGTGCCACAGGATTCTTTGCTGTTTTGACATGAATTAGGCCACCACTGAGTGCTTTTGAAAATCTCACCCTACAAGACACAAACTAGTGATCCAAATTTCAAACTGACTCAAAGTCTTTTGAAGGAAAGATGCCCATGTGGCAAGAGCAAGTCAAGCAGGCGGATTATCTGGGTAGGATTCTTTGCTCTGTCATTCCTGTGTGACCAAGTTGCAAAGGCCAATATTTTCAAAAGTGGCTACTGCTTTTGGATGGCTCCATTTTGACACACCTCTCAAGATCTTGCTGGCCCACAGGTGAATTTAAATCTAGCTCTGCAGAACTCCACCACAGAAATGCATCTCTATTGACCCATTTAAAAACTGGCCTGAGATTTTACAGCAGATAGTGAAGTCTGTGCAGATTGTCACCATTCTCTTCTTTTTGAGGAACACACAAAAAGTGGAAATTACAGAAGTTTGATGTGAGGAAACCAAACAATAGTTTGAAATCCCATTGCTGCAGAAGGGAAAGTATCAGATGAGGTCCCTAAACAATATTGAGATACACGTCGTCAACCTTTAGGCCACCCTTATTTGCATTATGTAGATAAAAATCTCTAGGTACGCTTACTTTTAGTAAACTTTTTATAGAGCATATATAGTTGGGTCATTCTGTAACTAGCAGATTGCACAGAAATCAACTTCTTTTGGGGTCATGATGATCTTTGAATAAAGTCCATCTGCAGAGAGCCTATTACAGCTGAGGTAAGTGAATCTGGCAAATTGTTAACTCAAGATATTAAAAGGATTTGCATAGTGGTGGGGCCTTTTTATGGTAATCTTTACTGCAGCTTGCTTACTGTAAACTCACAGCGAGAATGCAGGATCTTCTAGATTCTGTTGCTTTGTCTGCTAGACAACACTGCCCTTCCAGAGTTGGGACTAGAACCCTGATGCCCAGTCCTGCTGCTTGAAGCACCACAACCCATGGTCTTCTGTTTTCTTACCATTTCCCAGTGCAGATATCTGCCAAAAAAAATGCATGCTCCCAAAATGAAAACTGATCTCATTCTGTATCTGGACCTATTCTCTCTACTCTACCATTCCTAGAATAGACCCATTAAAGATTACATTTAGCTGAAACAAAAGGATCAGTTTGACATGAATACTGGTTTGAGAACAGTCCCTAATTCAAATCACTTGATTCCACTATCTAGGAATTAGAGATGGGAACTGTGCCACAGAGCTGGATGCCCCCTGGTGGTCCAGGAGAGGAGTGAGTGAACTTCATACCTACCTCTCTGCACTCTGAAGAAATTCAGACAAGCGCTGACCCAGGGGAGAGATGGGGAGAACTGAGTTTGCCCTCTCAGGGGCCTGGGAGAGAGAAGGAATCTGCTCCTTCTTGCTTATTTTAATTCTCTGGACAAGTCTTTTTCTGGTTCTTGTTTTTCCCCTTATAATAACCTACCCCCCAGGAGTTAAACCCTTCCCCATGTGAATGGGTGCATACAGCATCCTTTGCTAATTTCCACCGTTATCTTTGTTGTTAGGAGGGATGGGCCCAAACCAAAAGCCCAGATCCAAATATCCTGAACTTTGTAGATATTGAATATGGATCCAAATTTCCAAGAAGAATAGATTCTCTCCACCTGTCAAAAGGACGGGCTTTTCTCTGCATATTTTATTTCTGCTGACTGTATTTTTATGTTGAAATTTTGGAAATAATTAGCGGAACATGGAACTTTGAGGCTGTGAAGTTAAAATCCCTCGATTGTCTCCCCCTTAGTCAGTGTGGGTAAATGATATGGTTTGTCATTTCCTTAGGAGAACTGCCAGCAGCTCATTACTTTAGGAAGAATCAGGTTTGGGGCGTTTTCAGTTGTTGTTGATGATTTTAACCCTGGAATAGGCCTTGATCTCTGATTAATCCCAAGGAAGCAATTGGGCCCTGCCCTCTCTGACATGCTGGAGTGCTGGGAAGTAACTGGACTTTATGTGCTGGTCCCAGTAACCTGCCTGGGCAGGGTGACAAAGGGTGGGGGCGGGTCAGTGTCACCAACTCCAATAGCAACCTCTACATCATGCGAGCAAATAATGAACAGATTGTGTAGTGAACATTGCTATTAAGTTTAAATATAGTAACTGAAGTATTCCCTGCACTGAGTGCTGACTAAAGTGGATGCTTCCAAGGCTACGTCTAAACTACAGCATAAAAACGAAATAACTAAAACTGGTTTTATAAAACCGATATTATAAAATCGATTTTATGCGTCCACACTAGGGCACATTAATTCGGTGGTGTGCGTCCATGGTCGGAGGCTAGCGTCGATTTCTGAAGCGGTGCACTGTGGGTAGCTACTGTAAAATGAGGAGGCCAATAACTTCGATTTCCGTCCACACTAATCCTAAATCGATATAGTAATATCGATTTTAGCATTACTCCTCTCATTGGGGAGGAGTACAGAAATCGATTTTAAGAGCCCTTAAAATCGATTTAAAGTGCGTTGTAGTGTGGACGGGTACAGCATTAAATCGATTTAACGCTGTTTAAATCTATTTAACTGCGTAGAGTGGACCAGGCCCCAGAGACAAAGATCAAAGATGGGGGAGGAAGGCAGGTCAGAGACCTCAGAGCTGAATTTCAATAGAAACTAGGCTTAGGGGAGCCAGTTCCAACTTTTCCTTTTGTTTTCCCAGCTGCTCGTTGAGTTGCTGTGAGTTCACTGTGAGGCAGCCAAGTGAGAGGGAGTCTGTGACTTAAAAGGGCAGCTCACCCCCTAGCGCTCCAGCTGGAAAGGAAGAGCTGCTCCCCCTCCTGAGACAGAGAGCTGGTGAGAGGGGTGGAAGGATTCCCTTAGTCTCACTCCAAAGGTCACGAGGCAAAGGCTGAGGGAGGGTCGAGGGGTGCTCCACAAAGGGGATGGGGGAGCCCCACAAGACAGTGGGAACACAAGAGGGGAGAAAGTGCTCAGGGTGCTCCCATGGCCCATTCCTTAAAGGGCAACATCAGCCTTTTCCCTTTCCCGGCTCACAGTTCTTATGGCCTTCACAGACAGGAACGGTATCATCACCAGCCCTGTCAATGAGACCTCCACCACCCCGTGAGTGACTTGAGATCAGGGGCTTGATTGGGCCCCAGTTCCTTGCTTGTGCTTCAGGACGGCTCTGGAGTTCCTCTGGTTCCTTGCTGTGCCCAGCTGCTTGCAGGGGCAGCCTGAAGCCATAAGATACAAGAAGCTTGCAAGTCACGCTGCCTATAAGTTCCAGAAGGAGACTGACACATGCACACTTAAGACGACCCTGTCCCCTGCGTTCTATAGTCATGAGGAGGCCTCTGCCACTCAAACAGCAGTATGCTCTGAACTTTTTCTCTCTGTGCAGGAAGTACTGTGTAGTGAGGAGGCCTGGCTCCCAGCTGCCCTGGAGAGGGGCGACCCTCAACCGAACCCCTCTACATACTGGCACTTCTCACTAGGCCTCCCTTTCGTAACAGCTCTAGCTGTGTTTCTTCTATACCTCATTCACCAAATACCAAACCTTGTCTTGGCTGCTCAGGCTGTGTGGCTTTTGATATTTCATTGTATTTTTTTGTTCATAAATCTGATCATTCCAAACGCTGACTGCTCCATCTTGCATTGCAGTCAGTCAGACAAGCATCATGCAATCTAGTTATTGACTGACTTACTCTCTAGAATCCCCAGGTTCCTTCTCCAGCTCTTTTCGGTTCCGTTGCCCTAGCGCTCATCGTGAATCCTGTAGCTGGGTTGGTGACTCTGAGTCTGATCCAAAGCCCAACGAAGTAAATGGAAAGGCTCATATTGACATTAATGGGCTTTGGATTAGGCTCTTAGAGCTGTAAGGTTTGAATGTTGAGACCAAAAAAACCCCCCTCAAACGAACAAAAAACAACCCACCAAACCACTCTTGAGATTGGGACGATTTTTTTTTTGCCGGGTAAAACTGCAAGATCAGGCACCTCAAAAATTATAATAACAGTTTCAAATTTCTCTTAGCTGTAGTACTCCATATACAACTATTTAAAATAAGTCAACAGCTATTTTTAAAATAAAGTGGTCTAGGAAAAGACAGAGGTTCAAACAGTGATGTGCTATTTTCACTCACCTAAAAAGTCCAGTAACCAAGTTGAGAGGTGTGTATATTTAGAAATGCTTCCTACGGATTTCAGAGCTGCAGTCAAGATTATACAGCAATTGAGCAAATAATAAGCACCGAGAGGTTGGTTAGAATGCAGTTAACGAGCAGGTTTATGCGTCTTCCCAAATATTTATTTAGGCCTCCATGAAACAGTAACTATTTGTGCATCACCTTTGTAAGGACCAAGAATTAAAGTTATTTTCATCGTATGTGGGTGAGCTTATATATGTTTAGAACCCAACTCACTAGCAGGAAATAATCTCACTTAATCATAGCATTTTATTTACTGGTTACTATGCATTTCCAGCTGGCGCTCTCTTTCTCTTTACCTGTGACTGGCCCAACTGTTATTCCCAGAAAGATTAGATGCATCTAGACAAGCTATCTGGTGAACACAGGACTGCACCAACAAATTTAAACAGTAACAGAGATGCTAGAAATGCAGTGCTTTGCTTTTCCATTCGTCATGATTTGGACCATGGGATTCTATCTGTATTTTTTATTAGATATAATTTTTAAAAGATGCTTATGATAGGTGCCAGAGTGACAGACCTGGAGACTGAAGGAAAAGGTTCATAAAGCTAAAGTGTTCTGTTCCATCTTGGCGTAAGAGGAGGACTGATGTGCCTTTATCACATTTCTTATGCTAGGACACAATAACCTCTTTCAGACTTGTTTCCAGCATTTGCCAGGACGTCTCCTTTTTCACCAGACTGCAGAGGGATTCTGTATTATCCTGTGCCCTTTGTTAATCTAGATTTCAGTCTAACTGGTGTAAATTGTCATATCTGAACTGACTTCAGTTCCTACTCCTCTTTAGACCAGCTGAAAAGCTGGCTTAGTAGCTTTAGCCAGTTCTGCCCACCATTAAAACAACGACAATACATATTCAGAGGGGTAGCCGTGTTAGTCTGGATCTGTAAAAGCAAAGAGTCCTGTGGCACCTTATAGACGAACAGATGTATTGGAGCATGAGCTTTCATGGGTGAAATGCGTGCATCTGATGAAGTGGGTATTCACCCACAAAAACTCATGCTCCAATACGTCTGTTCGTCTATAAGGTGCCACAGGACTCTTTGCTGCTTTTACAATACATATTGTAATCCTCTATTATTAGAAGCATTATGGTTATTCCTACAAGACACAGTTGAGGTTGGGGCCCCCATTAATTCTTATTCTTAATATTAATTTGTATTTCACTTAGAGGCCCCAGTTAAGATCAGACTTGCAGAAATGCTTTAGATTTGTGCTTGCAGCTCTGGTTCCAGTAGTTTTGCCCATGCTTCACTGTAGGGGTGAACAAGGTGAATGGGCTGCTCCTGCTTGTCCACCATCAGCCTTCTTTCACTGGCCCATTTCACCAGTCCTCCTTCTGCATTATAAACCTTCAGAGAAGTTTTGGGGGTTTGGCCGGCTTCACTTGACAAGAACTCATTTATGCTCTGGGCAATCATGGAAGACCTGTATCCCACAGTGCAATAGCAAATGATGTTTTTATTTTTACTCTCTGAAATAGAACAGAAAACACAAGGATGGAATTAAAAGGCATGTACAGCTAGAAGGTTTTATCTCACTAATCCAGTATTGCCAACTCCAGTGGTAACTCAGGCCCTCATAAATCATGAGATTGGCTCAAAAATAATGAGTTTTAAAAAAAAATAATGAATTTAGGTCCTTTTCATTCCATGTTTAGTTTCTGAGCCTTTAGGATATACAGTGGATGGTGTCACAGTTTCAAGTTTTGCATCCATAAGTGCTGAGAACTTTTTTTAAAGCTGAGATTCTCACATATTCACTTGACTCCAGAAGCTAGGGCTTTAAAAAACATTACATTTTTATGAGAGTTGGCAATACTTCTAGTCTGTTATGATGATGATTATTTCAGCAATAATGACCTCAGCACCAGGCATAACCCAGCACCTTGTTCAAGCCATTTAGACACAAAATTTAGTTTCTCTTTTTATATGACAAAATCTAATATTAATGACGATTATACATGTTTGTGTTTTTTAATATCATTGAAAATAGTTGTTTCAGATTGAAATGCCCTTTAGAACTTCTTTACCTAGGCTCTTCAGCACTGTGCCAGTGTATGAGAACCTGAATACAAAACTGAGTAGAAATTGCCCAGTCCGGTTATACCATCTAGGCTGAGTGCCATATAGAGAGTAAAATAGTAATAATAATCCAGAATATGTGATGAAAAGTAAATTAGGTTTCTCATAATCCTGAGTATTGTTAATAACCCAGGTAAGGCTTTATTTTTTTTTTTTAATATTAAGTCCCAGATTCTTGGCTATGGTTGAGAAATAGCTCAGGAGGGTGGTGAAAAGGTGGTCTTTGCACTTCCCCAATTCTCAGCTGGCTATGCGCCAAGCCATTCTCCAGTTGTCTCCAGCACCCCATGGACTGAGCACTTCTGAAACTCTGGCTCCAAGTGTGCTCACTGCGCGCTTTTGAAAATTCTCACCTTAAAGCAGCTTGAAAGCAATTTGCAACAACAAAGAACGAGTCCTACGGAGATCTTTTCTATACCTGGAAGGAGCTGTTTCTGCAGAAATTCTTGCAGTGTATCACTCTGAGGGTCAATGAGTATTGCTCCTGGCAGATGGCTGACTTCAAATTCAGCTGTACTCCGGGTATCCTAAGAACAGAATATTGACGAATTTTAACTCATTAAAATAAAACCTACAATATCTTAGGACTGTTTAAAATATGCAGCATGATGTTTAATGTCAGATCTATTTATGCTACCTCTTAGTTGTATGAACCCGGAATGAACCATGGGGACATGCTCATGTGACTATGTTCACAAAAAGCCACAAAAACTTGAGTCTTGGGGCAGCCAAACTTACAGCTTCATTAAAATTTCATCTTTGTCTAATAAACTCCAGATGAAGATTGTTTCTGCAAAGACTATCACAGGATGGGCTTTGGGAAATGCACATTACCTGCCAGTCCCTTGACCTCAAAAGTAAAACTCAAGCGAACAGTTAAGCCTTTAATTAAATATGTTCTAACAATCATTTCAGTCAGCGATAACTATGATCTCGCTGCTATTGAGCTACAATTATAGAGTTGGAGTAAAAAATTGCAGACTTTGTAGAGGCTTGTTATAAATATAACATAATGTGCACCCTGTTCTCTATTATTTAACCATATTTGAAACAGGATCTTCTAGAGTCTGCACAAGTTCTTTCTGACCTACTCTGGATACAATTTTTCAAGACCTACTGACAGAGATAGTGACAGGACTGCCTTCTAGGTGGGAGAGATGTTGAAGATGCATAGGCTGGACTTGGGACCTCTGGTTTGAATCATGGCAGTGTTGCTCCAGTCCATTATCATTCTGAGGTAAATAAACAGATTTAAATGTGCTAATAACTTGTAGATGAGATCTTAATCAATATACTGTTTCCTCTAGGTAGAATTTGACTATCTAATGGCACTTTGTATAAGAATAAGGTTTTATCCTTGCCCAGTGTATCCCTTTTTGCCAGTGTATGCTGGATGATGGGGTGCTGGCTTCACACCCCAGAACGGGCTGCATTTAGTGGTGCTAAAGCTATGTAGTGCCAGATTCTGTCACCCTTACTGACATTATGTAGTAGCTTACTCCATAAGTAGATCCATTTTCTTCAGTCGGATTATTAACAGTCAAGTACAACTCAGCATGAGCAAAGCTGACAGAATCTGACCCATGGTTTATAATGTTCTGTATAAACTCCATGAATGCGAGGTCTGAGTGAAAAAAAGGGTTTGTAGAGAATCCTTATTACAAAATTATCCTTGTTTTGTTAGTCACAACTACTCTTCAGTGTGAAAAATGGTACAGTTGTCTCACACAGTCTGCTTTCATAAAGCTGTAAGGCTGTTATAAATCCTGGGAAATGACTTTGAAAAGCACAAGTACTGTGTAAAGTTCTTAGTGTGATATTCCACCGTTCACACAGAAAACACCTTGTTTTTAACATGAAACTTACCTATTGAGTCCTGCAGAGGAACAAGTACCGTATGTAATATCTCAGGTTTTAAAGGGAAGCCTTCTCCAATCAACAGAGAGGCTACATAAATAGACAGTATCAACTGAGTCTGAATCCATTTGTGATGGATGAAATTAGGCGGTGAAATTCTGGCCCTGTTGAAGTCAATCACAAAACACCCATTGCTTGGCTTTACGGGGGCTAGGTTTTTACCCAGGATCTGGCAAGATCTCTTAGTACCTGCTATCTTTATGTGTCACTAAACAGAATAGCTATAACAACATTGGAAGAACTTAACTTTATTGCCACTTTGGTGAGCTGGTAATTACACACAGTGTAATTATATACACCATGTCATTTTTACAACACAGCTTTCACTTACACAGGTTTTAATCTCGTTATGGCAGGGAACTCATCTTCCTACGTTTGTTAAAGTACAATCCACAGGAATGCAATTTTATAAAAATAAATAATAATTTAAAGCAAATAGTATTTAGCACATCCCTTAAACGTGCTTTAGAAACAATCAGGATCTAAATTCGCAATCTTTGCTTACATAAGCCGTGCCATTGAACTCACAGACGTAAATACTGCATCACTGGATCTCAACTAATAGACAGCCCTAGCGCTGGGATAGAGTAGGTAAGTCTGTACTATCACTCCTGTTCTATAGATGAAAACAGTGAAGCTGGTTGGTTGTCATCTGCTCAAGGCCAGTGTCAGAGCTGAGAGTTCTGGGCACATGTTCAGGTGACTCGCATACAAACTAACTAGTTTTTTTTTTTTAAATATTTCCCTAGAGAATATTCCTGGCCTTTATTTCTTATCCTCAATTTTCAATTTGTTCCTGATATTGATGGCCAAGAATTGAGATTCTTGACTTGATTTTGGCAAACCTACATGCTAATTTGATTCCTGTGAGTCAACCTTTCCATAGGATCCTCTCCTCTGAAGTCACTATTGGGAGCAAAATCGCATTCCAGAATAGAAAAGCAGACACGTGGGATCTGCCTGATCTCTCCTTTTAGCCTCAAGTCTGTGTTTACTGGGGAGTGACTTTGTACTTTTCAACATGATAATGGTAGTATTCCACAACCACTAAGATCCTGTCTGAAAAAAGCAACCCTACTATATTAACAAAAGCTAAGAACAAGTGGTCCTTAGATGTTTTTATAACCCAATTCACAGAAAAAAAAAATCTATGCTGCATGTTAGTTTGCAACAGATACTTTTATAGGCAATTCCTAACTGAGACATTTTAAAATATTTTAACCTATAAAAATAGGAAAGTGCTTACAAAAAAACTCAGATTCCAGGTTTTAGGTAAATCTGTAAATACCATTGTTACTGCAATGTAACAACAGTAGGAGCAGTAAAACCTAGCTAGCTTGGCAGCATTAGACCACAGAGATTTGTTATAGTCTAGCTCTGAGGGTATGTCTTCACTACCCGCCGTATCAGCGGGTAGCAATCGATTGCTTGGGGATCGATATATCGCGTCTCATCTAGACACGATATATTGATCCCCGAACGCGCTTATATCGATTCCGGAACTCCACCAATTCGAATGGAGTTGCGGAATCGACAGGGGGAGCCGCGGACATCGATCCCGAGCCGTGAGGACGGTGAGTAATTTGATCTCAGATACTTTGACTTCAGGTACGTTATTCACGTAGCTGAAGTTGCGTATCTAAGATCGATTTTCCCCCGTAGTGTAGACCAGTCCTCAGAAGTGGAGTTTCTGCCCAGGGTGCTGATGCAACAATGCAGCTCTGCTCTGCTCTTTCAGAGAGTTCCATTTATTAAGTGCTTTAGCCGGGACTGACCGTAGACCAAACGGTGCTCCAGGCAAGGGGCATTTTCAGTGCCTGCCCTCCATTTGTTAAACTGTTGAATACCGTACAGCACCCCGAGCCAGGCCATCACCTTGGTAGCCTGTGCCTAAATCCAGCCCTGGCTCTCACTGTCACATAACTTGGATGAATGAAACTTTCACAGTAGAGCCTGATTGACCTTTATAGTTCGCGTTCCCTTAGGAAAAGGCTGAAGAACTTGGCTGTTTTTGAAGTGGGGTTTGCAACTGATTTCAAATTAAAATTAAAACTGCCTGTCCAAGGGGTTAACAGCATAACCTGCCACAACTATAGTTTCCTTTCTTGAGAAGCTTGTTGGCACCCCACCTTTTCTCTCCACTCAGTTCCCACAGTTGGAATCTAGAACTTGGCAACATCTAGTGCAATATGGAGTTGTAATGATTAATGGATTGCAAATACAATTACTATACACACACACACACACACACACACACTTCTCACCCCACCAACTGACCTACACAACTGGGGAACCAGGACTAAAACCCCAGTCCAAAAACTCCACAAAATACAGGCCTTGTCAAACAGAGCTCTCTTACCTGGCAGCAGTTCCTTTCCAGGGGCAGAGCATGCTGCCACTAAAACATTCCTTTTTCCGGCACCATCATGTGCTTATGCTGGGCATCAGTAAATCTCAAACACTAAAGCTGGGATGGTTAGGTTCTGGGTTGGGAGACTTCAGTGGAAAATTCAGGTGTTGCAAAAAAGCAGTGTTAATGATTCCCCAATGCTAGCAAGGGTAGAAGCACTAATGTAGGGTTAGATAGCACAGTTGCACAAACAACCTAACCTCAAGTACAGCGGCCCTTACTCTAGGACCAGCACCAGTGCTAGATAGGCAGCATGAAAAGTCCTAGTGTAGGTGCCCATACAGTGGGTTTAAATGAATAAATTGAACCTAACATAAGTAAATGGCTCTCAGATCCTACCAGAAGCACTATAACAATGCCTGTAAATGAATAATGGGATGGGAGATTTTATTTGTTTTCTTGAAGAATCCCCTGTGAGATCCTGTGGTTTTCAGCTTTCCTCTAGATCTTAAGTTGGTGCACATCAGCTTAGTACCACTTACTTCAACAGTGCTACTTTACTTTACTGCAGCTGAAGAGCTAACTCTATGAGTGAGCTTGATTATAACTTTATTTTTATTTAATTTGTCACAGACATGCATGCATCACAATCAGGTCAAGAAAGAATGATCAAAAACAACTACATAGAGGACTGAGCCCAGCATGCTTTGAAATCCTTGGGTACACCAGGCTATAAAGGGGCAAAGTGTTATTAGTGTCCTCTAGTGCACCCTGCTTTATGAGGCTCTACTTGTGAAATGTGGAAAGGATAAGACATGAAGGGAAAAGAGAAAAAAGACAAGTCTGACATAAGATCATAAGTTTTAAAAAAAATTATACCTGAACAGCCATGTTACAGGAAATACTTGTTGCACATAGGAAAGTGTTACCCTCTTAAATTGGGTTTTCAAGAGACCAAGACTGATTTTAATTACAGAGTACTTGCTATAATTCATAGGTAATAAATCACTTACAAGAATGATTAATTCCTCTGGCTTCTCTTCCATCCAGCATTGCAATGTCCCTGTGGTAACTGATTCCACATTTGGAAATGTCTTCTGTACCCACTTTATAGCTAAACTCATCGTTTCTTTGGGGTCACTTATATTTAAATTGTCCATCTCCTGCAGAAATTCTGTTGCCATTATCTTTGAGGTTGCAAAGAACTGTGAAGGATATGGTCTCTGAAGATTTCCACTTAGGTAATAGGTTACATGGCTAGTATTCATTTGGATAATATTAACAGAATTTTAACCCTTATAGTCAATTACATTAGTGGCAAAAAAGGAGAAACTTATAATTTCTTAGGGAAAAAACTTCAAAAATGTAGATATAAAAAAATCTTATTTGTCCTTATAATCACTACAAAACAAATGTTATATATAGCACTGTTTTTCAAAAAGCAAAAGCTCACAATTTTTTGGCAAGCACCATCTGAAAAAGAGTGCAAATCAAGGCCATTGATTGCAAAGCGAGGTTACTGATACAAAACTGAACTTTTGAGTCCTTTGATTCTAGAGTTTGTGCTTTAGTTTTAGCAGCCCAATGCAAACTTTAAAATTACAGGCAACTATGAGTGAGCAAGGGATATGAGAGTAGGTACAAAAGGTAGGAGACATTTCCCTGCTGTTTTTAATTTGGATTTATTTTTATGTATATAGCTGCATTTGGTATTAAAATACATGAATATATTACTTCTTCCCCTTAACCGACATGATGGACTATGGACCCAATCCTGCTCCCTGCTGTTGATTTTATTGGGAGCAGTATGAAGCTTTTGATCTCCAAAATGTGGGTTCTCACCTGTGTTATTTTTTCTGTATCACGTTCTACCTTTATTTTCTGTGTTGTTTCTGAAGAGAGACCATTTTCCCTTCTGTGTGCTGTAGTTTTGCCTACTTTTTGGAAACTCGTGAATAAAAAGTATCAACATTTTTTACAAAGGGTTTGTAATTTGAGGTTTTAAAAATAATGTTGTTTTGTTAATCATATACACAATTTGCTTTGAGATTTATGGATGAAAACCACTGCATACGAGATTGATTGTTATGATCATCACCATCAAGTATTATATTAGAGAAGAGAAAGAATTGTTAGAGCACCTGATTTCGCTCTTTCTCTCATACTGTAGCACACGTTTTTATGATCCAATTTTAAAAGTCCAGAGCAATGAGGTTTCACCACTTCCTTTGGGAGACTATTCCACAACCCAATATATCTCACTGTCAGGAAGTGTTCCCTGATATTCAGCCTAAGTTATCCCTCTTAATTTCATTTAATCACTTTCAGTTATTTCTCTTTGTACCACACTGAAAATTCCTCCACTTGCTTGTTGTTTGCAAGTTGTACACAGTTATCATGTCCCATCTTAGTGTCTGATTCTGCAATGAGTTCCATCCAGGCTGTTCCTAACACATCCTGCATTGTGATGTCACACACAATGGGGCACCTGCACAATGTGGTATCCTGCACACCATGGCACCCAGGCACTGTGGTATCATGAACAATACACCACTGCCACAGTGCAGTGCCATGATCAATGCAGCATGTCCCCAAGCGAGGTCATGAACAGCGAGCACAATAACCGCTTCTGTTGTGACGTCATTCACTTAGTGCACTGTGATGTCATACTCGACGCAGCATTCCTCTGCTTTTATGTCATGAGCAGCGCCGCACCCCGGGTTGTGACGTCATCCACTTGGCGCACTGTGATGTCGTGACACCGCAGCCCTGCTCGGGAGCTGAGTTCTCCCGCACTCAGGACACAAAGGGCGGAGGAGCAAATCATGGCTCCCCACTCCCCGCAGCGTATTCGTTACCCTAGCAACGCCCGCACGCTGCGCTTGGCTTCCCAGAATGCACCAGTGCTGCCTTCCGTGAGGCTTCCGGCCGGCGGGGTCCGCCGCCATCTTGTGTTCTGGGTGTCTTGGCGGGTGAGCGGGGCCGTCAGCCATGGAGACAGGTGAGAGCCGGGGGCGGCCTCCGGTCGGCTCCTGGCTCCAGAGTCCCCGGCTTCCAGCCGCCGACCTCCGCCTGGTGATCCTGCTAGTCTCCCGCTTCACTGGGAAGGGCTCGGAGACCGTGCGGCGCTGCTGTGGCCTGGGGGTGGGGAGTGAACGCCCCTTTCTCACCAGCTCCTGCCCCGGCGCATCCGCGTCTCAACCCCCCCCCCCGCTCTTTCCCCTGAGGGGAGCGCGCCTCGCCCTGCCGGGGGGGCTCGTTATAAGAAGCGGGGCCGCGGTGTTACAAGGCCCCCTCTGGGCCCGCTGCGCTGCAGTGTTGCCCACCAAGATGACACGCTAAGCTTGGGGGTCAGGGGTAGCCGTGTTAGGCGGTAGCCACAAAAACAACGAGCCCGGGGGCACCTGAAGCCGAACAGATTTATTTGGGCAGAAGCTTTCCTGGGTAGAAACCCCACGTCTTCAGGTGCAGGGAGTGGAAATGCCAGATGCCGGCGTTACGAAGAGACACATGGAGAGAAGGGAGTGGGTTGCTTGCTGCACTCGGCCCCTCAGGGCTGCTGGGGAGGGACTCCCGGGCCTGGCTTCAGGAAGGAGAGCTCTCTAGCGAGGGGAGCAGGAAGCAGAGTCCTGATGCTGGTGGGTGGGGGTGGGGAGGGTGGGTATCTGGGGATTAGAGTTGCCATCTGTTCCCATCTCTTATTCAAGTCTGGGGTTCTGTTCCCCTGGGTTTTGGGCTGTTACTTGTCTAATATTGGCTTAGCATGGCTGAGTGGTTAAGGCACTTGACTACAGTCCTGAGAGGGAGGTCTGGGCTGTGCTGTCTTTCACGCTGAAAGGCCACCTCCAGTTCACCAAGCTGCAAACAGGGTGTCTGATCCATTATCTTGGGGCACTTAGAGGTGGTCAGACCTGATGCGGACCACAGAACTCGCTTGCATACCATTGGCTGTGAAACTGATTGATGTTCCTTAACAGTGTCAGCCCCATGAGTCATTGGCTCAGGAAAGCTTTAACACTTCTTTACCCTGGTTCCCCATTTTATGGGATACCCATCACCCAAAATAAGGAAAAGGCTGATATGGGATATAGTCAGTAAAAAAGGATAGTCACATAACTAATGACAGTCAACATGGCTTAATGGGAAAATAGATCTTGTCAGACAAACTTTATATCATTTTTTGATGTGATCATAAATTTGGTTGAGAGAACTAATATATGTAGACTTCTATAGGCATTTGATTTAATCCCATCTGACATTTAACACCCCATGCCCCCAAATATACAAGTGCATGCACCCGTACTAAATGGATTAAAAGCTTGTTAACTGATAAATCATAAAAAATATGTGTAAATGGGGAATTGTCATAGTGGGTGGGGTGGGTGAGTTGTTAGTGGGGTCCTGTTGGGATCTGTTCCTTGCAAATACTATTTAATTTCTTTGTGATCTGAAAGAAAATGTAAAATCATTGCAGATCAAATTTGCAGATGATAGACTGGTGGAGTGGTAAATAAAGACTGACTTATCTAGCTTGGTTAGGTGCGCTCATTTGAACAACATCTAAGAACAAAGAATGTAGGTCACACTTTTAAGATGCAGGGAACTGTAACCTGGAATCCAGTGATATTGAAAGATGGGTCAGGGTAGATAAAGTGTAGCTAAGAGGGCAGTATTATATTTGGATGTATAAGTAGAGCAATATCGAGTAGGAAGGTCATATTACTTCTGTATTCAGTATTAGTGATGCCATTGCTAAAATCCCATATTCTTAGAGTTTATTATTTGTGTTCAGTGTATTGTGTTCAATTTGGTGTTGATGCCTCAAAAAGGATGTTAAAAATTGGAAGGATTGAGAAAGGGGCAATAAGAATGATTCAAGACCTGAAAGACACACTTTATAGTGAGAGACTAGGGAAACTCAATCTATTTAATTTATGCAAGAGAAGATTAAGAGGTTACTTGATTGCAGTATCTACACCAGAAAGAGATTTCTGATAGTAATTGGCATTTTGATGGAACAGGAAAAGGGATGAGATCCAGTGATTGAAGGTAGGCAAATCCAGACTAGAAATAAGGTACATATTTTTAACAGTGAAGGTAATTGATTGTTGATAGAACTGACATAGGCATGTGGTAGATTTCCCATCAATTAAAGGCTTCAAATCAAGACTGGATATCTTTCTAAAAGGTAGCATGGGTTTGGTGCTATAATATTTACTGGTGTGCCAAACATTGATTCATTTGACAAAGTATCTCAGATTCGGTAAGAACTATCTTGCAAAATGAATCAATATTATGGGATTGGTCCTGCTTTGAGCAGGGAGTTGGACTAGATTACCTCCTGAGGTCCCTTCCAACCCTGATATTCTATGTTTCTATATTTCTGTGATTTGGTGGGGGGGATATATTGCTTTATCTCCCACCAACTCCAGATGGAGTGCTTCTGTCTGTGTGGCTCGTATTGAGAAGCAAATCTTTTGTATTCTGTGTATAGCTCAGACCCTTATTAATGTTTTCATAGTTTTCATTTGCATAGAATGAATGGGTTTTTTTTGGTATTGACCTACTTTTCCCCCCAACATCAGATGATACTGGAAATCGACTTCGGTTCCAACTGGAGTTGGAATTTGTTCAGTGTCTGGCAAACCCCAATTACCTCAACTGTAAGTACTTGAAGTGAAACATCAGGGACCTGAGTAATGAATATTAGTTACAATGTTTGTTTCTGGATTACTTAATATTGAGAGAGAGTCTATACAATAAGGGGGGTTGATCATTTAAGTTCTTGATATATAAAAAAATATTGCTCAGTCTTAACACTGCTTGTTTGGACAAGCTTTATAGCAGGAATAGTTTTTTTTGGTTTGTTTTTAATAAGTGTTCTATTTTGTGTAATTGTTTTTATTGATGAACTCCTTGGGTGCCAATATAAATTCCTAAATAAATAGCAGAAACAGCTGAAGGACGAATTAAAATATTTTAAAGTTATTTAAAGGGACACCATCAATTTGAAGATTAGGCAATTAAAAACAAAAGAGAATTCAAGTAATTTTAAGGTGCTACCCCATCTTTGCCCCTCAACCTTCTTGCTAATTTTTATGATGTTACTAACACATTGTCCTATTTTTAAAAGTCTGTTCTCTGCCTTGTTGCTGTGTGACAGACCTATACAAAAGGGGAAAGACGACTAAGTTGCTATAAACAGAGTGCTATCATATGCAAAATAAACATACCAAAAAAAAGAGTATTTTTGGTCTCTCAGTTATCGGAATCTTGAGAGTGATTTGTAACCGTAGTTGGTTTAAAACATTTTAAAAACAGAAGTGCTCTTTAATAATGTATACTAAGCCACAAAGACAGAAGCTTTTATATGTGCATTTTTAAAGTTTTAAATATCATTTGGTTTCCTTTATGTGCAGTTGATACTCTTGTTTTGTTTGTTTCAGTTCTTGCACAGAGAGGGTACTTCAAAGACAAATCTTTTGTAAATTATCTTAAATATTTACTTTACTGGAAAGAACCTGAATATGCCAAATACCTAAAGTAAGTATTAAATTATTTTGAGTTCTGCATTGTAATACAGTAACTCCTCACTTAACGTTTTAGTTATGTTCCTGAAAAATGCGACTTTAAGCGAAACGATGTTAAGTGAACCCAGTTTCCCCATAAGAATTAATGTAAATGAGGCGGTTAGGTTCCAGGGAAATTTTTTTCACCAGACAAAAGACTAGATTATATATACACACACTTATACACAGTGTAAGGCCTGGTCTACACTACGCGTTTAAACCGAATTTATCAGTGTTAAACCGATTTAACGCTGCACCCGTCCACACAGTGAGGCCCTTTATATCGATATAAAGGGCTCTTTAAACTGGTTTCTATACTCCTCCCCAATGAGAGGAGTAGCACTGAAATCAGTATTACCATATCGGATTAGGGTTAGTGTGACCGCAAATCGACGGTATTGGCCTCCGGGCGGTATCCCACAGTGCACCATTGTGACCGCTCTGGACAGCAATCTGAACTCAGATGCACTGGCCACGTAGAAAGGAAAAGACCCGCGCAATTTTGAATTTCATTTCCTGTTTGCTCAGCATGGAGCTCTGATCAGCATGGGTGGCGATGCAGTCCCAAATCCAAAAAGAGCTCCAGCATGGACCATACGGGATATACTGGATCTGATTGCTGTATGGGGAGACACATCTGTTCTATCACAGTTCCGTTACAGAAGACGAAATGACAAAGCATTTGAAAAAATCTCCAGGCTGTGATAGACAGAGGCCACAGCACAGTGCTGTGTGACAAGCGTAACGGAAAGCCAAAGAATCAAATGGACGCTCCTGGAGGAAGGGAGGGAGGGGGTACTGAGGACTCCAGCTATCCCACAGTCCATGCAGTCTCTGAAAAGCATTTGCATTCTTGGCTGAGCTCCCAATGCCTGTAGGGTCAAACACATTTTCCGGGGTGTTTCAGGGTATATGTTGTCAGTTTACCCCCCCCCCCCCCGAAAAAAAGGGGAAAAAATCGTTTCTTGACTTTTTTCAGTGTCACCCTATGTCTACTGCATGCTGCTGGTAGACGCAGTGCTGCGGCACTGAACAGCAGCATCCTCTCCCCTCCCTGGTGGCAGACGGTACTGTACAAAAGGACTGATAGCCGTCCTCGTCATCAACCTGTGAGTGTTCCTGGCTGTCCTCAGGTGAGGTAAAAATAGGAATGACTTCCGGTCATTCCCTGTAGATGGTACAGAAGGGCTGGTAACCGCCCTCATCATAGCAACTGGGGGCTGAGTTCCATCAGCCCGCCACCCCCCCCCCCCTTTCATGTCTAAAGAAAAAATTCTGTAGTGCCTGGACTATCATAGCAGCGGGATGCTGGGCTCCTTTCCCCCCCACCGTTTAATGTCCTGCCTGGACTATCATAGCAGCTGGAGGCTGCCTACCCCTCATTTTATCTCACTAAAAACTCAGTGTTTCTTATTCCTGCATTCTTTATTACTTCATCACACAAATGGGGGGACACTGCCACGGTAGCCCAGGAAAGTTGGGGGAGGAGGGAAGCAACGGGTGGGGTTGTTGCAGGGGCACCCCCCCATGAATGGCATGCAGCTCATCATTTCTGCAGGATCTGACACGGAGCAGCTGTGCTCTCTGGTTCTCTGATACACTGATTCTCTAGTACACTTGCCCCATATTCTAGGCAGGACTGACTCTATTTTTAGATAAACCATAAAGGAGGGATTGACTTGGGGAGTCATTCCCATTTTTGTCTTTGCGCCCCCAGCCGACCTCAGTGAAGGCCAGCCAGGAGCACCCATGACAGCAGCAGACGGTACAGAACGACTGATAACCGTCATCTCATCGCCAATTTACAATGGCACGACAGACGGTACAGAACGACTGGTAACCGTCTGCTATCTTGCAAAGGCAAATGAATGCTGCTGTGTAGCACTGCAGTACCGCCTCTGTCAGCGGCATCCAGTACACATACAGTGACAAAAGGCAAAATGGGCTCCATGGTTGCCATGCTATGGCGTCTGCCAGGGCAATCCAGGGAGAAAGGGCGCGCAATGATTGTTTGCTGTTGCTTTCACGGAGGAAGGAATGAGTGACGACATTTACCCAGAATCATCCGCGACACTGTTTTTGCACCAGCATGCATTGGGATCTCAACCCAGAATTCCAGTGGGTGGGGGAAACTGCAGGAACTATGGGATAGCTACGGGATAGCTACCCAGAGTGCAACGCTCCAGAAATCGACGCTAGCCTCGGTACATGGACGCACACCGCTGAATTATTGTGCTTTGTGTGCCCACGTGCGCTCGACTTTATAAAATCGGAATAATCCTGTAGTGTAGACATACCCTCAGTTTTAAACAATTTAATACTGGTACACAGTGATGATGATTGTGAAGCTTGGTTGAGGTGGAGGAGTCAAATGGTGGGATGTTTCCCTTACTGCTAAATGATGAACTAGTTAACTCACTCTCTACACAAGGCAGCAGGAATGGAGGGAGATATGCACATTTCCCTTAACTACACTGCCTTGTTAATTAGATCAGCCTGCTGATAGGCAGCTGCTGCAAGCTCCCTGAGTCCTGGTCTGTCCCCCCTGCTCTATGGAAGATGGGGTAAGCGGGGTGCAGGAACAAAGGGGAGGGGGACACCCTGACATTAGCCCCCTTCTTCCTTTTCCCCCCCCCCCCCCCCCCCCCCCGCACAGAAAGCAGGAGTCTTCGGGAGCAGCTCCAAGGCAGAGGACAGGAGCAGCACATGGCCGTGGAGGGAAGGTCACAGCTGCTGCACAGGGAACTTAGGGGAGTGGGGAGCTGATAAGGGGCTGCTGGTTCACCCTGGTTCCAAGCCCCCACCAGCTAGCTGCTACGGCCTGCTCTTCCTGCAAGCAGTAGACAAAGCAGGTGGCTGCCAAAGGACTTTAGAAGGGAGCATTACACAACTTTAAACGAGCATGTTCCCTAATTGATCAGCAACGTAACAACAAAACAAGGTTAACTGAGATGACTTTAAGTGAGGAGTTACTGTAATATAATAGGTACCTTATATTGTGCGTTCTATAACTGTATACCAGTATTTGTTTCCAGTCTGCTGATTTGTATTACAAAGTTTTGATACATACACAGTCAAGACTTCATGAGAAGACCTTGTATTTAATGACCTAGATAAGAGGGTGGCACTTACCTTCCCTCAATTATTCAAGCAAATCATGATTTGGTAGCCTGCACAGAAGCTTTAGTGTTTGCTGATAGTAAATATTCTTGAACACTCTGGTAGTACAAAGCCTGAGTCAGGCACAGAAAGAACACTTGCAGTTATTTTGCAGCACAGAAAAGAAATGATATGAAGTACAGCATGGTTGTGCACACTTCTTAATTTTGCAGACCTATTTCAAATTTTGTGTAAGGAGTTTCTTCTGTTTTTTCCTCATGAGGTTCTGAAACTGTTAACTATTACAGCTGATACACAGAAGCTTTAATGGAAATCTATGACTAACTTTAGAAAAGTATGAGTGTATGTTTCTCAGACTGAAATTATCAGCAACATGATTGAGATCATCTGAGTACATTACTGTATATAAGAATGTTTAAATAAGTGGATAATCTAGAGAGCCTGTTAGATTTTGGGGCTGTTTTCCTTCTCTAATGTTGTCCGAGTTATTTTAAAGAATGCATTACCATAATTAATTATTTGAATTATAAGTAGCAGAGCTTCTCTAAACATGAATATCTTGCATATAAATATTGTAAAATAATAAACTAAGAATATGGGATTTTTAGTACAGAAAGTGGTAGTATATTAAATCTAATCTGGGTAAATCTATAAAAGTTTATATTAAAATATATTCTCTTTGTTTTTAATCCAGGTATCCTCAGTGTTTGCACATGTTAGAGCTGCTCCAATATGAACACTTCCGTAAAGAACTGGTAAATGCTCAGTGTGCTAAATTTATTGATGAGCAACAGATCCTTCACTGGCAGCATTATTCACGGAAAAGAATGCGTCTCCAGCAAGCACTGGCAGAGCAGCAGCTACAGAACAATACTTCTGTGAAATGAGAATGTTTGACACAGTAGCAACACTTACTTCATCTCAATACATGTATTTGCAAGGGAAAATTTGGCTTGCTTTTGTAGCTTTGGCATTAGTGATATACATAACTTCATATGCTAATGTAGACAGAGAACATTTTTGGTTTATCAAGTGACTGTTTTCCTATCAGCAAGTAGTATCCATGTTAATGGGATGTAGCTGATGTATACTTTGTTGAACCTTCAGTGATGGTTTTGTCTTTTTCCAAAGAAAGAGTACAGTCTTAAGATCACTATAGATCTTCATCCATGTTGTATCTATTTTGAAAACTAAATATGGTTATCTAAGGTCCCTATTACCTTGGTATCTAACTATGGAGTAAGCTTACTGAAAGAATTTGTATTTGAAAAGTCTGTATTTTGAAGGTATATTCTCTGAACTGCAATGTTTGGAGGACAGTGGCATGGTATAAGGGGACTCTAAAAGCAGGGCTGGGAGCCCCCATGTGATGCAGAGAGCTATTTCTGTCAGAAGGGCTAGGTATGCACAATTGAAATGAGATCTGTTACAGAAAATCTTAATTGGGCACATGTCCATATTGAAGCAGAGCTGTCCTAGGGCTGATGCTGCACTTCCTTGTTTAAGTCTGTTAATGATTCATTGTTTACTGCCTTGCTGTAAACCTAATGCATGTTTGCGGTTACCAAAATTTGAGGCATAAACCACAGTGATGAGAATAATAGAGGTTGCAGGATGAGGGGAGATTAGTACTAACTGAACAGACTTTCAGGGGGAAATAACCAGTGCAGACACAAAACAGGACTGTGACAGTTGTACCCATTCAGTTGTCTTGCCTCTTTAGTGTCAGCAAGCTTGAGCTGTGTAAGGCTCTTGCAAAACAGTTGCTGCTAGGAAAGTTTAAAGGGAGTAGGTATATTTCAGGTAGTCATAAATGTTTTTAAGGCTTGTATGTGAAAGGTCATAGGTAGAGAAGTATTTATCTTTAACTGTTTTCTTTACAAGAAGGTGACAACCCCTACAGGCACCAATTAAAGCCTTAATTAAAAAGAAATATGGATACCCTACAACTGTGTAATAACTGTAGAAGAAAGGCAGGGATTAGACTTTTTCTTCCTGGCCATTAATTGAGGTGAATGTCAGTTATAAAGAGTAAAGTTCTGACTCTAGAAGTAGAAAATGAAGTGGCTTTTATTTTTTCATGGACTCTGATGTTACTTTTCAGCAGGACTGTGGCTGTTGTTGAAACTATATTTAATAAAAAATAACAAAGCTTTGTCCTGCCTGAAGTTTTAATGGGCTCATGCCCTGTAGCCGTCTTCTAAAAGGGTTAAACTTAAAGACTACCTTCTACAGTGGAAAATAGCCAATTTGTAAGCACTTGGCCAGACTAACACTTATGCTTTTAGAAAAATACCTTGAATGTAACAAGCGCCTATAAGAGCACAGCAAATATTGCCAACCAGCTTTTGAATTAGGTATGTAGGCTGAAAGACAGAATTGTTTCTATAGGATGTGTGCAATAGTGCATGTTCCTTCTGCTAAGGATTTCTAGGATAACTCTGGTAGGTTGACTTATGAAAAATCAAAACTGATACATCTGAATTTCATCCTCACATCCACAGTGCTTAACTCTACTTTATATAGTGCTCCCTTTATTTCACACCAAGGACGATATCTAATCTTTCAAAAGATTAGTAAGGGTTAGAGACTGCTGCTGGAGTGACCCTACCCTCTAAAACCTGTTGGCTTTTAAGTTAATGCTTAAAATCTACACACAGTCTGTGTATCAATTTATGATGTCTCTGTACACATGCTTATGAGGAGTGAATGAGCAAGACAAGTTTTCTAAAAGATGAGTCAACAGTTAGTAGGCCACCCATCTGCAAAGCACAATACAGAGAGGTGACTGCATTACAGCAGTGAACTGTGAGACAGGAAGATGAGAGAGATTATCATAGTAGTTGGTACTCTGAGTTAAGCATATCTCCTTTAATTCTCTACCACATTTTATTTCTGGGGGAATTCTACACCAGTGCACAATTTGCACAAAAAACATTTCTGCAAGACTTTGCTTTTCCCCAGCAGAACTATGGTGCAATGCTGCTGGCTGCCACTAGCAGTCACTGAACCAGGCCGAGTGGAGCTCACACCTACTGAAAACACTACTGGGGGAAGAGTTCCCAGCAGCTGCAGTTCCCCAGAGGGAAGGAGGCAGTGGCACAGAGGAAAATCCACCCAAGCCTGGCCTAAGCATCTGGCTATTTATTTGTGTGGATCCCTGGACTCTGAGGGGTAGGCATCTGGGCAGGGGGAAGATATGGCTGAGCTTGTAGGGAAGGGGTGTGGGTATCTGGGCTGGGCAGCCCAACAGCTGGGCTCTGGAGGAGAAGGGATGCAAGCATCTCAGGTGGGGGGGGGTGGCAGGCAGGTATGGCTAAGCTCTCAGGGATAGGGGATTCAGGTGTATTGGCTGGGGAGGAGGTATGGATGTTGTCCGCCCCAAGCTGGGCAGGGGAAGAGAAACAGGAACTGAGTTATCATAGGATTTTAACTCCCTATTATTGGGGGGATTTTTGTGTATCTGTTTTTACAGACATACTTGCTGACAGGTATTTTGAAATAAATTACCAAAACAATTGAAACTGGCATAATTATGTAGTATTATTTTTACATAAAATTTGAGGAGTTTTAAAATATTGTGTACAGTTTTGGCACAGAATTTCCCCACATGTAATGTTTAGAGCAGAAGGTTACAGTCAAAATTTACTTTTTAATATTGAATCTGTACCTAAGTGAAACAGCTCTCATTAAACTGTAAGTAAAATCTACTAAAGAATGAAATTAGAAAGACTAGAAGGGATTTACATTGTACCCCTTGCACCTAAGTCATAAATGGACTGAGTCTCTGGTGGTTCTTCCACTTTTAATTAAAATCTCCAGGTGGGGTAGGTGTTCTAAGAAGCAGGACAGTTGAGGGAGGCTGGTAAAGGGGTCATTCTAGCTAGAGTAAAAAGACTTTGCAAAGGTTGGGTTTGCACTATTTCCCCATGAGTAGCCCACTAGACATTCTGACTACATTCCTTTATAGAGAGACTAAATCATTCCTATAAGTAGAGAATCAAAAGAGGACTTTGTAATGTGGTACATTGTGGTTTTTTTAACTTCAATAGGTGATAGAGTAATGTAGAATAATAAACAGTCTGCCCTTATTCCTATTTTAAGGAAAGAGGCATTTTTACTTCACAGTAATAGGTAGTGTTGAGCTACAGCTATGAACCTTTATTTCTACAGGATAGTTAAATATTTAAGTTAAGCAAGCATTTTCTTGCTATTAGCCTTCAATAAGTTAGGTAGCCTTACTCATCCAATGATTGAGTCTGCCTGTTTCTTAAACACTTCACTTCCTCTATTGAAGAAGAGAGAATGTTCAGCCTGTTGAAAAGATTGCTCAACACAATTTGTTGGAAGTAGGAGTTTATTTCAGCACAAGGGTCAGTTACAGTTTTCTAATGTTGCAAGATCACTTCCCATGCTCTGTACCAGCAGTTTCATGGCATTTATTTGGTCACTCAGCCAATGCTCGACAGTTTAAAGTCTGAATGGAAATAAGGCAATACATGATCACTCCTTTAAATGAAAATGGCCAGCAGCTTGAAGATAAATGATTATCTAGAAAGTAGATACCCATTGACTAAAGAGAGAACTTAATCTTCAGTAAACAACATGTGCACAAGCTCTCTGTTAAGACATTCTTCTTCTACCAACTTCTGAGGCTGAAAGAAAAAAAAGTGGTTTCAAGAAAAGAGAGTTCAAAGTGTCAAGTCTTTTTACAGAGTTCCTTGCTCAGCATAATGGTATTGAATTCTTAACTAGAGAGAGCACCAACTTATGTCTCTACTTTGTAGGTTTTTCTAGATATCCTATACAAGTGAAATAGGAGTTTGAAACTGCTGCAGAAATGTATGATGTCCAGTTCAGAAGATTAATTTATTCTACCCTCCTCCACATCCCCCCGTTTTCTTGCTCACCTTTTCCCAAATAGTAGTAAAGCAGCATAAAGTACAAAGGTTAAGAACACCAATTATGCTTTTGTGCCCTTGTTCCATTTTCAACACACAGCCTCCAATGGTTTGTGTCTTTAGAGTTTCCAGAATGGAACTGCCTGGCTACTGTAGGTCAGGAATAAATTTTCCTGAATCCTTCAGCAGAGCAGTAGGGTGCAGGGCACCTGGTTCATTCTGCCACACTCAAGCTTGTTCTTCATCTCACTTTAGTGTATACAAATTCAAATAAGAAAATACTCACTGTCCCATATTTAAGTAGTGTTGGCACTGCAGTTAGTTTCAGATTCTTTCTGAACTCATTGTTGGGGTCTTTCCAGCTGTTTTGAAAGTTAATTAGTTAAATTTATGCAAAAGTTCCACATTCTGTTTGGAGGGTAAGATAACTTTTACTATTTCTTGCATAATCAGTACAATTGAAAGCCCATGGGAAATTGGATTCTGTATTCTTAATGCATACAGCTACCACCAAAATAAGTAGAAATATAAATTGCAAAGAATTCTGGATCAAATCGGTATTAACTGCTGCAACATTAGACATGAGGTGTTCTGCAACTTTCAGATGGCTAATTCTCTGCATTCTAAATACCACTTGAAGTCCAAACTTTGAATTTAAAGTATTTTGTTTAACAAGCACAAAATGGCTGCACTTAGGAGGCTTAAATGTTCAGTTCAACTGTTATACTACTGTGATGAGGGATGATCCTATACATAAAGGTAACAAGTTTTTACAAGTCCTCTGAATGAGGATAAGGGTAATTAGACTTACAGACTAGTTTAGACATTTGAGATGGATATGGTTTCCCACTGTCTGGACCAGCTCACAGAATAGTTTGAACATGACTTAAGATTGTTTTATGGGACAGTATTTATGTATATTAGAACTAAATAATCATTTAAACAAAACGAGCACAAGAAGCCCTTAAAACATGTAACTTTTTTAGCACTTACTAGGCTCGGTCTCCGACTTGGCAGTATATGAATACAGCTTCATCAGGCAGGGTATTTAATTCACTCCGCACGACTGGTTCAGCTAAAGAGTACAGAATTTCCTAATTAAGTTTACATAACAGTATTAATATTTTACAGTTGTGGCATCTTATGCTGTCACTTCTGCTGCTCATTTGTCTGCTTCATGCACTAGTCACCATGCTTTCCTCTACTCAGCCTCCTGTGTATGGTACAACTTACTTGAACTCACTCAGCACCTATTTAAGTTGCTTCTGAAGTCCTGCTTGTTTTTCCCAAGCCTTTGTCTCCTTGTCTGTATGTCCTGGGATTATAAACTCCTCCAAGCAGCAGCATACTAAGATCAGTAAGTGCTACCATACATACATCAAGTGTACATGATGCTGAAGAATTCATAGGGAAGTATGAGTCCATAACTCCCATCAAGCCAGGTTGGTTTTCTACTGCTAAGGAATCCTATGTGAAGTCACTATTTTGCAATGCCTTGGTATATTAGGGATAAGTTAACTGCTCATAAACCGACATCTGGCCAAGTTCAAGTGCCAGGGTAGGCAGCTTAAGTAGCCCACACTGCAGGGCAAGTTTGCTAACTAAATTCCATTCACGGGTATGTAATCTAAGGAGCAGAGTTTCATCATTGAAGTAGATGATTTCATATGGGGATGTGTAATACTGCTAGCAGTAATAACTTGTGGTTGGGGACTACAGTTGGAGCACTGATCGGAAGTAGGCACTGGAGAGAGCGAGCGGCAGTGTCTTGTATAGACTACATAAACAAGTGGGCAAGGACCCTTCGTGTGTCGAATGAATGAGCTTTGCCCAAGACTCTCTCCCCCTCATACCAAAGTTATGGGCAACAACTACAGATCGACTTCAGAGACCACATCGAGTGAGAAACAGAAAAAGGGGGTCAGGCACTCCGAGGCACACAGGTGTACTATACCGCTGCCAGATACCCACGGGGAACAGATGGGAAGGAGCTAGCGGGGCTGCGCCTCAGGGATGCGGAAGGAGAGAGGGGGAGGCTGGAGGACACGGCTCGGTATATTAAAGGGAGCAGGGGCCCAGCCCAGGCCCTACGAAGGGGGGGGTTCCCCCTCCGGACTCACCAGTGACGCAATCCGGGCACCAGCTCCGGCCCTGGGCATCCTTGTCGCCGCAGAACAAGGCGAAGACGGGCCGGCCGCGGCTCTGCTGGGCCGCCTGCACGAACTCGCTATAGCCGCGCACCGCCTTCTCCTCCCAGCCCATGACTCCGCTACAGCTCCAACGTGCTAGAGCTACTCGCTTCCGGGGTGGTAGCGCACCTGCGCACTAAGTACCACCTCCCGGGGCGGGGCTTGAAGGGGACAGACCCGCCTACGGCGGCCGTGAAAGGACACGTGCGGTTAGGTTTGGTCACCCCGGGCACCCTTACCTTTCCCGGCAGCCCCCGCGGTCGTGGCAGCGGTTGTCATGGGGCGAGTTTGAACCGCAGCGCTTCACCAAGTACCCCGCTGCGGTGGGTGCCCCACCCCTCATTGTGGGAAGCCGGGGTCCGCGGTGCCCTGGGCCATCCCGCGCCTGGGCTCGGAGCGGGGCGGCAGGGAGCCCCTGGGTCGCCTCCCTGGCCAACGCCCCGGGACCTCCGCTCCCCCCTTTCCTTTCAGATCGGCGGGTCCCTGTGCCCTGTCTCCCCCTGCTTCCCTCAGCACCCGGGCCCGCTGTCCTCGCCTTTGCTCTGGGCCAGGGCTCCTGCCCCTCAGCCCCCCACGCGCCGTGCGCTCTCACCCTCTTCGCACGGCCGCTCCCCCACTACAGGGACAGCCGCCTGGCCGCCCCAGACTGCGGCCTGCAGGCCCCAGTGGGTCCCGCGCCTTCCACAGCTGAGGTGCGGCCCCTGTAGCCGGGACGCTTCCTAGCTCCTGTGGGTCTTCCGGAGTTGTTAGTGGGAGGGGGCTTGGCAAATCCGAGGTGGGAGGCTCTCCAAGGGTAATGGGTGGTGCGAAAGGACGGCGCGTTGGGAGTGGGGGGAAGGAGGCAGAGAACAATAAGGAGAAAATAGGGACTAGGAGGGGTTGGCGTGTAGGAGCTGAGGGGCTGGACTAGATGACCTCTCCAGGTCCCTTCCAGCCCAGGATTGCTGTGAAATGGAGCAGGGTGGAATTGTACAGGGCTTTGAAATAGAGAAGGAGGGAAATTGAAGTTGATTCAGAAGTGGAGTCTTTATTTTTACAGTAGTTTGGTTATAAATGGTAGTAAAGGTAGGGTGGCATTAACTGTTACAGGCAAGGAAGAAATATTTGTTTTCACATGATATATGGAGGAATATAAAAATTCAGGTGAGCAGAGTAACCCTGGTAGGAGCTATAGAGGAACTGGCACTTGCTCCAACAGTGGGCAGCATGGTTGGAAGAAACAGAGAAGAAATAATGTCCAGAGGAGCTGGGGAGCAGAGTAAGGGAGTCTGTGATTTAGGCTGGAGGGAAAGAGACAAAGTCATTATACCTGATCTTGAAATTGTTTGAATTTAGGGGACCCTCAGGAGCCCTCAGCTCCAGCTGGAAGTAATTGCAGGTGAGTTTACACATCAGGGCTTCATGATCCATTATTTTTCTTTTATTTCCATTTTCACTGAAGGAAATGTAAGATATCCAGATGTGTGCTATCCATCTACCTGCTCCTGACAACAGTATATTCTGTACTTTATGCCATCTCTCTCTTATGGTTAAAAATTTGGGGCAAGTTTGAGAAAACAAAGTGTTTTTTTTCCACCCACCTCTTTTCAGTAGACCACAGTTTCCTTGTTCTAGTAATAACAGCTGCAAAAGTTCTTCATTAACCCTGTATTCTCCTTATGGCTGCTAATGTGAGCATTCCCTTCACAGTCTGTAATGTTGCTTTACAGCCAGTTGCTTGGGAGTGTGAAAGAAGAATGTAAGCTGTACCTAGTACGTCAGAAAATGTGAATATATCCTCTACTTTGCTTCCAGTCTGTACCACTACAAAGAGCATGTTCTCAAAGTTACTTACACAGGTGAGTGTTTTGCCTGTTAAGGCCTGACAATGTAATAGCTTGTCTTATTTTTAAACACAAAACCCCACACCCAAACATCTTGTCTACTTGTATAATTTTAGCAGAGGCCAGTTTACAGGTGACTGTGGATTTTTGGTATCCTTATACTCTATTCATTGTGATGGGACCAAGCAAACCAGCCACGTCCTATGATCCATTTGCATCCAGTATCCAAGCAGAAAAGAATGAAGCGAGGACCCTCCAGACACAGGTATTATTTGACTTCTGCAGTGATGACTTCTCTGGGTTGGGTTTGTCATCCTGTTGCATAATATGATAAGCTTAACCCTATTTCCTAACACTGGTTCTTTGCACTGCTGTAGTGTCAGGTTTGCCTAATTACTTTTATGTGTCACCAGCATCCACTGGCATGATATTAACCCTTCTTTTGTAAAGTGCTTTGAAATCTACAGATGAAAATGAATAACTGTAAATATCTGTCTTCACCCCTTCCTTCTCACTTGTAAGTACTGCCTGTGATGATTTTGCTTTTATAATGTTTTAAATATTTATTATGACAGTGTCCTGTGCCAAAGCTCTTTGGGCTAGATTTTTAAAGGTTTCTTTTGATTTCAGTTGAAACTAGGCACCCTAAATGCTTTTGAATACCTCACTAGACACCTAAAGATGCAGCTAGATGCCTAACAACCTTTAACTATTTGGCCCTTTATTTGAGTGGGAAGGATGCTTTAGGACTGAAGTAGCTATTATCTGCATGGTGATATGATAAATTGTAATGTGAAGGGAGTTACATTTGTCCTTATTATTTTATGTTCGAGGTGCATCATCTGTGAAATATTCTACATAATGTGGACTTTTTGTTTAATCTGTGGAACAGCTCCAGTTTAATAGGAACGTTCCTGCAGCTCCAGAGAACTTGGCTGTCAGATTCTCCAGCCCTCGTCCAATTATAATAGAAAAGCTGAAGCCCCCTGATGGTCAGCGAGATCTAGGTGGTGGTGATGACACCAATTTAAGAAGTTCTGTCACATTTTCAGTCATATCTGAAGAGAAGCTAAAATTGGCTATCCAGTTAGCCAAAAGGGATGTAAAACGAAGACACCTGGAAGAACAAGTGAAAGAAGCTGAAAATAAATCCATGTTCCCCCAGACATCTGAGCAGTGTAAAAGTGAAGTATCTGAAAATCCTGCAGAGAGGACTGCATCAAAGTCTCGGACATGCTTGAAATATCATCAGCAACTTGGTCAACCCTCCAAAATGGGGATTACCAACTCTGGTGCAAGAGTGTATCTGTACACTCCAAATCGGGGCAAGTTAAAGCCACCTGTTTCAGATTCTCCACCCACCCATGATCCAGGACCAGGGCCCAAGCCAAGCCTGAAAAAAATTGAAGATAAAAGTACACAGGAAGTCAGACGCCTGCAAAAAGAACTGAGATGTTGCATCCAGAAAATTGAAGAACTGGCTAAAAAAGGTGAAAGACACAACAATTATTTTTTATGTAGAGCTACTATAGCTTGTTTCTCTGTTCTTCTCTCATTTTTATGCTTTGACTTGAATTTGTGTTTATTTCTGTGCGTGTGTGTGTGCATGCGTGTATTTTTAAATATTTTTTAAGACAAAATTAAATGGATGATCCATTCAGGGTATTAGTAAGGTGGTATGGATACTTTCACCTTTATAACATGGCTTCAAATCCAAGCCAAGTTGATAATAAATAAAACACTGTTGCCATTTAATGGCTTCTGTGAAATGCATTTGTGATGCTCTTAGTCCTGTTCCTATTGGATAGATCTTCAGGTTACAAAAACCACATCACAGCTAGAATCATTGTTAGCAGTTACAGGAAAGAGACCAATGGTTGTCAGAACTGTTGCTTGTTAGAAGTGACTCACGTACAGCAGGGTTGAGACACATGGGAGGAGGAGTATTAAATTTTTTTTAGTTTTAACACTATATTGACTCATTTGTAATCTTTAACAAGAGGTTGTCAAGACCTATAACTCTCCATTTTGGGCAAAAATAACACTTTTCAGAGAGACGTGAAGAAATCTTGGATCCTGAGGAAGAGCGACGAGTTCGTATTAGGAGGCAGGAGCAAGCTGCGCGGTCTGCTCGGATGCTGTATGTCCTCCAGCAACAGGTAGGAAGAGATCATTTTTTAAAAGGATGTATATAAAATATGGTATATTCTGTATGCAATAGAACTGGCCTGAAACAAAAGCCTTTGAACTTTAGAGAAGTTCTAATTTGGATCTGCATTTCCTGGCTGGGCCCTGCCATTATAATGGGATGAACTAAAATGCCATCGAAACACCTCTGAATTGGAAAGTTGGGATCCGGACGGAAACTTTACAACACAGGCCTGTCTTTAATCTATACACACACACAGCTGGCTTTGACTGTGATTTTTGTTTTCTGAATAAACAGGTAAAAGAAATTCAGGAAGACTTGGAGAAGCTGAGTCCTCATAAAATCAAACACACGAAGAAGGTAAGTTGTATTGAACTTGGATTGAATCTTTCTGAAAACAAGTGTTTTGGATCTTGAATGATCTTTTGGTTAATTCAGTTTCTAGGTATCAGTTACAAAGGCTCTTTAAGTTCAACATTATTGGATAAGTGTTCTGAGACTTTAAATGTTCCTATCAACCTTCCATCTTGGATTTATATCTATAACTCAGCTGCTTTAGTTCAGGCTAGCATAATATTTGGTATATTGACTGTATAACTTTGATTAATAAAAAACTAAAGGCGGATGATGTAATTGATGCAAGTCAACATGGGTTTTTGGAAAATAGGTCCTGTCAAACTAACTTGATTATCCTATCTATATCTATAGATTTTAATCAGTTTACAAGCTTGGTTGATAAAGATAATAGTGTTGACATAATATACTTAGACTTGTTTGACTTGTTGCCATAGGAAATTTTAATTTAAAAAAACAAGAATGATATAAAATTAACACCGTGGTATGCAGAGTAGTTTTAGCCATGTTGGTTCCAGGATATTAGCGAGACAAGGTGGGTGAGGTAATATATTTTATTGGAACTCTGTGTAAGCTTGAAAGCTTGTCTCTTTCACCAACAGAAGCTCGTCCAATAAAAGATATTACCTCGCTTGTCTTGTCTGTCTAATAAAATTAACATGGCAGACATTAAATGGATTAAAGACTGGCTGACGGGTCTAAAAATGTAACTGTAAACCAGGAATAGGGGCTGGTTAATAACAATGAGGACAGGTCACTGATTCACAGTAATCTGGATTGCTTGGTAAACGGGCAGCATACAAATGATGTACACTTTTACGTTTAGCTGTATTAAAATGCATATCTATTAACAAAGAATGTAGGCCAAACTTACAGGATGGGGGACTTTATCCTGGGAAGCAGTGATTCCGGAAAAGATTTGGGTGTTTCAGTGGATAATCAGCTCCCAGTGTGATATTGTGGCCAAAAGAGCTAATGTGATCCTAGGATGCATAACCAGAGGAACCTGGAGTTGGAGTAGAGAGGTTTTTTTACTTTACATTTGGGACTGCTGCTTGGAATACTGTGTCCAGTTTTGGTGCCCACAATTCAAGAGAGTTCAAAGAGCCATAAGAATGATTCAGGGATTAGAAAACATGTCTTTACTGCAAGGGTCCGCAACCTTTCACACGTGGTGTGCCGAGTCTTCATTTATTCACTCTTAATTTAAGGTTTTTTGTGCCAGTAATACATTTTAACGTTTTTAGAAGATCTCTTTCTGTAAGTCTGTAATATATAACTAAACTATTGTATGTAAAGTAAGTCAGGTTTTTAAAGTGTTTAAGAAACTTCATTTAAAATTAAATTAAAATGCAGAGCCCCCTGAGCGGTGGCCAGGACCTGGGCAGTGTGAGTGCCACTGAAAGTCAGCTCGCGTGCCGCAGGTTGCCTACCCCTGCTTTACAGTGATAGACTCAAGGAGCACAATCTATTTAATTTAACAAAGAGAAGGGTCAGGGCTGACTTGATTACAGAGTATCAGTATATGCATGGGGAACAAATATTTAATGATGGGCTCTTCAATCTAGCAGAGAAATTCAACAACTGAAAGTTGAAAATTCAGACTGGAAATAAGACATAAATTTTTAATGGTGGGAGTTATTAATCTTTGGGACAGTTTACCAAGGATAATGGTGGAGTCTCTGTCACTGACCATTTTTAAATCAAAATTGATTGTTTTTCTAAAATATCTGCTCTAGGAATTACTTTGGGGAAGTTCTGTGGCTTGTGTTATACAGGAGGTCAGACTAGATGATCACATGGTCCCTTCTGGCCTTAGAATCTATGAACCTTTTCTGCACTGCCTAAGCAGCTGCCAGATTTCATCACAAGGGTGGATACATCTCCATCACAATTAACTGAGAGCAAAATATAGTTAGTTAAATGATCGGTGACATTCTTCTAATGGATTCTCTGAATAACGTCACTTTAAAAGTGCTGCATATTTAATCACCCATGTCTTTCCTTTGTGCCACAGTCCCGAGCCATGTCCAGAGTGGCAGCTGCCCACAGAGGAGCCATTCGTGCCTTGCAGGTGTTTGCCTCTCAATTTACCGATCAATCAGAGCAGCTGGTTCCTGCCCATTACAAGGAGTTGGGCAATCTCATTCGACAACTCTCTCTCTGTTCTGCCAAATTAGAAATGGATTCTTCCGTTCCTGACATCATCATAGACATTCTGCTACAAATTGAGGTGTGGAAAGTGCTTAATTTTTTTTCAGAGATGATGTAGAAGAGACTGGATGAAATATTTAAGTTCTGGGTGCAAACTGTATGACACATGGGGGGCTATAAAATTTTACCAGTAAAATAGGGCTTAATAAGTGCATGTTGCTGTTGCCAGGGTTTGTGGCTATATGGCTTTCAGATGCTGCTGTAATGGTTGTAGTATAAGAACCTAGCTAGTAGATAAAGATATAGCTGCAAAATTTACTTCATCATTATGTTCCATAACCACTTTGGTTGGAGATATTTCTGCCATGTATATGATTATCAAGTAGAAGATCACTGGGAGTGTGTATGGTGGGAAAAGAGTAGCTCTAAATTTTTTAAATACTTATTTATTCCTGTTGATACAATACAGAAACTCTCAGAATCAGCCTTACTGTTGTAACCTTTAACCCCAACTGATTTTTTTTAAACTGATCAAGATTCTGTGGGCCACATTTAAAAAGTGGATTATTTGTTGTTGCTTATTTTAGGTGTTGAACTGACACGGCAGCCATGAGAGATTTTTAGAAAATATCTTAACCACCTTAAAGTATTATTATGATTACAATGTCTGTAATTTTATTTAAAGTCCTATAAACTGCCTGCAGAAAGCAGTGATAATCATTGTTGCTTCAGGTGGGGAAAAAATGGTAGGCTGCTTATGACATCATGCTAGAAAAAGTCTTTCTTCTTTCCCTCTGGAAGACAAGTGATGGCTTTTAATCTGTTGCCCACAGGTCTACTTTTTAAGAGCGATTTTTAAATCAACTAACCTATAGGAATATTATTTGTTAGGTAGATTCTAGATGAATATCAAATTGTCTAAGTGCTTTTACCAAGGATATACATATCAAGTCTGGTTCTGGCAAGAATAATCTATACCAGAGGCGTAGTGGCCTGGTTATGGGGAATGTCTGTTTAAAACCATATCTCCTGATGCCAAGCCTCATTCTGGAATGCCCCTGTGTGCCTTCAGCACAGAAGACTTCTGAAGCATGAGTTGCAGGTTCTGAGAAAACCAAGAAAAGTTTTATCCTGTGGTTTTTCTCTCAATCATGGATGTTTGTTTTTTGCCTGTGTTCAATCTGAGGCCAGAGAAGTCTCATTGATATTACCATTTCAGTACTTATTACAGATGAGTTACGCAAGCAAGGGATATGTTGAGCTAGGAATATACTATTTATCAAATACTCTGAGTATTTGCATGGCTCCATCACCGTAGTATCTGAGCACCAGTACTATGTGTCTGTAAATGTCACAAATGCTTAACCTGTTGGAGGCTACCTTGTTTATTGATCAGATAAGGATTTTATAATGTTCGAATATTTTTTGAATGATTTCTGGACACTCAAAATAAGAACTGATGGTGCCCACTAAAATGGTCAGAGCTGCTTGTTAGGAGATAAGCAAGAAAATCACCTGACCTGTCAGAAGCTTCTCAGAGCCCTTCTCAGGTTTAAAGACCCTCCTTGGTTAATTTAGCTTCTGAAGGTGATTGAGGCAGTGTGAAAATGGACTTCAATAAAATAATGAATTCAGTGTTAGTGAAAGGTGCTGGCTTGACCTCCCTGGGGACTTCATTCTCTTTTATTTAGCAACAAAATGGGTACAGCATGGCAGTACAAGCTTCCCTGTGCTATTTTCCCAAATGGCCCTAGAAAGTCTATCTGTAGTAGCGAGAGTAATTCAGTCTCCATGCCCCATTCAGTACTTGCCAACAAAGGTGTCAGTTAATGCCAATTGTGGTGGTGTGTTTTTGTGATATTAACTGGTGTCCATGTGGACTGACCATCAAACATTGAGTAGTTGTTTTAGGATTATACGTCTGGGTGCAGTTTTTAGGACTTGTCTGCTTTTTAAAATCCAATAAAATACTTTTCTTTTCACAATGGCGCACTAATATCTGTTGTGCAAACTAGTTTATATTCTTCAAATGTTTATTACATTTAAATGCTCTATTTAGTCAATAAAAATGATGTAAATGATACAGGCATTTTCACATATTATTACATTAATTATAAGTCCAAAGCTTTTTGAGTGATGATTTTAAAAAAATCAGTGCCCTTGAGCTTTGCATCTCATCAGTCTGCCAACGTTAACAAAGTAAATTTAATGAGAGATTAACTTAAATGAAAAAAATTGTGGCAGGATTTGGATTCTCTGCTGGAGAAGAAACGATCACCCAAAAAAGTGAAGAAATGTCTCTCGGCATCTCAGGGTAAATCTCCAGTGAGCAGCGAGATGTTTCCAGCCAGAGAGCAGGTTGCATCTCCAAAGAAAGAGAAGAAACCACCCATCTCAAAGGAGCGACTTGGACAGGAACAGAGAAAACCTTTAGTAGCTAGGAAACTCCTGACTGGTATGTGTTCGAAATACTTAATTAAAAAGATAGTGATCAGCAATGACTTGTCATAGTAAATTTTTTGTCTGAGGAGCAGAATGGCCCATTCATGGTTCAAGAGTGTCGTCTTGCTCATGGTGTGCTTGCCAGAACCCTGCAGCTTTGGTACACAATTCCTTCAATGCTTCATTTGAAATGACAACTCGTTGCCGTAAGAGGGTCCTCCAGCTTCGTGTACCAACTTAAACCTCATTATTTAGCTTCCTTTTAAAAATATCTTTGCCACACTGTTTTAAACTTTTTTATTTTTGCTTTGGAGTACAGTTGGATTTCCTTTTAAAGAGACCCTCAAATGTTTATATTGCAGTATATATCCGAGGTGATTCTCTACTAGTTCATTCTAATGATGTGTATATAAAATAGATCTATCTACACAGCTATTTATGAAATATATTCTAGTGGAATATAAGATTACCCACTGTTGGGGAATCTGCACCATAGATGCAGCAATGTCTGTACGCAGTTGGATTGAATGAAAGGTGGTGTCAAAGCTTTAGCTCAGAATTTCCTTTTTTTTGTGTAGATTTTTGTGCTTGAGAGAGAGACAAAAAACCCAAGAACCTATCTCTCAATTCTAGACTTTATTCCCCTCACACAGTAACTTTATCCATTTCCTTCCTCCTAGTTTCAAGGCATAGAGAAGAATTAGCATTAGCTAGCAATCTGGAGTTCTGAGTTTTGTTTATGTCTTTGCCACTGGTTGACTGTGTGACCTCAGGTTAATCATTTAACCTCTCTGTGTACAGGCTTGTACTTTCCTTCTCTATTGTGAGGTTTTATTAAAGCAGTTTGATACATCCTGAAAGCAGTCCAAACTGTAACATTAGTATAAATATATGTAGTGTCTTCCTCAAAGGGTTGTTTCTTAGAGTAGCATATTCTAACTTCCTTTCCTTTCTTACTGAGAGTATAAACTGTGTAATGATTCTGTTTTTCATGAATTTAAAGAGAGCACATGTCCCTAGTTATCTACTGAATTTCATGTCTCCTGCTACTAGTAGTGTTTGTTGTCTCTAGTCGTCAAGTGGCCTTGAATACCAAGAATCTTTCAAGCATATAAACTGCTTACTGAAGCAGAGCAGAGAACCAGTTTATGTATTATTTGGCAAAGGAAACGTTTGGAGTTTACCAAAGTGGTGATGATGGTTGGTTTGTAGTGCAGTAGGGCATTGGAGTCCCAGTCATGGACTGGGACTCCATTGTGCTAGTCTCTGTACAAAGACAGAACTGAAAGATAGTCCCTGCTCCAAAAAGCTTCCAATCTAAGGTGTATTTTTAATTATTTATGTAGATGAAGATCACCATGTTGCAAATATTCCATTGGCACAGAAACGAAGCAGTCATGCTGATTTATCAGATCAAGAATTCGAGCAAGGACATGGCCCCCACACCTCAGGCAGAGATGCAGTTTTAAAAACAAGTCAGGATGCATTGATGAGAGCTGGAGCTGTGAAAAAAGCCCCTGTGCTTGAAAGTGGACCTTTGAAGAAGAAAAGTGTATTATTACCTGCCAAACAACAGGTACAAATGTGACACTTAAAATAATGTACCCTTTCCTCTTCTCTTATGGGAACTTTAGGTTAATATAAGGTACTATTAAAGGGACACCATCAACATGAAACCAAGTAACTTTCAAAAACTAAGTTAAAAGCAGTTTCAGACTCTACATCTGCTTCTGAGTGTCCCTGCCAGATTTTGTCTCTTTATAACCAGGTGTTCCTGTTCTTAAAAATAGTTTTTTTTCTGTCCTCTGTTGCATTGTGAAACACCCTTGGATGTAGAAAAAGCTAACTGACTGCCAGAAATGTGAAACTGATTATCGACAAAGTATTATGAAATGCTTTTAGTAAATGCATTGGGAAAAACAGAGAATCCTGTTTCATGTTGGCAATAGTAATAGGTAGCACATTTTCAGACAGAAGTATGGTTGTCTTTTTTTTCAGTCAGTGGTGTCCCTTTAGCATCCTTAGTAAATATAGTTGATATGGAGTGATGAAGGAAGGGAAGGGCTTTAACATTCCCTTTAAGATAGGTACATTCAATTAAAGCCAACTGCTTTCAGCTGCACTAGTGTAAAGTTCAATTCATTTCAGGGGGAATGGAGAACACTTGGCATGTTTCAGGAGGAAGCTGGCTGGAGTCACTGTGAGGCTTTCTGTTCATTTCTGTGTCCATTGGATTGGTCCTAAATGCTCTACCCTCACTTCAAACACTGAAAAAATGACGATTATTCCACTGGACCTGGATGGCCATTCCTGAGTCTGAGTGTTCTGCATTTCCTTGCTGCTTGGTTATTTCTGCTCTTGTGATCACTTAAAAAAAATCATTTCAAAAGCAGCACTACCACCAGTTGGAAATAAATTGCATAACTGGAAATAACATATAACAATGCTGCAGAAAATTAACGTGCAAGTGTGTGTTTGTATGTTTGTATGGTATTTGATTTGTACTGCTGTTTTTCATCGTGGACTTAAAGTTGAAATATTTCATCCCATGACATTAATGATTTATTTATGAAAATAATTATTTATAATTATATAACCACTTGCTTGTTTTAGTAAATGCCATTTGCAACCAGTAGATGGCCTCCTTGGTGCAAGAAAACGTATTCATTTTTTTTGCATGTTACTGACATTTCCTTCTTTAAATGCTTCTTTAAAAGCATTCTAAAATGTCCAAAAATTGAAAATAGATATTTTTGGATGAATTTATGGATGGATTTTTTTCTCTCACCTCAGCCTGAAAAATCAGGAGATTTGGTGTAGTTATATATATTTGTTCTTACTATATTAATATCAGTGCGGCCTGTGAGAAGCTAGATTAATCATTTTAATAATTCATAACATGGTGACTCAGTCCATGTGTTTCAACCAGACATCAGGATAGTTCATGCCTGTGAGTGAAAAATAGCTTTTAGAATTTACCCACTGTAGAACAATTGTCTAGTTCCTAGTTTAGCCTAGTAAATATAAACTTAGCAGTGTTTCAGTTGTCCTACTCCCTTCTGCAGAAGTCCTAAGAAGTCAATAAATAGCTCTGCTCCTGAGCAGGCCCAGTACTACAAATATCCCATATGTAAAAAGCCCTTACTCATGTGAATACTGCCACTGAAAACAGTTGGATTGTTTGCATGAGTAAGGGATGCAGGGTTGGGCCCACACTCTAATTGAGTGCATTCATATTCTCATTAAAGTCAGTATTAAAACCTCCATTGACTTCAGCTCTGCAGAATTAGTCCTTTAGGCCTGACCCTAAGAAAGAAATTCTGATCCACAGTGCGGGATATGTATTTTTAAACGTCTGAACATCTTTTGAATGTTAATATGTCTTAAAGGGAATTCGTAAGCTTCCAAGATCGAGACCTGTGCAGCCTCAGGCAAAGCATGCCCGATTTCAAGAGACCACTGTAGCTTTCAGGCTAAAAGAGACCAAACCACTTGTTAAGGAGAGTAGAATGCCTTGGGTACCTCCAAATCCTACATCCCCACCTGCTTCACCTAAACGGTACGTTAACATTCAAGCGAGACAGGCATTTTATATTTGTAATGTACAACTAAATATTGACACATTTGATAAGTGTTTGTATACAGATACTGGAAGTCTAAATACTAAAATGGCTGAATTTCAGTGCCTGGTATTAAATGAGGCTATTGATATAATAGGCATCACAGAAATTTGCTGGAACAATGATAATCAATGGGACACGGAAACAGCAGGGTCCTAAATATATATAGGAATGACAGATTAAGTTGTACTGGTGGGGAAATGGCACTAAATGTGAAAGAAAGCATAGAGTCAAATATAGTAAAAATCTTAAAACGAATCAAACTGTACCATAGAATCTCTACGGATAGAAATTCCATGCTTGAACAATAAGAGTATGGTAGTGGGAATATGCTGTCAACTACCTGACTGGGATGGTGATTGTGAAATACTCAGGGAGATTAGAGGGGCTACAAAACCAGAAAACCAGTAATAATGAGCTATTTCAGATACCCCTACGTGAATTGGGATGCAGAGTTGGAAATTTCTAGACACCATTTAATGGCTGCTTCTTGAAGCAGCTAGTCTTGGAACCTACAAGGGGAGAGTCAATTTGGATTTAATCTTAAATGGAGCACAGGATCTGGTCCAAGAGGTGAATATAACTGGACTGCTCATTAGTAGTGACCATAACGTAATTAAATATAACATTCTTGTGAGGTGGATATATCCAAGAAACCTACCACAGTAGCATTTAACTTCAAAAAGGGGAACTACACATAAATGAGGAAGCTAGTTAAATGGAAATTTAAAAAGAACAGTCATGAATGAAATGCCTGCAAGCTTCATGGAAATAATTTTAAAACACCATAATAGAGGCTCAAACTAATTGTATATCCCAAATGAAACAAAAACAGTAAGTGGCCCCAAAACATGCCCCCATGGCTAAACAATAAAGTAAGAGGCAGGTAGAGGCAAAAAGACGTCCTTTAAAATTTGGAAGTTAAATCTTAATGAAGAAAATAGCATGGAGCATAAACTGCCAAGCCAAGTGTAAAAATATAATTAGGAAGGCCAAAAAAGAATTTGAAGAGCAACTAGTGAAAGGCACAAAAACTAACAGTAAAAATTTAAGTACATCAGAAGCAGGAAGCCGTCAAGCAGTCAGTGGGGCTACTGGATGACTGAGCTGCTAAAAAAAAAAAAAAAAAAGCACAAGACAAGACTGTTGCTTAGAAGCTAATTGAATTCTTGGTATTAGTCTTCACCCCAGAGGATCTGAGGAAGATCTCTGCGCCTGAGCTGTTCTATTTAGGTGACAGATCTAAGGAACAGTCCCAGATTGAGATGTCAGTAGAGAAGGTTTTGGAATGAACTGATTAATTAAACAGTAATAAAACACCAGGATTAGATGATATTCTCCCAAGAGTTCTGAAAGAACTCAGATATGAAATTGTAGAACTACTAACAGTGGTATATAACCTATCACTTAAATCAGCCTTTCTATCAGAGGACTGGAGGATAGCTAATGTAATAACAATTTTTTTTAAAAAAAGCTCCAAAGGCCCTGCTTGCAATTGTAGTTCGGTACCAGGCAGATTGATTGAAACTATGGTAACGAAAAGAATTATCAGATACATAGATGAACGCAATGTGTTTGTGCGGGGTGGGGGAAGAGAGTCAAAACAGCTTTTGTAAAGGAAAATCATGCCTCACCAATCTACTAGAATTTTCTGAAGGGGGTCAAGAAACATGTAGTCAAGGGTGATCCAGTGGATATAGTGTACTTGGACTTTCATAAAGCTTTTGACAAGGTTTCTCACCAAAGAGTCGTAAGCAAACTAAGCAGTCATAGGGTAAGAGGGAAGGTACTCTCATGGATCAATAATTGAATACAAGGTAGGAAACAACCTGTGATTGCCAGAAGCAGGGACTGACAACAAGGAATGGATCACTTGAAATAGCCCTGTTCTGTTCTTTCCCTCTGAAGTATCTGGCCCCAGCCACTGTTGGAAGACAGGATACTGGGCCAGATGGATCATTGGTCTGACTCAATATGGCCATTCTCATGTTCTTACACATTACAGTTTAACAAGCAATGTGTGTTGATTTATTACAGGGTCCAGGAATAAATTCTTGAATAATTGATTTGGTATAGAAAACATTTTTTTAAATTATATGTTTTAAATAGTCATCATATTTTTAATATAGATTATTTGAAGTTTAATTCAGAATTTGATAACAGAATGAATATGAGTTAAGCTTTTGAAAAGTAGATCCTAAGATGGCAGGGCAAGTTCTGTTACAACTTAAATTTGATTCTTTGAATTTATTTCCCTTTTCCACTATTTAAAAAATGTTAGCTAGACTCCTGTGAACAAGTGATAGCTACAACATATTAACATAACTAGGACCCTGATCCTGCAGTGGGTTCCATCTGGGCGTAACTCTGCTTCTGCATGGAGCCCATTGCAGGCCCTATGTTGACAAAAGGGAGGAAATTCAAGGCTAATGTTACCAGACTTCTCATGTTAATGTCCAATTTTTTTTAACTCAGGTCCCAGTCCTGCAAACACTTTCCTCCACCCCTTCAGTTTAGTGGGGTTACTGATGTGAGTAAACTGAAACGTGTACAAGTTCTTGCAGGACTGAGGCCTAACTGAGTCAGTTTTTGGTATAATAATTTTGCCTGCTATGAACAGAAATCTTGTATATATAAAAAGTCATATTTATATATATATATATAAATTTTCCTCATTCACAGTGCTCCTTGGGGATACATGAATGCTAGTCCCAAAACTTCCAGCAGAGAACAGTCAGCTTTGCAGAAAGAGGGAACCGAAGAAGGAAGATTAGGAGCCATTGAAAAAGAAGCTCTCAGGTTGGCCTGGATATCTTTATCCAGAACTGCAAACAAGAGTATATTATTTTTCAAAACATATCTTTACTTTTCACTTTGTGGAATTAATTACATTTTGAGGGTGAAACAATTAACGCTTTTTAGTCAGGCAAAAACTGAATTAAGGCCACTTCTTCATGTAAAGGGCTAAACCACACCACTTTTTAAAACCGTCCTATGGAACCATGGAGTCGTTATCTTGTGAAGGAATGGGAGGAGCCTCTCCATACTCTTTCTCCCGCCACCCCAGCAAGGACTCAAGTTAGGCTTGCAGCTCACTCCCTACCTGCCTGATTGGAGGTGAAGGGTCTTACATGCTCATTCACTCTCCTCTGAGCCCTTCCTGGATGTCAGGAGAGTCTTCTTTTTTTTTTCCTCTTCTTCTCCCACAGCGTGGAGGGAACCTGGTAATTCCTACACAGCACCTCCAGTAGTTGCCCCACTCTGAGGACTGCTCCATAATTGCCACTAGGCTCACTTTCCCTAAGTACAGAGATAGGCAATGTTGTGTTAGATGGAATATATGGGCCAAAAATATCAGCATAACTCAGTCATTGTTCAACATTAAACAGTGTTAAATAAGGTCCAGAGTTTGGTGAACAGAGACCTCAGCCTGCTTAGTGTCATGGCACAAACACCGTTAATCATCCTTTTAACCTTTTATTAAATATAAAGAAAAAGAGAAATGGTTAAAGCATTTGAAATATAAAATAGTAAGTAGGTTCTCACTTTAACAACATCTCTTGTTCCCTTTCCTTAGCTGGAGAGATTGTCAAACAAGAGGGCTCTCTTCCTTTTAAAATCTTTGATGTCAAAGATAGTAATAACTATACTTTTGGGGAAAACAGAAGACACTAATTGAGATGGGCTGGAGCTGTCGTCATTGCTGCTGTTAAAATCTGATCAAACACAGTTGGTGTTTTGGATTCTGCTGGAGCTAGCAGTGGTGGTGATGTCATCTGGTCCCTCTCTGGTCCTGTCTGATCAGGACATCACTTGGGATTAGGACAAAGGAAGTCTGGTGATCCAGGAGATGGGGTGGCAGCCATACTAGTGAAGCTTGCTCCATTAGCCTCAATCTGTTCTTCTGTCTTTTCCCCAAAAAGGGAGTGATGCGTTGAATAGCTTGTCCACTCATTATTTCATTGGCCAAATAGACCTAATATTTGACACATTAGTACTGATTCATTAATTTCCGGATCCACATTTCCTTGTTTAGCAAGCATGATCTTAACACAGTCCTTGAGTTACCTCAGTAGGCCTTCTTGTTTGGACTAATTCAGTTTTTCTGCCTCTTTTGTACCTTTTCCCATCAACATTTGTTGTTATAGATTATTGTGATATCTTATGAACTTTCGCATACTTTTTACAGTTGAGCTCACAATTAGAGTAAATTTGTAGGCCTAGTTATCAGAACATAATGCTCTCTATGAAACAATTTGATCTAGAGTTGGATGCTTGTTCATAAAACCAGTTACAAAGTTTAAGCATACAGAAAAAAAGAAAAAGGTGCTTGGTTATAATTTAAGGTTTGCAAATTCCTTATCCCAGAATTGAGATTTACAAATCTTACTTGATCAGATATTACAAAAGTTACAATTAAATCTTTCAGATATTAACATAGCTTAAGAATTTACAACTGACTTCATTTGTAGCTAAAAGATGTTTAGAAACAAACAGTTTCTTATCTCTTCTTTGGTTGTGGGCCCAGAATGGGTAAGCATGGCAAAACTTCCCCCCCCCCCTTTTTTTTGCCACTTATACAATTAAAGCTGTTCATTTACACAAACCATGACAATTTTAAGCTTGCTTACTTGGGGCTGGGGGGAACTTTAGCCCTGATGGCATTCTTACCCAGGTCCATTGCCTTCTTTAAAAAGAAGCAACAAAGTTATGTTGTTTTGGAACCACTTTTGTTTGTTGCAAAGATCTCAGGAATGCAAAGGCATTAAATTCACAGGCATTTTTAGTCTGACAGAAGTTGCCCACCTGTTTTACTATTGATATTTGTGAGGACAACATTGGCATTATGGCAACTTAACCCATTCTGGGAGTCTAACCCACAACATTAGCACAGTGCTGTCGTACATGCAGAGAACAACGACAAGAATCATTGACATCAAAAACAAAACCACTAGAAAACTGCAAAAACAACAAAGGAAAAACACTTCATAGACAAAACAACAACAGGGGGAAAAACATTGCAAAAACATAAAACAACAAAAGTCACAACATTTGGTGTTGCAGCAGCACTTGGTTCTGTTGGTTTGAAATTAAATTCATAGTCAATGCAGTAGCAGCCCTGAATTAAGCTAGCATTTTGTGAACAAGAGGGTTATCTAAGACTTTGTTTCAGTATATGTCTTCTATAGCAACTTAACCTCCAACAATTTAAAACACTTAATTTTATCTTTTTTGCTTTTTCTTAAAAATACCTTTTCTTTAAATCAGCAAAATTATTACCAATCACACAAACTGCAAACCTCAAAATAATGAAAAGAAACCGAAAGCATTTGTTAAAAAGATGATTAAACAACTAATAACTTAAAAATACAGAAGTTAATTGTTTTAAAGCTAAAATATTAATAGTTTGCTTTTCTTGCTTACCTCAAACAAGCTCAACACATTTAAGAATTTTAAAACAAACTTTTATTTTAAACTAACTTTGAAATTGTTTGTTTGCCAGCACGCCAGTTTCAGAGCATGTATTAACCCTTTAGGCTCCACATTGCAGTGCCAAAAATGTTGTATTAAATAGAATATATGGGCCCAAAGTATGTGCGTGTGTCTTTTTTTTTTTTTTTTTAAATAAAACCCAGTCACAGTCCAACATTAAACAGAGTTAAACAAGGTATGGGGTTTGGCATACAGAGACCGCAGCTTGCTTAGTACCATGGCGCAAACACAATTAAACATCCTTTAAACTTTAAATAAGCATGGAAGAAATCCAGACTGGGTTTTGCAATAACATAGCAACTAGGCTAAAGTAATTTTGAATAAGTGAATTTAGCCCACCAGAATAAGGAAATTAATGTCAAGATTTTCAGGTATGCCTAATGATTTTTTTGGTTGCTCAGTATGAGACACCTTAAAGGACTTTCAGGGATCAAGTATTCAGCACTTTGTGACATTGTCTGTTTTTAAGGGGGCTCAACTTTGACACTCAACAGTTGAGGCACCTGAAATCACTTGTCCCTTTAGACTTTTTAATCCTTAGGCCAAGATTTTCAAATCTGTTCTTAACATACCTAGTTGGTGCAAGATGTGTAAGAATCATCTGTACCATGTCTACTATAATATTTAAAGAAAAGAGTGTGTTAGGAAAGCTGAGGAATTATAGCGACAAAAGAAGGACCGTCATTATGTATTTGAAAGTTATAATGATACCTAACACTTTCATGCCATCTCTGGAACTTATTGTTCCACAAATATTAATTGATTAAAGCTCTTAACACTGCTGTGAGATATGTAAATGTTGTTATCCATCTTTAAGGGTGAACCAGAGCCAAAACAGAGGTCATACACTGTCAACGAGCAGGGTTTAGAATCCAGGTTTCTCAACTTCCACATCTGTGCTGTGTCCACTAGACAACTCTGCCTCTCAAACAAAGTTTCACTTAAAGATGTTTTGGGAGACAGAACAAAGATTTTCCTTGCCTTAAATTTAACATATTTAACTTCTCGTTGTTGATTCTTTGTGGAGGTTTTCATTTAGCTTGAATTTACGTCATTTCATTAGTCTATGCAAACATGCGTTTTATTGTCTTAACTTCTCTGTGTTGCTATTTCATTTCTGAAGACTAGCTTGGCTTGATGCAGAAACTTCAAGAAGGACGAAGGAATTAACGGAATTTAGTAGAGAAGAAATGGAGAAAATACAAAAATTGAGGTAATTATCCAGTTTAAAGGCGTCATGCACAGAAGCAAATTTGGTAGCAGATCTCTCATGTGGCCCTCTTTTTTTAAAGTAGGTTTATGTTCTTTTGTCACATCAGATTTTCATTAAAATGCATCATCACTTTTTTTGGTTTTCGTTTTTTGTTTAAATAGGTCAGAAGGTGCTTCTCCTACACAGCTGGCAGACAAGGTGGAGAAAGCAGTTCGGGAGCGTTTGGAACCTCTCTTGGATAAAGCACAGGTAGTGCATCAAAGCTTATGCTGACATTTTGAAGAGTCTCTTAGATTTGTTATGGGGAAAGCAAATGGCAGGTTGCCTTAATATGATTAGTGAAAAATGTGCAAAATTTTTCACCCAATCCAAACAATTTTAGACCTTCATTTGCGGAATATTTTTCTTCTCAATATGGTCCTTGACTATTGGGATGTATTTGCCATTTCTGCAGTAAATTAATGTTTTTCCTGTTATCTTGTGGCCAAGCAGATAAACTGGAACATAGTTTTGAATAACTACAAGCATTCCATGTTAAATATTACTTGTGTTTATCAGAGTATATTAGGAATTAATGTTACAGCTTTCCTTAATAACATAATTAATTTGTGCTAATACAAAAGTATTTTATAAACATTAACATATTTCTGTTTCATTAGAAGGTCAAGCTTTCTTTGGAAACGCACACTCGTTTGAAGGATTCTTCATTTATAAACAAACTGTCATCCCAGGCTGCTGAAAAAGTATGTTCTGTTTGGATATAATGGAGTAAAGCTGTTCAAAATGCATGATGTTATTTTCTCTTGTACATGACGACATGAAAAGGATAGGACATTAGATTTGATTTCCTAAACTGTAGCTTATGCCAATGGAAACTAAATAGAATGACCTCTGTAATTAGGATGTTGATGATATAAAAGTTTTTATCCATTGACGAACTATCGTGTTTTAAATATACAAAGTGTGAATTAATTAAACATGGAGAAAATATATATTAAGTATTTTTTTTAAAAAGCAAAATCATTTTCAGTATAAGGCTATTATATAGACATCCTTTCTATGTATAGTATCTGATCCAAAATATTTCACACTCTCTAAGGAAGTGTTAGAAAAAGTAATTGAGATAGAGAAAGGTATAGCTAGGAAAATAGCCCTGTTAGAGCAAAGTTATCCAGCTAAATGGTCATGCTGAGAAGACATAATTGAGATTTACTTTGGCTCTGATCCTACAAACACACACGAGTAAAGTTAAGTATGTCTGTAAGTATTTCTATGATTGTGTTTTAGTTCTAGTTCTGTGGATTCCTATGGGATCCCTGAATTTGGGGAGTGAGTGAATCAACTGTGCTAAATTTGAGGGCCTGATCCTTCAGCATGCTGAGCTCCCTCAACTCCCATTGGCTTGAGTGATACCTTTTCATAGCGTCCTATGCATGCTGAATTACTGTTACTAGCTTGGCTTACTGTATGTGTGAAAGAAAAGTATTAAGAATATAATTAGAATTGCATTGAAAGAAATCACAGTCCATTTATCAAAGCTAATAACTGCTTTTAGACATTTTAATTATAGACATACATTTGAACCGGCTTCCTGTGTGTGTGTGTGTATGTGTGTATAATATATATATAATCAGGGGTCAGCAACCTTTCAGAAGTGGGGTGCTGAATCTTCATTTAGTCACTCTAATTTAAGGTTTCACGTGCCAGTAATACATTTTAACCTTTTTAGAAGGTCTCTTTCTATAAGTCTATAATATATAACTAAATTGTTGTTGTATGTAAAGTACATAAGGTTTCAAAATGTCTAAAAAGCTTCATTTAAAATTAAATTAAAATGCAGGGCCCCCTGGACTGGTGGCCAGGACCCAGGCAGTGTAAGTGCCACTGAAAATCAGCTTGCGTGCCACCTTCGGCACACATGCCATAGGTTGCCTTCCCCTGATATATATAAAAATATGTTTGTTTGGGGGTTTTTGTATCTGTAGGCTGCATCCAATGCAGATATGCTGAGTGATAAGTTATTGGATGATCTTTTGGAAGATACAGCTCAGGAACTCTGGAATATGGAGCAACACAAGAAGGTGCAAGCTGAGGCTGTAGCCATGCATGACAGTCCTAGTCTGGAAACAATGCTGCAAAGAATGGAAGAAATCGAAGTAAGCAAGTGTCTAAGTGCTAATTGTTTGCAACACTGTCACCTTGTGCATCTGTCCATACCTTACAACCTGAGCTGGTACATTTTTTTTTTGAGCAAGGTCTTACTGGTCCAGAACTTGGACGAAAGGTCTTGAAGGAGTGTCTACATGTAACAGAAAGTAGACCTGATTCTATATGTGACACTTTCCCTTGGAGTCAGTACTGGACCAGTGATCAAGAAATAAGAGTAAGGATAGTCCAGTGATTAAGGGACTAACTTTGGAGTTGGAAGACATGGGTTTCCTGCTCCATCACACTTCCTGTATTTCTGTGCCTCAGTTCCTCATCTGCACAATGAGGATAATAATACTTCAATAATTGTGAGGTCTCAGATACTGCAGATATAGGGGCTATCTAACTGCATAAGCAAGAGAAAGTCCAAGAATGCTGCTAGTAATGCTCCCTGAGGTGTCTCCTTTAGAACGAAGTGGACTTATTGAAGTCAATGGAACTACTCTTCTGACTAACTGCTCATCAATGAGAGTAAGGGGTTTACAAGATGTCTCGTAGTATGTAAGCTAAACTGCTGTATCTCCAAGTTATGGTCAATTTCACATAGTAAGAAAGTAGAAATGAGACTGGAACTAGAAGCTACTCAAAGCAATTGAAGATGAATATCTGTAAAAATAGCTACATTCAAAGTACAGCTACATTACAAGTAAAGGTAAGGAGACTTACAGACTGGCCATAGGCCTTGATCCTGCAAACACTTATGCCCTTGGTAAAATTTGCTGCTGTGAGTAGCCCCATTGATTTCAGTGGGACTATTCATAGTATTAAATGTTTGTTCATCCTGTGACTCAAATCCTACAATCTGCAGTCAATCTGCCATACTGGCAATGTGCTTTTTGAGACTTACAGTGCTGTACTTCAAGCAAGATATTTCCATGAAGATTATTTTTTCTGTCTCTATTATATTTAAGAAGGGTATGGCGGGGGGGGGGGGGGTAGATTTATAACATGATCAAAATAGATCATTGTTTTTCCATCAAGCTATCACTAGTACAGTTGAACTCATTAAATATCTGTTGGTTGATTAATTTTGTACATTTTTTAAAAAAGAGATACCAAGATGTGGTTCGCAGGCGATTTAATCAGATTGTCTATGCTGATTCGGAGTTCTGGGCACAGGAAGAGAAAAGGGGTAAGTGTTGGCTTTTTTTTTTTTTTCCTGCAGTCTCTATCTTAAATGTTAATATCTCCTAATCAAAATTAGTAGATTAGATTTGATAATATTAATCAAATAGCACCCATTTGGACTTAAGTTTGTTACAAACACTATATCAAAAGGAATGTTTACAAACCATTGCTTTAAAAATTAATATCTGAAAGCAGGAGAGGCTAACTGAGAAGCTTGCAAGCTAAAGTACCAATCTTACAATTGGTTTGATTTGAATGGATCTGATTGAAGTCACTGAAGCAGTGTTTGGATGCAAGAGTCTGCCTGTGTGATCCAGTTGCAGGACTAGGGCTTGAGTCTTAAGAGGGGATGTTTGTTGTTGATTTAAGTGAAGTTTGGTTTCTTCTTTCTTCCAGTTACTCTTCGACAAAAATATAATTGATCTTTTTTTCTTAGTAGCACCAATATTCTTTCCTTTTCTTCTCAGTGTGGGTGAAACTTGCAATCTGCCATGCACAAAATCTTAGGAAATAGGTTCCTCCAGTCCTCCCCCAACTCAGCAATAGCAAGCATCACCTATGGCTACAATAGCATGTGTTTTGCCTCAGGTCCTGGCCCTAAAACTCTCTCCATTCCTGCCTAATTTGAACAAGAACAGAGCCCATCTCTCCAGTGTGTAAAACGTGTGGAGAACCCCATTATATGACAGTTTCTTCAGGCACTCAGGGTATGTCCAGACTACCCGCCGTATCGGCGGGTAGCGATCGATTTATTGGGGATCGATATATTGCGTCTCATCTAGATGTGATATATCGATCCCCGAACGCGCTCCCGTTGACTCCGGAACTCCACCGGAGTGAGTGGTGGTAGCAGAGTCGAAGGTGGAACCGCAGACGTCGATCCCACGCCGTGAGGACAGGCGGTAAGTCGGAATAAGATACTTCGACTTGAACTGCAGTATTCCTGTAGCTGAAGTTGTGTATCTTACATTGACACACCCCCTCCCCCCCAGTGTACACCAGGCCTCTTTCCCAACCCCTCCCACACTGTGTACTGTTGTGCTAACGTGGCATGGAAGATAGGAATTTACCCTATTATAGCACATATCAGTTACGCTGGGTGGGCGGGGAGGAGGAGGCGGCGGCAGTGTGGAGATCAAGGTAAGTCTGGTTAGCACTGCTCCACTATGGAGTCGTGATAATGACTTCATAACTGAGGTACTCTTTCCATTCTGAACCCTGGTTTTGACCCCCTTCTATTTTACCAGAAATATAGTAAGCCTAAAACGTCTTGTATGTAGTTCCAAACCAGAGAGGATGTTGTTTTTAAATGTTGGTTCTCAACATTTCTGTATCTTCTGTGACCTCATCCCTTGTTTGTAAATGTGAATCTTGCAGAGTTCCCACTGGATTGCTCCAAAAATATATCGTGGATTTACTGACCACCTTCAGCTTTATTTCTCTATTTGTCTTTGCTGACTTCTACTTGTTTATTTCTAATTTATTTTCACTTTTGTAACTGAGTCTGCCTCCCTTTTCTGAAGCTTAATTGGTGGATTTTCTTTTATTCTTTTAGCCTCCTTTTTCATACACCATTGCCAGAAAGGACAAGGAAAAAATGAAAATAACATATAGATAGATGCAAGTGTAAACACAAGGGTTTTTTTAAAAGAATTAAAAAACACAGACCTGGATAAATCACTTTTTCTCTCTCCTTTCCTCTTTGCTAATCTGTTTCAGAATTCTCAATGATTCACACATTTCGAGGTCAGAAGGGACCATTATGATCATCTAATCTCACCCCATGCCAAACGCAGGCCAAAGAACCTCACCCAGTAATTTCTCTGCCACGCCCATGACTTCTTTGTGAGCTATAGCACTTCATGTCGAAAGGGATCCAGTCTTGATTTAAAGACTTGAAGTGAATGAGTTCTCAGCACTCTTTTAACAAGTGATGTTTTCTGTGATCCTGCAAGAAGGCAACCTGTCAAATGTTCAAGTTCACATTTTAGCTCAGACATTCTTAGTCATACTCCTAGTTTGCCTTCTCAACGCATGCTTAACTTCTGAATGCTCCAACACTTGACTTTAGTCTTTCTGTAGTTTCAAACACTGGGGACAAGGATGAGATCCTGACCCATGCCATATATTATGCAATGTACTCTTTGAGTGGGGGAACTTTATCTTGAACTTCTCTGAAGCCACCCACTTTGTGAACAAATACAGCTCCTGGCTCTAATTTGGATTAGTTAATTAGGATTCCCAGAGGGAAAGGAGTCTGTGTATCTTAGAGGGATACACACAAACTACAGTTGTTTAGAGTGATTTGTAGAATAACAGTTCTGTTGTTAGATCCATGTGTAACACTTCTTCATCCTCAGACTGAGCAATTACTAGAACCACTTCATTAAACCTCTTTTGACACCTCTTGAAGACTCATCTGTTACCACTGTGATTGAGAAATCAATTTCAAAGCCTGTAAATCCCCCTGCACTTCAGAGAACAAAACCAAAACTGGAGAGAGAGAGAGTATGGATTCGTATGGGTTCGACCATGGATTAATTTATGCTGTTGCAAGGGAATCCAGTTCCCTCTATATATCCTAGTGATAATCCTTCTCACTCCACTCCAGCGTATAAAAAGATTATTTCTAGTAGTAGAAAAGTTCAGGGTTCACAGGCTGAGACTATATCTGTAAAACACAGCAAAACACTCTCAGTTGATTTATCTAATGATTCTTCCCTAGCAAATATTATTGTCATTCCATAGATCTGTCAGGTATATGTCATGTCCATGCAGCAGTGAACAAGACAATGCATTGTCTGTCAGTGTAGCTTTTCTGTCAATGCGAAGAACGCTGTTAAATTAGTCATTAAATATACAGGTTTTTTGCTCCACTCATTTTTTCACATAAATCAAATGATGGAAAATTTATAAAAACGATAGATTTAGATTTGTTTAGGAAAAAGCTGAATTCTCAGTTCTTATCCATAGATCTGTGGTTTAATCCTGAATTGCTACATTTTCTTTACATCAGAGTATACTGCCCAATGTGCTTCTATCATGAGTTCTTAATCTTTCTTTTAAAAAAAATCACCTCAAAGATTTTAATGGAAAATTTACAAATGTTTTCCTCCTTACTTCTCAGTAATAGAGAGTAAAGAAAAATAATATAATTGCACACTGATACTGTACAGTAGAACTTCAGAGCTGTGAACACCTCGGGAATCGAGGTTGTTCGTAGCTCTGAACAAATCGTTATAATTGTTCTTTCAAAAGTTTACAAATGAGAATTGACTTAATACAGCTTTGAAACTTTACTATGCAGAAGAAAAATGCTGCTTTCCCTTTATTTTTTTTAAGTAGTTTATGCTTAACACAGTACTGTGCTGTATTTGCTTTTTTTTTTTTTCCCTTTGGTGTCTGCTGCCTGATTGAATACTTCCAGTTCCAAATGAGGTGTGTAGTTGACTGCTCAGTTCGTAGCTCTGAGGTTCTACTGTACCTCTTCATATTGGAAGAGATTTTTAACTGGGTGAAGAGAACTCCTGAGGGATGTTAGCAGGAAGCTGTTTGCTAAAGAAAGTTAGCTTTCCAGACAAACAGTCCTACTATTTCCCACACATACTGATCCTGGTTGTAGCCCCACTTGCCTCAGCCAAGTAGCAATAGGGAGGATTTTGGCTCGTGATTTCTCTCTCCGCTTTAGTTGCAATACAGGGTCAGGTCTTCAGCTGTTGTAAGTCTATGGAGCTATACCAGTTTACACCAGCTAAGCACCTGACCATATACGGGTTGATCCTGCACCAGTGAAAACAATGGGAGATTTGCCCTTGAATTTTCTGGGAGGAGGTTTGGGCCCATAGTGACTTCATAGGAGCTGTGCCATTTTACACCAGGTGAGGATCTGGGCCCAATTGTTGGTTTTATTTCCCCTCTCCATTTACTGCCAATCTCAATAGGTTGGTTGCTATAGTAATGTAATATTTCCTATCACCGCTTTACAAATATTCAGTGAGTTGTACTAAAAGCGAAATACATTCTAAAGTGCTCACATTTGAAACATTTGGTTCTTTTGAAAGTACCCCCTTAAATTTGTAGCTTAGAGGCTCATCACTGGTAACATTTTTCTTCATTTCTCCAAAGGACTTAACTTTGGAAGGGAGCTGTGCTTAAGGTGGAGACTTCTCTACATTGTTGGATTTTCTTTCCCAAAGAAAAATATTTTAATGTTGTTTTCTTCCTTCTAGAAAGAGAGAGTGCATCAATAGAGAAAAGACCTATGTCTCCTCATCCAATCCAAATAACCAAATTGATAGGACACAAAGCATCCCAAGTGGATATTGTATTTGAAAGACCTATTGATGGAAAGTGAGTGGAGAATTTGGTCATAAACTAAAATGCTCATGTGCTTTTACTGTGGAGATATATATATATGTTTTCCATTAAGAGTAACTGCTCCAGTGAGTGTTATTTAAAGAGGCTTTGTGGCTTTAGGTCATGTGGAAAAGGACATTAAAACAAAGAAGTTCTGGTTTATTGGCTGTTTTGTGCTTCCAGGGCTATTGAAGAAGATGAGGAGGTGGAAGAGAAATTGGAGACTGGACATGACATTTGGCAGCCCTTGACTCGCAATATATCTCGGCAGAAGGAGCACTGTGTTTTTCTCTCTGTTCCAAAGCACATGCTCCAGAACATCCTTGATTATAACAGTAGATATGAGCAGCACCTGAAACTTATTTCTCACGAGGCAGTAGGGCACTTCAATCCATGGCGCATTGCTGAGAGGTACGTGAACTATTGATGTGTTTGATTTTGTGAAGTAAATGTGTCAGTTCCAGACCTGTCTTTCTGTTCTTACTTAGAAACACACGGGAAAAATGGGCGGTGTAAATTCCGAATTGAAGGCCAGAACACTTAAGACAGTAACTACTGCGTTGTTTCTCAATGATCCTTGATGCTTTAGAAAACTAAAGAGAGTGATAGCAGAATATCTTGGAAGACATGAAAAATAATTGCTCTTTCTATAGCATACAGCAGTACCACAGAGCCAGCTCTGTCATCTGTGTGAAATATAGATTGGTTTAGACTATCTAAAGGAGTCTAAGCCCGAGGGGTGTGTAATTCTGTTTCCACTTGACATCGTTTTGTGAAAATCTGCTCTTATTGCTGTAGAAAACTGTATGTGGAAATTTACACCTTCTGCTTTCTTTATCCGCTTCTGTCTTTATGCAAGTCCCAGTGGTAAGGCTGGAAAGCCTTGATCCATTCAACTGAGACTATTTAACAACATGATTGTCTTTTGCCATTTGATTAAAAAGCAAACATTGCCCTGCTAGCTGTAAAAGAACAGCCAGGCCAATAATGGGTGGAAGGAAGGAACAAGCTTTTTATACATTTATTAATAAGTCAATCAAGGTATTAAACGTAGCAGAGAACACATTGGCAACCTTTAATTTTCACAAAGCAGGGGCTGGATGGTGCTGTTTTGGGAATAACAAGTGAAATACTTTAAAATGGCAGCTGGCCTTATTGTAAATTTCACTGAAGAAGAGATTCGAAAAAGGAAATATTTTGTAGAGTACATTGCTAGGAATATAAATAGTGTATGGCATAGCTGGGTCACCACTTAGTCCTCTGCAATGCAAACAAGAGGTAAAGTAATAAATAACTGACTATTTGCTGCTCATTCCTTAGCAAAGAAAAAATGTTAATTCATTCTCTCCACATTGGCTAAACGAGGAGGGAGGTGGAGGCTGAAATGCTACAGTATAAATAAAAAATAGCCATCCTGCCAGCGAAGTTTGAATAAGCATTTTTGGTTTGCTAAGTAACGGGTTCAGCAAGTAAACAATGTTATCTGTTACCATTTCCCAAGGGTGTCTCAATGAATGTCCAGCAAAAAGTTCTGCCATTTCTCCCCAGAATTTATTTTCAGTCTGTGAATGGCGTCATTCAAAAATCAACTACCAATAAGTCTCAGTGTTGCGATCAAGGCACCGCTCCAGCAAAGCACATAAACATGGGATTAACTTTCTAAGCATGTGTGTAGTCTCTATGGCCCTGATCCTACAGACACTTAAGCAAATGCTTCATAATATTACCTCTACTAGTCCCATTGAAATCAGTGGGCTTACTGAAGTAAAATTAAGTCTCAACACCAGTGTCTGCCAGATCAGTGCCTTCCATTTTAATAGGACCACTCACGTGCTTAAAGTTTCAGATATACTTCTGTGCTTTGCTGGAGTGAGGCCTATGTGAGCAAGAATTGAATGACCTTGGACTGGTCACTATAACCCTAGGCAGGTTAGAATTGTTACCGAAATATCGGGTCTGCCTAGCTGAGAGCCAATTTTAACAGCCTGACAGGGATAAGGAAAAATGCTTTTTTCTGCAGAAAAAGGAGAGCCTGTACCTTGGTACAAAAGACTCTGTCTTACACAAATTTCACAAACATTTTATACACATTCAGACAAAGACCCTTGCGTGTTAATACTTGATTGGTAAGTGTAAAATTTCATGTTCCCCTTATCTGGGTAGTACTGACTGGTTTGGAGCAGGATCTTCCTGCTTTGAGGCAGAGGAAAAGAGATAGTGAAAAAGTTCAGGCTACTGTGTCCATGAGCAGTACTCACCCCTCCCACCTACTGGCCGCTTGTAATCTATTAAGGGGGGGTCAGCCAGCTTTCACAGAATGGACCACTAAAACATCCCTGAGCATGTTTCAGCACCATCCTTATCAACTACAATAGAGTGTTCATAAATGGCATTGGTGTGAACCTCAGTAGCTCAAACACTGGCCCCTCTTCATGATTGGCAAAAGGACGAAATGAAAATGAGTCCTTCCTTCTTGCAGCTGAATTGCAGCTCTGGTTATGTATGTATTGTACATATGATTTGAAATCAAACTAAAAATGTAATCCAATTCACAGCACTGTTTGAATGTTTTACCATCAGAGGGTCCCATAAAACTTGTCAACCATTACATGTATCAGTAAACATTTAGAAGAAACGGTCTTGCTCTGTATTAGAGACACCGAAAAGTTAATTTTCCTAGTATCATTGCAGCAAACATAAGACTCTGAGAAGGAGAGCTTTTAAACAGGCCAGCAAAGACCTGAGTTTCTCAAATGCTGAAACACTATGAAGTCTTCTGTTGGCCTGAGTTCCCCTGAGGTTAAAACCTCTGATCCCACTGCTCTCCTGTAAACATCCTTACTTTCAGAAGGGGCTGATCCAATGACCATTTAAAATCAATGGGAGTCTTTCCATTGACTTCAATGGGTTTTCCATCAGGTCCCAAGGATGTTAAACGTTCTGCTTTGTACAGAAAGATTTGCGGCTAACATTTTTAAAAAGGAAAAAAATATACCAGTTAATAGAAGGTTGGTCACATTCCCCAATCCTCCATGGACACCATGTATTCATCTGTCTTTTATCAGAAAGCTGATAGATGCAAAAATTTCAGATGCGCCACAAAACTTAAGAGTAAACAAGATGACTCTAGTACAAGAGTTTTCCCCATAGTAAATATATATAATAATGTGAAAAGAAATACAAACGTTTCTCTTTTGAGATCAGAGCATTGATATAAATGGACGAAATGATTGGTGCATATTTGGGTTCGTTTGTACAAACCCCAGGATTCTATCCTTGGCTTTTAAACTTTCTTTTCTCTCCATTAGCCTTGCAGAAGAACTGACAGAAGAAGCCTTATGTGATGTGGCAGCAGAGCTGCAGGATGTATGTGAGGATTATGCAGAAGCTGTATTCACTTCTGAGTTCTTGCAGCCCACAGAGTAAACACTTTTAAATCTGCCATCAGCTAATAGAATGTCAAATCCCAGCCTACCAAGCATATTGGGTGCTTAGGTTTTTTTCAGTATCTTTCTTCTTACTGAGCACAGGGAAGAATCTACTCAATGTATGGATGAAATTTGGAAGAGATTCATCTTGGGGTTTTAAAAATTTTAATAAAGATGCTTTCCTTTTTAGAGTTCAGTGTAATAAAGGTGCTGAAAAAGTGTTTGACTATAATAGAAGTAAGCATTTAACAGTAAAGTTTACATATGTGTGCAGAGCCATTATCAATCCTTCTGTATATCTGTGATTAGTTTTTCACTCTTTTGTGTGATCTAGTGGTACGAGCAAAGCACTGGGAGTTAACGGATCTGGGGATGGAGCCCAGAACTCTCAATAATTTGGGCAAGTCACTTAACCACTCCATGCCTTACTTTCTTCCTTTGTAATGCTACTTACTTACCTCACCGGAGTGTTGTGGGGCTTAATCAATAAATTATTGTTCAGAATGTACTTTGAGTTCCTCTGAAAGGTGCACTGAAAATACAAATATTATTATTTCACATGCGTTTAAAACCCAAATTGAAAATGCTGATGCAAAAAAAGTAAATGCTGTTTGATTTGCCTTCAGTGTTTCCAGTATCACACAAGAAAGATGCTGTTTATTTTGTCTGACAACTTCATTAACATTCTTCACAGTCTTGTTAGCTGGTTTTTGGACTAGATGCAATAATCCAGAGAGGTGATCCTCATGTCACAGCATTAAGTGGGTATTTTGAACAATAGCTAGAAGTGGTTTGATTTATTCGCAAGAAAGCTTGTGCTGCTGTACGATTGCAACCCCCTTATGGTTGTAACATTGTTTTCTGAATATTTTACAGCACTATGCAGATCTGCATAAACATTTAACAGTCCATACCAACAAGACTTTTTTAGAAAAAAGTTATTGGCACAGGTTTTCGTCTCCCCCACCTTCCTTTTTTAATACTAACCTAAAACAATACCATTTCATCTAGCACCAGCTCCATTTAAAGACCCAATCCTGTATTCTTTACTCACTTAAAATGCCCATTAAAGTCAATAAGAATTATGGGTGAACAAAGAATGCAGGATTCAGCTCCAAAATTGTGACATCAAACCATCTAGGGCATTCCAGTGTCTTCCTTACTTCTCATAGTTGTTCTTAGTATTGTGGGGGTATGGTGTGTATGATATGTACCTGAATACTTTAGATTCAGTAGCAGGTTAGGGATGGAATGTGAGACTTGTAAAATGTCCTTGCTTTTATTGATTTGTGTTGAGATGGTATTGCACAGAATTGTCTTATCCCCATATTTTTATTGCACAATAAAAATAAATAGAATAACCCACATTCCTGGTTCTTTTATATTGGGCTCATTTGTTAGTTTCAAATAATCAATGTCCTAAGCTGAGTTTAGATAATATATGTCCGGAGGACAAACAACAAAAAAGAAAAAAGGGTACATGATAAAACGTATAAGCCAAAACATGTGAATGCTATTTACTGTGACAAATTCCTTTTGTGCAATAATGTTTAAACTGTTATAGCATCATTTCCAATATATCGAGATTTATATTTTTTGTAAGTCAAAACACATTTTTGTAAAAATAAACAAACAAAAACCCAAACCCCAAATTGTTTTTATTAAAGTATGTAGTTTGTGTTTTGTGATTTGTTTTGATAATTTATTTATATCAATGTACTCTTTATTTGGTGGATTCTGTATGGTTTTGTAATTTAAAACAAAATACAGCAAACTGGTACCTTTTTCAAAATGTGTAGAGATTTATTTTAAATTCTGGGTTCACTAAAACAGCAGTGTATATGTGCAACAGTACTTTCAAATATTTGAATTGTTTTCAAATAAACTGTTGACTGAGGATTTTTTTTAATTTAGAATAATTTGGATCTAAATCCCATGTTTATTATAAATAATGAGTAAGACATGTTTGCATTCCCTGCTAAGAAAATGCTCTTCATTTCTGCCATCCTAATCTTTACAGTCAGAAAAAGAGATGCTACTAGAGGGCTGAATCATCACATTATGGCCTTATACAACGTATAGGAAGAGCATTGTTACACTACCCCTAGAGCAGCTTGGGCAGGAGATTGTGCCTCCAAGGCCAGACTCCCTACTTCTACCCCCACTGGTCTTGGGAAGGAATAAAGTAGTGCTAGGTCTATAGCTGTTGTAACATCTAGGGGCTTTGGGGATGCCGAGTCAAGCCACCTGCACACAGAGGCTGCTTCTCTGAGGTGGGTTGCCAGCAGAGGGGTTTGAGAGAGTATCTTGTGCCACTGTTGTGGCTGGGCCACAGTTTGGCCCTTACTAACTTGAGGTAATCCGTCCAAAAGTAGCTTCATTTTCTCCCTGCATAAATTCCAACTAGGCTTTGTGACACTAACTATATTTACTCCAATGATGCTCCAGTGAGCACCGATCCTGGGAGGGTTGGTGTGTTGGCACCAAAGTGCTGCCATCAAGGTCAGACCCATACAGGAGTAAGGCCTTGAAACGTAGCACCTTCCTGCCTTTCCTAATACAAGAACTGAGGGATGTTACTGTCCGTATGATTTTTATTAATATAGTGCCTTATGTGCTAGCTACGGTATAGATCCAAGAGGCTCCTGCTGAGAAACACTTAGTCTAAGCCCCTCAACCTGTAGCCACTCTGCATGAGGAAATCCCATTGATGTAAGTGGGTCCTAAATGGACAACATATAGTTCCCAGTCCTTCAAAGGCTTACGCATGTGCTTAACTTTATACCTGGTGAGTAGCCCTATTGATGTCCAGGGGACTATACATGCTACCTTTAAAGTTAAGCATGTGCATAAGTCTGCATGGACAGGGCTAGAGATGGAATGCAGGCAAAAGCAAGTGGCAGCGCAGTGTGTCTGAACGGTTCTGTTTTAAAAAAAAAAAAACGGCACAGCACAGCCTCCCCCTGCCAGGGAACTTAGGTAGAAGGAACAGGACTCAGGAAAGGGTTAATGAAACAGAGATGGTCTTAATTAGAACAGCCTGGAGACACCTGGCAATGGGGGAGGGAGTTTTAATTGGGATTGCTGTGGTACACCTGAGGGGGTGGCTGTGAGGGCAGGCCTGTACCGAAGGAAACCCTCAGGCTACTGAGGAGTGAGAGTGCCAGCCCCGAAACAGAGAGGCCTGACGGCGAGGGAGAGGGAGCCCCACTGTCAGCCCCAAGCAGCGAGGCCCTGGTGGTAGGTGGCTGAGGCTCTGGGCTTAGTGGGAAGCCTACACAACCTGAGGTGACAGGAAAACCTGGAACAGAGCCTGAAAATGAGCCAGCACGGAGCTGAGTCGTGCTGTGAGGAGCCTGAAATAAGGGACTGGGGGGGAGTTAGAGTGGGAAATAGCTGAGCTAGTATTGACTGAGTGGTCTATGTTGCAGGGATGCCAGGGTGAGGGCCCCAGGTCAATGTGACTGTGACTGTTGATGTATCTGTTTTGGAGGTAGGAGTTTGATACCCTGACGGGGGGAGCCACGGGTGCGTGACCTGCCTGGAGGGCTACGTTGTCAGAAGAGGAAGGGGATTCCCGGACGTCCGGCAGGAGCAACGGAGAGGTAGAAACGCTGCTTAGTCATGCCTGGGTGCTGGGGGGCGCTCTCACCAGCGGGTTAACCCTTGACATATATTTGTTATTTTGTTACTATGTGGGTGAGGGAGGACTGAGGTTTACAGGCCATGTCAGAGAAATGGGAGCATTAGAAGAGTGACTCAAAGGGAGACGGGAGGTCTGGTAGTAGGTTTGCCATCTCTGTGGTACAAGACAAACCTAAGAGCTCCAGGATGATCCTGAGTCCATAAAACTGGCTGGCTGGCAGTGTGTCCTGAGCCCCCTTACAGATTGCCTGGGACAGTTCTCTCAAAAAAAGGGACAGTCCTGGGGAAACCTGGACAGGTGGCAGCCCTCGGCAGAGGGGGGGTTTGTAGCCGTCATATGGCTCGAAGTGAGCAAAGGGGCCACTCTTGAGAAACCTGGAAAGAGCCCCCCCCGCCAAGCTCTTACTGCTTATCTTACCCTCTTATCTTAGTTGGCTCAGACATTCTGTGGTCTTAGTTGGCTGACCTATTCACTTACCTTATTTAGTACAAACATTTTGTTTTCAACCTAATGATTTATTTCCTTCCCTAATCCTCTCTCCCAAAAAATGAGGCCACCCTCCATGTGTTAATTACTCATGTCAGGCCCAGGCCTCAGCTGCCTTCCCCTGCTTTTTAATTAGCATTGTTTCATTTGCATTATATTTCTGTCTTTCTGTGCTTTCTTTCTCAAGTTTATTACCCACATTTTCAAGAGCATGGTGGGGGGTACTCATTTGAACCACTATTAATATTAGGCTTAAAGCATGAACCAGGTGGTGCACAGGGCCAGCTCTAGGCACCAGCAAACCAAGCACGTGCTTGGGGTGGCACAATTCCAGGGGCAGCATTCCGGGTGGTGTGTGGTTTGTTTTTTTGCTTGGAGCAACAAAACAGCCCTGGTGGTGCAAGCTCGCCTCCTCTGATACAGCCCACCATCGTATTTCTACTGCCTGACCAACATTATCCTCAATTGCTTGTTGGGCAATGGGCACCAATTGCTCCCTCTTTTCAGGCCAGGCTACAGCTACAACACCTACAGTTGGAACCCCTGACCTTTTCTGTGTAGAAATCTGTGATGGAGGTAGAGCAAAGGCATCTACATCAGAAACTTTAACTCCGATTTCACACCTGCAGAGCATTTGATGGGGGTTTCACAACATGAGGTTTAACTATAGTTTGAGGAGTCCCAGTGTCTCTCCAGCCAATGAATGTCTCCTCATTGACTACCACTGGCTGCTCCCACTGGTGTTCTGCTGGTTCTGCACCCAGCATGATGCAGCCAGACATGTGGGCAGTGGTTTGGGATGTGAATGGTTCAGCAGGAACATATTACGCCATTGGCAGGCGTGTGTGTGTCTCTCTCTAGAGATTCAGTCACACAGTTAACTCTATGAGGTTGAGGTGCAGCTGGCCTTTCCAGCACCACACTGGGCTTCAGTGGGCAAAGTGGCTCCCAGCTCTCAATAACACATACATTTAATACAAGAAGGTCTTTCAAGGATATTGCAGGAAATTGCCGTATTAGTCACTATATAAATGTAAATATATATGTGTATGTGGTGCTCAAAGTTCATGGTCTTCTCAAGTCGATTTCAGTGCAAATAGTTTCTGCCTGCTGCTGGCAGGAACATGGCTGCTGCTAAGGAATAAATAATAAACTTAGGCACCTCCACAGTTACAGAGATTTGCACCTTCAAGGGGTATTTCTGAAGTAACTTGTTAACTTTTTAATATATTTATGGGGGGTTTTTTTTGCATATTTATTCCCCTGATTCAGCAAGATACTTAAGCATGTCCATAGCTCCAGGCACATGTATAATCCTGGGAGTACTGATGGTCTTGCGGTTAGGCACATGTTTGGGTATCTTGCTGTGACTTAATTTACCTGGTCTATTTTTCATGTGCAACACTGGAATTTTCCTTTAATAGTGAAGTTTCAACTGTAACATATCTAAGTTTTTGGTTTTGCTTTTTCAAAAATCCAGTCTTGAAAAGGCAGCAGTCTCTATTTTCAGTGGATCTATAAGATTCCATTTTCTCTTAATTCTTTCTGCATTTATTACTATTTGTATCTGTTTCTGCTAGTTCTAGGTGCTGTACAGATGCAAGAGAAGGTACAGTCCCAGCCCAGAAAAGCTTGCAAGCTAAAACCAATGTGTTCAAGAATGACTAAGCCAAGGCAAGGATGCCGTTTTTTTGGTTTTTTTTTAGTATGGCTGTTTCTGATTTGTAGAAGGTGTCAGGGTGTATAAACTCTAATCTAGAGGCTGGCAGGGAGAGGGTTAACTCTCCCCAAGGACTAGCAGGATCACAGCTGCATGCTCTTACTGAAGGAATGGAGCTATCAGTCCATGGGAGATCGGGCTGCACCCAGCTGGAGTTAATTTCTCCCTCTTAAAAGCTTAGTGTGCAGTAGAAACTAAACTTTCTTTGTGGAAGAAAGTAATCTGGGGCAAAGTTGCCCTTGTGAATTACTAGTGTGTGGACTGTAAAAAGCCATCCACGGATTGACTTTGTTTGGAGACCTGGGGCCCTCTTTGAGCTTTTAGTTTAAATCTTTGGCAATGAGAGCCATTGCTTTCACTTGTTTGTTTAGTCTGAGCTCTGGGAAAGCTGCTTGCTCGCTGGCTGGACCTGATACAGAAAACAGGGTATGTGCCAGATCCAGCTATAGTTATATGAACAATCCCTGTGCTGAGATATAGCTCACATTAGATATTAGTAGAGCAGCACTTTGTGAAAAGGGCTAGCCCACCAATGGATGTCCTCAAGTAGTGCTTCTCCTGGTGAAGGAAAATGTTTGCAACATAAATTAAGGGGAGCAGGATGTAAAGTGAAGAGAATAAAAAGAAGTGTAATCAGTCTCAAACCTTCTACAGCCAGCCTATTAACAGAGAGGGGAGCGTCTCTAGGTCTGTTTAATAACCTGGATTAATTTTTCATTCTCTCTGTAAAACTGATGCTCTGGGAATCACAATCACTGCTAAATACCTGTTGTTAAGGGCCTGATCCTGAGAGATGCTGAGCACCTGTAACTTTGCTGGAGTTGAGGGTGCCAGGAGTAGAGTGTGGGGTGACACTGAAAGCTGTCTGTTAGATTTTGGATTCCCATTAACTTCAGTCGAGATCAATCATTCAAATCCCCTCAGTACCTTTGAACATCTTGGCCTTAAACCCTTTACTCTCCATTTCAAAATAGTCTTTTGTTGTTGTTCTATAACTCCATAGGCTGGTTTCTAGTCAACACTAGAGCTTGCTACATTTAAGTTGTTTCCAAATATAAATCTAGGATTCTTTATATGTTTGACAAGACTTAAGAAGGACATGTTGGATCTTATAAAAAAAAAATTCTGCATAAATGCTTATTCTGGTATATAGTAACTGGTCAGAATTGCTTCATTATGGTCCTCCTGTCTTCTAAATTCTAGTGATCATCTGGCTGAGGAGCATGACTCCTGTTTATTCAAGCTGCCTGTGTCTGAGTTAGGAAGCTGGAGTGAAGCTGAGGAGTAGTTGCTGTCTATGCAAGGGTTCTCAACCAGGGGTATGTGGAGGTCTTCCAGCAGGTACATCAACTCATCTAGATATTAGCCTGTTGTAAAACTAGGCAACATAAAAAGCATTAGCAAAGTTAGTACAAACTAAAATGTTATACAATGACTTGTTTATACTGCTCTATAGACTATATGCTGAAATGTAAGAACAATATTTATATTCCAATTGATTTATAATTCTGTGGTAAAAATGAGAGTAAGCAATTTTTCAGTAATATCATGCTGTGACACTTTTTTGTGTCTGATTTTGTAAGCAAGTAGTTTTAAGTAAGGTGAAGTTTGGGGGTACACAAGACCAATCAGACTCCTGAATATAGTATAGAAAGGTTGAGAGGCACTGGTCTATGCCACATCTGCTTGGGAATCAGACGTAGCATTCACTTCCATACCATTCCTGCTGTCCCTTCAGAGAGGAGAGTATTATGCAGCTAGGGACAGAAGAGCCAACTGTGGCATGTCTCCTTTGGGGACCATGCTGCCTAGACAGAGGGGGAAGGCTGGGAAGTGAAGCAGAAGATGCCAGTAGATGGAGGCTGGAGCTCCATCTCCCCATGATATCCATGGGATTTGGAAAATGTATTTTCCACCTGCTGTCCCCCTTCCTCTTGCAAGTGCACACCAAGGAATATTGATCCAAAACCTTTTTAGAAAACACCTCCTGGAGTTTCCCAATCCTCCCCTCTCCTGCCTCAGGAAGCTGAATATTGCCCTTGCCATCTCCTCAGTGATACTGAACAGGGATCTGGTATATTAAGGGTAGCCACAGTGGGATGTAAATAGCTGAGCTGAGTGCCAGGTTCCCAGGAGTATTCTGTCAGTGAGAACATAATCCAGAGCATCTTTAAGTAGAGACAATTCTCTTTCATAAACCTTGGATGACTAAAGCATCCACTCCTACACTCAGGAGCTTTCAGTTGCTGGATACATGATCTGAGTAATCTGCACAGGCTCTAACAAGGACATTAAAGCTTGCTGCTTGAAGGAGGGAGAACTTTGCCAGACTTAGCCAAAAGAAAATAGGTACGTTTGGGCTGACAGTTGCTGAGGTCTCCAGCTCCAAGTAAAAGGATTGTGATTGGGTAGCAAATGAACATACAGTTTCAGATGGATTCTTAACCCGTTCCTGCCATTGTAACTCTGCTCACAGGCTGCCCTTGAAACAGGAAATATTGTGTATTATTTGTGTTCCATTAGCACCTTGTTGCTCCATTGTGCTAGGCACTGTACAAACACCTAGAAAGGGAGACACTTCCCCAGACTGTTCACAGTCTAAATAGAAAAAGGAGACACTTGGAAATCTACAGATGGGGAAACTGAGCCAGAGATTAACGTGGCCTTGGGCAAGGTCATTCAGGAAGTCTGTGACAGAGCTAAGAACTAAAGCCAGATCTCCTGAGTCCCAATCCACTGTTTCAACCACAAGGCCACCCTCCTTCCTTGCTTCTTGACCTTAACAGAGGATCACTTAAGAGTATTTATAGAGTGTCCTTCAGCCAGGCATAGCCAAGTACTTGACAAACTAACACTGAGCCACACAACATACCCCAGAGCTGAGTATTATTGGAGTGGTTTGACCAATCAGGGAAACTGAGGCACACAAATTGAGTGACTTGCCCAAGGTCACAAGCAGGCAGCATTAGAAATAGACACTAGAGATGCTGCTGCTGCAGAATACAGATAAATGCCACTGGCTTCAATAAGAGGTGCAGACAGTATTCTTAAGGCAGGACTCACTGTCCTCCGTTCACTACTTCTTCCTTTGATGTTAGGAGCCTAAATGTGTTTGAGGATGTGGGCCAATCTTTCTGTACTCTGTAAAACTATGGAGGTACCTGGTGCTGTGCTTTGCTTAATCTACTCTCCAGTCAACTGCTGTCTGTTGTGTTACTCCCTGAAATACCACACCATGTTTAAATCCCAGATTGCAAGTTTAAAAAAAAAATAGAAACCCTGAAAAATCTGAAGAAAAAGTGTTATGGAAAGTCACAGTAGGAATGGGAGGGAAAAATAATTCTTGGATTTGAAACCTGTATTAGCAGCTAATGCTAATGCCTCTAGTAATATGTCCCATATTCTATAAGGTTGCTTCTCTTTTGATGATGTTTTTCAGTAGGTCTGAATCTTGATATGCTTGTTTATGTGGTGAGTGAAGATTTATCTCAAAAGCTAATCAAAATGCATTTGAAGTCCCCTTCCCAAATGAAATGCAGATAGCACTGATCACTTATCAGTTTATTAATATAGCTAAATGCCTTTTCTACAAGGCTTAGAGACAATGCCTATGTAGCTAGTTAAGTTAACCCGATCAAAGCAAACAGTGCATCAGATGCTGTTTTCTCACTTAGTCCCACATAATTTATAAGCAGAGACACAGAGTTGTGAAACAAAATTACAATTTAACTTATCACTTCCATTGTCTTCATTGAAATTTGGCTCAGGCCCTTAAAATGTTTCTGGCTCTTATTTTAGTCATTAACAACATCTGGGAACTGGAAATCAAGGAGTTCTGAGTGCCTGTTTGCTTTTGTATTGTATATTCTTTACACTTATTTCTTGATGTATAAACAGTCTTTTCCTTTCCCTGGCATTCAGTAATGGCACTAAACACTTGTTTAAGGTTATGTATAAGTGGTGGCAAAATCAGAGCCCTGAATATGTTCTTGGTGAGAACCAGCTTCTGTATCTTTAATGGGAGAGAAGGGTGCTCAGGACCTTGCAGGTTTGCAAGCCTTGATTTCTGCCAGTCCCTGGAATAGCAATATGGATTTATTTTTGTGATGTGTGAACATAGGCAGTCAGAGCAGTATTAATTAACAATCAAGGTGTTTTCTATGGATTTTTTTTTCTTCCCCATCTTTCTTGAGCTTATAAAAGCTGCTGAAATCCAGTGACAGAGGTTGCACTTTCCAAATTGCATGTTGTTTCTTTTCCCAATTAAAAATTTCTTTTAAATAAAGAAATTAACTAGCATCAATTGATTTAATACTAAGCAGGCCTAATGCTCCCCCACACCCCCACTGCAACTGACTTGACTATACAGAGCAGAGATAAACACAGCTGATGGAACTAGGGTGGGCGAATGTAACTTTTTATTTAAAAGAATAACCTCATTCTTTAAGACAATGGCTATTGTTAGCATTCCAAACTGCAATTCTAACCATCCCATAGAACCTCCCTTACTGTTAACCTTGATTATGGTGCCAGTAATGCTGATTATTAGTAAAACTCTTAAAAATCATACCCTGGCTGGTGTGTATCTGGTAGTAACTTGTAGTGCAGTCTGATTCCCTTCTTCAGTTGACAGAGAGCAAAAATCTGCAATATTAACTAAATATCAATAGAATTAAAATGATGCTGGGAATGGAAAGAAAATGTCTCTGAGCAAAGATCTTCTAGAGGAAGGGACTGGGCTGTTCCTTAACTAGTCTGCTTGAGACTTGGGCTGATTCTGATCTTCTAATGTCCTGAAATCTCTTCATAGAGAAGGCTGGACGAAGGAGATGAAAACTCTCTAAAGTACTATGCAAACCACACAAGCTATTAGCATGTACTTGCTTCCTTTGCTAGACTTCGCCAATCACCGCTCATGTCGGTAGTGGTCTATCGCAATGCTTATCTGTATGGTGGCTCTACCTTGTAAACTCACTGGGGTAGGGATTTTTTTTTAAACTTTGTTTCACAAGGCACTTAGCACAATTAGGCACCAATATAACAAGTGACTATACGGAGCTGTCCTAGGCACCTATCTTTATCTAAGCACTATCTGCAACAGGGGACCCCAACGCGGTGCCCGTGGGCGCAATGGTGCCCGCTGGGGTGTCTAAGTGCACCCGCGTTCTGGCTGGTGGACGAGCATCCGCTGGAATGATGCTGAGAAGCAGTGTTATCCAGAGGTGTCACTGCTGAAATGCTGCCGATTTTCCGCGGCATTTCAGTGGCGACGCCTATTGATGTTCCTGCTTGTTGGTGGCATTTTGGCGGATGCTCGTCCGCCGCCACAGTCCTCTGTGGCTCGTTGTCTGGCACCCGCCAGACGAAAAAGGTTGGGGACCACTGATCTGCAAGAACACCTTGGACCAAGCTATTTGGAATAGAATTGAACCTGGGTCAGAAATTCCACGAGAACAATCAGAAAATGATCATTGAGGAACTGGGTCCTGATGTGAACTCTCACTGAAGTCAGTGCGTGGAGGGGGGGAGATGGGTGTTGGGTGTGCATGTCATGCAGGATCAGGCTCTAACAGTCTCAGTGAGAGTTGGTGGCTCTTGGCCCCTCATGCAGGAAGCAGAGAAGAGGAGAGTGGGTATTGCTTGAAAACACCCTACAGGTTCCATTTGTAATCAGCAAGCCAAGGCGCTTACAAAAGAGCAGCAGGAATAAATTCACAGCACACTGAACACCCCAACTTGCCCCCTTTGAAGACCATGGCAAAACTCCCACTGATTTAAGCAAAAATGGGCTCAAAGCCTGAGGCAGATGTGATGCTTGTATAAGAGATTTTCATGCTGCAGTCTTTTTGAGGGGGGGTGGGGGTTGGCAGACAGTCCTCTAATACAATTTAAATGTTCCAATAGCAGTGGGGCCAGGCTTATTTTGGCAATCCCATATGTATTACTTGAGAACAAATGAACTTGGCTGTTCAGAAGGACATCTGATAAGAGCAAAGTGAGAAGAATAACTGTAAAAGAGTTTTTCTGCACTCTGCCACCAAGATGGATTATGCATCAATGCCTGTGCATAATTACCAGTGTAAGACTAGCAAAGGTCTGCCCTCCAATATCAGACCCTGCATGCTATTGTGACACAAACCCTGAGGCAGGAATTTATCAATCAGCACATCTCAGCTGAGTAAGAAGGAAGCAGCGGATTAGTTTTTTCCTCAATGTGCCCGTACCGCCATCTGTACATAAAGCAATAGGATATGCTGCCCACAAAAGAGCACAGATGACGTCCCTCTCTATGCTACCCCAACTCACCGTAAAAAGCTGCACAGCAGTCCTGCAAAATGCAACAAATACTTTGACCAACAAAGTCACTTGTGGGGCTGAAAGTCAGCAAAAACTGGGTTCTGGCAAGGGGCCAGAGAAGGAGAACTTCCCAAGTGCCACTTCTGAAAATCCAGTGGCCCCTGCTGGCCCCAGGGCTTGAGAAAAGCATGACAATGTGACCCCTAATGGATCAAAACAAGGAGGAACATAATCTCTCTCCCTCCCCCCTGCCCCCATTTTAGTGTGGTGGCTTTTTACTTTTTTTTTCAAATCTCACAAGTTTTAAGCTAATCTCAGTGCAAGGTCCTGAGCACCCTTCACTCCCAGTAAAGACACAGGAGCTGGTCCTCACCAAGAATGTATTCAAATGACTAAGGCTCTGATTTTGCCACCGCTTACATTCATACATAACCGTAAACGTATGTAGTGCCATTATTGAATGCCAGGGAAGGAAAAGACTGTTTATACATTAAGAAATAAGTGTATAGAACATGCAATACAAAAGCAAGCAGGCATTCAGAACTCCTTGATTTCCAGTTCCCAGATGTTGTTAAAATGTTTCTGGCTCTTATTTTAGTTATTAAGGGCCTGAATCAAACTTCAATGAAAGTGATTAAGTAAAGTTGTAATTTTGTTTCAAACTGCGTCTCTGCTTATAAATTTTATGTTGGACTAAGCGAGAAAACGAGCATCTGATGCACAGTTTGGTTTGGTCAGGTTAACTTAACCAGCTACATAGGGACCTTGCTCATGATTTTTGAATGTTTGTGGTTGGTAATACTAGTGTGTTAATGTGTGACTTATTGCCAGTATTGTATAGCTGATTCTAGAAACATCTATCTTTACCATCTAGCATTAATCAGTTTAGTGCTTTGGGATCCTTTAAAATAAAATACACTAGGGGTGAAATTTGCCCCTGGGCAGTGGACCAATTTGAGGCCTAGGCCTCACTGAAGCCTTAATTTGAGGGCTTAAGTGATACATAGGCCTTTACTGACAGCCTTCCCAGTGCTGAATTTCACCCTGGCTGAATGTGAACTGCCATCCTGTGACTGTCTGATATGATTCTTTCTTAACATGCTATTCTACATTTACATTACTTGCCTCTCCATGTGGCAGAGTGTTCTGGGCACAAGTCTCCTGAATGCCAACCCTAGCTTTCACTTCCTTCTGTGGTTTTGAAATATTACTATTTGTATTATTGTAGTGTTCAGGCATCTGTCATGGATCAGCATCCCTTTGTGCTAGGCGCTGTACAAAAAGACTCAATTTTCCTATCTGTAAAATGGGAACAGGATTACATTAACAACTCCACAGGCATATCATGAGGATTAGTTTACATGGGTAAAGTGATTTGAAGGCTAAAAGCACAAAATAAGTGCTATAATCTTTCAGTTATAATGGTTTGATTTTTTTGCTTTGCTTTTCCATCTTAGCAGATACCCATGAAAACAGCTGTTAGCTTGATAGGGTGTTCGCTCTTGCTTGGTTTGAAATTTCCCTATGATTTGCTGAGCAAATAGTGCTGCTGCTTTGGTCACTTTCATCTCCTTCTCAATGGTGCTTCTTGCTATGTGCTTCCTCTTGAATGGGAGGGATGTATCGCCAGCCACACTCTCTCAGTGGGACAGGCATATGCATGTCACTCCTGATCTACAACTTCAACATTGAGGAAGCAGAATGTCATCTCTGGAAGCTAGTGAAACTACAAACAATGGGGTCTCATGAGGAGGCTGAGTCCTTAATCATGTCTTAATTTTATCTCTGCAGCACTATTGCATCAGCTTGTTTAACAGACCCTCTAGACAATTTACTTTACAAATTACAGCCTACTTAGCCAGAATTCTGCAGCTAGAATGCTAACTTACTCAAAACCCACACAGTCTGTTACATCAGTCTTGGCACCCAGGGAAGTTTTTAATTAAGGGTGAGATTTTTCTCTCCCTTGTGCGGCTCTCTTTGACTGTGCTCATAGCTATAGCTGTGAAATTATTTATTTATTATTCCCTTCCCAAAGATGAACAGAATGGGTATTGAAATAACCATTAAGCCTAGATACCTCCCGATAATATGAAAGGAACTGGTGAGTAAACTGAGAATCGGAGCTGCTTGATAAAAGGACAAGTACAAGATGTGGTGGTCTTCCAGTGTGCCTCAGCATATACGAGTGTTACAATGATGATTGCCTATTATCAGGAAGAGAGTGTGAATGGGTTGGGGGGGGTTGTTTTCTAAAGGCTCAAAGTGGGGATCAGGTAAACTGTCCCCCACCAAGAGAAAAAGTCCTTAGAATATAATAGGGTGAAACCAGGAAGGTTCTATGGGAACTACTGTAAAATCTTGTGGAAATTAATATTACCTGGCTCTTGTACATTGGTATTCATCCTTAGATAGCCAAGTGCTTTAGTAAGGAGGAAAGTATCATTATACCCATTTTACAGATGGAGAAACTGAGGCATGAGGAGGTGAAACAACTTGCCCAAGTTCACCCAGAAAACCCAGTGGCAGAGCTGGGAATAGAATCCCTGGTCTTCTGAGATCCAGTCTGTAGCCATTGGACAACCCTGCCTCCAGAACAGAGAATGAATTATGAGAACCCTCCTCTTGAATTCTTTAGGATGAGTTAGAAACCAACACCGTATGAATGGTGAATGTTTGTAACTTGCAAATGATCACCAAACCAAGAACTGTTTGCTAAAGACGTGCATTCAAATTTGAATGCACTGAAGAATTTCATCAGGTATTTGGGGATCGCTTACAGATTGCAAAAACAAAGGTGAAATTCATTAAATGAATAATCCCCTCTGAGCTAATGTCGTACATTCACAATTCATCTGGGGGATGATTTTCAAAGCCATTGATTCTCAGTAGGACTTGGGTACTTTGGAAGAATCTCAGCCACCCACAACTCTTTGCAGCACATCAATTTTCAAAGACTAAAATAGGCTAATATATAAAATACCAGGAAGGTCAGACCAACTGATTGTTCCGTTGGCACCCATTCTTTCCCTCCTGCAATCAGGCCTGTTAAATATTAACTAGCCGTCTCCGATTTTCTTAAATGACTCTGCATGCACTTATTATGATCCGTTCTGTCACTGATCTTTCCAAACACCATTTTGTTATGGACATACAACCCAGCTCCGGAAGGAAGGCTTCCTAGCAACGCTTTTAGGCACTAAAACAATGTTTTGGAAAATCAGGCTGCCTTCATAGAAAATAACATTGGGAAGCTGTCAGACTTTGTCAGGTGGAAAAAATAGCTGCCTTGGGGTCCTTAAGTGAAATCAAGGCGCTCTGCCATTTATCTTTGTCTTCCTCTTTTAATGGAAAAGTCAGAACTTGATAAAGCAGAACTAATGGTAGTAATATTGGAGGTTATGGTATCCAGGTTATGCTTCATCCCAACGGGGAAGGGAAACTGGAGTTCTTCCTTACTGAAAGATGAGGCAATGAGACACATCAGGCAGGGTGACTGTAAGAGCAAACAAACCCGTAAATTGCTCCAGAGGTTTGGGTCCCTGATTTTTTTAATTGGTGTGGGGATGGATTGATCCCGCTGGATTTTCTCTACCTCAATATAATTTAGATCTGTGATCAATGTCTCTTTATTTTTTATTTTTTAAACAGTGTTGCCAACCCTCTGGATTTCATAGTGAGTCTCTCAGTACTTGTTTTATGTTGTTGTTTATGACCCCAGCTTGGGCTTTATTGCTTTGAAAATTTCAGCTTTTCATTTAAAAACAACCAAACAAAAAACACAACCCGGATATTTTTAACCTTCCTGGAAGGGTCAAAAACCAAATAAATGTAATATTTTAGTTAAAAATCCTGAGACCTAAACCAAACAAACAGAAATCTTTTTGGAGGAAGCACATGTCCTCATTCATGAATTTTTGAAGGTTTGGGGTTGGCAAGATGGTGTCTATATCAAAGCTTCTGCTGAGTGTTTTCTTACAGCTTCCTCCATTTCATAAGGGCATCCCCAGAATGGGTCTTCCCAGCAGTTCCTTAGCATGTTTAAGTTGCCCTTGCTGTCCTGATATGAACAGGGGACTGGGCCTCTTGCTCTTAAAAACCTCTGTCTGTGGGACTCCCACACAAAAGGAAGTCATGACTATAAATGCATAAGCTCGATGGATGTTCCTTTAAGGTTTAGGGCCAGTCTGTGGTGTGATCCTATTTGTGTCTGCTGACTAGTGATTCTTCCCGAGCTGAGCCTGTTCCTCTCTCCCCTTTAGAAGTGAAGACTCTTTGCTTTACATTGTGCAAATCCCTTACTTGTTTTCATTAAGGATTTAGTCATAGAGTTTAAGGCCAAAAGGGATCACTAGATCTAGTCTGTAGCACCCACATGCTAAACCCAACCACTAAAACAAGACCAAAATATTACAACCCACAGGAGACTAGACTAGACTATTCTGTGCCACAGGCAGAGAATAGACAAGACTGAGGTGCATTTGTAAACCATATGGAGGACAACCACAATCCTGATTAAAATAGACGGATTCTGCAGCAAACTCACATGGCAACAAAGGAATTGAAACAACAAGTGATGATTCACAAGGCCTCACTTAGATCCTTTGATTTCATTATTCCAACTCTGCCTTTGCCCATTTCTATTACATTTCCAGTTTCCGTCTTCCCCCTGCCACAGCTGCTGCCAGAGCAGGAAGGCTCTGCAGTTGGATGAGTACCTGTACCATTCTCTCTTGCATACAACATCCACCTTGAGAAGGCTTCAAGACTGATTGTATTACTGATCAGCATAACTCTGCTCCTGTTCTTATTGAAGTCAATGAGCAGTTTGCCATCTAATTCAGTGGGAACAGAATTGTACTGCATACATGTATTCTGTTGGGTCAGGGACTAAAAGTCCTATTTATCTCTCTTTGTTAGACTGCAACATGAGTCAGAGGCAGCATCCTTCAGCTCAAAGCACAGGAAGAACTCCTTGGTGAGGATGTGGGTAAAAACGCTAAACTGGTTCAAGATTGAACCTACTCCAGCTTTTGCTCCTGAAAATTATCATTGAAATTGGATCCAGCTGAAGTTAATGGAGCATTTTCTATGGGGAAGGACAGCTGGATTGGCCTATTAATGGGAGATTGCATTTCTCCGCTGAGGCACTAGTAGGTAGAATTCACTGGCCTGTGTTATGCAGGAGGATAGACAAGGTGAGCATGAGGGTCCCTTGTGGCTTTAAATATCGACGGTCGGTTGGTTGGTTGGTTTGTTTTTAAACCAGAAGTCCTGATTCTCAAGGCTGGCTGTACAGTGTTTGGTGTGAGATACAGTGGGCATTTTACACCACGCTTCCTGCTCTACAGCTCTAGGGCTGGTTGACTCTAAGCATAAGTTAGTGCAGTCTCAGAACTTGCGGTTGCCTGAGGCTTTTCTAGATAGTGGAAATGGCCAGAGCTAGTAACAACCTGGCTATGCCTCTGGCCTCCCCCAGACACTGTAGCACCTGTCGCTGGCTTGGTGTGTAAGGTCTTTGGGTCAATTCCTCTAACTGTTTTACCTTCTGTTGTTCACCAGCCCCATCTCTCTGGCTTATTTTTCTTTCCCTTTCCATTGGCAGAGCAGCTATTCTCCTCTGGGACCCCGGGCAAAGCTTTGCTCTAAGTATTATTTTCAGCTTTTCAATGTCCTGTTACATGGTCATGGGTGATCTATAAATAAAAAACTTCTCTTGAGTGATGTAACACTGTGGTGCGTAAAGCTGCTCCCTCTGGGTCTGATTCCTGGGTCTGCTACGACCCCTTTTGCCACTCCATTGGTACAAAGACCCATGAGTTGGCCACTAGAGACTTCCTCTGTCCAAGTCAGATTGTGTTGTGCTGCACTTTCTAGTGGGCAGCTGACGTGCTGCAATTGGCTGAGAGCAACCCAGTCAGCAGAGGATTCGCATCTGGCACTAGACAGGAGTAGTGAGGCCTTGAGCAGCAGCAGCCTCCAGGTCCCCTCACTTACCGGGCTCTTTTTCTGGCCTACGGGTTACTCCAGGGCCCAGCAAAAACTGCTTCTCTTCCTGCTGAGAGCCACCACTCTCTCAGGTCCATGCCCTGTTGTAGGAGGAGGGAGCATGGACCAATGTGGATGGGGAGCGGGGGGAGAGGATGATCTGAGAACCTGTCTGAGGGAGGCGAGCTGGTGCAGGGGGTCTGGTGCAGTTTAGGATTCTCACGAGTATGTTTACTAAGTGGCGTCGTGCCATCATTGGTGGTTTCAATACGTGCTATGATTGGTAGAATTGTGGCATTGGTGATGCCACAATTACAAAAATGCTGCTATTATAAATTTGCTGCCCCTGCAAATTTGCCGGCCTAGGCCTTGTTGGTGGAAGCGATAATACCTCGCTGCCTAGAACCTCTCATGTTTTGTCTTAAGACAATGACCTGCTAAATTGGTTACAAAGTAAAAACAGCAGCATATATAGATGAAGTGGGTGGCAGTATGGGCCAGTGGATAGGGAACAGGAAACCTGGACTCTGACTCACTGTGTAATCTTGAATAATTCATTGTAGCCTCTTTGGGCACCAGTTTCTTCATCTGCCTTTGAAATCTACAAATGAAATTCCTTATCTAAGTGAAAATTTATTATCAGTGACACATTCACTGCTGTTCAACCAGCACATGATCTTGAGTATGGATTAGAATGGATCTGGGGGAATCCTTTCTAGAAAATCAATAGGTGAATTCAGTAATACCATTAGTACTTATGAGCGAGGTCACTTGATGGAACAGTTACATTTAATGTGAGTAATTTTGATCCATTTTCCTGGGGGTGGAGGGAGAGAAGGCAATGGCTGTTTAAAAGCAGGGGATGGGGACGGGACTTCTTTAAGCCTTCTAAGATTGCTAAGAAAGCCTGGTCCATGGCAGGATACTAAATTATCCTCACCTTTGTGTGAAGGACTCAACTAGAGAGAGGCTAATCTGCTAAACTCCTGGTGTTGATGTATAACAAAAAGTTGATCCACTTGTGCATCAAAGGAGAGATTAAAAAAATACAGGAGAAAACTGAACAATTAAAAAGCTGCTGATCAGTACAATTAGGGGAGGCTCAAAGACTATTTATTCAAAAGACTATTCAAGCAGACTAAGGCCTAACCTGCAGTGGAGACTTCCTCAGACTTCAGCCAGTAGTGGAAATAAGTCCCAATTTAATAATCAAAACAGGGTTTAAGTGGAGCATGTATCTTGTGCCGGCTGTTTGCAGGGGGATGAATGTCACCAATGACTTTTTGTGGGTTAAAAGTGGTGGGGTCAAACTAGAAGGCAATGGGTCAAATTCTGCCTGCGCTTACACCCCTGCCACTCTGCTGATTTTAGTGAGGTTTCGTGGGCATAAAAGAAGGCAAGGCCTGGGGTTAATGCTTGCTTGTGGTGAAAAGGAAGACGAGGACTATCACTGTGGGCCCATCTTGTTTTGCATGCTACCATCTGCCTTCATGATGATCTTTATGATAAATTGACTCTTCCAGTAAACAGATTGGTTATGCATTTTCAAGCACTTGTTAAAATCAGCCAATGTTTACACTTTATTTTTGTTCCTTTTTGCCCTGTTTAACTGGTGCTGGTCCTAGTGCGACCTGTTCTGATCAGATATTATCCCACAGAGCTAGCCTGTCAGTTCCTGAGCCCTCTTCCCTAGGAGGTGGTTTGTTTAAACTGGTACAAGCCTGAAGTCATTTGTAAGTCATTAGCATAGCTTCCAAAGCTGCTAGTGGTACAGACCTTGTAACTAGCTACTTATCTGAATGCCCGTTTCCCCTCCGGTAACACAGACCCCTCTGCTCATCTAGTCATCATTTAGAATTCTTTCGGCTTGTGGCATAGTGATGCTGGAACATCCTCAGGAAATAATCATCTGGTCAGATCTGGTAACCAGTACTTCATGTGAAACAGCAGAGGGGAAACTGTGGCTTTGGGCCAACCTTCCAGCTGGGTTCTATCACCTATGGGTGAATGAAGGTAAACCACAGGCTTAGCTTAGTCAGGGCTCTGGGGTTCAGAATTCCTGGAGCGTCTCTATTTCTCTGCTCTGCCTTCTGACCTCGGACAAGTCACTCTACCCCTCTGGGCTTTTCAGTGTTGTTTTCAGTGGCATTTATTGTAACTGACTGTGTCATTGCACCCTTCATTTTGCACCTACAGGCTTTGTGCCAAGACTAGCTCAGTCAGTCACTGGAAGCATAGGTGTTGACTTTTGGTATTGCTGGTGGGTGCCCCAACCCTGCTCTGCCCCGCTCCACCTCTTCCTTCCGCACTCTGCCCCACTCCCCTTAGGTCCTCTCCCCAGAGCATCTCCTGCCCACTGCTCACTCCTTTTTGCCCCCTCCTGCCTTGAAGGTGAGGTGTGTGTGTGTGTGGGGGGGCTCAGCCTCCCCTCTAAACTGGCAATTTTCAGCTTATTTATACACTTCTTTCGTAGTCTGTTATTGAACGTCTATCATTGGCACCTTAATGTAATCATTAAAATAGTAATGAAATATATCATTACATTATCATGAATTACAGTATATTAAAATCATTACACTCAGCTACAAGCTGTCTTCACTAACCATCCCTGTGTAAAGACACTGAATTTACTCTGGGTTTCACACCTGCTCAGGGCCTGTTTGGGAGCTGAGGGCCACTGATGGCTGTGGGAAGAAGGTGGATGGGAGGAACAAGCAGTGGGGAGTCTTTCCCCCTCTGCCTTCTTCTTTCTCCTCTTGCTCTCCCTGCCCCTTCCCTTTTCTCTTGTTTCTTCCTTAAGTCCTTGCTCCCCTTCTTTCTTCCCACTCATGTCCCATCTCTCTCTGCTCCCCACCTCCTGGGTGCTCTGGCTGGTGGCTGCTCCCATCCACACACTCAGGGGAAGAGGCGGTTCTCCCTCCTTGGGTGGGAAAGTTGCCTAGTGGTTAAGGCACAGGCCTCAGGCTCAGGTATTCTGGGTATGATTCTCGGCTCTGCCAGAGACTCCCTGCTTACCTTTGGGAAAGTCACTTCACCTCTGTGTGCCCTAGATCCCACCTGCCAAATGGGGCCAATACTGACCCTGCCTCCTTGGCTAAATCCAGTCATGGCTGTGTGGTGGTGGTGATGATGATGGAAATGGAGATGCCAATGTGGGTAGATTTGGGCTGAATTAACCACAGCCTGAGTGAAAGCCAGCTCCGCACAGGGGACAACGAGGGAGAGAGGGGCTCCGGCCAGCTCTGAACAGAGGGGGATCAGGGCTTCAGCCCTGCTGAAGGCTTCTGCCACGAGGGTGGCTGAGGCTCCTGAGCCAGGGACTTCATCCCCACATCTTCTGCCAGGGTCCAGGGCTCTTCCGCCTCCCCGCCCCGTGTGGCACCTGCCAGGCTCCGGGGCTTCTCCTGTCTTCTCCTCCCCCCCCCCCACCAAGCATGGCACCTGCCAGGCTCCCTTGGGTCCCCTGATGCCTGCTGTGGCTGGAGTTGAGCCTAGCTGGCAGGGAGCAGCCATACAGGTGGACGCCATGGCCATCAGTCCAAGAGGTGTGGGGTGTGAGCAGGGGCTGGCTGTGCTGCTGCTGATAGCCCAGCACTCCTGCCCATGCCTAACCCTAAGGCTTTTTTGTGAGACAACTCACTCAGCCTCTGCCGGAGCAGGGAGGCAGGAAACAGTTGATCTGAGCCTACCTGCCAAACAGCTGATCGCAGATGCATGCAGGCTACCCACAGGAAACAGCTCATCTGCCAAGGCACCCACAAAATAGTTGATCCTTGGCTGCCATGGGGCTGGGCATCCCAGTGGGTGCTGAGCATCCTCTATTCTTTTTTTTTTTTTTTCATGTGAGTGCTCCAACCTGGAGCACCCATGGAATTGGCGCCTATGGCTGGAAGACTTTCCAAACAACTTGCCTGCTTTCGGACTGGCTGTGCCTCTATGTGGTGAGCTCTCTAGGGCAAAAAGACTCACAATGTTGACTCTCATTCGATTTGTGATCCACTCTAACACCCAGATCCTCTTCAGCAGGACTACTGCCTAGCCAGTGATTCCTCACTTTGTAATTGTGCTTTTGATTTTTTTTCCTTCCTAGGTGTAGTATTTTTGCATTTTTAGTTATTGAATTTCCTTTTCTTGATTTCAGAGCAATTCTCCAATTTCTCAGTCATTTTGAATTCTAATCCTGTCCTCTAAAGTGGTTGCAGCCCCTCTCAGCTTGGAGTTGCCTGTACATTTTATAAGCATGCTCTTCACTCCATTATTCAAGTCAATAATGAAAATATTGAATAGTATTGGACCTAGAACTGACCCCCTGCAAAGCCCCACTGGAAACACCATTCCAGTTTGACAGTGAACCATTAATGATTATGCTTTGAGTACAGTCTTTCAACCAGTGATGCATCCACCTTATAGTAATTTCATCTAGAACATTTCCCTGGTTTGCTTATGAGAACGTCCATGGGGGACTGCTAAAAGCTTTAATAAAATCGAGATGTATCACATCAGCTGCGTGTTCCGTATCCACTAGACCAGTATGCTAGCAAGTAAATATCAAGGTAGACATCAAGATGCAATATTTACTGGGCTACCCACCCTGTCCCAGAAATCACTGCGAGCTATAGTAGATTAAGGGCAGATCCTTAGAGTTGGGAGTAGGGCACGCACAGGATACATCTGCACCTTCACAGCTGCAGAAGAGGTAGGAGCTGCAAGATTTCAAGTGCTGGCTGTAGGCACCTCATCCTCTTGGATCCATAGAGCAATCCTTTACCGGTCACTGAGCCTACTTCCAGCTCTGGACCTACATCTGCTCCTAATCCACAGTAAGCAGGAGTTCTCCCTGTTGTGGAGCGGGCCCTGTTTTTTACTCCAAAATATCCAACCCCAACTCGCACCCATAAAAAAACATGCACTTTCCTCTTTCTGTGTGTGGCACACATCTCAAGCAGAGGAAAATGTATGATTTTTTCATTCTGCTTTTTATCGGTGTGGGATGTGTGTGTGTTAGTTAAAGGGCGCTTCATTCTTTTTGTTTGCCTGATAACTCTGGCATCATTTTCCTTTGCAGGGGCACTGGTTGCTTTTGGAGATCCATGTAACCTGAAGACTTTCGATTAAAAAGCAATCAAAGAGGCAATTACAGGATCTGGCTTATTGCTTTTGTTATATCCTTAACTCTTCCAAAATGCTGCCTCCTCCTCGCTTTGTCACTTCCTCTCAGGGTAGGGGTTTTTTTTTATGCTGCAGCAGAATGAGCTTTATGAGCAACAAAAATAGAACAAGGCTAAATACTTGGGCCAAATCCTGCTGTCCTTACTAGGGCAAAACTCACTGGAATGAGAGGGACAGGGTTTAGCCCATGTGGTCTTTTATTTCCTTCAGCAGCTGATCACTCAGAGCTTCCCGGTTCTCTCTTCTGGAAATTGACGTCAGATTGGAGGAAACTGGCTGTCTCTCTCTTTATTGGTATTCAAAGTGGGACTTGTGTCATCTTCCCAGAGCAATAGAGTAGCAGTTCCAAGTCCCAGCAAGGAACCCGAACTGTATCATCACCTCGGGCCAGTTAGTGATGCGTGTGAATTCACGGGGGAGGGGGGATGTAGCGGGGGCGAGGGGAGGTTTATGGGGGACAGCGCGGTGGAGGGGAGAGCTTGGTCAAACGGAAAGACATTGCAGCCCTAAACAAACCACCATGTGAAAGTTCCCACTTCTGGAATGCTCCTCTTCTGAGGCAATAGGTCCTCGGGTACATGATCCTTCCCTAAATCAGCATGAGGAATAGCACTGTTAATTCAGAAAGCTTTTCTTAAAAGGGCCACAAACCACTGGCTAGCTGCTTGCTGTCATTTCTGTGCTATCGTTTTGTTGGTAATGAAGAAAAATTACTCGAGGATGCGGAGCTCTGCATCGGCTCCTCCATACACATCTACTGCCCAGCCAGTTGGAGTTGGTGATGATGAGGCGTAAGGGATTCACCCCGCACTGGGATTTGGAGTGACTTTTGGGGTGTGGGAGAGGAAGAATTGCTAATTTCTGACGGGAGTGGGTGGGATTGGGATCGTCGCAGATCTGCTGAATTCAGATCTGCTTTAAGGAGAGGCAGGGGCGAAACCCGTTTGCGGACCTAATCCAAAATCGGGGGAAAGATCAGCGTGTCTCGGGGAGCGGAGAGCAGGCTTTACAGGGCTCTATCCTTCGGAGAGCCTCTTCAAAGTTTCTCCTGACGAGGAAGGCTCCCTCGCTGTGTTTCAGCCTGAGACCCTGGCATGATCTCTCCTGGAGGGAGGGCTGGGCCCGGGAGACAGTGTCGCAACCGCATGCATCCAAACGTTGTCCTTTGCAATAGCCTTTCCCCAGGCTGTGGGGTGGGACAGGGCGGCTGAGAGGCGCTCCTGAGATTCCCCTCCCCTGGAGAGGGAAGGTTGGGGTGGGAGAGGGAGTTGTATGTATTTGTCTCTCTCTCAGGACACAGTTCTTGATCATCTTGATTTTCGGAGAGAGACACCCCAAACTGTCCCAGCCGCTGGGCGAGGGCAGCGCCTGCTACTGTAACCTCTCCCTCCGGGGGCAGGAATTGTCCGCTGCGCCTTTAACTGGGGTCGTTACACCGGCGGCCGAGCTGCAGGAAGCAGCAGCAGCAGCGCGTGGTGCCCTGTCGGCTGCTCCCCTCCGGCTCCCGGCGCTGCAGCCTGAACCCCGGGAGAGGTGCCGCTAGAGGCAGCCGAAGGAAACAAATGTGGCCACGGAGCGCAAGACGCCTTGTCTCCCCGTGCGCTAGGAGAGCTCCAGCGGCGAGCCGCTAGGGCGCAGCCGGCTTGGAGAGCGGCGGCCTCGGGCAGGTGCGGGACTCGGTGCTCAGCTGGAGGAGCCGAGGCGCCCGGGGAGATGGCGAAAGCCTCACGCCCAGGTGAGCTGCCTGGGGAGGGCGGGTTTGGCCGAGCGGGGAGGCGCAGCTCAGGCAGGTGCGGGGGGGAAGGAAACACCAAACTCAGGGAATGTGAGGCTGCTGCGCTCTGTGCGCCCAAGCGCATGGGGTCCCTGCCCCATTGGGGCGCGCAGTGCGCGGTCTGCATGCTGGGGTCCCCCCAGCCGCGCGGGGAGGGCACCTGGATGGGCACTAGGGGCCGGGGTCTGTGAGTCGGGGGGCAGCGCTCCTGCTCGGACTGGCGCTTGTGGCTGGGGATGGTTTGGGTACATGCCTCCATGGGCCGAGCTCCTTGTTAGTTAGCCAGGTGGTGGGCACGCTTGAGGGGAGCTGGTGTTTTCTCTTCTGCAGCGGGCGTTTGAATGGCTCGCATTTCTCCCGGCTGTGGGGCGGGTGGGGGCAGCTGCGTGTCCATTTCCTCCATTGCACGTCTCCAGATTGCGGTGCTCGGCCGTTTGGTCCCCAGCGGTGGTTTTGCTGGAGTCAGGGCTCCAGGCACAGTTTTATTGCACGACTGGCTCCCTTTGTAGCACCCCCCGCCCCCCCCCCTCCGGTTTTGCCTTATCATATCGCCCCACCAGGACAAAAATCTCTTGCAAGTCACGCAATGCTAACTTGCATGGTTTCTGGTAGCGTGTACCTTCTCCTGAGATCTAGCCAGCCATGCAGCTAGCCTGAGCATCCTCTCGTGTACATAGAGTTATGAAGCTCTTTGCCAAGGTGCAAGACAAACAAACTTTTCCATGCATGGAAACACCACTTAATTTGCTCCTCTTTTTCCCAGCTAAGTTTATTTAGGCTCCCAAGAGGCTCTTTTCTCTTGATCGGTGCCTGTAGCATTTAGCTGAAAGCATCACATGTGGTTTTCATTCATCTTTACACTTCATTGTTGAAAATCTTGAGCACGGCTTCTTTTTTTGGGGGGGGGGAGGGGGTAAGAAGCTATATCGCTTGAGATCTATTTTTGTTGTAGAGGGGCTTCCTAAATTATTTCTGCTCCACCATTACTTCCTTTATTTTATACCCCCTCACTGAAAAGGTGGAAAGAGTGAACGAACTAGAAAGCAGAAGCAGCTTTTTGAAATGGGGTTTTAAGAGATCTGGAGGGAAACCCTGCTTTTTGACAATAATACCACTTGATACATTTTTATCATCAGTGAAACTGGTGCTTCTCCCCAAGTAGACTTACTGAGCTAACCCATTTGTTCAGAAAAGGCTTGTAGGACAAAGTGCTGATTCCTTATCTGCCAAGAGGCAAAGGAATGCGACTGGTGTGGTTTTTTTTGTGTGTCCATATTGTAAATTTCATCTTCCTTCTCCCACCTTCCCACTGGATTTGATTACCTGTCTAATGGATTTAGAAACATGCATGTACCACAAGATTGTGTTGCAGGGATGGGTTTAGAGGAATGCTCTACTAGGTATCAGCTGCTGAAAATGAGTTGGGAAAAATCGCGGAAGTGAGACAAGGCAGGTGGTGCAATGCACTTGATCATATGTATGGGTGAGTGATGCTGCCTTCTAGTGGTTTGCCAGCAGAAAAGATAAGAAACCTGTTAGGGCTACCAGGAAAAGGTTTCTTCTAGCTCCTGTGGAGAGGCCTGTGGTTTTGGAGCAAAAGGCCTGACTTCACTTGAACTAAAAACCTGGCTTGCAGCAATGTGTGTACCAGACTTACTGGTATTGTGACCACTATTGTCTGCAAATGGATTCGTTAAAGTGGGGTGGACATCTTTCTCCATCTCAGATTTAAAAGGGATGCTGTCGTGTTTATAAACAAAAGCAAATGTCTTTAGCTGGGAGGAGAAACATCACATTGGGCAGATGCAAACTGATGGCAGCCCTTGAGAAATGGTGCCCTTGAAATAGAGAACAGTAGTAATCAACCAAAAGGAAACATGCTGTTAAATAAAACAAACTTTTTAAACCCAAAGGAGATAATTTGTTTAAAAGAGTGGGGAAAAAAATCCAATTGACCTTCTCGTATATTGATTCGTGTTTCTTTCCCTTTGCACAATGAAAATCGGGAAAGTCTTTCACTGGTGTTTGGGCTGCATGTACTGCAGGGATTTGCTTATTTGTTTAAACTCAGCTCGGTTTGCACAGAATTTTAAAAGATTATAAATGAAGGTTACGTTTTTATTGATCTTGGAGTTTAAACAAAATATAACATTTATGCCAGATTTAAGAGGCTGGTGCCTCCCCCTTTATTTTTATTTTAAAGAAGCATTTAAAAATGAATAACCTATCAATAGGGACTGTTCCAGAGCTATCTGTGTGAGGAGCAATGGAAATGAGTTACATTTTAGAAATCTTACTGAGGCTATTGGTATGAACTGGAATTATGCAAATGTACCAAAATGTGTGTGTGACTTGCTTGTATTTTACCTACATGGAAATTGCTGTTTCCTGGTGTCGAGCCATCTCAGATCTGAGACTTCATTGCAAACACAGGGGAAATGACCTTTCCAAGGTCACTGCTTTCAATTCCTAGCATGGTAGGGGTTCAGGTCCACCCACTCATGCATTTGATCAGAATATCAGATTACATGTGAGATCATGATGGGAGGGAGAATGTGTTTTGGAGGGTCAGAATCAGTCTGTTGCTTGCCTAGGCTGCATCAGTAAAAGGTGTGATTTGATTATTTTTTTAATTGATCTGGAGATCTGACCGAGGGGTGGGTTCTTCAGATGCTGAGCAATTGGCGTAAGGCCCTAATCTTGCAAATATTCAGGCATATGTCTCCACTGGGGCATGTGCTTAAGCATGTGTAGATTGGAGCCTATGATTTTCAGGCTTACTACCTGTTGTCTTCCCTTTCTGCATCACTTTACAACATGCTGCAGTGACTCCAATGTTAGCCCCTACCCAGAAAGCCAAATACTTTGTTGTGAATGCTGGATACTTTAGAGATGGTGCAGGCAGCCCATCCACAGTAGCTGCTGAATATTCTCTAACCTTTTCATATCTTCTATGGATTTGGGGAGAGAGTTGGAGGAGGCGGTGGTGCTGGCTGAAAGGGTGGTGAAATTAATTCTACTGTTGGGGAGTCACTCTCTAAGGATTCAAGAAGCAGATCTAGGACATATGCCACATTTGAAAGAAACCATGGAAAAGTTCAGTCTGTGATTTGCAGCTTAGATTGTTGTCTCTCTAACCCCGCCCACCCCCGTGCTGCTAGTCAGCGACACCATAGGGTGCAAGAGCAAAAATGTCAATTGTTGCTTAAAATAGTAGCTCAAAGGCAGATGTGGCTAGTTTTTGTTTTTGTTTTCTATAGTTGTTCAGCAAATGTATGCTGGCCTGATTACATCATCAGCTGCAAAATTGCCAGTCGAAGGAAGTATGGTAGATAACCAGGGGCACGTCATTGTTGGAATGCTATTAGAGGGAAAACATTGGGCCCGAAGGGAAGAGACTCTGATAGCCGAAAATACTGAGACTGGTGATGATGAGGAACAGCTGCATCTTGCATTCTTTTGAGCTCTAGGTAGTGTTTTGTCACCATCCCTCTATATCTGTGGGTCTCGACCAGGGGTACATCAATTCATCTAGATATTTGCTTAGTTTTACAGCAGGCTACATAAAAAACACTGGCAAAATCCATACAATCTAAAATTTCATATAGACACTGACTTGTTTTGTTCTGCTCTATGTACTGAAATACAAATACAATATTTTATATTCTAATTGGTTTATTTCATAATTACATGGCAAAAATGAGAAAGCATGCAATTTTTCAGTAACAGTGTGCTGTGACACTTGTATGTTATATCTGATTTTTGTAAGCAAGTTGTTTTTAAGTGAGGTTGAATTGAGGGTATGCAAGACCAATTCAGACTCCTGAAAGGGGTCCAGTAGTCTGGAAAGGTTGAGAGCCACTGCTCTACATGGTAGCCCTTCTGGCTGAGTCTGACTATCTTAATTTGTCTTATGCTCTCTACCGCCTTTGAAAGAGCCACCCATACTGTTGGCTTCAGCAGCAGTGTGCTCCCCTGGTTCTCATCTTAGATGACTTTCTTCAGATGCCGCGGCTGCTCCCACTGCTGCTGCTCCTCTTCAGTTCCCCTTCCCAATCTGATGGCTGTCAAGGCTTGGTCCTTGATTTTCTTAATCTGCTCCCTTGGCTTCAACTTCTACTTGTGTCCAGAAGATGGTTCCAAAGTCAACTCCTGTCCCTGACATCTCCTCCTCTGTTTGGTATCACATCCCCTGAGGTCTCTGTTGCGTGTCCCAAGGCTTTCTTGAGCTCAGTCTTTCAAAAATGGGACTCCATTACCTTTGCCATAACTCCCTCCTCTCTGGTTTTCTCTCGCTCATTGCTGACAACTCTGCTAGTCTTCTGGACTTGGTGTCCTCTTTGTCTCTTTCCTTCTTCGCCCATCTCCCCCAGTATCCAGTCTCTCTTTCCAAACACTACCTCAGCATCCCCCAGACCCACACTTCTGTCTTTATACCACCCATCACCCCCTTGTCTGGACCTTGACAATCTCTTGGCTGGATTATTGTAACTTCCTTCTTGGTTTTCCCTATCTGCCATGTTTATGGTCCACATCCTTTGCTGTCACTGTGGTCATGTCATGTCCTCTTCTAATTACCTCCCTGAATTTGTCAGTCACTGTGTTGCATACAGGTTCCTTGTCCTAACCTTTAAATCCTTACATGATATTGCACAATGGATCCTTTCTGGCTTCCTCCACTTTCCCCATTCAGCCTTGCCTCACTGCTCCTTTTGTCTCTTTCATGCAGTTGGTTTCTTGTCCTTCATTCTGATGCCTGCTATGCTAGGAACATTCTCCCACCTCTTGTCTGCCAAGCTCCCACTCCCTCTTGTCCTCTTTAAATTCCTTCTTTGTAAACCCTTACTTCCAGGAGATGCTTCCTTCCTTTTGTCCTCCCTTCACCCTTTTATGAACCATTGATGTTTGACTTGCCCTCCCCCCCAATCTGCAAATCACTGCCTGTGGGCACACCTCTGATTTTCACTGAGGTACAGCAATTGGTTTCTGTGCAGTGTATTGCAAGACTGGGACCTTGGACTATAGGGCTAGAGAGCTGTGCTAACTTAACCAGCTGAGGGACTGGCCTGCAAGAGGTATTTTATACAGTGCCTCGTATGAGGGGGTCCTAGTCCACGATCAGTGATCCTGGGTGCTACTGAAATAATATGTTCCCTGTCCCTTCAGAAGAGATTGCTCTGTTTGCGAAGTGCAGTGCAAATTTACAGTGGAACATGTACCAATAATGCCCATTGGAAATGAATTCCTCTTGTCACCTAGGCCTCAAAGTACAAGAGGCTATTAGTTAGCACTGTTGTGGCACAAAACATGGAGAGGAGATGACATATGACTAGGGGGACAATGACAAATAAAGTAGGGGAAGAATCTGATGCAAATTTAAAGCCACCTAGTAGTATAATAGACTGATCCATTGATTTTTTTTTTCCTTCCTGTGATGCTCAGTCGATGATAGTCATCACTTTATGATGATGTCTTCATATGCAGTAATCTCAGGTGTTGACAGACATCACAATTTGACCAGTCAAGAGGTGGTAAGAGAGTGCAAGAAGTAAGCCCTGTCCCATTTTAGAGGGGCAGCTGAAATGCAGGTTTGCCTACAGGAGCGCACATGGGCAGGGCCGGCTCTTCCATTTAGGCAACCTAGGCGATCGCCTAAGGTGCCAGGATTTGGTGGGGTGGCATTTTGCTGGCCTCGGCAGCAATTCGGGGTGGGGGGTCCTTCCGTGCTCCGGGTCGTCGTCGGCAATTCTGCAGTGGGTCCTTCACTCGCTCCGGGACCTGCTGCCGAAGTGCCTTGAAGACCAGGAGCGCGGAAGGGACCCCCCCCCCCCCCCGTCACAGAATTGCCGCCAACGAACAGGAGTACAGAAGGACCCCCGCCTAGGGCGCCAAAAACCCTGGCGCCTCTCCTGCACATGGGTGAGAGGGCTAGGAATTTAACCCAGGAGTCCTAATGCCCCATCTCCTGCTCTAACTGATCACACTCTGTTACCGTAAGGAGAAGCCCCAGCAACTCTAGCCAGATGCTGCCTTGGAGTAATGACTAATATTTTTTAATGGGTCGTGTGAATTTCGTACTGGACCACGGAGGGAGATCCTCGAGCCACTGTTGAAGCTTCCCCATGCTTGTGTGCTGAAATCCTGATCCACCTATCCCTCCCAGAGGAGGCAAGAAGATAATTCGGTCACTGTGTCCACCGAGATAACCAATTGTGATTGCTTTTTGTGATGTGGGCATCTGTCTAGTGGGAACTCATTTTGAAGAAATCTGTTTTTCATTCCTACTCCAGAAGCCTGGGAACAAGTCATTACTAGTAGATGACCCCCTTGATGAGAAGCAGAAGAGAGCAAACAACTGTTTTGAACCAAATCTGTTCTTCAGTTAATTTTCTCTTGCTCATGTAGTGTACCAAGTCCAGCTGCTCAGTACTGCTCGCTGTTCTTTGCAGGTGGATCCTGCTCTCAATGGCAAATCTCTACTTACTTCAGAAGTAAGGGAATCAAGTCTGTGATGGGATCTACAGATCCCACACTGAACCAGGGCAGGGAGCAGAGCAGTACTGGGCAAGGGAGGTGCTGCCTTCAAGGCATGCTCCCAGTGGAGGAACAGATTAAAAAGAAGCTGGTAGCCCAGGAGACAGGCCAATGAGCTGCACGTGGCACCGGGAAGCCAGGCTGAGAGCTGTGCCAGGAAGGGCAACAGCTTTGTGAAGGCTGCTCTAGTAGCAAGGACTTGTATCCTCTCTCCTCTCCCCCCTCCCCTCCCAGCCCCCTTTGGGAGTTGAAAGTCCAGAGAGAGCGACTGACTGAACAGGACATTGAGAATCCAAGACAGCAACTGCTTCCCAAACAGAGGCACTCCAGACTGGTGGGAAGTGACCCAGGGGAAACATAACTTGGCTGGAATCTCTGATATACGCCTCATGCCCCGGCTGGGACTTGGTGGAGTGGGTGGTCCCTGGTTTCCCCTACCTTGCCTCCCTACTTCTTCGTAGTGATCAGTCTCTGGGGGAGCAATTAGAGCATGAGGGGATGATTGAGCAAAGGGCCCCTATAGGACAACTAGGCCGGAAGATATGGTAAGACCATGAGCTGACCACTAGGCAAGCTGGTCACCAGACTTTCCTGCTACAAAGCCCTAATCGAGGATATTGTTCATCACTGTGGAACCTTAATCTTGAGCACAGCAGAGCAGAAAGCAACCGCTGTTGGAACTGTGTTTTATCTAGCCATGGGGTGGCCAACCTGAGCCTGAGAAGGAGCCAGAATTTACCAATGTACATTGCCAAAGAGCCACAGTAATACATCAGCAGCACCCCCACCCCCGCCGCTCCCAGCGCCTACTGGCAGCCCTGTCAAATAGCGCCTGCACCTCCTGATCAGCTGTTTTGTGGCATGCAAGAGGCTCTGGAGGCAGGGGAGGAGGAGCGAGGACCTGGCAGGCTCAGGGGAGGGGGCAGGAAGGGGTGGACTGGGGGCAGGGCCTGTGCCAGAGCCAGGGGTTGAGCAGTGAGCACCCCCCGGCACACTGGAAAGTTGGCGCCTGTAGCCCCAGCCCTGGAGTCAGTGCCTATACAAGGAGGCACATATTAACTTATGAAGAGCCACATGTGGCTCTGGAGCCACAGGTTGGCCACCCCTGAGTCGGTTGGATCAGACTTTCAGGTGCTTAGCAGTCAGCACTCAGAGATGGGGCCAGATTTTTCCAGAGAGCTCCGCTCTCAATGAAATCCTGAAATAAAGGCCAGATGTTCAGAACCACTTAGAACTCAGTAGTTCCCACTGTGATACTCAATGCCAGACTTTCTCGCCAAACATGTTATAGTCTTTTGAAAGTCTGGCTGCTTCCTCTGGTGCCTAAATATAGGAGCTGTGCTCTTTAGAAAATTCTGGTCCTGAAGACTATTCCCTCCCCTTCTCTCACTAACGTAACTGTGGAGTGGTTTATGATTTCAGTTCAGTCCTCCCTCTGGGGCTGAGAGCTGCAACCAGTGGAAGGTCTGCATCTGGCTTAGTAAAGATGAGCTATGCCTGTCCCCTGCTTGGTGCACAGAGCACCTCCGCTGATTTATTGCTTAGCAGCTAAAAGCTGAATCAAATGTCTCTGAGCTGTACAAGACCTTGAGGGTGTTTTTGACAGCACATAAAACTGTTTGTTCAATGTATCTTATAATTAGTTCCCTTGTGTTCTTCGCAGTGTAATGGATCTTTAATTACTTAAAAGGAAAAGCTGCCGATACAATATTAAAAACATATTGCAGTGTGTCTGAGCAACCCACAATATACTTTTGTGGTAGCTTAAGCGCAGCCCTGTGCTAGATGAAGTACACTGGAATGCTTGGGTCCTCTGAGCTGATACGTCTTCACTAGAAATGCTGCAGGGGTACAGATGTGCCACTGTAGTGCTTCAGTGTAGACACTTACTGTAGCGATGGCTGGGTTCTCCTGTCGCTGTAGTTAATCCACCTCCCAGAGAGGTGGTAGCTAGGTCAATGGAAGAATTCTTCTGGTGACCTAGCTGCGTCTACACCAGTGGTTAGGCTTAACTAAGTTGGTGGGGGTGTGGATTTTTTCCCCCCCCACGTGCCTGAGCAATGTAGCTGGGTCAACCTAACTTTTAAGTGTTGACATGTGTTAAGAACACATACACATTTGTTTTATTGCTTTCATCACAATAGGTTAGATCAGAGAGAATCTCAAATGAGAAATAAATCCTAATTCCTTAGGTTTGTACAGTGTCACCATTATGGCTCTTGGCCTTGTGACTGGGAGTTGGGAGATCTGGGTTTGATCCCCATCTCTGCCACAGATTTCATTATGTGACCTTGGGCAAGTCTTGTAAATCCTTATCCTTCAATAAAGTCTGTGTGGCTGGGTCCCACATAGCTGCACTTACATCAGTAGGTCTGCCTGCATGCAGCTCTTTGCAGGACTGAGGCCTTAATCTCTTTCTGTCTGAGTTCCCCATCTGCAAAAAGGGTAGAGAATATTATCTCTTTCCTTTGCTTTATCTAAGCTTTTTGGGGCAGTGACTGTCTCTTACTATATGTTTGTACAGTGCTTACCCCAATGGGGGTCTTGTTCTCAGCTGGGGCATCCCAACTGTAAAGGATATTTTAAAGTGACTGTTTAGTATTTGTACATGTAATCTGGCAAATTGAAAATGAAGCCACTGGGAAATAACAATGTGTAACTTTGGCCTTTAGTAAGATTTAGTAGCATAGTTGCTAAATAGCGCTATGCAGAAAGCTCTGTTAGATAACTTAATGGGTAGTCAGAGAGGCTCCTGATAGCTTCAGAAAAGCAGACTAGAAAAATATTATGTAGCACATGGGATAAGAAGGAAGCTCCTCTCATGGATCAGTGACTGGTTAAAAGATAGGAAACAAAGGGTAGGAATAAATGGTCAGTTTTCAGTATGGAGAGAGGTAAATAGTGGTGTCTCCCAGGAGTGTGTACAGGGCCAGCTCCAGGCACCAGCTCAGCAAGCAGGTGCTTGGGGTGGCCAAGGGGAAAGAGCGGCATGCTGGGCTCTTCAGTGGCGGATCCCTCTCAGAGGGAAGGACCTGCAGCTGAATTGCCACCGAAGAAGAAAGCGGCATGGTGGAGCTGCCGCCGATCGTGATCATGGATTTTTTTTTTTTTTGTCTGCTTGGGGCAGCAAAAACCCTGGAGCCAGCCCTGGGTCTGTACTAGACCCAGTCCTTTCAACATATTCATAAATGATCTGGAAAAAGCTGTAAACATTGAGGTGGCAAAATTTGCTGATGATACAAAACTACTCAAGATAGTTAAGTCTCAGGCAGACTGCAAAGAGCTACAAAAGGATCTCACAAAACTGGGTGTCTGAATTTCATCTATCAGAGGGGTAGCCATGTTAGTCTGGATCTGTAAAAGCAACAGAGAGTCCTGTTGCACCTTATAGGCTAACAGACGTATTGGAGCATGACCTTTTGTGGGTGAATACCACTTCGTCAGATTTCATCTGCCATTTTCTTGCCCAATGTTGATAAATGCAAAGTAATGCACATTGGAAAACATAAATCCCAACTATACATATAAAATGATGGGGTCTAAATTAGCTGTTACCACTCAAGAACGAGATCCTGGTGTCACTCTGGATAGTTCTCTGAAAACATCCACTCAATGTGCAGCAGCAGTCAAAAAAGTGAACAGAATGTTGGGAATCATTAAGAAAGAGATAGATAATAAGACAGAAAATATATTGCCTCTATATAAATCCATGGTACGTCCACATCTTGAATACTATCTCAAAAAAAGATATATTGGAATTGGAAAAGGTTCAGAATAGGGCAACAAAAATGATTAGGGGTATGGAACGGTTGCCATATGAGGAGAGATTAATAAGACTGGGACTTCTTAGCTTGGGGAAAAAAGGCAAGAAAGAGGGGATATGATTGAAGTCTATAAAATCATGACTTGTGTGGAGACAGTAAATAAGGACAGGGGTGGCAGGTTTGTATAATTTTTGGTGGTGCCCAGAATTTGTCCAAGTCTCCCCGACCTGCCTAAGGCTCTAGGAGGGAGTTTGGGTGCAGGAGAGGTGTGGGGTGCAGGCTGTACAAGGGAGTTTGGGTGAGGGCTGTTGTCTGGGACAAAGGGTGTTTGGGGTGCAGGAGAGGGTGAGGGATGTGGCACTTACCTTGCGTGGCTCCCAAAAGTGACTGGCACACCTCTCTGCTAGCGGCTCCTAGGTGGGGGGGGGCAGGGCGGGGAGTCTCTGCGCTGCTGCCCACAGACACTGCCCCCACAGCTCCCATTGCCTGCAGTTCCCGGCCAATGGGAGCTGTGGAGTCGGTGCTCGGGGCGGGGGCTGCATGCAGAAACACTCCCACCACCTGGGGCTGCCGGAACATGTTGGCTGCTTCCAGGAGTGGCACAGAGTGGTGCCGGGCAACTGCCTTAGCTCCACTGTGCAGCTGGGGGCCCCCATGCCCTTTTAAAATTGGCTGGGGGTGGCAGGCGGGACTGGGGGATGCTCCAGGAGAGGCGTGTGGGGGCAGCAGGCAGGGCTGGGGGAGAGACCCGGCCCCGAACATTGGTGGAGCCGAGCACCCGGGCCCTGAATATTCCTGGAGTACAGGCACCACAGGCCCATATAACTTGCCACCCCTGTAAGGAAGTGTTATTTACTCCTTATAACACAAGAACTAGGGGCCACCAAATGAAATTAATAAGCAGCAGGTTTAAAACAAACAAAAGGAAATGTATTTTTTCGCACAGTGCACTGTCAACCTGTGGAACTCCTTGCCAAAGAAAGTTGTGAAGGCCAAGACTATAACAAGGTTAAAAAAAGAACTGGATAGGTCCATCAATGGCTATTAACCAAGATGGACAGGGATGGTGTCCCTAACCTCTGTTTGCCAGAAGTTGGGAATAGATGATAGGATGGATCACTTGATGATTACCTGTTCTGTTCATTTCCTCTGGAACACCTGGCATTGGCCACTGTTGGTAGACAGGATACTGGGCTAGATGGATCTTTGGTCTGACCCAGTATGACCGTTCTTATGTTCTAACTGCAAAGGTCACTGCTTTCACCACAAATCTGTTTCCAAATGAAAAAGCAACTTGCTCTTTTTTTTTTTTATAGTGGAAAAACTCTCCTGAATTCAAACTGATCATAGTTTTTGTTTGAAATTCTAACCTGGGGAAAGGCTTTAATTAGTGCAATGGTGTCTATTTTCAGTTAATTTCTACTGAGGCTAATTCATGCTCTTCAGTAATTCTATTATGAACGTGGTGGTGTTTTCGGTAGCTTTGGGAACATTCAGTTGTTTTATCTCCATTATCTAGCTTAGTAAAGAAGTAATGTGCCTCAGTGCATTTTCTGTAATCTTTGTGTGATCCAGTTCTGTGAACGCAAACAAGCATAGGGTTTAGTACTGATCCAGAGCACCTGGAAGTCAATGCAAGTCCTTCTGTTGACTTCAATGCATATTAACCATGCCTCAGTGCAGGGGGCTGGACGAGATGACCTCTCAAGGTCCCACCCAGCCCTACATTTTGATGATTTAAAATCAAGCCATTGGGTAGTTCCACTGTAGTAAGCCTTATGGTCAGTAGTATGTAGTTTTTCCCCTAAATGTGTAAATCCTCTTTTAAGTCATTCCCAAGGCAAGCATAGAATACAAAATAAACGGTAGTGAAAATCTATGTTCCTTCACTTCTGTTATGTCAACCCCCACTTCATTTGCACAATACTGTTGTAACAAACAAGCATGATGTAAGTTGTTTGAGTAACTCCATCAGAAATAGCAATTTTTGTAGGAGCTTTTTCAGCTGGGCAGGTAGCATCACAGGAGATCTAAAAATGTTCCACAGTATCTCAGTGGCAGAATAAGAGCCCGCGCAGGAACATCTGCACTGCTATTTTTAGTGCCATAGCATGAGCCTGCATCAGATGACCTGGGCTCTGAGATGTGCTGCTGTGGGTTTTTCCTTATTTGCTTTGTAGATGTACCTTGGTTCACAGCTTTGAGCACTGCGCCATGCTCTTGTCCCAGTTTTTTTTCTTTTGCTGTCATATTATATAAACCAGCCATTTGCCAACAAATCTGGTTGGCAAAATACAATTTGTGTTCAGGTACACGAGCACCTTGTATTCAAACAAGCCAATGCACGTGACAGAAGCATGTGCCTCTTAAAGAGAAATGCAAATATGTGTGTGTAAAGCTTTAACACGTTAGGCAGCTGTAGGACTTTCCTACTACACCAAGTGATTTGCCACAGACGTTTCCTTAAGACCTTGTCTTAAAACACCCAATAATGCCTTTTTGAGGTGTATTTCAGCCTCCGGTTTGGAGACTGGTGATTTGAGAGGGGATGCTTATCGGAGAATTTAACCGAGGTCAAAGAACTTGGATTAAGAACAGAAACCTTGCTAGCAAATAATGATCCCCAGCTTTCTACCCATCTATCTCAAAGTGCTTTACAAAGGAGAGCAAGTATCATCCCTATTTTGTAAATGGGGGAAAACCAAGGCAGGGAGAGGTGAAATGACTTCTCCCACTCCAGTGGCAAAGCCAGAAACAGAACCCAGCTTTTCGTCCCAGTCCAGTGCTCCGTTCACTAGGCAACATTGCCTCCCCAGGCAAACATTCTTCTTGTTTTGCAGGAATTTTTTTGTGTACCAAACACAAACCTAATACCACCTCAGATTTATTCTTCTTTTTAAAGGTGAGGTTCCGTCATTTCTCTCCTCCGTTTATTCTAGTTGGAAGGTAATAGCTTACCTGAGGGGAATGAATTTCATTACTTGAATTAATTTACATCATAAATAAGCCTGCTGCATAACAAGTAACTTATTAAAACAATATTTCTAGGTGTCATTAACTAAGACAGTATTGTTCTTGAATAACAATAGTGTGCCATGGTAAATTAGGGCCCTTCAGCGTTAGTGTGGAGATGTGTGTTTGGGGTCAGGTTTTTTGCGGGTAGGCAGGAGTTGTTTTTAAATTGTGGATAAAATTGGTTTAATGAAAATGCAGAAATAGCACTGCAGCAGGTGCATTGTTTATTGCCTGAAGGTGACTATTTTCATTTCTTTTAGGAAAACTTGAGCAGAAGTGGTTCTGTTATTTGTGTACAACTTGAGGTAAGGGGGAACGTCTGATGTTCCAACTAACTTCAGGGGAAGGGCTTGGTCTCTAAGGTACTTGGTGACTTTCACAGCCTCAATCCTTGCCCCTTCCCACCAAAACAAAACCCTGCATTTTTTGGGGGATTCTGCTCCCTTAATCCAGAGCAATTTGGCACACTGAACGTGTGCTGATAGGACTGTCTCAACTTCTCGTATATGTTTTTTTTAAATGTATGTGTTTATTTGATTTCACAACCTTAATGTTGCATTGTTATTAAATGCCAGGTTTTTTTAATGTTAGTTAAAAGAGAGAGAAACTGACTTGATGTCCCTTGAAGCCGTCCATCTAGCATCCCATGCTGCCCTGCCAACGTGCCTCAGCTATGACCTGGAGAAACCAGATCAAACGCTGCTCTGTAACACAAGTTGCAGCTTTCATTCATGTGGATTGGTGGCACTCAATTTTTGTGATTTGTAACTGAGAGCAGAACGTGGCCAGCTAGTTTGTGGAAGAAAGGAGAGTTTAGTCTATGTGGACCATTCCAGTCCTCATCTGCTGAGACTGGCCGGGATGTGGACAACCATGATGGTGATAACTTTTGTGGGGTTAATACACACAAGATCTGGGCTGAGACCGCTAACTTATTTCATATAAGCATTTAGGTGAGAGTTATTTATGGCCCCCAAATATCTGGGATGAAACTTAGCCCTGGTGTAAGTTCTGTCTGACAGCAACAGCAGAGTTGTGTTTAATTACACCAGACCTGACTTTGAGGGACTGGATTCCAATAGTGACCTGCTAGTAGGGTGACCAGATGTCCCATTTTTAAGAGGACATTCCCAGTTTTTGGGATTTTTTTTCTTATAAGAGTTTATTAGCCCCGACCCCCTGTCCCGTTTTTTCACAGTTGCTATCTGGTCAACCTACCTGCTAGTAGGTGTGGATCGAGATCTTCAACAGTCCTCTGCCAGCCAGTGCCTTGGAAAGAGAGAGACATATATGATGATGATGCCACAAAAATTGTGTTTTTGAGTATGAGAAGGAGATATTCAGATGTTGAGCCAAAAATTTTTGGGCTTCTCCTGAATGCAGTGCATTGGGATGAATGCAGTGTATTGCCTGACCCAACTGCAGAGCACAAGAGTATTCTCCCAGGGACAAGAAGATTGGAACTGGCTCAGTGTATCCTTGAGCCATGTTAAGCCATTTCCCTGCCAGTGAGTCATGAGAAAATGCAACTGGCTGTGTATGGTGCTCTGCCTTATGGTTATAGGTTATAGACTTCAGCTGTGAACTTCAACATCTTAATGCTAAGGAATTTAAAGTCTAGTACAGGTAAATTGGTTAATGAGCTTATTATACACTAGAATTCTTACTTTAACTGACTTTAACACTGTTCAGGAATGACTTTCTTTTTAATTACCAGTTTATGCTAGGAGAGCAGCCGTGAAGTGTGTGTTTTGGGGAGGAAGGGAGCAGCATGATGAATTAGTATACTTTAGTAATTACTTTACACTTTTGAAAGACACCTGCTTTCATGAAAGCAGCTAATTGTTATATTTCCTGGTTGCATTGCTTCAGAAAACACAGCAACAAGTAAATCAGATACTTTGTATAATGCACTGATTATTATATAGGTCATCCGTCCTATGATATTCTGGGGTGCAATCCAGACCAGTGAGGGGCTGTCACCTCTGCGATCGTGGTTGCCTTGCAATGCCTTGCTGTTATAGTTCCCACCTGGCTGCTCACAAATAGCCTGCCAGCATGCAGGTCGCATCCCGAATGTCTACGTATAGCTGCAGCTTTGGTTCAGCAATGCTGACCTCCAGCAGCATCCACCAGTCACACCTTGGCCTCCATCTGCCTTGGTTACTGCTTGCAGTGTGACCCCAACAGCTTCCCAGTCTTGAATTTTCTCCCCCAAAACGTGTTCTGTACTGTTCAGCCCTCTCCTGGACAGTTCAGTTATTTTAGGGGTGTGGTCCATGTAAAGGAGCAATATACAACAAATTGTTTCTTTTAAAGGAGATACCACACAGCCCTGTTTGACCACAACACTGGTTTAGCTTTGATTAAAGACCCAAAATAAGTTAGGATTTTAAGTGAGTACAGCTATTAAGGCATTAAAGTCAGAAATGGTTACACGAAAAATAAAGATAAAATGCTTCCTAGTACTGAACTTAACAAACTAGACTTTGTTCAAGGTGAAATTCTTACCATGGGTTTTCAGCAGCATTGCTGACCATTGCTCCTAAGGTCTAATGGCTGTTTGTTTTGTCAAGAAAGATGGGCGGGAGAGATGCCTTGAGGTGTCTTTTGCCCCTCACTTTTATAGTTCATTCACACTTCGAAAAACATCCTTCTGAGCATGACCCTTAGTTCAAGTTCTTTCCAACTGAGAGTAAGGGGACCTTGAGCCTTATATGCAAATTGAAGTAAACACACAACCCTTTTGTTTTAAGACAGGTGTGTTTTGACCTACCTAATTGGGGTTACTTGAGTTTGAACATGTGCTTTTCACATCAAAGGGGGGGGATTTCATAACTTTATACATAATGTTGCTACATAGATTTCACCATACTACTATTGACCAGTGAGTTACTAGTTTTCAAATGATATCTCACAAGGTGTATTTTGCACAAAGATGATTACAGTAGTATGTAGGGTGTGAATACAGGTGTGTATTGGGTGACACATCCCTTGTGTTGTAAATTGTGATCTTGTTTCAGTAGTAACAAGAATAAAACAGTCTAGGAAGGGAAGGGAATGAGCCTATCTCTCCTTCTATAATTCTGTTAAAAGGTTTCACAATATCTGATATGATGATGATATCTGACCTCTTGCCATAGAATTTGTGAAGAGCTCAAATATCATATTTTTCAGGAGCAGTGCAAGCTGAGAGGGGAGAGAACTTCTTTTCTAGCTTTAATGAGCAGATGCAGCATCCTTGTCCAACCACTTTACTCTTGATCTCTTGCAACCTCTAATCGACAGGGCCAAATTTATCTCTAACTACATGGTCTGCACCAGGAATACAGGTGATATCTTTCCCCCTGAGACCATGAGCCATCTTACATCGTTAAGAACTAGGGACCTCTTCCAGTGTTTTGAATCAAACAACTTCTAGAGGGCCCCTGTTATGCAAGCCTTACTCTCGTGAATAGCCTTTTCTTGTGAGTGTGCGTGTGTGTGTGTGATATGATTACTACTTTACTATTGCTATCACAGCAACACTTTGACGTTCTAACTGAGAACTGGGCCCTGTTACGCTAGGCACTGTGAATACGCCTATTGCGAGATAGTCCCTGCTGTGCAATCTAAATAAACAAGATAGACAAAGGTAGAGAGAAAGGCAGCTTTATTATCTCAGTCTTATGGATGAGGAACTGAGGCACAGAGAGACTATGCTAGGTCTACACTATGGTTTACGTCAGCATAATTTATATTGCTCAGAAGTGTGAATAAATCACTCTCCTGAGCGACATATGTTACGCTGACATAGTGCCGTCCACACCATTGCTTATGTTGGCGCGAGAGCTTCCCCCACGGACATGGAGTTGGAGTAGTTTAAGCCCATCAGCTTGAAGTGGCTACATTAGAGAGCTTTACAGCGGCGCAGCTGCTAAGCTCTCTAATGTAGCTGTAGCCTGAGTGACTTGCACAAGGTGTCACAGAGTCTGACAGAGCTTGGAACTGAATACAGGTCTCCTGACCAGTCCAGTGCCTTAACCACAAAACCATCCTTCTCTCAAACCAGAGTCAGTAGGACTGGTGATGTAATAAGGTTTTGCAGGATTAAGTTAATAAATTGGCAAATATTTTGCAGAAAAATCCTGTGGGTTTTTTTTTTTTGGTTTTTTTTTTAAATAGCTGTTGTTGGGAGAGGGAAGCATAATACCAACCAACGAGTCTAGGATTGGACAAATATTTGCTACTTGTAATTGTGAAAATAACTCTAACTTAGGCCTGGTAAACACTTAAAAATTAGGCTGACCAAGTTACGTTGCTCAGGGGTGTTAAAAATCTTGTGCCATGAATGCCATAGTTAGGTGGACCTAATCCCCTGGTGAAGACATGCCTAGGTTAATGGAAGGATTTTCCTGTTGTCCTGTCTATCACCTCTTGGAGGGGCGAATTTACTGCAGCAATGGAAAAACCCCTTTTGTTGATATAGGAAACATCTATGCTATGGCACTACTGTGACACAGTTGGAGCAGTGCTTATAGTGTAGACATAGCCTGAGGACAACCACCAAAATTAGACCACTGGATTTTCTTTGTAGCTGGATGAGATGGATAATAACATTTTAGAAGTACATGTAAATGCTGGGGGACGGGGGGAGTTGTCATTCTACATTGCTAGTTTAAAATCCTGAATGACATGGTTCATTCATGCTATGTTCAGGAGGAAAACTAAAAATAAGCAAGAAATTTAGCTATATTTCACATGCATCATAGCTTTATCCTAAGAACTTCATTAATTTACTATGTGAACCAGGGCTGGCTCTACAGTTTTCGCTGTCCCAAGCAGCATGCAGAATTGCCGCTGCGGACGGCGGGGGCAGTTCCTGTGTCCTTAGGTGGCAGGTGCGTTTCCGCGGCAGCGGTAGTTTCTATGTTTAGCTCTCTGCGATGGCTTCAGCTAAACATAGAAACTGCCGCTGAATTGCTGCCCCCACGGAAACGCACCTGCCGCCCTAAGGGCACAGGGACTGCTCCCGCCGTCCGCGGCGGCAATTCGGCATGCTGCTTGGGGGCAAAAACACAGGGACTGCTGCCCCTTGCAGATTGCCACCCCAAGCACCAGCTTGGAAGGCTGGTGCGTAGAGCCGGCTCTGATGTGAACACTATTATCCAACATATGTAAAGCAAAATAACCTTGCTTGATTCCTGAATGAGTTGTGTTTGTGCACAGATGTAACAATGGGAGTGGCAAAGTGGAGGTAAAAACTGGACTTCCATAAAGGAAATCCAGAATGTGCTTTTGGAAAATAGCATTTTAATGTTAACAGTAGAAAGAGTAGGTAGTAGAATCCTAATCAAGCAGCACCAGGCATGCTTGTGTTTCCCTGTTTTTGAAGTGACAACTGAAATTTTAACAGAAGAAAATAGCTGACTGTAATCTTGATTATCATAAAATATTTTAAAGGGCAAAGAAAAGTGCATAAATATAGTTTGAATGGAGCCCCTCTCTTGCAAATCCATACAAAACAACATAAGGAAAACCTGACCTCATTATTTAACATTTTCCTCTCAAAGCACTGTAATATGTAGAGAGAATTTTGTTACTTAAAATTTGGTTTCTGTGTAGTTATCTACTTAAATCTAAGGCCACAAACCTGTCTCTCCTATACAAAGGAGAATTAGCCAGGAGACAGGTATATTCGGCTGCAGTAGATTCCATTACCTAAGTGTCAGTAGGAAATTTTTAATTCTGGTTTGTTTGATTAAGACGATCCACATTACAATTCTCTCCAAATAATTTCCTTCTTGCAGCTTGGCTTGTGTGTAGATCTTGCTGAGTTCTGAAAATCAAGCCTAGTCAAGACTTGGCAGCTTAATGTATTTGAGGTTTGTAGAAAGTCTATTAGTTCATTATTTTTAATTGTCTAAAAAGACTAGATGTAAGGAGACAGAGACATCATTAAAGCTGAAATTCTAGTCTAGGGGTAGGCAACTTATGGTATGTGTGCCGTAGTCGGCACATGAGCTGATTTTTGGTGGCACTCACACTGCCTGGGTCCTGGCCACCGGTCCAGGGGGCTCTGCATTTTAATTCAGTTTTAAATGAAACTTCTTAAACATTTTAAAACCTTATTTACTTTACCTAAAACAATCTTTAGTTCTATATTATAGACTTATAGAAAGAGACCTTCTAAAAACGTTAAAATATATGACTGGCACGCGAAACCTTAAATTAGAGTGAATAAATGAAGACTTTGCACACCACTTCTGAAAGGTTGCCGACCCCTGTTCTAGTCCTAGCTTTATTTATTCTCATCCTTGAATTCTTGATTTCGTATCCTTAATGTTGCATTAACACTAGTGTTTTGGGAAGCATGTTGGATTGTCAGTAGAAAAGCCAAACTTTTTGAGGGCCTGATCTAAAGCTCATAAAAGTGAATAGGAAGACTCCAGTTAACTTAGGTGGGGTAGGGATTAGGCCCCTCATGAATTGGTAAGTCTATCTATAGTAACAAATAGAATATTAATGTTACATGTTTTACCCCCCGCCCTTCGCGCCTTCTCCCCCCCCTCCCCAAAAACAAAAACCCATTAACTAGGATCTGCAGATTTGTAACTTAGCCTTGGCGTTGCTATTTACAAAGCCTTTACTTTAGGAAGTGTTAGTCTCCGATGTAAGGCCAGTTCTAGGAGTGGCCCTGAATTGCTGTAAGCATCTTCTTCCAGGGGATGCTGTACCGCTGTGCTGCTCAGCTGGGGGTTTGGGGTTTTTTGCTCTGCTTTGATTGGCTCTGTCTGAGCTTTTTTTGGCTTGGCCACCGAGGGGAAGAAGGGGGTAACGGGAAAAACATTTTGTGTCGTGACCAGCAAAATGGCGCAGACCACTCCTGCTCCTACTGCTTCTAAATTCATAAAGCTGATTTGTTTTAAATGTTTTAAAATAATACCTAATACGTAGTTCTTCTAGCACTCTTCATACATTGATCACAAAGTGCTTTACAAAGGAAGTGTCAGTATCATCTTTTTGATGTCATCCAAGAATTTTTAAATTAAACTTCTGGTTGAAATGTTGCACTTTTGCTTTAGACAGATAAGCACAACATAGTCCTTGCGTTATCCCACGCAGGGCTGGTCTGCAGTGCAGAAGGATGTGTGGCTGGAGCATGCGTAGACCTGCTCAATCTCATAACAATAGCAATGAAGTCACGGCAGCATGGGCAGTATGATGCCCTGGATATGTGCTCATGGCAATAGCTTGTGCTGCCATGCTTCACAACTATTGTTGTACGAGCAAGCTTGCTCAAAGCCAGCTGTGATATGTGTACACATTGCAATCATATTTTTGATTGCAATGTAGATGTACTCTGACACTTTTTGCCCCCCAAGAACCACCAAAGTAGGGTGTTCATATAGCTCTACAAACGGGTGGATGTTGAGCAGATGAAGTACATTGAAAAGATGCAGATATTAAGTCCATGCTGAGTCTGGTACAGGCACTTCTGATTGATAAAAGGAAGGCATGCATCTATCTGTTCGCTTATTTTAATGTATACGGAGATTTCACGGGCTGCTTGGTTGATTTTAATAGTTTCTACTCATGTTAATGAATTTTGTCAGCTTTCCTTGAGAATTGTATTTAAATTTTCAAGCCTTTGGTATCTGTCGTACCTGATAGATGATTTTCGACCCTATTGGATTCAATAATTGATTCACCAAACAGTTGATTGTATCCAAGTGAGAGAACAGGGCTGACTCTATCAAAATTCTATTGACTGAATTGCTTTTGCATGATAAAATAAACATTCATCGGGGAAGAAAACAAATATTTGCATTCTGCATGGTAAAAGTTCTGTGCTGAAGCAAAAACACTGCATGAGAACTAGATCCTCAGCTGGTGTTAATCAGTGTGGTTGAATAGAGTTACCATGATTTACATTGACTGAGGACCTGCTCCTAAGAATTTAAACGAAAATGTAGCTTGACTCTGGGTGAACTTACTTAAAAGTCAAACACTACTGTTTAATTCGTGGAAAATTAAAGTGCTGGAGAGAGCCAGTGGAACTATAACCTTCATTGTTCCAAGAAATATATGGTAAAACAGCCCCCTTAACGTTACTGTCTGTGCAAGAAGCAGAGCAGATGCATAATACAACAGACTGAGAAATAACAAGTAATAACAGAGCTGAAGAGGAACTGTGTGTCACTCAACAGCTTGTCTCTTTCACCAATAGAAGTTGATCAGGTAAAAGAGATTACCTCACCCGCCTTGTGTGTCAAATATTTTGAAGGTCAGAGGAGCTGTGATGGAAGGAAGGTGATCTGCCACCAGATGGGCAATGGTGTAGCAGATGAAGGTGCAGGGAGGTGACGACCATAGATGCAATTATAGAACTTTCATAGGCACCATGGATGCAGGCATCCAATAATTAAAAAAAAAAAAAAGTCAGACCTAGAAAGTTATTGATTCAGTGGTGGACAGATAGCAAGTTCACTTTTTGATCTGGTTAAATACCAGCACTGGTCAAGTTTTCTTAGACTGCTCTCTTGAGCTGTTTTTAGCTGGCTGTTGTACATAGGTTTTAGAGGCTTTTATTTTCCTTACATTCAACAATACGTGGCTTTAAAAAAAATAATCAATCCTTTTTGAGTCCCTGTTGTGCAATTAGCAGCTATTCAAAAACATTTGGGAAACTACAAGGCTGAATTAACGGGGAGTGGAAGACACCTATAGATCGGCTCAAATTTTCATAAGTAATTAGTTATTTTGGGTGTCTCAATTACTAGACACAGTAAGAGGCCTGTTGTTTCCCCCATCCCGGAGGGTATATGCCTAGTGCTTTCTTAAGATTGGGGCCTTTCAAAGCATCTCAAAACTGGCTCCAACTATTGTGAAACCTGAAACCAGTAGTGTCTCTTGAAAATCTTTGGGATGTAAAGAATACTTTGAAAATAGTTACTGTGAAGAAAGAATGATGCATACATCTGAAAGAGGGATTTTTGTTTTTCCACACACTTCAAATCTAGAGGAGTCTGAAAGCTGATGATCTGCATTTGCCAAAGCTACACTAATTTGATCTGTGAACTTTTTTCATATTTCATAGATTTTTTTTGTCATTACCTCTCTGCATTCAGCCTATTCCACAAGCACTAAACTTTATTGGTTTCTAGTTCCTAGATTTTTTTGGACCAAATTCAACCATAACTAATAGTTCTGCCCTGTTAACACCTGGCCTGAATATGCATGTGTTTGGCTGTGTGTGTGGAGGGGCGCAGTGGTGTGTATAGTTGTTTTTTTTTTTTTTTTTTTTAAACAACACTATGGGCTCATTTTATATTGCTCTCATCCATTGCTTCCAACAGATGTTGATTTGGAGGGTTCCTTTATATCCTTTCTCTCTCCTTTTTTCTTTTTCTTTTTATAACTGGAAAGCAAAGGATGGCTGTACTCTTCTTGTATCTGTTCTCCAAGGCTGCGGTTACAGAGGTCTAGAGACATACCTCATGAGATATGATTGAAGCCAGTATGTTTTTTATATTAAAAACCCCAACATAGCCCTGTACAATAAGAAAGTAGTACAATGTGATAATGGAAACTGAACACTTTACATGTTTGGAAGATTGTGAGGACTAAATTAGCAAAAATACCCCTTCAATCTTCAAAGCATCGTTTATGATTCAGAAACACACAATGCTAAAATAAATTGAATTTTCAACAATCTAGAGACAACCCTTGAACAGAATTTGATCATCAATGGCACAAAATCAAATCTTCTCTCTCTCTCACACACACACACACACACACACACACACACACACACACACACACACCGGAGCTATCTTCACAACAAAAGATACAAATTAATTAATTACAAATTAATTTGGTGAGATACAAATTAATCTAGCAAGCGTAGGAAGCAAACATTTAAGCTTCTGGAACCAATCAAGAGACTGGAGAGCATGGGGGGGGGTGGAAGGGGACTAGCCAAATGTTTGCTCATATCTGCATATTTCCTCCCCAAACCCAAAAGGTCTATGCCATTAACCTTGTTAGATTGTCCAGTGTGAAATCAAACCCAAGAAATAATTGGTATTTCCTTTATTCACCAAACTTCTCAAGGTGCAACCTTCATCGGAAACTTTCAAATAGTCATAAATCTTTAAATGAACATGTATCCACATGGTTTAGTCAATTACAAAATTAAAGAAGCTTAAAGTAGTTCCCAGTGCTACACATGCCTTTGAGCCCCTCCCCTCAGCTGTGTTTTGTGGTTTGTACAAAAGCGTTTTCCCTTCTGTTCGAAAACATGTATTTTTGTGCCCTGCAGCTGAGGGAGAGACTTACACAAACAGGGGAAATTGACTACAGAGGGAGAAACAGACTAGAACATAGTGTATCAAAAGCACAAAAGTTGGGGAAAAAAATCTTTGAATCTTTCTGTTCTGATGAATGTAGTTCTTTCTTGTAATAATAAATGTACTGATATGTCTGGGTGCTTAATTTTTACCTAACGATGTTAAACTGTGGCACACAATTTTCAGGCCATTTTCCTCCCTGCAAGTTGGCTAACACACTCCTACTGTTAGTGCTGTCTACAAGTGGAACTCTAATTTACTTAGAGAAAGGAAATACGTTTGGTCGGGGGTTTGGTTATTTTTGGTTGTTTGCAAGTTTGATTTGTTCAGGGACGTGTAAAAACTTGTGCTGAAGTTCCTCCCGAAGTTACTTTAGATCAAATATGCAAGGAATATCAAACAGCTCAAAGGCTTGATTTGGCAGAAGGTTGAACCAGTTTCACAATGTGGCTGCTCCTTGCTAGGTGATGGGACTTGCCTGGCTCCCAAGCTGTGGAAATTGCTGGAGTCAGTGATGGGTGAGGATTGGGAATATGCTGCTGATGAATAGCCCTTGCCCTCAACTTGAATGTTTTTTTTATTTTTGTGACACAATCCTCCTCCCACTGATGTAAGTGGAGCATTTTGCTGTTGACTTAAATGGCATCAACATGAAAGGGGGCGGGAATGAATGTGTTTTCATCTGCTTAGACTTCTGTTATTAAACCCTTCTCTTCAGGGGTGCATAACAAACCACTGGAAACTTGCCACAGGTTGAATCTTGGTAAACAAATGTCAAGTCAAAAGCTACTTGTTTTGCCAAATCTCAGTATAATCTTCACGGCTGCAACAACATTCATGTTGCATATTTCAAAGTGCTGTACAAGACCTCACTCATTTAAAAGCAACATTTCCACTGTTCCCACATGAAAAGCACAGTTGCAATGTGCTGGAGGAAGTGGTGTGGGACTGTGTGGGCAGGTACTGCAGCACTGTGGAGTGTATTGGAGGAAGCCTACGTGTACTGTAGAAAGTAGGAGGTTGGGTTTTGCATTATATTGACTTTTTTTTCAATATTAATCAGCGTGTATATTATTTGAGTGAAGCCAAAGCTGAAACCTAAATGCTGGTTATCGTATGGATGAATTAGAAAGGAAAGATAGTTTTGGAGTTATGCCTCAAACATGGGAAATCTGGGTTGTTTCTGGCTCTGCCAACATACTTCCTGTGTGACCTAAGGCAGGCCACTTAATCTGTCTGTGCCTCATGTCCCCATCTGTACAATTGGGGATAACAACACTTCTCTACTATGATGGGACGTTGGCCCCGCAGTGGCCTCTAGGGCGTAATAGAGCCCCAGGGAGGTGGAGCAGGAGGTAGCCAATTAGCAACGGGCTGAGAGGAGAAGCCAATCAGGGCCCAGCAGGCCCCTATAAGAAGAGCTGTAGGGCAGAGCAGAGTCAGTTACTCTCTGGAGCTCAAGGAGGGAGGAGTGGGTGCCTGGCAGGCAGAAGGAAGCTAGTACCCTGGACAGAGCAGTGGCTCTAGCAAGGACCAGGGGAGCTAGAGAGAACTTCTGGTGGTCTGCTGGGATTTGCAGGCTGAGGCCTTGAGGTAAGGGCAAAGTGGGGAAGTGGCCCAGGGAGAGGTACTGAGGAGTTAGAGGCTACGCAGCAGATGGCTGCCATCTACAGGATCCCTGGGTTGGGACACAGAGCAGTGGGCAGGCCAGGTTTCCCCTTCCGCACACATTCCGCACCAGCTGCCATTCACCACTGGGGAAGTGGTGGGACAGTTGGACTGCAACACTTGCCTTCAGAAGTGGGGAGCACAGATTGTGACATGACCAGAGGGCTGTGTCATGAAGAGGATGCTGTAGGCCTTGGAGTGATGTGTGTCCAGGAGCAGAAATTATAGCGGGTGAGGCACCATCGGGAGAGGGCATACTGACCTGCAGAGTTAATCCCCAAGATGGCCAGCAGGAGATGCCAGTGTGGCGAATGGCGCTGCGTCACACCTGTCTTCACAGGGCTGATGTGAGGATAAATACATCAGATTGTGAGACTTTCAAATACTGTAGTAATGGGGTGCCATACACCAAGGGCAAGTCATGCCTGACTAACCTAATTGCCTTCTATGAGGAGATAACTGGGTCTGTGGATGAGGAGAAAGCAGCGGATGTGTTATTCGTTGACTTTAGCAAAGTTTTTGATATAGTCTCCCACAGTATTCTTGCCAGCAAGTTAAAGTAGTATGGGCTGGATGAATGGACTATAAGGTGAATAGAAAGCTGGCTAGATCGTCGGGCTGAACGGGTGGTGATCAATGGCTTCATGTCTAGTTGGCAGCTGGTTTCAAGCGGAGTGCCCCAAGGGTTGGTCCTGGCCCAATTTTGTTCAATATCTTCATTAATGATCTGGAGGATGGTGTGGACTGCACTCTCGGCAAGTTTGCAGATGACACTAAACTGGGAGGAGTGGTTGGTAGGATACACAGGGACCTAGACAAATGAGAGGATTGGGCCAAAAGAAACCTGATGAGGTTCAATAAGGACAAGTGCAGAGTCCTGCACTTACTACGGAAGAATCCCATTCACTGTTACAGACTAGGGACTGAATGGCTAGGAAGCAGTTCTGCAGAAAAGGACTTAAGGATTACAGTGGACAAGAAGCTGGATGAGAGTCAATGGTGTACCCTTGTTGCCAAGAAGGGTAACAGCATTTTGGGCTGTATAAGTAGGGGCATTGCCAGCAGATCGAGGGACGTGATCATTCCCCTCTATTTGACATTGGTGAGGCCTCATCTGGAGTACTGTGTCCAGTTCTGGACCCCACACTACAAGAAGGATGTGGAAAAATTGGAGAGAGTCCAGCGGAGGGCAACAAAAATGATTAGGGGGTTGGAGCACATAACTTATGAGGAAAGGCTGAGGGAGCTGGGATTGTTTAGTCTGCAGAAGAGAAGAACAAGAGGGGATTTGATAGCTGCTTTCAACTACCTGAAAGAGGGTTCCAAAGAGGATGGATCTGCACTGTTCTCAGTGGTACCTGATGACAGAACAAGGAGTAATGGTCTCAAGTTGCAGTGGGGGAGGTTTAGGTTGGATATTAGGAAAAACTTTTTCACTAGGAAGGTGGTGAAGCACTGGAATGGGTTAGCTAGGGAGGTGGTGGAATCTCCTTCCTTAGAGGTTTTTAAAGTCTGGCTTGACAAAGCCCTGGCTGGGATGATTTAGTTGGGGTTGGCCCTGCTTTGAGCAGGGGGTTGGGCTAGATGACCTCCTGAGGTGTCGTCCATCCCTAATCTTCTACGATTTATAATGGGAGCTGAGTGAAGTTGTCTCCCCATAACAATCTTGCTGCTTCTGACACAGGAGAGCACCCCCCCCAAAACAAACAAACAAAAAAGCTCACACCCCCTAATTGTGTTTTTCAATCCTTGAATACTTTTATTAAAGTGTCTATTATCCAAGAACCTAATCCTGTAGCTTCCATTGACTTGCAGGGTTCAGGCCCAAATAACCAGAAATAAATTTAGAAGTTTTTCTGTATTATGATGATGAAGAGGATGATCCTAAATTTAAATTGAGTAAAAATAATTTTTTTTAAAACCCTACTTATTTTAAGTTCACTTGCATAATATACATGTTCAAAAGTAATTAGTCTTATAATTCTGTATTTAAGTCCATTTTAATTTCTTTACCACTGACATGCCCCAGTAACTTCTTTTTAATAGGTTTCAGAGTGGTAGCCATGTTAGTCTATATCAGCAAAAAGAATGAGGAGTATTTGTGGCACCTTAGAGACTAACATATATTTATTTGGGCATAAGCTTTTGTGGGCTGAAGTGGGTTTTAGCCCAGAAAGCTTATGCCCAGGTAAATTTGTTAGTCTCTAAGGTGCCTCAAGTACTTGTTCGTTTTTTCTTTTTAATAGATGATCCGTTCATGTTGCTGGAAAGAAGGGAATTTTAGTGCATTCTCCTCTGTTGTTAAGCAAATTTTCTGGGTTTTGCCTGCCATTTATTATAGCTCTATCTGAATGCAAGTTTTCAAAGTGTAATTTCCCTGCTTGGGCAATTTTAAAAGCGCAAGCTAAGATGAATGTCAACCTCCTAGCATTAAGGTATTACACAGCAGGTGGGAGACTATGACAAGTGTTACTGCTTGCACCAAATTATGACAGAAACAGCATCAAATAAAATGGGATATTACATTGACGGCTGCTTAAAGATTCTTTTTAAAGGTGTAGCCACCTGCACATATGTATTTCCCTGCCACTCAGAAGTCTCCTCACTGCTGTGGTCATTCCTGCCTCTAGTAGTCAGCAGTCACCTGTTGACCTGAAGTAGTACATTAAGTTTATATATGTTACGTTGTTGGCCCCAATCCTGCAAACTCTTATCCCTCACCTGAGTTTGCTCACTGTAGTTGAAGACTGCCATAGTGAAGGCAAACAAGGGGCTAAATGTTTCTAGCATTGGGGACCATAATTAGTACCAGTGCATAACAAACTCTTGATATTTCAGGGTCAGTTTTGAGGAGTTTTTGTTTAAAAAAATAAAAAAGAATCCTACTTCCAGCATATTTCATGTACATCATGCTGGGAAATATCACGAGGACTCCATGCTCTTAAAACTAAACTCTTCTTTATTAAAGCAACCAGGAAGAGAAGTGCTGCAGCTAGCCATGTGCGCACTCTGACTTCCTGGTACTTGCTCCAAACTCATCCCTCCTGCAACCTGTCATCCTCCCTTCAAATTTTATGTATGTTGCTACAACTCACAACTTCTCTGGAAGGCATTGAGAACTGCATGGCTTTATGCATATTAAGGTGAAGTAGCACTAATCACCCTAGCAAGTTACCTGGATTTCATTGGGAGTGGATCAAAGGAGTGTTTGAATTTCATTTTAATTTGAACTGACTAATCAAACTCATGTATGATGTAACCTCTATTTCTTCCACTCTACTCAACCAGACACACACATGGCAGGGTTACTACCAGTTAATCACTTCGATGACAATGCAAGTTAGATTATTTTTTAAATTAAATTAACCATATTTTTTATTTTGCAGCCATCCCTTTTAATTGATTGGCTGTCTAGTTATTCTTTGAAATTACAGATTCCTCTTCATTTAAAAATGGATCCAGGACTTCACCACTCAAAAAATGAGGCTAGTAGATTTTTACATCCTTCAGCATCTTGGAATCTATCCCACATGTGGGATAAGAGAAAAAGTGTTTTTTAAAAGACTGATTTGTGTATTTAAGCTCAGACTCTTCAAATTGCAAGCAAGCTTCTGGTGGTTCCTCAGAAACTTTAGCCTGGTGCTTTAGGAGACCTTTCTGACATAAGTGACCTTTTCATATTCAGTGGTTTCCAACCCTGAACTCCAAGCGCACTCCTGTTCCTAAAATACCTTCTTCTGACCCTTCTAGAACCATTGAAACAGACCCTGGGCTAGTGCAAATCCGTGTAACGATATTGATGTCAGTAGGTCTATGCCAGTTGAGGATCTAGCCCATTCATTTTAGAATCCACAGATATTTCATTTGTCTATTTCTTTTGCTAGGATCCTGGAAATCTTCCGGGCCTTACACTAGTGGCAATAACAGGACAATATTCCTAATGAAATCCATTTAAATTCTGTATCTGGCTGGAACTTTCAAAGGTGCCTAGGCACCTGACTCTTTTATGCCCCTTTGAAAAATCTCTGTATATGAGATGGATCTGTGCCACAGAGTTTGGATCCAAACTTTGCAAAAGCTCAGGTTGTTTGGCTCTGGGATTTTGGTTCTAGCCTGTGTCCTGGGATATGTGTGGGAGGCACATTTCAATCATATGCAAATATTGTCAGCATTTCTCTTGAGAGACCTTGTGAGCCTGCCTTTGGGTCAGGTGTTTTTCTTTGTAATTCGTTATGGTAAGCAATGTCAGGGTGGTATTTTTTTTGTAAGTGGTAAATTTAATTTTCAAATTTGTCTGTTTTTAATAATGGAGTGAAAATAATTAATTGACTTGTGTATTCGCGTTTCATGTTAGATTGTTCAATGTTTTCCTCTGACAGAGTTACTCTAAATTATTCAGTTCTAGTGTATTATCTAATCCAATTAAGGCTTGTCAAAGTACCTGAAAGTGTTGAGGTTGTTGGTGGGGTGTTTTTGTGAGGAGGGAAGAGATGAGGTGGAAGGGAATCACACCGTTTGTTTAACTCATTATAGCTTGCAAAATCTAGAATAGAGACAGTGTCTCTGGAATGACCCAGTGGTTGAGAGCAGAAGTATCACCATTCATAGATCTGTTGACAGATTGTGGGCTATCATTCCTGTGCTGTTAAGGCAAATAAGAGTCTATTGAATAGCATTGACTGCAAGCACAGTAACAACACTACTTCAGTAATCAAAATACTACTTTTTTTTTTTGGCTCCCAGACAAATATTTTCAGTTGCTTTGGGAAGGGATTGTAAGAACTTTCTCATGGTTTACTGCTCTTTCCCTGACTTGGCAGTGCAGATTAAACTGAGACGTTGGTGCCAGTGCCCACCAATGATTTATATTCCCACACAGAGAACCTTAGTTAACATTTAGCGAAGGCTGCTAGATGGTATATCTCACCATCACACAGAACCTATAGTTCAATTCTACTGTGGTAGTGCTAGGAGGTTGGGTGTACTTGCAGTCTAAAGGTATGCTTAAAAATAGATGTTGATTCCTCAAAACACTTTGTAGAAATGTTTTCAGTTTTTGACTATGTTCTTGTTGGGAAAGCTTTCTCTGGTCCAGCATGGGAAGGAAGGAGGGAGACTGAGACACACATCTCAGACTAGCCAATAACCTGGGCTAGGGTACTCACCTGGCGTATGGGAGACCCAGATTCAAGTCCCTGCTCTAAATCACTCAGGTGTTTTTTTCTTTTTTTTTCTTCTTCTTTTTTTCATGAAAATTTATTGAAAGGTCTTGGTTTCATCCTGATGTGGAACAAAACCAAATTTTGGAACCTTGAAATCTCTTTGATTTATTGTCTTCTGGCCAGTTCGACTGGCAAGTGTCTTTGCTGTGCCTGTCAAGCTGTTCAGTAGTCTTGATGCTACTGCTTTGGAGCCCTCTACTGGAACTCGGACTGAATAGTCTGTGGTGATGGAACAGTTGCCCCATGCAGATTCAGCATCAAGAAAATATGATGTGCTCCTTCACTAGCTGTGAATGGCACATAGAATTGGCACGCAGGCTACAGCAGAATGACCACGAGTCCTTCTGAGGCCACGTCCACACTACGGGGGGGAAATCGATCTTAGAACGCAACTTCAGCTACGTGAATAACGTAGCTGAAGTCGAATATCTAAGTTCGGATTACTCACCCGTCCACACCGCGCAGGATCGATGTTCACGGCTCTCCCTGTCGATTCCGGAACTCCGTTGGGGTTGATGGAGTTCCGGAATCGATATAAGCGCGCTCGGGGATCGATATATCGCGTCTAGATTAGACACGATATATCGATCCCCGAGCAATCGATTTTAACCCGCCGATACGGCGGGTAGTCTGGACGTGGCCTGAGATAGTCTAGAGTACTGGACTGCCTTTCTTCCTCTGGCATTCAGCGGTAGTGTAAACATTGACGGTTTGCTTGTTGATGAGGGAATCTAAAGAGTGTTTCAAAAACTCTCTAATTTAAAAATCTTTAAAGACTTTCTAGCTAGGAAATCCTCCCCTCTGCCCCCAGTGGTTTGCAATACTACTAGCTTAATATATTGTGACAAATTATTTACTTAAGCCTGCAACTGAAGACCTAATGTGTTGCTTCACTTGGCTGCTTGGACTTTTGCTAATAAATGACTGAGCAGAAAGCTTTAATTTGAGCTATGGAGCCATGAAAATAGTAACACAAATAACCCCTGATGCATACAAAACAACCCATCATGGTTCATCTACCCAATAGCCTGTCCAGCTTGAATAGTTAAGTATCCTTGCATTTGAGAGAGCTCTAATTACCCCTCAAATTTCACACATAATCCTGTGCAATGTGAGGATGTGCTTATTTTGTCCACATCACTCAAACTGCACTAGAGATGGATGAAACTAATAGGCTTGGAGGGTTCGTAGACTCATGAACTATATATAACATAATAGGACCTGATCCTGCAAGCCCTTAGGTGCATGCTTAACTTTACACACAGGAGCAGTCCTGTTGACTTCAGTGGCACTACTTGTGTGTATAAAGCTAATCTCATGAAAGAGGGCTTGTTGGAATGGGGCCACAGTTAGCAGGATTCATATAACTCATCTGAAGTCACAAATGTGTTTAAATAGAATTTAAATCCCCAATTTTATTTACAAAGATGTTTTTTAAATTCTGACTAAAGACTATGGGAATGTATCAAGGGAGGTTCTGTGTTTATAGCCTCCCTATTTATTTGTATAGCAGTAGTACCATTTGAGACATTATGCCAGCCACTGCATAGGCATGAGAGATGGGTTCAACTTGGTGGATAACCTCTATGCAGTATTGTGTTAATTAGTTCAATGCAATATTTCTTTCCCTGTTTTGCCTCTGTTTTTCTGTCTATTTTTCACTGCCCATTCTTTGCTCTTCACCCCAATCTGTATCTTTCCCTTTGCTTCTTCTGTGTCCCCATTTCCCTCCAGTTTCTCCTAAGCAAAATGCAAACCTGGTACTGTTCAGGTCAAACTGGAATTTGTCTGCTGTTAAATGAGATGCATTGCACTGGCCCATCTGTACCCTCACAGCTACTGCTCTTAGGCAGGAAGAAATGAAAAGTAGATATTTTTTTAAAAGCCCAGGAGAAATTTTGGCTCCATTGAAGTTGATAGCAAAACTCTCATTGACTTATATGGAGCAGAGATTTCACCCCAGGAATTTGGGGCCTGATTCTGACACAGGTCAAACACTCATACTTCTGTGGGAGTTATGGGCATTCTTATGTCCAGTTTTGAGAATCTATAATGTCTCAGCAACAGTTTGGCTTTATGAAATTCTGCCACATGCTCATAACAGTTGCTGGTATCACAAGTGATGTGAGATCCAACTATGAAGATATTGGCACCTACAGGTCATGCTCAGAAAATATCCATGTTAGCCATGGTTTTGAATAAATGTGAGAGACTTTAGTGTCAAACACATGAATTGTGTTGCACAGTTGTTGCCCTAACCTGATCAGTAACTAGTCAGTAAATCTGATATTTTAAAAGAGAGCTCACTGATTTATGAGCAACAGCAGATATGATTTCCACTGGGTTTGCCCACGTTTTGGGAAAATCTGGTCTTTTGATCTTGGAAATGAAATAAAATATGAGCCAACTGAAACCCTAAATTGAGTCAGGGAATCCAGACAACTCCAGTGACTAATAGAGCCCTATTAGGGTGGATAATCCATTGGCATGGAATGAAACAAACAAAGGCACTGACGGGGGTGCTAAAAACTCAGCCAGCAAATAAACGCTGATGTTATGAACTGCTGCAACTAGTTTGGAGATTTGTTCTGCAGATTGCGACTTTGTTTAAGTTATTTCTAAAACCAGTAGTATTCCTAATGGAATATAATATAAGTGATGCTCCCAAGGGGTTTTTTTTGGCTGTTCTTCTTATGGAAATGAAATCAAATTTCATCCTGTAGGAATGTCTGCAAGGGGTTTAATGATAATTTTTCCCACCCCGTTCCTGCATCAGAATTCCAATGCTGCTGGATATGCCAACTCCTTCATTTTGTGCCAGTGCTCCTACTCATTTCCAGCTCTTCTAATGGCATTGCTTTGCAAGGGAACTGTTACATTTATTTATAGCTGACCTGGTGTTTTACCATTTTCAGAGCACATTTGGAGACTTACTAGCCACAGCAAGAGGTTTGTTTTTCAGATCTCCGTGTAATACGGTCTCTAGGTTCCTTTTGTGCCCTACTTACAAAGGCTATTGTATCCAACACAGAGTAAACATGAAATGATCAGTCTTCCTTGTTCTTCCAGTACAGCCCATAAATTTTTATCTTTATTAATATTTACGATGGCTTAAATGGAAGCTTTGAACCACTGAACATCTCATTAGTGCTTACGGGGATACAAAAGAGAATATTCTCCCAGGTGGCAAATGATATGTATGCTCTGGCTTGCAAGTCCTTAGACTTGTTGCAGCTGTGGGTTAAAGAGTGGGAATTTTCAATGGTGTTGTATAGTGCTGGTTTTTAAATTGGCACTACAGCTGGCAACTTCAATCCATTCCTTTTCACATGTTTAAGTGGTTTGCTGAATTGGGTCTTCAGAATTTGGTAGCAAAGAGTTTGAAAGCTCTGTACAAAGCAGCTTTCATGTGTGCCTCTATATGCAGATGTGTAAACATTTTTGTCGAGACTGCACGGCAAAGCAGTGAATATAATGGGTGTGATCTTCAGGGATTTTTATTGGCAGCCAGTATTAAACAGCACGTGAATTAGAAAGCTGGACCCAATGCATCTTTTATAACTTCCCACGCAAAGTGTCACTGCCATTTCCCCAAAGGAGACCCTCTTTCGAACATTGTAGCTTTCCTAAAATGTCTCCAATCTCTTTGGTGTGAATTTTTGCTTCAGGCTGCAGAGTCCATCGTGCTGATTTCACATAATGCCAAAATGTGTGACAGAGCCAGACACGTGGTGTGACGGTCCCGTTAGTCAGCTTTCCTGTCTGTGAACCACCTTGTCTGGGCTTTGGTTGCTTTCAATGCTAGATGTAATAACTTAGTCCCACTTTGTCTTTGTTTTCTCCAACAATTCCCTAGGTTGGATCTTTTCATAGTTGAGAGAACAAAGGTTCTTTCTATTGCGTAGCCAAACAAATGGTGCCTTCTCTCTTGTAAGTTTCTAAGGTGGGAACCTCACAATTCACAGAGAACCATTAGTGGGCAAGAAATCACTGAGACTTTATTTTTGTGTTCACGCACCTTGGTTGCCATCAGTGCAGCTGATATCTAGCACAAGAAGTGAGGGGATTGGGCCCCAGAGGCTGGCTTGAATGGTTGGAAATTATAATGTAGAAACTGGTATAGCTAATAGCTAAACTGTGCTTACTTGCTAGCTTCACCCATGCTTGTGAACGGCTGAGTGCAGAGAACACCTAGGTTTTCCTTAGTGCTTTACAAACATGAACTGATTCTCTGGGTAGATGGTAATTTACTGTCAACAACTGCTGATCTAGGCCAGTATATGAGAGTCTGAAACTCATTCCTAATTCCCCTGTGCCTTCCAGTCTCCTTACATAATCATCTTCAGGCATAAAATATGTAGCACAATTACACCCAGTTAGTGTATCTGCATTTTCTTTTCTATAAATGGCATATTATGTAACCATTCAATAAAGCTTCACTACCCTTTGTTGCTGCTGCTTCCTGTTATGAGGTTAGTACTGCATATTTGTTCTAATAGCATGGGGGCTAGCAGAGCTCTGACTCTTATGGCTTCTGGCTGCAATAAGCCCTTCCAAAGTTCAAGGAAGTGAGAATCGTCATCCTTCACTGTGATGGCTTCTCACTTTCTAGATATTGTTTCCCCATCCATTCCTATCCCAGAATTTTTTAATATGGCCTAGTTTGTGGCTGGATATTTTTTTTTTTTGATTGCAGAGTATTGGCTTTTATATAATCCAAACATCTAGGCTACAGTATTACCATCTCCAAATAATGAAAAACCAAGAGACTTGTCCTCCCCCCACCCTCAATCATGAGATTGATTTTAAAGATGAGTTGTGTTTTGTGTGTGTGTGTTTAATCACACACTGGGTTCTTTCTATTTGCCTGTTTGTTTCTGAGCCTTTAGGATGCACTTGCTTCATGTTTTAAACCATTTCTCTGTAACCACAAGAGCTAGAAACTTACTATTTAAAAAAAATAAAAACAGAGATTGTCATGCAATATTATGATTCTAGAAGCTGGGACCGTAAGAAAAACACTAAAAATGTAAGTGCACACACTTTCTCTCTAGCAACATTGGGTTTGCATTTTAACTAATAAATTCATAACTGTGTAAAATGCTAATTGGCTGAGTAAACAAAGAAATCTAATGGCAAGTCAAGGCTATCAGTCACTCAAGGTGGCACACGTTTACTTGAATAAGAGTGATAAAGATGCAAAGATGTAACTAAAATTCTGGTTGTTTTCAGCATTTGCATTAAACAATAACTGCATCGTGACTAACAAATACTGTAACTTCTGGAATGTGGAAACTATTGAAAACAAGTGCTAGAAGTCTAAATGGGTGAGCTAAAGTGTCAGGCATTAAATGAGGGTATTGATATAATAGGCATTGTGAAAACTTGATGGAATAAGGGATAGTCAGTGGAACACAGTAATATGAGGATACAATAATATATAGGAATGACAGAGTAGGTTGCTCTGGTAGCGCGGTGGCACTATATGTGAAAGAAAAGATAGTCAAATGTCGTAAAAATCTTTAAATCATTCTGTATCCTAGATAATCCATGCTTGAACAAAGATTCTATCTATAATGAGTATAACAGGAGGAATATACTACTGACCATGGTGGTGATAGTTGTGAAACGCTCAGGGAGATTAGAGAGGCTGCAGAGGCAGAAAACACAATAATAATGGGGGATTTCAGCCATCCTCATATTGACTGGTTATATATCTCCTACAGGAAGGATGTAGAATTAAAATTTCTAGACACCATAAATGACTCTCTTGTAGCAGCTTGTCCTGGAACAAACATAAGGAAGCACTTCTTCACACAACACACAGTCACCCTGCAGAACTTGTTGCCAGGGGATGTTGTGAAGGCCAAAAGTATAATTAGGTTCAAAAAAGAATTAGATGAATTCATGGAGGATAGATCTATCAATGGCTATTCGCTGAGATGGTCACGGACACAACTCCATGCTCCAGGTGTCCCTAAATCTCCAACTGCCGGAAGCATCTGGTATTGGCCACCATCAGAGCCTGGAAACTGAGTTATATGGACCACTATGGCTCTCCTTATGTTTTTAAGGTGTAGAAGGGACTATTTTTCCCTCAGTTGAATGAATCGCCTGGAACTGTGTGTTTTGTGTATTTCAAAAGTATTTTACACTTGGAAGGTGCCAGCTAGGGAGGTGCATATATAATCAGACACTGGCTTCTTGTCTACACACAAACTTGGATCAATTTAATTAAACTGGCTTAATAAAATCAGAGCAAACACTCTTGCTTTGATTTTTAAGAATAGCTTATTTCAATTTAGTTTTAAACCAGGATCCTAATTGACTTAAGATAAATTGAAATGAGCCTGATTTAAACCAAAATAAGAACTTCCACACAGCATTTTGCACTGGTTTAACTAAATCGCATCTTAAGCTATATTGGTGCAGCTTTGCATGTATGTGTACACCACCTAGTAAAATGGGGCCATGATCGCAGCTGGACCCAGTTTATTTTAATACACATCAGAATCTGAACTTTTGGGCCCCGTTGAGACTAAGATAAAAAGGGTGGTGCCAACTAACATGTTCCAACAGCATACTTTATCCTAGTCTAGGCAACACCGTAGATGCATAGCTCACTCTAACTCTCACAAACGTATTCATCCCTAGTTCCACTGCTGTGGACAGAATGTTATTTCTTAAAACTAACTTTAAATGCATCAAAATACATTCCGGCAATTTGAAAATTCAAAGCATCATCTTGAAGACCAGCAGGTGCGGTATGATACAACAAGGAGGCATCTCATGGTCCTCATGAAGAAGATGTTTCTACAGTAGACAGTTATTAACTTGAACATAAATGGGGAGAAACTAGTGTGTTTTTTTTTAAAGACATAATTACTTTTTTACTGAGAGGAAACATAAAATGGGTTACATACCTCAAATAATTGAACTTAATTGTGGTATGGCTCCAAAAAGGAGAATATATGCTCTTTGGAACTCCTACAGAATATATTGTATTTCCAATTTGCTTTTGAAGGCCAGGTCCTGTTCCCTGCAAGTCTTAACAGGCACAGGGATAAGAAGCCAAAGCAAGGCAGGGAGAATGTGAATGAAAATTTTGCATGCTTTTTATAAAGCACAGTAAAGCAAAATGAAATATTGACCAATGTCTGTGACCTTCCTCTCTGCTACGAGTGCTAAGACTGTATTTTAGGGTTGGTAGAATCTTAGAATTTCATGAATGAAAATCTACTTGAGATGCATACTCTGCGGGCAGTAGTACTACACACGGGAACTTGCGTTCTGCATGTGAGTAACTTCACTCTCATGAGTAGTATCCTTAGGAAGATGCCAGTCACATTTTCTTCTGCTGTTTCAAGCAATACGAGAAATAGAAAGCTGAGGGGTTTTTTTAAATTGTGCAATTAGGAAACCTGAAACTCCAGGGGCCACATTTACAAAGGTATTTAGGTTCCTATGGATGCAGATTGATGCCTGGTGGGATTTTCAAAATCTCTCAGTAGGAGTTAGGTGTTTTTGAAAATCCCTTTTAGGCACTTGTCTCCATCTTCAGGCACCTAAATACCTTTAAAAAATCAGGTCTTGGATTTCCAAGGGTATGTACCTGCTCCAGCTGAAGTCAGTTGGGATTTTTCCACAAAGCTAGAAGATGGGCTGCCTTCGTATGAAGCTTTCTTAGAGAGCTCTGGCAAAAATAAAACCTGAATGTATATTAGCCTTTATTTGTGGGTTTAGTTACTGGTGTGTCCTGCAGTTTGGGAGCTGTTTCTATGGCAACTATAAGTCAACATGAATTCCCCATAGTACTGAATCTGTAGATTTGGCTTGGCCTATGGAAGGTTCATAATTGGGACCAGTTCTGGGTCTATCAAATACCTCAGTGTATTATTACCTTAGTGAATGGATTCAAGCCCCATACTGTCCTCAGTGTGCTCTAAGGTTATGATCTGGATTAGCCGAGCAGTTTTCTCATGTTCATAGGAGAGAGTCAGGATTCCTTCCCGATGGCTTCTCCTATCTCCTGGCTTTCTATCCATTGGAACACACTGCTTCTCCAATTACTATAATGCTTCATATAATGTTCTGATATTCTTTTCCTTATTGGAGATGTATTCCCTTCTCTTTAATAATAATAATAATAATAATAATTTGAGATATACCTATCTCATAAAACTGGAAGATACCCCGAAAGGTGATTGAGTCCAGCCTCCTGCCTTCACTAGTAGGACCAAGTACTGATTTTGCACCAGATCCCTAAATGGGCCCCCTCAAGGACTGAACTCACAACCCTGAGTTTAGCAGGCCAATGCTCAAGCCACTGAGCTATCGTTCCCCTGAGAGACGTAAGGCTGTTTAATGAATTCATTAACTTCTAGTGTATGTATGTTCTAAGATTTTAATTTTGAAATAATGGATTCTTGTTTGAATAAGCTTTCTGAAAGTTTTAAATATTTCATAAATAAAATTTTAATGTAGACATTGTCACACTTTCAAAGTCACTCGTGTGACTTCAACTTATGTGCCTTAATTGTCAATGGGGGTTAGCCTTCTAAGGGGCAGTTTTTAGGCCCCTGGAGATGCAGAGATGAAATTTAGATGGACTATATGAGTGGAAGCAGGAGCGCTGGTGGTTTTTTTGGTGCGCTAGGCAGCAGAAGGTCCCGCCCCCAAAATGGTGCCCCCGACAGAGGCGGCGGAAGGTCCTGCCCCCGAAATACCGCCGACGACCGTGGTGGCCGGATGTTCGGCCTCCGTGGTCGCCGCCCCCCAAATGTCAGCACCCTAGGCGACCGCCTAGGTTGCCTAATGGGTTGTGCCGGCCCTGAGTGGAAGGTGTTAACATAACCCACTCACTGTCCAACATTAATTGTGTTAAACAGGGTCCAGGGTTAGGTATACAGAGATCTCAGCCTGCTTAGTATCATGGCAAACACACCATTAAAAATCCTTTTAAACACTTTATTAAAGATACATGGGGGAGGGGAAAAGGAAAAAAGCTTTAAACATTCGAAGTGTAAAGTAATAGGGCTTTCATTTTAACATCCCTTGTTCCCTCTCCCTTTAGCTGGAGAGAGTTTTTAAAAGGGGGCAAAAAACCCTGTTTGACAATTTCTTAGATGGTAATAACTGACCTTGTGGGAAAAAGAGAAGGTGCTGGAGGTGGGTTGAAGCTGTCATTAGTCTGATTCCATTTCTTAGAAGACAAGAGAAGCAGATGCATGAGGGGAGAGGAAAGAACATCAAGGATAGAAAATGCAGCTTCTGTCTCTGGTGTTGACTCTCGCTTGCAATCATGGGCGCAGACCTCCTCTCTACCCAGGGGGTGCTTGACACCCTCCTTCCCATCCCAGGCCTGCCCCCAGTACACCCCTTCCTCCAACCCCCTGCCCTGCCTCTTCCTGCCCCCCACTCTGCCCTGACCCTACTTCTTTCTGCCCCCTCTCCCTCCCTCCTTCCCTCCAACCCAGTGCTTCCTGCATGCTGTTCCACAGGGTGCAGGAGGCACTGGGAGGGAGAGGGAGAAGTTAATCGGTGGGGCAGACAGCGGGCAGGAGGTGAGGGAGTGGAAGGGAGCTTGGCTGCCGGTGGGTGCTAAGCACCCGCTAATTTTTTTTTTCCATGGGTGCTCCAGCCCTGGAATATCAACAGAGTCCATGCCTATGCTTTCTGTCTTGCTGCTGGAAAAATCATAGGCCCAGCACACAATTTTATCTGCCATTCTGAGACCTGGCAAACTCATACCAGCATAGGGCTTTTTAGAGCGTGGCTTTTAGCTTTCTCTTTCTGGTCACAAGCTTATAGCATTGTTCCAAAATATGCAGTCTTGGCTGGCTACACCAGACTCTAATTGGACAGAAGAAGAAAGGAGAGGGATAAGAAAGAAAAGAAATAAGATATCGACAGAAAAGGACACACTGGGGGCAGTTGGGGAGGGAGAGGGGGAAGAGAGAGAAAGTGTTACATCCCTGGTGGTGATGTCCTCCTGCTCTCTCTCAATTTGGACCCGTCTGGTCAGGCCATCTCAGGATCAGGATGAAGAAAGCTGGGATCCCAGGAGATGATAGGCGTGTCAGCCATAATGGTAAAGATTGCTCAAGTAGCCAGTTTTTCTCTCTAAAGTCTTTCTTTAAAGATCCACAAAGGAGTACTGTGCAGAATAGTCCAGCCTCTCATTTTGTCCACCAGTCAGGCCTAGTTTCCAACACACTCATTTTAGTTTACTGATTTCTGGTTCCATGACTCAGCACATATATCACTGTTGCACATAGCCATAGATGCAGGTATAATTTCTTCCCGGCTGGATTAATTTACTTTGAGGTTTGCATGATTTAAGAGGCTATTTTATATAACCATTTTAAAATCTCATTCTTGAGTTCAGCTTTTAGAGCATTAGTGGAAAAATACCACCACAATCAAGTCCCGAAAAACCAAGGCTAATGAGATCAGATGAAATACAGACCCACCTAATCACTGCCAAGAAGAAGAGAGGCATCCACAGAGAAACTGAAGGGAAGGAGAAGCTTTCCAGTGCAGGCAGATGTTGTGCAGACTTAATATATGCTGTTGACTATTTATACGCATAGAACAATTTTAAGCTAAGACAGCGAGTTTACGCAACATCATGGAAAATAACTTTTTTCTAGTCCATTGGCAGTTCTGCAAAATTGTGTGTGTGTCGGGAGGGAATCATTTTGGGTCAACCTCAAACCAAAATTTTTCTGAATTTTTGGTGTTTAATTTCAGGCGCCTTTGACTATTTGCTTTTTTTCTGGTGGTTTTTTAAAAAAAAAAAAGGCAAAGAAGGGAAATTTTAGAAGAAGGACTAGTTTCCCAAGAGGACTTAGGCACCATTCACAAAAGTGAGGAGGATGTGATGGTAGTGATGCTGACCCCCTTACATGTGATAGTCCTTGTTTGGATTACATCTTCTGTGAGACATCACCATTTCCTCTTTGGGGAAGGGAAGCAATGCCTCATGGGAGTCCTTGGCTGCGGCACATGATGGGAAATGGGGAGCCCAGCCCTGAAAGGAGAATGGGGACATGAGGTAAATGAAGTACAGCTTCCAGGGGGCACCCCGGCAGCTTTTCCAAGCTGCAAAATATTTTGGTTTTTAGCTATTTGGGCTGGGGAAGGGGCTATGAAAAATCACAATTTTCTGTGGAAAATTGACAGTACTGTGTAGAGGTATGGTAAGGTGCATATCCAGAGGCGGAAGAGTAGAAGGGATGTATTGTTCGGTGCCTTATTTTCTTGGTTCTTTCCTTTTTAGCGCAACTGTATTGAGTGCATTTACAACGCAGAGCACAACCCCTGGCTGAGGCCTCTTGCTGGTACTGCAATAATAATAAGTGTGACAAGACATTTGCTGCACAAGATGATAGTATTGCTGAAATCTTAGTTTTTGGCTAGGTTAGTGGTTCTCTCGCACACTATTGGCACTGGTACTACTTAGAGGCTCCTTCATTCAAATCTCTCTACAAATTAAAGTTAACTATGTAAATATTTATTCTTGACTCATGTTGATAACTGACTCAAACAGCTTTGGAGAAAACAGGGTTCAGAATGTTCTGAGAGGCAAGAGTTAAAACAAGCCCTTTCCCCGTGGAAAGTTACTCGTCTGAGGCCAAATTTAGCAAAGCAGTTAAGCACGTTAAGTGCTGTCCCGAATAGGGATGCTTTCTTGAATTATAACCTAAGTTCGTAAGACACAAAGTTAAACATCTTACAGTCAACTCCCTGTTTAAAAAGGACCAGATTTAATCCTTAACACCTTTATAATAGTCATTTTATCATCTGAATTACCACAATCGCTCCCAAGAAAAATAGACCTCATTTATCATAAGGAGTTTTGTTTTTAGTTCCTTTCCCAGCTTAGGAAGAGTCTTGGAGCAACTACCAGTGTGATAAAAGCAAAGTCTGTTTGTTTTGGCTCATGAATCGAAAGATGACCTTTTGTTAAATATCATACCTACATTTAACTGAATATTGGTGGCAGCTGTTTGAAATGGAAAAATTCTATTTCCCAATTATGTCCAGAGCAAAGAATGCCACCACAAAAGGAGGCATTCAAGTGCAAAAGGACTTTTTACACTCTTCTTATGGATGGCCATTGTTAGTGTCCTCAATTAACATCTGCATCAGATAGGAAAGGGAAAAAAATCTCATTTTTACCATAGATAAAATGCAACAGAAATAGACATATTAAACACAGTGAATTCACTTTCCCGTAATTATTTTCTTTTTATAAAGCAGCACACTTACAAAATATACAAGTTAAAAAGAAACATACAACATTTGCCAACAGTGCAATAGGATGTGAAAACAGAGGGTGCTGATTTTTTGCTTTATTTAAAAACAGACCTGATTCACTTTTGCTTGCAGAGGATGTTGTGGAAATGAGAAATGTAACATTCTGCTGATGGAGATTTTTTTTCCCTGCAGTTATTGTAGAAAATCCAACCCAAATCTCAGAAGTCCATCATAACTCTGAAACACAACGTTTGGGACCCTGGGAAGAAATCTTTCAAACAAAATACAGTTCATCCTTCTAAGTCATACATTTAGCAAAAGGAAGCTCTAATTCTATTATTTGTATTAGGAAACCTCTTTTCTAAATACTGACTTATGTCAAACATTTGTTACAGCTACTGTAATTTGAAGTCTCTCTTTGTGTTCCTTCTATTTGCTGCTGAGTTCTGGAATACTCCTTTATGCTTGTTTCTTCATGGAAACAGAAATGCAAATCAAGGAGGGAATTAAACCTAAAACAATTCCTTAGTGCCACTGGCACAAAGAACCATTGTCACCCATTAGCAACCAATTAAATGGCATATAAGTAGGAAAAGTCTTCTGACTTTTCTGAAAATAAGGGTGACATTCAGATCTCTGGCTGGCAAATCAACACATCTGTATAAATAAAATAAATTTTTAAACAGAAGATCCAGGGGCCTTGAGGTAAATGGGAATCAGACCCCCTTGCGCTGCTTTGTAAAAGGATCTTTATGGGTAATACCTACTTTACACCCACTGTCAAACTCCTGGAGCTTGATGTGAATGAGAATCAGGGTCCTAGTGTTTGAATGAAATTGGGATCACCCCAACCTCTATTCTTTTCTACCAAACTGGTTTATTTTCCTAAGAACAGACTGGTTAAGCTGTTGTTAATATTACAGTAAAACATTGTTCCCTAGGAACTGTTTTCAGTTTCTTGATGCAAATGTTCCCCTCCTCCCCCGCTGGCTCAAAGTAATCTTTCTTCCCTTATGCAGGAGAGTTTTGCTGGCAGAAGATACACTGCACTGTGTATACCTCCACTGTTTTGTCAATGAAATCTGACTTTTTTTGGTCAACAAAACTAGTATAGATAAAGCCTAAGCTGGTCTGTCAGAGGAATCAGATGTCAGCATCAAGAGGAAGGCTGGTTTTCAGCTTTGGATGTAGGGAAGCAGTGCACTCTTTGTTCCCATTATTGTTAGCTGGAGTTTGTGCCTAATTTTCCATGTAATGGATTGAATGTACAACTCTGATTGCTCTCTGCTATATTTAAGCATTTGCCCTGGCCTTTTGATTTCAGTGTGACAGGACTGCATCTCTGGCTTCCACCTGTGACTTTCCAGACAATGCAGATTGCTTTGTGATTAACAATTTATGCAGAGTCAAGGAGGAGCTCTCTCTTTCTCTGTCTTTCTCCTCCTCCCCATACACCTTTCTGGGTTTTTACAATGACTTGTCCTTAAGTGAGGTGTTTGGGTCACTGAGAAATGGAATAGGAACTGTATCCCACTACTGTAGATTGTCAGTCTCCTAACTGGTTCCGGTTATTATAGGTATTAATCCTTTTGAATGGGAGGCAAATAAGTTTAATTTACATGCAGATGCTGTCTTGAATCCAGAAGCAGGGATCTGGAGTGTAATATCTTTCCTGTGAAGGAGCAGTAATGCTTTCTACCTAGCCTGTGTACTTTTTCTTTTCTTGTATCCTGTCTTCACTCTGCATCAGTCTCTTGTGACCTTCCCTGCCCCTTTCTGAGATGGAGCGAAGTTACACGTGCTGCCCCTAAATTAGAGGCTGACGTCATGCAGAAACTTGGCCTGCTTAGAAATGCCGTCCGCTCAATTGCGTCAATAGCAGCTTATTGGCATTCTCTTCTATGCATTCCCCCTGATCAATATGCACCGTGTGTCACCTCGGCAAGTATTTTTATCCTTCAAGTTTTAGCAGAATTGTGTCTCCATTGTGGTGATTATTTTTTATACCCTCCACTTTTTAAAATACCAGTTGCATTTGAGTTGGACAGCTAGAAAACAAAGGTTGCTGATGAATAATTTTTAAGTGGCTCCTGTATTGCGAGCTAAACGGTAAAATTTTATTTGGCAAAAAAGGCCGCGGAGAGGGGCACTGCAGCTCTAATGCTCTCCACCTTGGATGGAAACAGATGAAGCTTTTTTTTTTTTTAAACGTGTTGCTGAAATTTAATTAAGATTTACCATGGCTGTCCCTTTGTTTTCCTGGAGCTTCTGTGTAGCCTTATGAAGCTAATATAAACCTGCTGTGAACATATAGATTGCTGAGCCAGCTGATAGCTTCAGATTCAGGCTTGATCTTTGTTAATGATGATGTAATTTCATGTCCCTCCTTTCTGCTGCAAAATGTTTAGGAGAATTTGCTCTTGTTGAAAAGATAAATAACCAGACTGACCAGCTTGTTTTCCTGGTAGGTGTTAGGAAGCTGAGTAATGGTCCTGGGGAGGGTTTCATAGGTGTAGTGAATGTATCGGAAGGCTTGTTACATGTTTCCATTTAGGACCAAATTTTTCAAAAGAACTCGGCCCTTAAGACTGAGGCCACATTTTCAAATGCCTATCGAGGCACCTTAATAAACGTGATATTTGGCCACAAGCATCACTATGGGAACTGCTGTGTGCTGAACATGTCTGGCCTTGAGCTCTTTTTTTAGAAAAACTGGTCCCACACATATAGATGAATCTTTTGAGGCAATGTACCATTGATTCAAGGGATGTTACACCAGGGAAGAATTCGGTGCCATGCCCTCTAATTTAATTTAATTTTATTTTGTAATTGCTTGAGTTTTTTGCTTGGGATAATTCTTCCTAGGCAATATATTCCAAGAAACAGATAAGAAATAGAGATGTGATTTGCAAATGTCTGAAAGCTTCTAAATATTGACTCTTATTGAACCAGTAGGCTAAAAATTCTAGGATTTTGGTTGTGAAGATGAACTGAAACCCACACGGTCTTTATAACTTGAATTCTATTTGAGACCCTGGTTTAACATCCTACAGCTTTGTCCTTTTTGGAGTTGCAATTCACTTCCTTTGGTGTGCTGTAAAAGCAAAGCTCGCCCAGAGCAGCAAACAGCCTCTGTTAGAGGTAATGTTTACTCTAGGGACCCTGTGGAACACTGAATTCTAGCCACGGTCTCTGGGCTGAAGCTGCACGTTGCAGTAACCTGCTTTTCTCTCCTCTGAAAGCCACCTCTTTTGCAGTCTCTTTCTATACCAGCTTCTTGATTTCCCCAATTCCAGACTTATTGCCCCATCCATTGTTAAGGAATTCCCTTATTCCCCCTTCTCATTTTATCTTCAGATTTCCTAGTGATATAAAAAGCAGTCCATACTTTGATCAAGTCAATGAAATGATGAAAGGTTCTTCTCAGAAAGTCATGGTGCCAGGATGTATGCGGCTTCTTTGTGATCTTGCCTAGAGCCAGATTCTGACGTCCATCACATGAGCAGAAACCTGAGATAACTGAACTGAAGTCTAATGGAGTTTAGTTCTGACTGAAGCACCAATGCAGAGTCCTTCTCTCTAGTATATAGATCGGGGTGGACAGCCCGGAGCATCTCCTGCAACCCCAACCCTCATCCCCAGCCCTACCCCAGAGCCTACACCCCCGGCCGGAACCCTCACCCCCTCCTGCACCCCAACCCCCAGTTTCATGAGCATTCATGGCCCGACATACAATTTCCATACCCAAATGTGGCCCTTGGGCCAAAAAGTTTGCTCACCCTGATATAGATACTGTGGATACAGATCAATTGGGTCTGTGGTGATCAATGTGACTGCAGGCTGTTTCTGGCTTGAGGACACGGGAAGGGAAGGCAAAGGTGATGAGTAGCTAAAACTTGTTAGCTCTGCAAACAAGTTCGCTTATGCTGCCTATTTGTTATTCTGTTTTGTCTTTTTGGAATGGAAGCTTTTAGAGGCAGGAACTGTCTTGCTATGGGTACATCTATGCAGCAGTTGGGTGGTGTACATCTGCTCATGCTGAGAATTACATGTGGTAGCTTTGTTTGAGCTAGCACCTAAAAATACTATTGCAGTGTGGCCTCGTTGGCTTTGGCTAGGTTGCCCAAGCACAATCCTGCCTAACCCTCTGGATATGTACATGGGTGTCTAGCCTGAGCTGCTTCCTGTGCTGCTGCAGCCACGCTGTTATTTTTAGGTGCTAGCACAAGCAGAGTTAGTGTGTGTGTCTACCTGAGCTGGGAGTCACACTTCCAAATTGCAGTAGTTGAACCCTGTGTTTTTCCCTGTTCTCAGCAGGCACCTCTAGGCTATAGAAACAATAGATGCTTTTTTGCTGCCCCAAGCACAGTAGTCAGGCAGCCTTCGGCGGCGTGCCTGTGGGAGGTCTTCTGGTCCATCGGATTCGGTGGTATGCCTGCGGAAGGTCTGCCGGTCCCGTGGCTTCGGGCTACCTGCCGCCGAATCCACAGGACTGGCTGATCTCCCACAGGCAAGCTGCCGAAGGGGGCCTGCCTGCTGCCCTCACAGGGACCAGCAGGGCGCCCCCCGCGGCTTGCTGCCCCAGGCACATGCTTGGAGCGCTGGTGCCTGGAGTCGCTGCTGATACTGATAGTAGTAAGCAATTCAGCCTGGTATGTTCAGGTTAGTTCTGATTATAATGTTACCTATGTTATAAAACTTAACTGCCTTTTGTTTTCTTTTACCTGTTATTTCTTCCTAGGTGCATGTCCATAGGCCTTGGTTTCATGTGGCACTATATAGACTATCTTAGATTCAGTAGGTGAATTTTCATCAGTTGGCAACAGATAGAAAAGCCAAAGCAATGGGGCCTAATTCAACTTGATTCAACTATTGCTTGCACTTAAGTGTCTTAAGACTTAAGTGTCTTAAGTGTCTGTTTGAAAGTTACAATTAGCCTTGTGATATGTTGCAAAAGATCTTCACTGAGCATTGTAAAATTGCAGGGCTACACCTTGTACCTGGGGTGCATTGCAAAGCTATTTACAAGGGTTGTACTTGAAACCACACTTTTAGATATAGTTCAAACCTTACTGAACTGCAAACCTAGTAGCTAGGGAGTTGGTTTATTTTGAAGGCCGTGGCTTAACTGCAGACAAACAGTTGCATGTGTGGTAGTGTAAATATTAGCATGTGTTTATTATGGATTACAGCCTCAAGAGGAACTCTGGTCAATAAAAAACAAAATAAAGCTTTTGCATTAAAACATGCTTTCTAAGATCACTGAACGCTAAATTGGCTTCCTTGTAGCAATAGAAGTGATCGGAATGGGAGAGGAAATTTGTTTGAAACAAGCTGCTGACGTTGGTTAATTGGTTTTAAAAGCCAGCATTCAATACATGCAACAATTCTAACCTCGGGGATTTAAAATAGCAGTGAAGACATTCATCATTTGATTTGAAAATGATTCCTTTGTTATGACTTACTCACTGCTTTTTGTGTGTGTCAAGAATGTGCTTGTACCTTCCCCGCTTCCTCTTGGTTTTCCCTCTCATTTATTCACTGATGTAAAATATCCAGTGCTTGTATCCACTAGAAGGAGCAATTTTGTGCAATGCAGTTTAATCACTTCCCTCTTAGTGTAGACAAGACTTCACTGCCGATGAATGGTGTTGCCGGTATAGTTATACTGTGTAGCTAAACCTGCAAATTCTCCTAGTGTGTACCCAGATAGATTGGTATAAAGGTCCTTTATACTGGTGTAGCTTATGTTGGTTTGAGGAACATAAGAGACACTGGTTTAAACAGTTATACTGGTGTAACTATCCATAGTTGGACTTTCACTGGCATAGATATGATGGTAAAACACATCACTCCCTAACTGCCACTTCTATACCAGTGGAACCAGAGACCAGGCCTGAGTCTGCTACCACTTCAGCCACGCACGTCTGCAATCCCAGTCCCAAACCAGGATCCAGTGCGCTTGTCCAGCCATTTGAATTGAGCCAGAAAATCACCTGCGTCATGCGCTAACCTGGATAAGCCTCCCCTTGGTATGGGTTCTGAAGTTGCGCAGTAATTCTAGCGCAGCTGTCTGCAGAATGGGATCATCTTAACTCCAGCAGGGGCTTTGTGGTGCAGTAGCGTGGCCTGTTAGCAACTCCTCACCATTTTAACTCCATCCTGGTGCTTGCATCCAGCACCTATCCGCAGCTATATTATCTTGGGATGGGTGGGAGATCTCATATGGCTTACATCAGTTGCAGCCACCGCTATCACCCTGAACCGCATCTTAGGGTGACTGGATCTGACACAAGGCATCTGCAGAGCTGCCCAGCCATGTGTCAGTGTGGGTGCCAAATCAGAGGCCTCTCCCATGATTAAATCATGGAAGCTTGCACACTTATGTGCGAATGTTCCTTGTTTCTCTGCCACTATATGCTAATGAGAAGATCCTAAGCTAGACCAGTGGGACTGGTAGTAAACTCCTTACACACAATCTAAACCTCCAAAAAAAAGTTTTTCCTTAACTTACCACAACTGGAATCTAAAATACCAAGGCCCCTAAACTGGTATGTGGCTCATCCCAAGAGGAGCTGTGTTCCCACATCACACTCCAGGGTTGCCCAATCCTCTGTCACTTTAAGGAGCCCTCCTCCACAGGAATGTACTAGTGACAGTGTTGCAAGCCTAATGGCCTGAGAAACCTATTCTTGTGTGATTTACTGGCCAGAGTTTGCAGACCCCAGGAGATTCAAGTAAGCATCCCAGGTGAATCCTTAAACCTTTTTGAGGGCCCTTCTTCCATTGCTGGTGTCTGATTCACCTTCACCTCTGGCATGCTAATTGGATGCGATCGTGCAATACCTAGGAAGACTGCACGTTTCTGTACTGTGCTCTTCACTGCTTGTGGAGATGTTTTTTTTTTTTTTTAAACCTTGTGTTCATTCAAATTTCTGCAAGTTCAACTTTCAATGTGAAGTTGTAAGTACACTGAGGTAAAAATGATTGATTGTGGGGGAAGGAAACTGATCTAGTAAGAGAGTCCCTAATCTTGTTGCTCTGTAGATTTTTTTTTTTAAGCCCGAAGCTGATTGCATTATAAATTCCATCAAGGAAATGCTCCCTTTTGCAATTTAAACCTCTTAATATGCTGATTCATCTCTGTGCCTCCATTTCCTAGCCATGAGGGGATGCATGCGCACGTGTCGTCTAGGGTTACACTTACAGCCTTTCCATGGAAAAGAGTTTTTGATGGCCAGTGTACTAATATTTTCTTGCGTGTACTTGGAGTTTCTGAAAGACCTACAACCAAGAACTAGCAGTTGAATCTAAAAGCTCTGGATTAGAAGTATGATTGACCCACCCTAAGCTGAGGTTGAACTCAGGATCTTGAGCCTCTATTGCAGGGATCGGCAACCTTTGGCACGCGGCTCATCAGGGTAAGCACCTTGTTCGTCCCGCGCCACTTTCTGCAGCTCCCATTGGCCTGGAGCGGCAAACTGTGGCCAGTGGGAGCTGTGATCGGCCAAACTTGTGGACGCAGCAGGTAAACAAACTGGCCCGCCAAGGTGCTTACCCTGGTGAGCCGCGTGCCAAAGATTGCCAACCCCTGCTCTGTTGCATGAACCAAAGGAGTAATTCCACTAGGTGTGAGCTGTAGTAGACATTTATCCTCTTACGTGAACCAGGAGGGGGGAGGACAAAGACCTACCTGCTCCTGATATGATTTACACAAGCTTTAAAGCATAGCAAAACTATATTTCTCCACATGCTGCTCTCAGTATGAGATATTTCAACCTACCTCCACCCATTTCTGTTTCACTCACACCTTGCATATTGAGAGTTCCCTGGTGCAGGGAACATGATCTTTGTTACTTGTGTTAGCAAAATGGGGCTTGACTGGTGTTCCTACATGCTGTATGTAATAATCATATCGTACAGGAATCTTAGTCTATTAATTCTAACTTGTGTTCCAAAGAACCTATTTTAAATCTTGCTGTGTTTTTTGTTTTTAAATTATCCTCTTACCATCTCTCTCTGTGGCTCAAGTGTGTGTGTAAGGGGCACACTAGTGAAGGTAGTGTCTCCAATAAAATAATTAGCTTGTGTGTGTTTAATCTTCACTGGAGATGCAGGAATGAAAGCTGGCTGAGGATTTGATTAGAACAGTGCTAATACTTAGAAACATTTAATTTCCATTGTCTTAAAAGACCCCCGCCCCCAAAAAAACGAATGAATCCCGGGTAGTATTACACTAGTAGCATTTTAATGGATTATGAAATTACAGTGCAAGACTGAGCTCTGATAACACCCTGTGTTTGATATGTATTAATTGGAAGTTCTATGTAAAGTGCCTTACAAAGGTATTACCGTTATCCCCATTCTATACCAGTTGAGACAGAAGCATGTAGAAGTAGAGTGACTTGTCCCAATTCCTACAGCAAGTATGGGGGTAGAGTTTGGAGTAGAATTCAGGTCTTCTGGCACTCAGACTGGTGCCCTATCAGGTCTAGAGTGAATCATCTATTCAGAATAAAAGCCAGCTTTGTAAACAGTCCCCATAAGAATGGACCTGAGCCAGAGCAGCAGACCCTCCCTTCCCCAGTTATGATGGTTAGAGAAATTTGGAACAGATCCAGTCTTGATATTTAGATTTGTAAACTCTTTGGGACAGAGTTTGTCTGCACCTCTGCACTGTGCTGGCACAAGGGGCCCCGGATCTTTGTTGGTCCCTATGACTAATGTAATTAGAATGCTTAATAATAATTAAAAAGCCAAATGTGGTTCCTTTTAAGTGGAGGTAGTGTCTCATTTTGTTCACAGCTACATAAGAACTGGCATGTTGGGTCAACCAATGGTCCATCTAACCCAGTATCCAGTCATCTGGCATTGGCCACTGTCAGAAGCTTCAGAGGGAATGAACAGAACAAGTAATCATCAAGTGATCCATCCTGTGTTATCCACTCAGCTTCTGAGAAACAGAGGCTAGGGATGCTCAGCATGTAGGTTCTCAGATCCGTTCAGTACTCTTGGATGGGCATATCCAGTCCCAGGGGCTTGTTGGTCTGTAATGTACCCTTTGGCTCAGATCCACTTTTTCTTTTGCAGGTTTCCTGTTTGTGATACCTTTTGAAGTATTGTTTGTTTGTTATATCTTTGCTCCTGTAAGCCACAAAGCGGCTGAGACTTGCCCAAGATCACACAATGAGTCAGAAGCAGAGTCAGGAATGGAATGGTGGTCTACTGACTCCCAGCCCACTATCCCCTATCAGTTGTACAACAGTCTCCTAAAGAACACATGCATCTGGGGCATAATTTGACCTCAGAATATTAGCATCTAAATGGGTCCTCTCGCTGAAAACAATGAGTCCAAGGAAGTGTTTGCTTTTGAACTGACTCCTTGTGGCCCAGGTGGCATATTCTCCTGTTGCTAAATTAAGCACTAGAAAATAAGAGCTTCCAAGATGGAATCCCAGCTTTAGCACCATCAGCTGCCTGTCTACTGCACTTGGGCAAAGCCTTGTTTTCCAAGACAAATGTAGGCCCTGCTTGACATGACATGAATGTTGATTTACGTGGGGAAAGGGTCTGTTTCCCTTGATTTTTAGTGACTTTTCTACTGTTCCTACAGTTCTCCTTTAGATACATCCTAATCCAATCCTGTAGCCTGTGTGAAACTGAGATGATGATAAAGCCTTTTACTAGGGAGAGCTAGCGTTTTAAGTGATGAATAACAAGAGATCTGCATGGTTGCCTAAATAATGAGCCTAACTTAATCAGGTGTCTGATAATTGAATATACAGTGATCAGCTAAATTGTCATTCTGTGTGTTGGGGAAAATAACCCTCCCATGTTTTCAGGATGGCATAACTTAATAAAATTTCCACCCTTTATGGCTTATCATTGGGCTGATGGTTGAAACCAATCAGGCTTGATCCTGGGCCTGAATAAATTAATGCACTTAGACCAAAAACAGATTAAAAAAGAGACACATACTAAACATGAATAGTATAGAAAAGAAAGCTGCTGTTGTGGACTAGGACGTGCGAGGTCTGGTTTTGATTCTTGGCTTTGTCACACACTTGCTGTGTGACCATGGGCAAGTCACCAAGTCTTTCTCAGGATGTCTATGCTTTAGCTGGGAGCAAGCCACCCAGCCTGGGTAGACAGACTCATGCTAGTGAGGGCTTGAGCTCTCAAGCCTAGCGGGTCCAATGGGCTTGAGAGCACAAGCTCCAGCCCAAGTGGCAACATCGACACAGATATTTTTTTAGCACATTAGCTCGAGCCTGGCTAGCATGGGTCTATCTACATGGGCTGGGAAGCTCACTTCAAGCTGCAATGTAGACTTACCCTTAGGGTCTCATTGTCACATCTATAAAATGAGGATGATGGTAATGAGAGCTGTTCAGAAAGTGGGTTTTTCCATCCTGCAAACAAGTGAGTTCTATTTTTTTTGTCCCAAATTGGGATGAAAAGCCAACCTTTTGAAACTTTTCACAAAATGAAATTCTAAAAAGCTTTGGGTCTGTCAAAATGCTTTGTGTTGATTGATTGCAATCTTTTTGAATTTATTCAATATAAAGTAAGTTCTAGGGGTCAGCCACATGGTCTGATGTGGGAAGTGCTGAGTAGAGCTGTACCAATAATGGAGACTTCTGCCTCGCCTGCTACATGGCAAATGCAGCCCAGCCGTGAATAAAGGGTCCAATCCTGCTTCCGTTGAAGCTGATGGCAAAACTCCCAGTGTCCTCAGTGGAAGCAGCACTGGACTCATTCCTAATTGTAGTGATTGTTTTAGGCTCCGAGTTTAGTGGCGTGTGCGTTAAAGGTGGAAAATCCCTAATGAACTTACTGTTATTTGTATTGCATCCTTAGACACCCAGTCATGGACCAAGGTACTGTACAAATCCTGCCCCAAAGAGCTGACCCCTTGAAGTTAGATGAATATAAACTTTTTTTTTTATTAAAGGCAAATTCAGGTGTCAAGTTATTTTGGGATTTAAACACTTGGCAGCCAAAAGGAAGGGGACAGTGGTAGCACAGGAGACTCAGATGGCAAAACTGTTTCATCGAGTTTTGTTGCCCCAAGTGAATGCAGGAGCATAAATAGTGGAAAAAACAGCTTGGTAGTTTAAGCACAGGACTGGGAGCCAGGAGCTCCCGGTAGCCAAACCTAGTTCTTCCACAGTCTGTGTAAGCTTGGGCAGGTGGCTTAACCTTGCTGTGTAACAGCATTTTTTATCTGCAGAATGGGATTATGAGACTAACTTTGTGACAGGATAAAGGTGCTGCAGCCTGGAAAGGGTTATCAGATCCTGGCTAGCTGCATGGCTGCTTGAAGCGGAGCATAAAGGAAAGGGAAGCTGGGTCAGAAGGGTGTTGCCTCTCTCTTCCTGGCTGGCTGAAGCAGGGAAAACTTATGGGAATTATTACCTTGTGCATTCAATTGATTTGCTTTTGTTTTTGTGGATGATAAAACAAGCTCTGAGGAAAGGGCCTTAAAATGAATTCGGGTTTGGAGCTTTATTTCCCTTCTCCGGCCGATGAAACTGCCCTCTTACGCTTGTACAGATTGTGAACTCTTGGGGGCACAGTCGGTCGGTCTACACTGCAGCTGGGACAACCCTTCCCAGTGTGGAGAGACAGTGTGCTAAAAATAGCAGTGTGGCCACGGGGCCTCAGATTAGCTGGCCACTCTCCTCCCCCCGGGTATGTCCTTGGGTAGCTAGCCCAAGATACTGCCTGTGCTGCCATAGAGGCACTGCTATTTTTAGCTTTCTTTAGCATGTGTTAACCCTAGTATGTGTGTATTTTACCCATGCTGGGAAGCACCCTCTTAGCAGCTGTGTAGTCATACTGTGTGTGTGTGTGTGTGTGTGTGTGTGTGTGTGTGTACAGAGCCCAGGACAATGGACCTGCTCCTTGATTTGAGGCTCCTGTAGTACAAATAATCATCTCTGATACTGTAGTGTGAAAACAGCTGCAGGGTGCAGACTTTTTAAATGGTGACCATTAGAGTTAGTATTGCTATTTAGAAACAAGAAATGGAGGGAAACTATAGCTGGCTGGGAAAAGGACATGTTTTTGTTGGAAAATCTTTGTCCCCCATTCTCGGGGATCTTATTCAGGAGAATTTACCTGTTCCAACTGTTGGCATTGGTGAAACTCTCATTTCTGATTTAGGAAGCAGATATGGGGCATGAAACACTAGCGTGCACCAATGTGGGATGCACCAACAGGATGCATGATGCCAAGGTGTTCTGGAGATCTGGTGGTTTCAAATTTGGTCAAGCTGGGACTTTGTTCCCACTCACCAATATGTATGTCAATGAGGTGTCTGTGCCCACAGTTAGTCTGGGTCCCCTAAAATGTGTTACTACCTTGGCTCATGAAGCTGTATCCTGATATGAGAGCACATGGTAGAAGATGTAATTTATGCACTGATCGGTTGCAGGATGGTGATAGAATAAGCATTTGCTAGCTGAAGGGAGGATGGTACTGCCTGCAAAGGCATTTGGACACCAGTTTGCCCAATGTCATTTATGTTATTGGGTCGTGTTTCACACTGCACAACAATCGTAAGGATAAGAGAGAGAACTTTGACCAGGAGTGGGTCAATGCCTATGCTGGCCCCGGAACAGGCATCCTGAGCGTTCATCTCTAATAACTGGGACCTGGTCTTGGAGAGCGAGGGAATGGATGCCTTGAGTGGCCACATCCTTTGTTTGGAGGAGAATGTGATTAAAATGGAATAATGTAATTGTGATAATGGAGAGTCTGAGCATATCAGTGCTCTGTATCCATTTAACTCTGAGATAATGGATTTTATGTATTGTTAATTGGAGACCTTATCAAAAGCTCTTGCTTTCAAATTCATCTCTCTCTCTCTCCCCAAGTATTCCATGCCAAGGGATTGGACAGGAAAAGCAACAGCTGCAAACAAAACCCAAGTGCCAAGAAATCAGAACAAAAGAAATAAAGCTAAAGTGCAACGTCCCATGTAATGGAATCGCACAGCATCAGTGCACCTCTTCTCTTTCCCTTGTGGATGCACAGGGGTAGAAGGCATTCACTCCATCTGCCAATCTGCACATCCATTCATAGACTGAATTAATTGGCTCATTCTCCACTGGAATTGTCCAGTGGATGCAGGATGAAGTAGAGTGGAGGGGACAACATGGAGCAGGCTGCTCCAGGGCTGAGTCAGGGTCCGGAGTCTGGGCTAGCATGCGCCTGTAGCCATCATGCAGCCCCAACAGTTTCCTCTGCTGCTCGTGGTCCTGGTCCTTCATTGTCCAGTTGTGCGTGGTGTAGGCCACTGATGTCTTTTTCTTTAGCATGGCATGTGCTGCAGCCGGGTTGTGCTGGTCCTGCTCGAGCATCTCCCTCTGCACTTTCAAGAACTGGTTCCAACTTGCTGGCAAAGTCCTTCTGCATTCCTGCAGCAGCTCATCCAGGGGCCTCTTTTTCTGCTGGAAGTTCAGGAACTTCTCACAGAAGGCCTTGAAAAGCAGTGAAATAGCACATTATATTTCTGTCAAGAGGTGGGGGGGGGGGAGAGTTTCTTCCTTTTAACTTCCTGCCTCACAGCAACTTTGATCTTCTTGACATGCATTCTCCATCTGCTACATCCCAGGGTTCCTGCTCACCAAGATTATGGCAAATGCTTATGTATAATGTACAGGCCTTTGTCACATTGGGCATATGGGAGGACAGGCCAGGGACCTTTTTCGTAATGATGGTCTTAATTATTTCAGGCTGCAGTGGCACTGGAATAAGTCCCATTCCATTTGCATACACGGGTCATTCCTTAAGACTTAATGCCCAGGTTGAGCCAACCTTGCTCACTTGTTAGTGGAAACTGGCTGACTTAGAGCTCGTGATTTAGCTTTGTTATGTTGTTAATCTATGGGCCTGCTTCTTTGAATAAGAGGGTCACAATCTGGTGTGTATCCTAGCTAAACAGGTCTTGACTCATCTCTCTGGATTCCATTCATTTTACAATCCTGAATACCTTTAAAGTGAAAGTTTTTTCAAAGTTGCCAAAGGGATTTGAAATTAATCCCCTGGGCATGTTGGAAAAATCTCCACCTGTAAATTTTCTTTTCAGTTGTCCCTGAGGAGGCTTCAGCCCAAAGGGGATTTCAGACTTTCAATATGCTGGATCAACTGAGCCTTTTCATCTCATTCAGGGTATGTCTAGGGGGGTGACTTGTATTTGAAGGGCAAGGGGTTTTATAAGACCTTTCTGCAAAGGTAGATTCAGATATCTAAATACTGAGGTGCATAAAACCCAAAGGGATTATGAAATCAGAAGTGAAACACATTCAAGTGGCCTAAGTGAAATTGTGGTCTCTCCCTGTAAAGCAGCACAACCTGTGAGTAATGATGCAGTACCAGCTTTGAGAAATCCCAGGGTTAAGAGTGTGGATAATTAAAATGTTTTGGAAAGCTCTCAGCAGTTTAGTTGACGCACATTGGCTGCATGGTAGGGAGAGGGTTTTTCAGGCTGCTCGAATCCATTTGGATATAGAGCAATGGTGTTTCTCCCTCTGTCCTGCCACCTCACCTTTGCCCATATTCAGGCCTAGTCTAGCATTTGCTTGTTTGCTTGAAAACTAGCATTGGGGCACAGTGTGCACACATCAGTTATACTGCTGTAGTTCTTAATCCTTTCAATCTTTACAAATGTGTGCTGCACATCCAGGCCCATTTTAAGCACATCGGAGCATTTTGTAAACCTTTCTAAGACATGCACACTCTTTCTTTCTCTCTTTATGGTGGTTGTGTTGCCCCGCTCTCCCAAAGCTCTTTTTGCTTGCTGCTCTGAAGACGACCATGATGCCACTCAATTCTATCCTTACTGCTGAATCACCTTTGTTCAGACAATAATTTTACTCTCACCCAGGCCCTACACACCTTTGCTGTTCCTAAGTTGAGTTAGTGTCTAACTGCAGATGGCATAAGTTGTCTGAGTAATATGGAAAATATGTGGGCCAGGTGTTGGAACAGTACTCTGCTCTAGGATCAGCTCCATGCTTGACCAGAGTCTCCCTTGGACAAGTCATCTCATTTCTTTGTTCCTGAATTCCCCATCTGTGCAATGGAGAAAATACTTTCTTGCTCCCACGTTTAATGTCTGATCCAGAGCCCATTGAAGTCAATGAAAAAACTCCCACTGACTTCCCTGGGCTTTGGATCAGTTCTTAATACTTTAATATTAGATGAAGCACCCAAGTCTCCTTGATTCTCAGTCTGGTGATCTATCCAGGCTGTTACTCTCCCATGCAGTCAATCTAGGAAGGGCAGAGATCACCCTCCTCCAACCCATATCTCATGTCTGCCTTTTGGAGAAAGGGGGACAAGAACCCAGCTATTGTTTGGAGGCCAGTGGAGTCCAAGGGAGAGTTGTCAGTGGTAGGTGCTGCTTCTTCAGAACAGCACCATCAAGCAGAGAAGATGCTCTTCTTTTAGTCAGTGATCAACACTGCTAGGGCCTTTCTCCTTCCCATGCTCTCAAATGCCCCAGCTGGAATAGGAACTGCTAAGAGGAGCTGTCCATTGCTGCTGCTCATGCAAAATACCTGCCGCCTCTTGTGCTGTGCTGTCAAAGCTTCCTTTGATAATTAGTGCTTTGGAATGTAGCCAAGTGGAATGAGTTTAGAATGACATCCTTCCTTCATGAGATGAGATGTCAGCTTTGTCCTTTGCGAAAAGATCAATTTTCCCTCTAGTGCATGGGTCAGAAGCACTTAACACTTAGTAGTTGCTCTTTGTTCTTCCCGTGACACATGGCACAACCCTGAAAAACAGCTTGTTTCAAATCTCTTCATTGTAATGACTTTGGCAATCCTTTTTGGTTGGGGTGAAGGGGTTTTGTTCTTGTAGACCATGTTGGTGAAGAGAGCCCCAAGAAGCCAGCAATGTGATTTACATTTTGAATGGCTGGAATTTTGTTACATCCCCACGGCTTAAGCAGTCAGTCAAAGCTCTGTCAGCTTTCTAGACAAATCTGTAAGAGCTGTGCCTTTCTTCCTTGGCAAAGAGCCCTGAGAATGAAGGCACGCACGTGTTCCCTGAGTATTCTATCACTTTGATGTCTGCTGGGATGCAGTGTGCATGTCCATTGATTCCTTCTGTAGGCTTCCAGACGCTGCGATTTATGACTTGTTGTCTTATCGGAGACACATTTAGAATCACACAGTGACTTGTTTCTTATTTGACTCATGTCTGTAAGTTTTGCCTGTATAGCTTAAGGATGAGATTTCTCAAAGCTGATGAGGGGATTTAGACTCCCTTTTCTGATTTAATGGAGACTTGGGCATCCAAATCTCTTAGCTGGCTTTGAAAATCTAAGTTTAAGATGTGGCTTTTCCAGCTACCTGTTCGCGTTGCCCATGTATCAGCCTCTCCTTTGTCATGTATCTCCAGGATGCAGCTTTAAAAAGTGTCATCAGAAAATAATGCTCTATCTCCTCTTGCAATCTGAAAATGAATTGTATCTGTTTCTGATCAGAGGATCAATAACAGGTATCAAAAGTGGAAGGGGAAGCTGGGCAACCCATGTTGAGAAACTTTTTGGTCAACATCTATATGAAGTAGCTGATTTCTATCCTTTCTGCTTTTTTTCAATCAAAATCCTGTTTAACTTTATCCCAGTGAGCTCTTACCGATTACAGTGGAGCTAAATATGCTGTAGCTTCCTTATGAGAGAACTATATAGAAAAGAAATGATGGCCTTGTGGCTGACGTGTTACTTGGATCTAGGATCAACAACTCTTAGCTTGACCAGACTCTGTTTGGGACCTTGGATAAGTCCGCTCATTTCTTTGTTCCTGAGTTCCCCATCTGTAAAATGGAGTTGATAATACTGTCTTGCTCCCACCTTTTATCTGCCTTATATGTTTAGTGTCTGAGCTAGAGCCCATTGAAGTCAGTAGCAAAACTCCCACTGACTTCCCTGGGCTTTGGATCAGGCCCTTAAACTGTAAGTTCTTTGGGGCAGGGACTGTAGGCATGTATCTTTATGGTGCCTAGCACACTGGGGCCTTGACTTCAGCTGAGATGAGAATATAAATAGTAATGATAGATGAATAAAAACATAGTAGGAATGGAGGTGCTTTGAAGGACTGAATCGCCTGTTTAGTCAAAACCCATTTTTATACAGACTTAAATATTGCCCAAAATCTTCTTGGAAATTGGAGATTACCTACATGCAATTTATAGGCCTGTACAAACAGCAGTTAGAATGGATTGAGGTGAAATTCACATTAGAGCGTAAACAGTTCAATTACTGGTGACATAAGAGGTTATAGAGTCAAAACTATTCTATCTGCTGCCTTAAAAAGGCTATAATTAGGTGCCGTTTGGATGTAAATTACTGTCTACTTCAGCTTGTGCTGCCCATCTGTGGGGGCTAAGGGCCAGCAAAATATCTAATTTCTTGCATTTTATTTGGGAGGAGAGACCTCAGTTTGAAATGAGTCATAGAGAAAGAAACACTGAAATCATCACCTTTTAAGAGGATTGGTTCACAAATTTTCCCCAAGGTTTTAGTTCTTTAGTCTGAGCTAAAGACCTGAGTGGTGGATCCCACAATTATGGAACATGAAAAATGATTCCTTTTAAAGAAAAAAGAAAATAAAAACGTTAAGATTTGAAGGAAAAATGCTGCGTCTCTGATTTAAAGTAAGAGAGAAGTGTCAGAGAATGTGGGTCTCTTTCTTATTGACAGTTTGTTTTGGTTACTCCAGAAGTATTGGTTACTGATCCTACATAAGAATGGCCATACTGGGCCAGACCAATGGTCCTTCTAGCCCTGTATTCTGTCTTCTGACAGTGGCCAGTGCCAGATGCTTCAGAGGGAATGAACAGAACATAGTAATTATTGCATGATCCATCCTTTGTCGTCCACTCCCATAGTCTGGCAGTCAGAGGCTTAAGAACGCACACAGCATAGTGTCGCCTCAACAACCTCTTGGCTAATATCCTAGATGGACCTATCCTACATGAAATTATCTAATTCTTTTTTTAAACCCTTCAGCCTTCACAGCATACCCTGGCAACAAGTTCTATAGGTTGACTTTGCATTGTGTGAAGAAATACTTCCTTATGTATGATTTTTAAACCTGCTGCCTATTAATTTCATTCGGTGGCCCTTTGTTTTTGTGTTATGTGGAGGGGTAAATAACACTTCCTTATTTACTTTCTCCACACCAGTCATGATTTTATAGACCTCTATCATATTTCTCCTTGGTAGTTTCTTCCCCTAGCTGAGCAGTCTCAGGCTATTTTTAATCTCTCTTCATACGGAAGCTATTCCATACCCCTGATCATTCTTGTTGCCCTTTTCTGTATCTTTTCCATTTCTAATATATCTTTTTTGAGATGGGGCGACCAGAACTGCATGCAGTATTCAAGATGTGGGCACACCATGGATTTATATAGTGGCAGTATGATATTTACTGTCTTCTTATCTATCCCTTTCCTAGTGGTTCCTAACATTCTGTTAGCTTTTTTGACTGCCACTGCAGATGGAGTGGATGTTTTTAGAGGATTGTAGGACTGGAAGGGACCTCGAGAGCTCATCTAGTCCAGTCCTCTGCACTCATGTCAGGACTAAGTATTATCTAGACCATCCCTTCGGGTATTTGTCTAATCTGCTCTTAAAAAAATCTCCAATGACGGAGATTCCACAACCTCCCTAGGCAATTTATTCTGGTGCTTTTTTGTCCTGACAATTAGGAAGTTTTTCCTAATGTCCAACCTAACCCTCCTTCCCCCACCCTCACCCCCACTGCAATTTCCTATTGTTTCTTGTCGTGCCCCCAGAGGTTGAGAACATATTTTCTCCCTCCTTTTCATAACAACCTTTTATGTGCTTGAAAACTGTTATGTCCCCTCTCACTCTTCTCTCCTCCAGACTAAACAAACCCTATTTTTTTCAAACTTCTCTTCCCCAGACAAGGTTTGTTTTAATCTTCCCTCATAGCTCATGTTTTCTAGACCTTTAATCATTTTTGTTGCTCTTCTCTGGACTTTCTCCAATTTGTTCACATCTTTCCTGAAATGTGGTGCCCAGAACTGGGCACAATACTCCAGTTGAGGCCTAATCAGCGCGGAGTAGAGCAGAAGAATTGCTTCTTGTATCTTGCTTACAACATTCTTGCTAATACATCTCAGAATGATGTTCACTTTTTTTGCAACAGTGTTACACTGTTGACTCATATTTAGCTTGTGATCCACTATGACCCCCAGATCCCTTTCCACAGCACTCCTTCCTAGGCAGCCATTTCCCATTTTTAGGTGTGCAACTGACTGTTCCTTCCTAAGTGGAGTACTTTGCATTTGTCCTTATTGAATTTCATCCTATTTACTTCAGACCATTTCTCCAGTTTGTCCAGAGCATTTTAAATTTTAATCCTATCCTCCAAAGCACTTGCAACCCCTCCCAGCTTGGTATCATCTGTAAACACAAGTGAACTCTCTATGCCATTATTTAAATCCTTGATGAAGATATTGAACAGAGCTGGATCCCTATGGGACCCCACTCTGTGACCTTCCAGCTTGACCGTGAACCACTGATAACTACTCTCTGGGAATGGTTTTCCAGCCAGTTCTGCACCCATCTTATAGTAGTTCCATCTAGATTGTATTTCCCTAGTTTGTTTATGAGAAAGTCATGTGAGACATTATCAAAAGCCTTACTAAAGTCAAGATATACCACATCTATTGCTTCCCATGCCTCCCATCCCATCCCATCCACAAAGCTTGTTACCCTGTCAAAGAAAGCTATTTGGTTGGGTTTGACGTGATTTGTTCTTGACAAATTCATGCTGTCTGTCTGACTGTTACTTATCACCTTATTAGCTTCTGGGTATTTGCAAATTGTGAACTATCTACAATGGCTCTGAGATCTTTCTTAAGTAGCAACAACTAATTTAGGCACCATCATTTTGTATGTATAATTAGGAGTATGTTTTCTAATGTGTATTACTTTGCTTTTATTAACACTGAATTTCATCTTCTATTTTGTTGTCCAGTTACCCAGTTTAATGAGATCGCTTTGTAACTCTTTGCAGTCAGCTGTAGATTTAACTTTCTTGAATAATTGTGTATCCTCTGCAAGCTTTGCCGCATCACTGTTAACCTTTTTTTCCAGATAATTTATGAATATATCCTGCAACTTGATGTGTGCAGATAGATCCCTGCTCCCTTATGGAGCCCCACTGACTTCACCAGATGACCTTGGTTTCCCAAATTCCTAAGGTCTCTAACTCAGCCCATTATAGAGGGAGGTTTGAACTGTGAACTTCAGACTCAGGCTTTGGTTCAGGCCCTTCTCCAGAGGAAAGTGAGTTGCATTCTGTCCATCTGTACCCTGGGGTTGTGTCAATAAGCAGCACAGAACTTCCCAGTGACTTTAGTTTGTATGTAATCTTGAAATTGAAGCTATGCAGCTTTCTCTTTTGGCTCTATCAGAAGTGCTTGTGCAAACTGACTGTGGGTCTGAGGTTGTGTTTGTGTCCATTTTCCCAGTTGAGGGTGAGGGCCTAGGCAGGGACGTGTGCATCCTGGAGATGAATGCATGGCTTCCTTGACTGAGCTGCTGTTCCAGGAATAATGGCTGCTAGGAAGAGAAGGGGTCCAGCTGACTAAGGAGGATAGGCTCATCTCCTGTGGAGGTGGGGAGAGGGGAAGAAATACTAGCAGTTAGGAAGTCATAATTGCTTCATTTACTATATCAATGAATCCTAGTAAATGAATGATCATCATAATCAAGAATGAGTTCTCAATGAATCATACTTACTGTATTGGGGTGAATGAATAATTGGGCAATTATTCAAGTGGATGCTTAACAAAACATGCAGGAAAGATTCAGGTTCTAGTGAGCAGAGAATTGCACTGATTGAGTAGGGCTGTTTGGCCTATCTAGTTGTCATGGCTTCAAATGCAGCCGTCACTTGTGGAATGTAGCATCCTTTTTTAGTTCTCTTACCCACCTCTCTGTGATGAAGGTCCCAATCTCAGAATTAAACACTTAATGTAGCATTTACTCATTGATTTCAATTGGTCTGCAGAATTATTATATATGTGTTTTGCTTCGGAGTAGCACCCAGGAACCCTAATCATGGCCCAGGGCCCCATTGTGCTAGGTTCTGCACAACCACAGAACAAAAACACGGCTTCTGCCCCAAACAGCTTACAATCTAAGTCATTTCCTCCCCTCCCCAGGGCTTTCATAATGTTAGGCTCTACTATACCATAATAATGTCTGCACTTTGGGCTATGAGGTCTTTAAGTTTGTGGGTTGCAGTGATTATCTCAAAGAATGGGGGTGAGGCAACAAGCCATACTTAGTGGCAGGATTACATTCTTCGTGGTAAGTTTCCAAAAATCTGAAATATATTGTAAGAATATTCTATTTATTTTTGTCTGACTGGTATCATAATGATCAAGCTCAGTTATAATACACTTACAGCAGAAGGTTTGCTCCTGACCCATTCAGATCAATGAGAGCATTGCGATTAATTGCAATGGAGGAGGAAGATGCATGGATGCTGTATATTCACATGAAAGTCTCTCTCAAAGCAGCCACTTGGGAACATTTTGTTATAAAGTGCCCTTTACAGCAGATATTCCTCTTCAGTGCATAACATTTAAACAGAAACCATGTCTTCATTTTCTTGACAGACAACTTAAAGCTGTACTTCATTGTGTTATCTTTAAGGCTTGAAATGAGTCTCCCATCATAGTGACGCTGACTCAAAAACATGAGGCTTTTAAAATCATTTTAGACTGTCACACAGATTTAAATAAAAAAAATACATAACATGCAAAGAAAGCTCTTTCCTTTGTGCTCCACATACACAGAAAAATAGGCAATGGATCAATAACTGAAATAAACACTTTCTAAATACCATCACCTCAATTGCAAGAGACATATTTCTTGGGCTTTTGTGAGCATGTAGCCTCTCTAATGAGACTGTCAAACATGACTTCTATAACAACAGTGTAGACCCTGCATTATATGTACCCTGCAGGGATTGAAGTGTAATCATCCATATTCTATAATTACTCTGAGTGAGGTGGCCTTGGAGGTGTGCCTCATTCAAAGAGGAAGGCTGTTCTCTGGTTTGTGAAGATGAGAACACTTGTAGCATCTAACACATTTAATATTAGATATCAGCCAGGAAGGCCCCCACTTATGGTAATCTGCAGCTGACTAACGTGGTGCCGTCTAGTCCTGGGGCTGTAGGAAGATGTTAATAAGTCAGTAGGGGTGGGTGAACACTGCCATCCAAACACACTTCTTGTGACTGGTTATCCACACTAGGATTTTGTGGGGTTCTCTAAAAGTTCTTGCATCTGTTCTTGCCCTGCTTTTTAGCCCTCCTTAGTAGAAGGCGGCTCCAGTGGTGTCTTGTAGCTCATGATGTGCATGTCATTGGGAGAAACCTGAAAGATGACCATGCTTGGGGGGAGAGAGAGAGGCACTTGAGCAAGTGAGGCCTCATCTCCCTCATCTTACAGCCCAGTGCAGTAAAACACTTTAACCTGCGCTTAACTGTAAGCTTTCAAGTGCAGGATGTGGAGACAGGAATGTTTGAAAACTGGGACCCCCCGTTAAACTGAGACAAGGGGAAGTGGAGTCATTAGGGATAATGAGGTCTTGCACACATGAGGAAATTGTACCAATTTAACTAAATCTGTTCAGAAGCTTATTTAGTTAAGTCAGCAGTTCTCAAACTGGGTTGGGACCCCAAAGTGGGTCGCAGCCCTGTTTTAATGGGGTCACCAGGGCTGGCAGTAGACTGGCTGGGACCTGGGGCTGAAGACTGAGCCCCACTGCCCAGGGCTCAGTCTTTGGCTTCAGGTTACAGGCCCCCTGCCTGGAATGAAGCCCTTTGGCTTTGGCCTTCTCCCCGGTCCTGGGGTGGCGAGGGTCAGGCGGGCTTAGGCTCTGGTCCCTCCTCCTGGGGTCATGTAGTAATTTTTGTTGTCAGAAGGGGTTCATGGTGCAATGAAGTTTGAGAACCCCTGAGTTAAACTGATGCAACCTCCTTGTGTGGATGCTTTGATTTCAGTTTGAGTGTCCGAGTCAGGGTGCTGCACTGAGGAAGGGAAGGTCTTGTGGTTAAGGCACTGACCTGGGCCGTGGGACACCTGCACTGGCATAGACATTGTGTGACACAGGGCGAGTCACGTGGGGTATGGCTACGCTGAAATTGGGAGATGTGATTGTAGCACACGTTGACGTACCTAGACTAGCTCAAGTAACAGTAGCAGTGAAGCTGTGGTGAATCACAGGTTTTGATCAAAGCTAGTTTGGTATGTCTAAACGTGCTGTAATTACACTTCCTGATTGCAGTGTAGACATACCTTAAGTCTTTCTCTGCCTCAGTTCCTTCTCTGTAAAAATGGGAATTACAGCACTTTCTTCACAGAGGTGTTGTGAGGATAAATGCATTGAAGATTGTGAGGGCCATGAAAGAAACTAAGATTGTTTCAGAATCAAAATATGCACAATTCTCTGAAAACATCTACTCAACATGCAGTGATAGCAAAAAAAAAAAAGTAACCAAGCATTAGGAACCATTAGAAAAGGGATAGATGAGAAGACAAAAAATATAATGACACTATAGAAAGCCCACGTCTTGACTACTGCATGACGTTCTGGTTACCCCATCTCAAAGATATATTAGAAATCGAAAAGGTACAGAAAAGGACAACAAATCGTTAGGGGTAATGAATAACTTTTCTCTAGGAGGAGAAATTAAAAAGACTGGGACTGTTCAGTTGAGAAAATAGATGAGTAAGTGTGGATATGACAGAGGAATATAAAATCATGAAGGGAGTGGAGAAAGTGAATAGGGATTTATCCCTTCACATGACACAGGAACTAGGTGTCACCCAGTGAAATTAATAGGCAGCAAAAGGAAGTACTCCTTCACACAACACGCAGCTAACCTATGGAACTTGGTGCCAGGGGATGTTGTGATGGCCAGGTTCAAAAAAAGAATTTGATAAGTTCATGGAGGATAGGTCCATCAATGGCTATTAGACGAAATGGTCGGGGTTGCAATCCCATGCTCTGAGTGTCCCTAAACCTCTCACTGAAAGTAGCTGGGTCTAGATGACTGGAGATGGGTCACTTGATAATTGCTCTGTTCCATTCATTCCCTCTGAAGCATCTGTTGCTGGCCACTGTTGGCAGACAGGATACTGGGCTAGATGGACCATTGGTCCGACCTAGTACGGCCATTCTTATGTTCAAAATCTGAATGATGCAGTGGCAAACTGTAAATGATTCTTAGCTTTTTAAAAAAGCCCTTTGCACTACAGACATGAATAATTTTTCCCTGCTCCAGTTGCTAGAATTCCTATTCCACATTCCACTGAAGGATTTCTAGGAGAGTTGTTACTGAGAATGTACAAAGCTGAATGACTTGTATCCAAGGAAAAAGAGCTTTTAGCAAGGTGAGCTGAAAGTAAAATTTGTGAACAGCATCTGTTGCAAAACAATTAACCAGAAAAACTGTTTTTTCCTCCTAGAAAATTGCTATCTAAAAATGCAAATTAGCCCTTGAAATTCTGTTGGCGGCTCCATAATTTGAAAACGTAAATTAACATGTTGTGATATTAGGAGCTACGGTGGCAACATAGAGGAGTCTAAAAGAGACAAGCTTAGTGGGGGGGAAAAATAGCATGGTTGCTAATTATATGTAGCATATAATTGCAGGGATTTTCAGAGCTGAAATCGCCATAGTGGCTGTCAGTTTTGATATAATGGGAAAGAAGCGTTTTTGTTTACCAAAGTATTGTGTAAGCAAAATCCACATCAAATGCAATCAAGATGCACTAATGCTTACTGACTACTGGGAGACTCATTGCATTATGGAATTTTGCAAATTAGCAAGTGTGGTGAAATGTATTATAGTCACGCTGTCATCATATGCCCAACTGGATAGGGCCCTAGACTGTGAGTTAGAAAACCTGGGTTCTATTCCTCGCTCTGCCTATTGACTTGGTGTATGATATTGGTCAAGTCACTTAACCTGTTTTCCTACCTGTCGGATGGAATTACCTTCTCTTTTCTAAAGTTCTCTATGGATGAAAAATGCTACCTATTCTTAATGGTCACTAAAATCTCAGTCCTGCAGCTGCTTCATATCAGTTGCACTGTGATACTGCCATCTATCTAGCAGCCCCTTTGATGTCTGTTACTAAGTTTCAATGTAATGCTTTCTTGTGCACAAGAATCATGATTAAATTTCCCTTTTAGTACAGTATCACTGTATCTTAAGGCTGCTGCTAAGCCCATAGGAGTCAATGGACCTCTTTCCACTGACTTGAATGGGCTTTGAGTCAGGCTCTTCATACTTTTCATTCCTTGGAACAGGAGAGCAACTTTCAGGCCACTGCTGATGAAATATGTGATCCTGGCACCATCAGTCCCAAAAGCCTTTGCCCTGGCTGGGGATGGATGCTTGACCTCACAGACTCGATGGGAGTATGTCCTTCCTGAGCTAGAAGGTTGACCCACGGTGTCCTTAGTCTGAATAGGGATAGAACTAAGAACTGGTATCTGTACAGTAGACTTGGGTTTGCATGTTGGTAATGTATATCAGCCATGAGCAGGTAGAATCCTCAGTAGGATTTGAGAGTATAAGAGAGGCAAAATGGGCAAACTGAGTATGGTGACCACCATCGGGACTTGAACCAAGGGCCCCAGGACTAGATGCATGCGTCTCTACAATATAAGCTAAAGAACTAGACCGTGTAGCTAGGATCTGTAATGGACTTATTCTCTGTGGGTCAGGCACAGAGTGAGATATGTAATACATGCTGACCCGTATATTGCAGGAGTATACAGAACCTGATGCTGAGTGAGCCCAAATGTCCTCAACTCTCATTTAAGTCTATGGACCTTCAAAGGAGCATACAGTGTCTTGCAGAATTAATCTGGAATCACGATTCCGTAAAGCAAGATGCTTCCTGGCAGACATTACAAATAGACAGTATCTCTAGTGTAACTTCATTGTGTTTGGTGGAGTTACAACAGGGATGCATTTGACTAGAATAGTCTGTCTTCGTTAAAACAAAGTGTGTTTGAAAACGATCTACAAAACAGACCTCTGTTTTGATCTCTAGATAGATAGTGTACTAGCAGATGGTGCTCAAGATTATGTAGCATCGTTGATGGGTAGAGTTGCGTGAAATTTTTTGGCTGAAATATTTTTTTCTGTAAAAAAAAAAAAAAAAAAAAAAAAAAAAAATGCACATGTGGCGACACTTAAACATTTTGTGAATTCAGGATGGATTTTTTCCCAAATTGTTCATTTAGGAGGAGGAGGGAAGCCTGAAAAACTAAAATGTGTTTTTTTGAATTTTGACATTTTTCAAAACAGTGTTTTCAATTTTTTCAGGTTGAAATGACTTCTTGCTTCAAAATTTCCTTTAATTTAATTTTTAAAAAGAATCCAAACCATTTAAAAAAGAATTTAAAACCACGTAACCTGATGCACCTCACTCATTGTATGCATGACTATTCCTTTTGAAGACTGATTATGTAAAGTTGTGTGTCCAAAGCAGATATCAATCAGACAAAATAAACATTGTCTCTGGAATATATAGCCTATGATGTCATTACTGTTGCAGTTTACACAACTGAAGGGATTTTGTCAGCTAGTTTAAGGCCAAATGTTTAGATTTTGTTTAAAATGTTGATGAAAAATATTGTGGTGTGCATATTTAGGTGTGGTTTGATAAGTATAATAACTTTTAAATAGATACTTTGTGAGCCATACAATATTATGTTAGTGTACAGGAACTAAGAAATGAAACCTGCTAGAAAATCAAATGACTGAAAATTTTAGTGAAAAATCTAATTGCACTGAAATTGTTAAGCAGAAATAGCTTTGATTTTCATGAAATTTTTCAATTTCAATTTTTCAACAAAACTGAAATGAAACGAAATGATTTTGTCTTTTGAATCAGATTAATTTTTTGATATTTTTTCAACAATTTTTTTTTTACTTTTTTTTATTCCTTTATCCTCCCTATCTCATTTTTCCTGCACACTTCTTTTTCTGTGGGAAAAGTGAGTAAAATTGGTGGAGAAAACAGATTCTTTCCCTCCCCTACACACTTTAGCTTTTTATTTTTGCTCGTTTTTTTTTTTTTTAAAATAAAACCTTTTTTGGTCAGGGACAGCATTCTGATTTTTTTTGCCATACCAGCTCTCCTAGAGATGAGTGAAATGCAGAAATATAAACAAGTAAAGGGAGGGGGAATAAATTAAAGTGTGTGCATCTTAAAATTCAATATTTATTTTTTTAAATGTTTAATACATTTGAATGTACTAAAGATGGATTCCACCCAGTGCAGAAGGCCAGCCTAAATTATATGCATCACAGCTTAAGTGGAGCATAGACCTTGCAATGTTCTGCTGCATAGTGGGGAATTTCACCATAGTGGGTGACTATCAGTTTCTTGGTGTCATCAGAACCACCCAGTGGAATTGTAATGATGCCTGGGAGAGTTTTTTCCCTTTTATCATAAGGAGAGAAAACCCTTTAGGTATGAAAATCATGCCTCCAAGTTCAGGTAGGGAGTCGGACTTACCATCCCAAGTTCTTTGGGATAGCAAAACTCCGTGGGCTATCTAACTTCAAGTGAACCCTAGTGATAAGCTTGGCAGTGTCTAGAAAAATTGCAAGTGAATTGAAGGTGAGTCGCTGAGCCAGGAGAGTTGAGAAACAGCATGAAACCGATGATTTGATTGTTTTGCGAATCCGAATTAGGTTACTGCAAAGAAAGAAGGAAGAAATGACGTGACTAGTTATGATAGATGAGCAAGAGTAATGCGTCCGTGTCCTCGTCTATCCATCCCAGCAGGCATTTTCTGGCCCCCAGAGTAAGGAAGCAAGGGAACTTTGATGAATAATTCAAAGGGCAAACATGATTTTGCATTAATTAGAAGTGACTTTTTTGAAAGAAAACTAAGATTGAAAGAGTATTCTGAAGATTTGAGAAATGCTTTTTTGTTATTTCTGGCTCTTCTTATATTGCAATCTGACCAAGACAAGGATCATAAAATGAAATGATCCATATTTATGCTGAATGCTCAAGAACCAGAAGGCAGTAGTCAATGAAGATGTGTAGCTTGACTACAGAGCTCCTTGGATTTCATGGCTTGAACAAGCATTGAGCTGGTGTGGAGAGGGCTGGGAACATCAGACATACCAAATGCCTGCCTCTGCCTACCAATTTCTGGCAAGCTGAGATACTAATACATTTTTATTTTCATCCTTTCGCTGTTGATGGTCTGAAGGTTTCTTGCATGAAGATCAAAATCCTGCTTTTTGCAGTGTGTTGTTCTGATGGCAGCCATTCCCCCGGTACTGTGTGGCTGACCACCAGATTTCCTAGAGGGAATGCATGGGAAGGAGCAAGCTCCTTATGGTTTGAGAATAAACTTAGTGGGTCAGCTTTATAAATTTTTGTTTTTAAATTGGATTTTACACTCAGCAATCTGTTGAGCATTGCATGATCTTTTCTAAGAGGCAAAGGGCCAGGTTTTCATCCAGCATAAACTGGCCTAACTCCACCGAAATCACTGACTTATACCGGAGGAGCAAAGCTGACCCATGCTGTTTGACACTACCTAACTGGTGAGATGCAAACAGTAGCGAAGGGTGCTTTCAGGAACTACTGCTGTGAGGTTAGGTTGGACAAATGTCCCTTCTGATTAGTGATGGTCTGATAATTGCTGACTTGTTTTCCTAATTCATTTCAAAGTGAGAAAAGAATCTGAGGCATCAACATAAGGACCAAACCTTTTTTGGTCCCTAAATACTGATAGTCGTCATGTCTGCTTTCCAACTGCACCAGTGTTGTAAAGAGCGTGAGCGAGCTTCATGGCTGAATCAGTATCCTGATTCTACCCAGTAACAGAGGGGTCATTGTTAGAGGTGGCTGTAAAATGGCTAGATTCCCACCTGCTAGTGGGAAAGCTTGGTGTGTGAGGTCATCTCCACCACACACACACACACACACCCTTTTTTGGCTTATGGACAAGTGAAAATTCTTGACCAAAAAGCAATTTTTCTCCAATTAAAAATTGGTAAGGCAACCAGAGACTGAAATTTTGTATTTGGTCAAAAATTTAGTTTTCTTTAGGGGGGTGGTGGGGGGAGATTTGATGGAAAAATTTTCAACCAGCCTGAAGCATGGTAGCTTGTTTGTTTTGACCTCCATTTATCACTCCTTGTTGCCACCCAAGCACTCCCTTTTTGGTAGTCGTACATGCCTGAAGCAGGAGTATACACACAAGCTGCCAATCAGCAGCCTCTGTGCTCGACAGTCTTGGTACAGGACAATTCTGTTCCCTTTTCAGTTCCCAAGGACGTCCCTCCTTTGATGGGTTTATATCAGTGTAATTCATTTTCTGTGTTTGCCGCTGAAATCTTTGGTTGAGATTTTTCCAAACTGCTTCAGGGATTTGGGCACCCAATTCACATTTTAAAGTTGGGTGTCAACATTTCCCTAGGTGGCTCCTGGAGTGACAACTCCTTCTTTGATTGTAACCTTTCTGTATAACTAAGTTACCATGGTGAATCCTCTCTGAAAATCCTCCACCTCTTAACCTGGGTTCCATTTTGATTCCTTTGCTGTTGGCAACGTTAAGGTATGTCTACACTGGAGCTGGAGGCGTAATTTCCAGCTTGGGTGAATGTACCCATGCTATCTTTGATCAAGTGTGCTAAAAATAACAGTGAAGCTGCTGTTGGGGCAGCTAACCCACCCCACCCCTGTACAAGTACATATCTAGGGTTTAAAATGGGACTTTACTTGTGTGGCTAGCCCATGCACTGGGTAGCTACACTGCTATTTTTAGTGCACTGGCTCAATTGGTTATATACCTGAGCCGACAATTACTCCAGTGTAGATGTACCTTAAGCTGTTGTGAATTCAGACAGCCGAAACAAATGCACTAAAATCATCTCTCAGGGAATTGGAGTAGAACTGATGAGAACAATGGCATGTTCTAGAAGGGATCAAGCTGTTTGTAAATGAACCACATAGTCTAAAATGTGTCCAGCCACCCAAAATGGTGATTTCTGATTTCTGAAGCTTTTCTGTTTGTCTCCCACTCCAATGTCATTTGTCTGCTGCTTGTTATTTCAAGCCTCAGCCTTGCAATCAGATCTGTGTGAATGTACCCTTGCAGAGCCCCATCGAGGGTGGTCTGCAAGTATAAAGATCTGCTTGCATGGATCCAATTCAGGCAATCAGTAATCCTGCAAATGATCAACTCTTTGGTGTCTCTGCCTACTTGTGTGTTCAGACCTAGCACTAGGGGACCTCGTCTTGACTGGAGCGTCCAAGCACTACTGTAATAAAACTATTACTTACCAAAATATTACATTAAAAGAGCATTAAGGTTGCAAAGTCAAGCCTTCAGAAGCTAAGAATTGTCAGAATTAAGTTTGCATCTGCAACTTTAATCTGAGAGCAACATCAGGGGACAATACCCATCCTGGAAAGTTTCAGCCACAAAGTTAAAATTTGGCAAATTTTATAAGCAATTGAAAACAGGGTCTTATAATAGAAAACATTAGGCGATGTTACCTTTAGGTGTTGCTACCAGCTTTGCCTATAATTTAGAACTATTTTAGTTACATCTTTAAAAACTAAGTAAACAAAGGGGAAAAAAATCTCTTGACCCAATAGTTCTTTCATGAGAATTCTCAAAACCGTCTGTGCTCCATGGGAGGAAGAAATAGGGTCAAAATGCTTGTGGCCCTGATCCAAAGCCCACTGAGGTCAGTGGGAATCCTGCCCAGGCCTGCTGGTGGGGGTGGGACAAAGGGGGCAATTGCCTAGGGGCCTGGGCGACTTAAAAGGGCCCAGGGGCTGCCAGCAGTGCAGCAGCCTAAGACACTAAAGGCAGGCTCACTTTGTGTCGCTCTTGGAGGTGGCCAGTATATCCTTGGGGTTGGGGACTCCACATGCTGCTGCCCCCACCCCGAGCGCCGATGGGAGCTGCCGGGGCTTTCACCCCCTCCTGCAACCAAACTCCCACCCAGAGCCTGCACCCCCTCCTGAACCCCAACCCCTTGCTCCAGCCTGGTGAAAGTGTGAGGGTAGGGGAGAGTGAGCGATTCGGGGTGTGCGGGGAGCAGGATGAACGTGATCTCAGGGAAGGGGCAGGCTAAGTGTCTTTTGGTTTGCATGACTAGACAGTTGGCAACCCTACTAGGCAGGCTTGTGGAAGCCCTGCCCGTGCTGGAAGAACACGCCCAGCAGCGAAGGCAGCAGCTCGCTGGGCACCAGCGCAGCACTGCCCAAGTGTCAGGTGGACTGCAGGCATGGCTTGTGCATGCGTGGGGGCCCATTGACTGTTCTGCCCTGAGGCCTGGAATTGCTGTCAGTAGGCCTGATCCTGCCCATCCACTTTGATAAGCTCTGATTTGGGCCCTGAATGCTTCTTGTAATGGCAACAATAATGCATCTTTCTTGGGGAAAATGACATCCTTTTTTGACCAGCTTGGCCGCTAGAAGTCTGGCAAATGGGTGTTTCTGTGCTGCTCCTGGCAGCTGACACAACTCAGAGAGAGCAAGGCAGCTAAGTAAATGGCAGATGGCATCACTATTCCTTTTCCCCCTGCAGCATTCTAGTAAGAGGCTGCAGCTGCCTTGGAATTATCTCCAGTAAAGATTACAGCAGAAATCGATCAGTGGAGGGGCTTCCCGTTTGAAAGCTTACGCCCCCTAGTTCTACTTGCCTTTTAACCAGCAACTTGCCTTGGTTTGTATTGATTCCTCTCCCTGTCCCCCGCCTTGAGCCTGATGAAAGCTGTATGTTTTCTATGCTTAATCGGTTCTTTAACAATTAGTCTCTTCCTCTCACCCCACCCCAAATATTCTTTCTATTTATGCTAAGCCTCTCTGGCCTGTTGCTCTGATACAGTCTGATGGCTATGCTCCCCATGGCTCTCAAAATCCCTCCAATCTGCCATGTGAACTCGGCTCCTTGTGTTCTGCCACATAAATCTGCCTCTCCTCCCTGCGTAGAGCTGCTCAGAGCAGCAAAGCATGAAGGAGTTTAATCTGGGCGCTCAGGAAGTTCTTCATGTCCTTTTTTGGGGGCTTCCCTTCTCTGGACTGTTCCTCACCTTTTTTCCTCTGTCTTTCATGCCTGTTTAAATGGTTTGCTTTAATGCCCCTTGGCCTCTTTCCCTCCATCCTCTCATATTTCCTTGGACTTTTAAAAATAAATATTGCCCTCCTTTTTGTCTCTGTTCTTCCTAGTGAAATGGTTTCTCCAGCTTAATTAAAATCAGACCTGGTTCTTTGGTGTCTCTCTTTTTTGAAAGGTCTTTTGCAGCTGATTAATTTCCAGGAATTAATAGGCGGTGGCGAACGTGTGTTTTGGTGCTTGGAAATGATGCCAGCCTGGGTTCTGTGTAATTAAAAAATATAATCTGTCAACTTGCCATTGTTTATAACTTTGTGAATTTAAACATCATATTTTGCCTTAGATTTGTATTGAATATCTGCAACAGATGAATGAAATCACCCTTTCTCTCCCCTCTACCCACCTCCTTAATAATTAGAAAGTAGTAAAACCTCCTTGACAGAGTGCATCACTGATTGATGCTTTTGTCTGCCTCAGAATATTTAATATAATTGCAGTGACTAGGAGTTGAAAAGGCCAGTTATCAACAATAAGATGTATGCTGCTTGTTCTCATTCTGTCTACAGACCTGTATCTCACCAGCAGTATCTGCCAACCAGAACCCTGTAACTTTTTTTTTTTTTTGCAAAAGACATTACTCAGCACAGGGCCTGTTTTACAGCTGCAAACCATAAATTTAAGATAGCACAATCAATCTATAAACCTGGATGAATTAAATGTATTAAAAAAAAACACCAGGAATTTTCTGGCTTGGACTGATCATTTCAATGTGAAAGCCTGAGACAACAGGTAAAATGTTTAAAGGTGCCTAAGTCCCATGGGGCTTAGGCTCATGAGTCACACAGGTGCTCTTGAAAATACCACCCTAAATCTTAAAGATTTAAACTATAGCTTGAGGCAGAGTGGTTCAGTGGATAGAGCGCTAAACTAGGACTCAGGAGACCTGTTGGGTGACCTTTGACAAGTCGCTTCAACTCTCTGTCTCATATCCTCATTTAACAGATGTGGGAAAGTGACACTACTTCTCTCCTTTGTAAAAGTGCTTTGAGCTCTCCTTATGAAAAGTGTTGTATGAGAGCTGGGTGGTGGCATTATTAAGGTGAATGTTTCTCCAAGCGTAGGGCACTGATGTAGGAAGACGAAAAATTGATCATGTTACAGAGGAATAAAGAATGCAAGTGCATGAAGAACAGGTCATGAACATCAAGCTGCATCCCATCTCCAGCTTTCTCTTGATTTTTGCTGTTTAATTCCTGAATGCTGTGGCCTATTTTTTTTTTCACAAAAGTGATTAGGAATTGTGAGTGTTTGCATTTTGTGTGTATCTAATTTCGTGATGCCATCAAAGAGGCCTGATTTTCAGGATTTGAGTGCTCAACATGTTCTTAAAATTGGACACTTTTTAAGGTGGGCACCCAACACCACGATGCTTTTAAGAATGTAGACTTATGTCTTTTTAGTTTACCTGTTGCTAAATATAATCTTAAATACCTCCTTGCTTGCTACCTCAGTGGTCCCTCTTGCTTTATTACCTGCATTTTAATGACCTCTTTGCAAATCAGTGTGATTTTTCATTGGTTGTACCACCACAATTAATTCACAAGTTGCATTCAAATGATGTGAAGCTGTTTTGCAGCCAGCCATAATTTCCTGAGCTAATTCACATGTGATAAGGAAACAGTTACACAGTGCAACCCAAGCAGTTAAATTTTGAAAGAGATGTCTTTGGTAATCTGCAGCTAAATCCTTGTGTAATACTTTGAAAACGTTGACAGTAATCCAGTCAAACATACAGCATTTTTGCAAGGATAGCCAAAAGGATGCATTTTACTCAAAGCAATGTTTTGAAATAGCCATGGGTGTTTTTAAATACTTGCTCACTCCAAAACACCTTGAGATGCTCTTTTTATAGATATTGATATTTCTACCCTAAGGTGTTCTCATGATTTTTTGTTTTAAGTATCCTAACCACCTTGGTGTATAAAACTGTAAAACTGTGGTGCCATTTTGTTTTCTGTTCACTGACCCTTTAAAAAATCGTAAAATTCTTTCTGTGAGGAGAGAGAGAGAGAGAGAGAGAGATCTCACTGAGACTTTTATTTTTATCCTTTCTTTGTGGTACTTCTCCTTACCCTAAAATACGTCACATTAGACAGGCTGAAAATATTTGGTAGCTCTCTGAATATGGAAAAGCGTAACATTGTCCTTACTTCTATAGAGAATTTGTATACTCTAGGCTTTGTCATATTCAGTAGTTTTTGTTTTTAACTGAATCTTCCATGTGGAAGGTATTGGCTATGTCAAAGTTAGAATCAGGACTTACAATTTGTCAGACCACTCTGTTTTATTAGCACAGTGCTCTGCCAATAACATTCAGAATATGTGAGCACCAATGCAAGGCTCAAACCGTCTTATTTATACAGATAAAAGAGCGGGAATTAGACAAAGGGACAAAGATATCAAAACAGTAAAATTCACCTGGGGCACAGCATGCATATCCTATTTCCTTACTAACTGTTATCGATTTAAGGCTAATGCTTCAACAATTGCCCTTAAACGGTGCAATTGTTCTATGTTAATGTCTGTATTCCTGACACCTGGTTGCAACATTCCAACAACTTTGCTTAAAGATACAGACAACATTTCTTTAATCCTTTCTATTTTCACAATATAATTCATTCTACTTTCACAATCCCTCCTTTTGGTCAAGCGCACGCCATGACCAACAATTACTGGGTTTCACAAATTAACCATTCCTTATTTCTTTGTTTATCAGTGATATTTAAAATTATTATATTAGCACTCTGTTTTGGGGCAGCCATCTGGGTGAAACAATTCTGGATACAACAGGAGATTAACTGAAAGCATACAAAAATTACTAAGATTTTAAACAGGATAGTTAGGGCTTCCTGAAACAACCAGTTTCCCAAGCCAGAGAAATTGAACAGGTTACTTAGCCACTTTTATAAAGAACTCAGCTCTTCATGAGGAAGATATGCGATTTGTTTTAAGTGGCTATAGCGATTTATTACCTTATTGGTATTGTATAAACACACAACATTGTTTTTCAGTGAGAGCACAGGTCCCTCCTTTGGCCGCCAGCACTATGTTCAATGCCTGACGGTTCTGGAGGGCCAACTGTCTGATCGCCCTTGTTTTTTTGGCCAGGGCTTTTAAACTTTTTCTGGTTTTATTTGCCATTATTTAACTACTTAAGAGCCTTTTTTTTTTTTTTTTTTTTTTTTTTTTTTTTTTTTTGCCTGGTGTATTGCTCCCCCAAGTGGGATAAAGGAACTGCCAATAGCCTTTTTCAGGTGTTATGACTGTTCCATATTGTGTTAAACGGACAAGGTCCTCCAGTGAGGTCTGGGGAATTGAGTGGGATAGCCAGGACAGGAACACCAGTTTGAGAGTGGGCTGGGATGTGGCTGCAGACCCAGCATTTAGAAATAATAAGGGTCTGAGCTATTCACACTTGCTGCTGGATAAAAGAATTGTTATTGTGGACTTTCCAGACCTTAAGATACCAGCAGCCGAAGAACCGGCACCACCAGAGGTGCATGTTGGAGGCGGGGCCCTTCTGGTTCTGACAACCTTAACTGAGGGAACTGCAGTCACAGTTTTAGTCCACCAGGCAGCAGGCGCTAAGCTCACTACTGCTTCTTCTTGGGCCTTGCTTTATGTAGTCATCTGCTTCTGGCAACCCTTACGAGAGCGTAGATTGTAAGTTATTGCAGGCTGTTCCTTTACGGTTTTTTTTGGAGTTAAAAAAATTGACTTTGCGTGGTCCTGAGGTGGTGGTTGGTTTACTGGGGGTGGTGCATTCTTACACTGCGAAGCATGTATCCACTCTGAGATGCCAGACAGTTTAACAGCTGTCCCTTGACTCTGGCTGTAACAATGGTTCTTACACCTTATTTTTTTCTGATGCATACGTTTCTTATTTACACAAATAGATTGAGAATACAAACAGTAGTATTTTATGTAGAACAAAAAAGCATTGCAAATTAAACCTTGCTAAGTTTTACAATTGATAACTAAGACAATTTACATTGAGACCCAGGCCTTTAATGTTTTTTTAATTTACTTAACACAGACACAATAGAGAATCCTGTTTTTTACTACTTAAATTTTAAAACAAAGAGTTAGAGAGGGCCCAATTTGTAATGCATATGGGAAAACAGAATTTTATAGTTCCAGGGGGTTAGTTTTTTCTTAGATTTTACCATTTTAAGTATTGTTTCAGGGGTTTATGCCTGCACTTACTACTTTTTTTACTTTTGACACTGTTTTTTTAGGGCTTTTAACCTGTTTTTTTTATTTGTTGCTTGCCTGCTTGTCTGGGCCCGATCCTGCTTTTTTTTTCAATGAACCGTTTGTGAGTGATATTGTGGTTATTTTACAATTTTGAAAGAAATGTTTAAGGAAAGGGACCAGGAAGGGTGGGGGCTAGTTGAGGAGCTTCCCCCGCCCCCAGCCTTGCTGAATTGGTAGTGGGACACTATAAAGAATCAGTTTCTGAGGCAGACAACAAAGGGGAACAGAACAAGGGACTTTTTGTTCTTTTTACAATGAGATGGGAGTATGAAGGGGTTTGGATCGATCCGGGGTTTGGAGAACGGGATAAAGGGGAGCGCTCGGCCTAGTGATGGGAGAGGATGCTTTTAATAAAGCTTTTAACTTATTATTTGAATAATTGAGAGAGGCCAGTTTTGATTTTGTTCACCTATGATTTGCCTCTTGCCACCACTGCATGAAACAATTAACCTTTTCTTTAGCAAATTTAGTTTTAGGTTGGCCGAGTTTGTTTTTTAAGACGTTCACTTAGTCTTTGTTTTAAGATTTTAACAGTGGCCACTGACTTTTGGGATCCCCCTGAGTTAGCCTAGACCATTTTCCCAGAAATTTACAGGAGTCTGGACCCTTTTTACAGGAGTCTGGACCCATCCTAAATACATAAAATGAGCCGGCGTTCATTTAGGGAACTGTCCCGACTTAGACGTCTGGTTACCAGTACAGGAGGACTTTTACACACCAATTACACAAGAAGGAAATTCAGGTTTGTCAGAGCGATGCCTGCTGCAACACACAAAAGGAGCCCACAGGCTACTGCCTCAATTGCCCTTGCTTTCACACTAAGGGTTTTACCCAAGGTGTGGTGCGGCTGCAATTGTGCAGATTTCACTCACTCAGACTGCGGGGACAGGAACCCCTTGGTCGGCCGATCCCCAGACAGAGACGGCACCCAGACTCAAACACTCCACAAGAGGACAGATAGACACAGAGACAGGACAGTCCTCAGTCCGGACAAAACACAGAAATTATTACCTGACCAGATTCCTGATGTCAGATCCCGGGATCCCTACCAGAACAGAGTGGGAACCAACAGGTTCGATGGCGTAGACCTCACTGTAGCTGTGCACCTTTCCGCTCTAGTAAGGGACCGCTTGGGCCAAACGCCCAGGTGCTGGCTGCCACGGTCATCCCACAAAAACAGTCAGGAATCACACAGCCCCAGTGAAGACGGTTGCCATCTCGGTGGAACCTCCAAATTGTCAAAGTTAGAATCAGGACTCACAATTTGTCAGACCACTCTGTTTTATTAGCACAGCGCTCTGCCAATAACATTCAGAATATGTGAGCACCCATGCAAGGCTCAAACAGTCTTATTTATACAGATAAAAGAGCGGGAATTAGACAAAGGGACAAAGATATCAAAACAGTAAAATTCATCTGGGGCACAGCATGCATATCCTATTTCCTTACTAACTGTTATCGATTTAAGGCTAATGCTTCAACAATTGCCCTTAAACGGTGCAATTGTTCTATGTTAATGTCTGTATTCCTGACACCTGGTTGCAACATTCCAACAATTTTGCTTAAAGATACAGACAACATTTCTTTAATCCTTTCTATTTTCACAATATAATTCATTCTACTTTCACAGCTATCTCACTGTATTCTGTATATCTTTGTTTGCGTTTCAGTTAAACATATGCTTTTCTACCATTCAACACATTCTATGGTATATGGGAAATAGGGTAGTATCCCTTTAAATAGCTTGTGAGCCTTCTAGGGGCACTCACTGTGTTATGTTTTTGAAGCCTTCAGAAATCAGTTAGAGCAACAGCATGCAGTGTGAAGAACAAAAGACATGACATAACATTTCTCTGCACTAACCTCCAGCCTCAACTTGGGTCCTTGCCCCGGCCCCTCCCAACATCCCGTCCCTTTCCTACAAATGAATGAGCAGTTAATGTGGACAGTAAACAAGCGGAAGACTGAGGCCCCATCTTGGAAAGACCTCTATATGAACTGATTTTGGCCATTGATTTTCCATCATTCAATTAGCATCCACGGGGTATTACAAAGGCACGGGGGGAACTAAGATAGCCCTTTCCTTGCCATCCTTAACCACTGTTTGCTGGGGCTGAGTAGCTGCATTGAAAAGATGGAAAAGCCACTCATTGAAAAAATGTTCCTGTGGGGGTTTCTTTCCAGTATTGACATTTTTAAAGTGCTGTAATTGTATAGCAGCGCATACTGCAGATTATTGATTTGGTATAAAACTGTTCCCAAGGATCATTGTTGAACTTCAATACTAAAAGCAATAAAACATTAACCTTCATCTGTCGAACACCTTTATTTCTGTGTAGAATGCTTTAGTTTAAATGGTTTGCTCTTGTTCTTTAACTAACACTCCTCTATAAACAATATAAGAAAAAATATTTTCCTAAAGAGAAACAAGTGTGTGGTGTGTTTTTTTTTTAAATTAGGAAAAGCTATGGTTCTTTACTGCTTGTGGTGGTGAGTTTTGAAGCAGAGGAAGGATAGTCCAGTGGTTAGTGCACTAGCCTCGGATTTGGAAGACTTGGTCTCAAGTCCCTGCTCTTGTGCGCTTGGGCAAGCCACTTAGACGCTCTGTGCCTTAGTTTCACATCTGTAAAATGGAGATGATAGCACTACTCTGCTCAGGATTGTGTGGCTAAATCCATTCAAGATGTATAGTTCAGATATGTGGTTCGCAAGACCATAAAGATGTTGCTGGTATCGAACTGTAGGCCTGATGTATGTATTTCAGCAGGAGTCGCTTGTCTCACAACCAGATATAGCAAACTACACAGCAGTGAGGCAGCTAATATTTTAAATGATCGCTTGGACTCTAAGGCTGTGGACGTTTTGCAGGATATTGTGTTGCAGGGCAAAATTGCTAGGCTGGATCCAGTGTTTTAGAAAAGACCATTGACAGCTGGTAGTGACTTTTGGCTTCCTTCACGTTAGCTTCTCCAATAAAATGCAAGTCCAATTACTTCTGCGAACACAACTGAATGATTTCTTGAATGGAACATTGATTTTGCTGTGTTGCCAGGAGGCTTCATTGAGAAATGCATTCTATATTTAGCTCGGTTCAGTTAGGCTTTCCTTTTGCACAAAGAGAAAAGCTGTGTAGTTCTCAGTCTTGGATGACTTTTCATTTCAAATTCAGAAAACAACAAAAGGAAAACCAACACAGAATTTCCAGGAAAGTGGCAGGGAAGCAGAGCTGCATTCTGCTGCTGAACTGACGGACCTGACTCTCTCTTCCTTGCGTCAGTGCAGTTACACTAGCTGCACTGGGCAAAAAGGAACAGAGCATCAGGCCCTCAATTTAATAGAGTTTCACCAGTGTGAAAGAGATCCTGCAGATAGCTGCTGCCTCTTCAACAGCATGTGGGACTCCTCTACATTTTAAGGTGAAGTTAGTGACCAGATGTCCCAATTTTATAGAGAGGGTCCCGATTTCTGGGTCTTTTCTTATATAGGCTTTTATTAACCCCCCACCCCCTGTCCCGATTTTTTACACTTGCTGTCTGGTCACCCTAGGTCAAGTACACAGAAAACAGACTCTCTTCTGTTTTTAGTTTCGCAGCTTCCCCTTAAGTCCATATTCAAGCAGAGTCGGTCAGCCTTCTCACTGGGGTCACGCAGCCGTTATGTTGAGAATCAGTTAAAATATTTTGAGTCATTGCCCCAATCGGGGCTGTTCTTGTCCTTTTGATTTGCTGTTCATACTGGCAGATTATATTTTCTTAGACTATTATAGCTCTTAAGCAGCGAAACATTTCTGTAGGTATAGAGAAGATGTTAAAAGTTCAGCATTTGCTGGCTCAGGTTCCTGTGGGTGCTTCTGTACTGGGAACAGGGAGTCTCAGTCACGGTGGAGAGATCTATAATGGGCCTGGATTTCCTCTTGCAGAGGTATAAATTAGGGAGTAACTCCACTGGCATCAGTAAAACTGTTGTAATGAAGTGGAGGATCGGGTCTGCTGTTTTTAATGTCACCCTCTGTGTTTGTATTAAGGGTTAGAATTTTGGAGAAATGTTCTTGTGGTTGTCAGATATAGAGCAAGCAACTAAAGAGTCGGTAGTGACCATACACTTGAGCAGAACAAGCAAGGCAGCCTAAGGTTATGTTTATGCTGCAGTTGGAAGGTGTTATTTCAGTATGCGTAGATGATGATATACTTCAGTTAACCTTAGTCTAGCTAGCTCGGGTACTGATAGAAGTGAAGCTGCAGCAGCCGTGAACTTCAGCATGGGTTCGCTGCTCAAGTAACTACCTAGGATTCCGGGCAGGCTTGCTGCCTATACAGCCTGCACTGCCATAGCCTCACTGCTGTCGGCACCCGAGGTAGCTAGGTTTAAAGATGCCTTGAAGATCTTACAATTTAAGCAGACAAGGGGTGGGGGCATTCAAGCAGAATGAGCAGAGTGGATTGCAAATGTCGTCATTAGTGCCATGATTAAAAAAAAAAATCCTTGAGGTGGGGATTGTTAGGAGAGGATTTTCTAAATGGAAAGACAAGGGAATGTAGCGTGAAGGGTGGGGGGAAGTAGGAAGGTAGAAAGGTGCGGTATGTGATATGTGGAATTGCCATTGGCTCCAATTCTTGACTTTTAAAATTGAACAATTAAGAATCCCAATGGTAGCAGTAACTAGCCTTGGACAAATCCACTGGTGATGCAACAACTGGCTGAGGCCATCCTATCATATTGATGTTGACTAAAATAATTAAAAATGGTGAGCCCATTAGGATGTCATGACAGATCTTTTCCTTGGTTATATGGGAAAGAAAATTGCTTCTGGCCAAAATAAGGGATTAACGAGCATGTCCCCAAATACGACTTTTTTTTCAAAAAACGATGTGTTTGAAGATTATGGTGCAGTAGATAATAAAACACACAGCAAGATTGACTTAAACCTTCTTCCTTTGATGCGGGAATGTACTATTAAAAGATAAAAGCAGTAATCTAGGCTCTGATGTACATGTGTAGGCTCATAAATGAGTAGCTTGATTTTTTTTTTCCTAAACGCCAAGCACTGAGTAGCTCCTCCTGACACCTACATTTTCTAAAATGTCACCTGACTTCGGATACCTCCGTATTCTGATGCCAAACTGTAGACCTATTTAAAGTGGCCTTCTTTTCAGAAGTGATGAAAATCTGGCCCCTCCAAGTTATCTCAAAATTAGACACCCAGAATTGCTAGTCTCTTTTGAAAATGTAGGCCATTGGCTTTTCTAGTAGTTTAGGATGCTCAATGCTTCTGAAAATTAGATGCCTTTAGGGTTGCCACCCATCCAGGTTTTACCCAGACAGTCCGTTTTTTGGCTTCTGTGTCCAGACGCCATTACTTAGTCTTAAATCCATAGTTAGGCACCTAATTTTAAGCACCTGTTTTTGGAAATCTTGACTGAGATGTCTCGGTGTGAAATGCATTTGTGCTCAATGTGGGAGCTTCTGAATCCCCAGGCCCCTAAAGCCATAAAGGGGTGCATGACAGCCTGTTTGCAGAAAGTCAGTGTGCTAACAATGAAGCCTGTCAGTATGAATGCCACAGCTCTTTTATGAGTAGCCATAGCACAAACATTCAGCTTCAGTCAGTTATTTGATTACCAGGGCAGCTGAACCACGGAGTGCTGCTTACTATGAGGAAACCTACAGAAAACCCTGGAGATTGTCTGGGCCGAGTCTTTGGCCTTCTGGTGACATTTCTCTCTCTGATCTCATATGCTCCTAAGGGTTTAGCTGTCACCTGCCATGCTAAATATACCTCCCCACTCCTTTTACCTTTTCACTCTGCCTATTCATAGATGGTGAAGGCCAGAAGGGACCATTTTGAACATCTAGTTTGCATAACACAGGCCAGAGAATTCTACCCAATAATTCCTGCATCAAATCTAATGGTATAATTGCATCATGTTTTTCCCCTCTGCTCTCCTCTATGTCTAATCACCATCTCCAAATGTGGGGCAGATTTCTCCTCCCCTTCACCCCTTTTCCATCTGTTTGAAAGATGGCTCGGCTGTAACCAAAGGCAAAATTTGTCATATGTCCCAGATCAACCTTATCCCTTCTCCTCTTCTGTCACTATTGAAAATCCCATTATCCTTCCTGTTTTTCAAGATTACAGCTTGGAATACATCTCTTAAAAATACCTGCTCTCCTCCCCTCTGATCCAGGTCCTTGCCAAATGCTGACCCTGCTTTCCCCCCATTATTAGCAACATTTTCTCTCCGCCACTGGTGTGATAACTCTCTTAGGATGTGGGCGCGTATTTTGGGAGATACCTCAGTCAACCTCTGGCAAAAAATTCCAAGCCTGACCAATTCCATCCAGTTTGCAATTCCCTCTCATTATATGCTCGTAAGTGTAATAATCTCTAGGCATATTTTGTTAGCAGCACAAATTTCACTGGGTGCTTTTCCAATACACACTGTACTGTAGTAATGAACAATGACTCCTTGATAATCAGTAAGTTTGTATTTTTTTCTTTAAAAAGCTGAACTTTCTGCCGTATAACACACTAAAATCTGCTTCCTCTTTCTACCTCCTCTCATTCATGTTGGTTTTTTGTTTCATCTATAAATAACATAGAAGAAGAAGACAAGGATGTTAGGTTTTTTCCTCCCCAGGATACTGCAGATTCTTTTTGAATGATCCTTATCTTATTGGTGAAGACAGGATGCTACTGTGGCCTGGGACCCAGAAGATCTGGATTAAATTTCCTGTTCCTCTTATGTGATGCTTCATCTCTGTGTCTTAGTTTCCCATCTGTAAAATGGAGATGATGATAATCATAGAAGATTAGGGTTGGAAGGGACCTCAGAAGGTCATCTAGTCCAAACCCCTGCTCAAAGCAGGACCAATCCCCAGACAGATTTTTACCCCAGTTCCCTAAATAGCCCCCTTAAGGATTGAACTCACAACCCCGGGTTTAGCAGGCCAATGCTCAAACCACTGAGCTATCTCTCCCCCTCAAGACAGTTTGATCTTTCTGAGTAATTTATCACCTGACCTGGGACATGAACCCTGGACCCTCAGATTAAAACTCTGATGCTCTGCCAACTGAGCTAGCCATACTCCTCCCTTTGTCTTGTCTATTTAGATTAACAGCAGTTCTCAAACTCTGGGTTGGGACCCCAAAGCAGGTAGTGACCCCGTTTTAATGGGGTCACCAGGGCTGGTGTTAGACTTGCAGGGGGCTGGAGCTGAAACCTGAGCCCCACCACCTGGGGCCAAAGCCCAAGGGCATCAGCCCTGGATGGTAGGGCTTGGGCTTCAGATTTGGCCCTCCTGCCTGGGGCGGCGGAGCTTGTGTGGGCTTAGGCTTCAGGCCCCCCTCCGGGGGTTGTGTAACAATTTTTGTTGTCAGAAGGAGGTTGCTGGGCAATTAAGTTTGAGAACCCTTGGGTGGTACAGACTAGTCTCTCTTACTACTTGCCTGTAAAATACTTGGCCCAATGGATGGAGCAGGGCCGGCTTTAGGAAGTGCGGGGCCCAATTTGAACAGTTTCGGCGGGGCCCCGACAGGGATGACTTAAAAAAGAAAAAATGTAAAAAAAAACACGTGAGGCTTGTACTCGCTGGGCGGTGCGCCAAGTCTTCGGCAGCAGGTCCTTCACTTGCTCCAGGTCTTCGGTGGCACTGAAGGACCCACCGTCGAAGTGCCGCCGAAGACCCAGAGCAAGTGAAGGACCCGCTGCCGAAGTGCCACTGAAGACTCAGAGTGCTGCCAGGTGAGTAAAACTTCAAAAAGGCACCTCTAGCCAGGGAAGAGATTCTCACTGGGCATGGGGCCCTCTTAGGTGCGGGGCCCGATTCAGGGGAATTGGTGGAATTGGCCTAAAGCCGGCCCTGGGATGGAGCCTCAGTCTTTGTTAGGGACTAGGGTGACCGGAATGCCTGGTCGAAAAGGGACCCTGGCAGCTCTGGTCAGCACTGCTGACCAGGCTGTTAAAAGTCTGGTCAGCGGTGCTGTGGGTCTAAGGACAGCTAGTCCCTACCTGTCCTGGCACCGCGCTGTGCCTCGGAAGTGGCCAGCAGGTTCAGCTCCTAGGTCATTGGGGGGGGGGAAGAGAGGAGGCCACAGGGCTCCGCATGCTGCCCCCAACCCGAGCACCGGCTCCACACTCCCATTGGCCAGGAACTGTGGCCACTGAGAGCTGGGCGGTGGTGATTCTTGCGAATGAGAGCAGTGCATGGATCCTCCTGCCGCCCCTTCCTCTCTTGCATAGGAGCTGGACCTGCTGGCAGCTTCCGGGGCACAGAGCAGCGCCAGGGCAGGCAGGGAGCCTGCTTTAGCCCCACTGCACTGCTGACGGGAGCTGCCTGAGGTAAGCCCGAGCCCCAGCCCTGACCCCCCCCCCACAACCTGGAGCCCTCTCTAGCACCCGAAACCCCTCATCCCCAACCCTACCCCAGAGCCTGCACACCCCACCCACAGCCCATACCCCCTGCCTCAACCTGCAGTCCCATCCCGCATTCCAAATTGGTCCCCCCTAGTCTGGAGCCCCCTCCTGCACCCCAAACACCTCATCCTCAGCCCACCCCAGAACCTGCATTCCCAGTTGGAGTCTTCTCCTGCACCCTGAACTCCTCATTTCTGGCCCCACCCTGGAACCTGCACCCCCAGGTAGAGCCTTCACCCCCTCCTGCACCCCAACCCCCTGTCCCACTCCAGTGAAAGTGAGTGAGGATGGGGGAAAGCGAGCCATCAAGGGAGGTGGAAATGAAGTGAGCTGGGGATGGGGCAGGGCGAGGGTTTTTGGTTTTGTGCGATTAGGAAGGTGGCATCCCTACTAGGGACTGTAGGCACTTTTGTAAAACAAATAATTAACAGTTATCTGGGGCTTGATCCAAAGCTAAGCTATCAAAGTCATTTGGAAATCTTCCTTCGGCTTCAATAGATTTAAGATCAGGCCCCAAATGCCATAGAATTTAGGCCTTGTCTACACAAGAAAAATCCTACTGATTAAACTAAATCACTTTAGTTACGTTAGTCAAGCTGCTTGTGTAGGCTTGCTTGAAGAGAAATGAGAGTGCAAGGGGTTTGCACCTAATTTAGTTAAATCAGTTTCTGTACTGATTTAATTAGTACAATTTTCTCAAGTCAGACAAAGTCTTGGAAATAGGGTTAATTACCCAATCCCAGCACCTTCTTTTAAAAATTAAGCTTTGTTCAAGTATAAATAGTATGTAGAGGCTGATTCTGCCACATTTACTCACATTGAGTAGTGCGCACTATGGGAGTGATTCCATTGGATTAATGCAAAATTGCATCCTTCCTGAAATCAGTGGGACTCTTTGTGTAGTGGAGCACTTTTTGTGAGTAATTGGAGGCAGAATCTGCTCATTCAAGATAAAGCAATAGTTGAAAAGCAGAGGATAGCTGGCCTCAAGTGCACTCTTGTTCCCTTTCAAAGAGCTGTGACTGGATTTCTCTGAAGACTGGATTTCTATGAAGGCAAGTTTAAACAAAAGCTTGTCCTTGAGAAGCACATTACAAATCATGTAAAACATAACTACTTTGTTCAAGTATATATGGTACGTAGAGCCTGATTCTGCCATATTTACTCAATTGAGTAATGCACGCTATGGGAGTGATTCCATTGGATTAATGCAAAATTGCATCCTACAAGTTAAACAGCTTTGTCCTTGAGAAGCACGTTACAAGTCATGTAAAACTACAGATACATGAGACAGAATGGCAGCCAAATTTAGACAGGTTCTGCCCTTCATAAAGAATTTATATATTTGACTCCAAGTTATGAGGTAACTCAAGGTCAGGAAGTTTTGTGCCTTAGGCCATGTCTACACTTACCGGGGATCGACGTTGCTGCGATTGATGCAGCGGGGGTTGATTTAGTGGGTCTAGTAAAGAGTGCTTTCTAGTCGACTCTAGTACTCCACTGGAATGAGAGGAGTAAGGTAAATCGATGGGAGAGCATCTCCTGTCGATGCAGTGTAGACGCCACAGTAAGTTGACCTAAGCTACATCAACTCCAGCTATGTTATTCACGTAGCTGGAGTAGTGTAATTTAGGTCGACTTACTTATCGAGGTAGTGCAGACAAGACCTTAGAGTTGTCAAAGGTTCTGGGCTGTGAATTGTTAGTCTAATATGAAAGGCTTGTAGACTGTCATTTTGAAATAGATGGGGACATTCAAAATAACAGGAGAAAGGAGTGTTATTTTCTCTACTTTGAATTATCAGTCACTGATTTGAAGTAAACATTTACCTTATATGGCCTTGCATTCTGAGGTGCCTGGAAGTATAGCAGTGCTAGCCATTAATTATTAAGCAAGTAATTATCTCAGAATAGTGTTGAAGGAAGTGTAGGAATCTGAGTGAAAACAAGTTTAGGGGTGGGGGGAACCCTTGAGTTTTAAGATACATTGTGAGCTTTGAAGACAGATGTTTGCCATTATTATCTTCCTAAAATAAAGCAAAATTAGTTGCAGGTCATCACCACTTGTTCAATATTTTAAATAAAAATAGTTTTCCATTGAAGTCCTTGGTTTGAGCTGATGTTTAAGAAAATCATTTATCTCAAGGGATTAATGCAACAGTTGGGCCTGATTCCCACCTGGTATTCATCTGTGTGGCTCCATTGACTTCAACAGAGCTATGCTGATGTACACTAGCTGAAGATCTGGCCCACTGATTCTACATTTCTCTAAATTTCTTCCAGTAGCATCCTAAAGATCTCAAGCCACATATAGGAATAACTTTTGTTGTTTCACCAAGATGTAGTCTCTTCTTGGTCAAGATGTGGCACTTTAGGGAAGAGAAGATTGAGTTAACATAAGAATGGCCATACTGGGTCAGACCAAAGGTCCATTCAGCCCAGTCTCCTCTCTACCGACAGTGACCAATGCCAGGTGTCCCAGAGGAAGTGACCCTAAAAAGTAATGATCAAGTGATCTCTCTCCTGCCATCCATCACCACCCTCTGACAAACAGAGTCTAGGGACATGACATGAGCACAGTCTATAAGTACTTACACTGGTTGATGATTAGGGGGGACTACATCCTGGAATGCAGTAACTCTGAAAAGGACTTTGGGGTTGTGGTAGGTAACCAGTGAACATGAGCCTGCAGTGCAGTGCTTTGGCAAAGAGGGCTATGTGATCCTTGGCCATCTAGGAGGAGAATGTCAAGCAGAAGTAGGGAAATGTATTTACCACTGAATACAGTGCACTGCTGGCTCTTGTGTCCAGTTCTCATGACGTAGGAATGACTGAGTGAGATTCTGTGGCCAGTGTTATGCAGGAAGTGAAACTAGATTAGCAGAATGGTCCCTTCTGGCCTTAAAATCTATGATATCTAATATTAGTTATTTAAATTAGCAAATAAAGAATCTTGGTTTTTAGGTGAAGTGGCTTGTTCCTGTAGTTAAAATCTGTGTAAACGGAGTGCCACTTTTTCCACTGAGGAATGCTAGACACATTGGTCATTGAAGATGATATGAAGTAAATATTTGCTGCTAATTTACACTCTTCACAATGTGAATTCTTAATACAAAAATGGATGAATGGAGGCTGCAGCTTCTGATTTCTCTCTTTTTGGTGAATCTTAATAAATATTAGAATTGGTTAAGAAAATCCAAGTGGGTGCCTGTGGTCTGTACATAGACAACCAGTACTACTATAAGCATTTCGGCTAAGTAGGTTGCCAATATGGTTCTTTGTTTCTGACCTACCATCTTCATTTGATAGCCTTTCAGTTACTGCCACAGGCTTGTGGCTTAATATTGTGAACAGTCGTTTTGTTTTAGGGTTTCCCTCCTCCCATTCAAGAAGTGATGATCATCCCATTACAGGAAGCTGCAGTTTTTCAAATTTTGATTGATCTTACTATGTGAGCACTAAGAATGCAGTTAAAATATATTCAGGGATCATATAAGTGTATGAGGATGATCCTAGTTTACATTTGAAATCTTCATTTTGATTGACCCCAAAGAGCTTTACAAAGTACATACAGAAAATTGTTTCTTTACCTCTTGCTGGAATACAGACACCTCTGGAACTGAATTTAGCAGCTGTTGAACAATGACAGTGACACCACAGAATGACTTAGGACAGGAAGTGGCGGCAGGGGGTGGAGGGGTGAGGGGAAGAGAATATTGTATGCATCTGAAACTTCAGGGAAATTTAAATAGACTAGGATGGGACTGGGACTCTGACAGGGACTGTAGCTAATATTTTGATTCTTATAAAAGGAAATGAGGAAGCTTCAGTAAATGCAAGAGGTCAGGATCTGTTTTATATGCCATTCAGCGGATTGCACCTGCAGCAGCGCTGTGCTCATAAGCACCATGCTTGCTGAAATAAATTTGTCAGTCTCTAAGGTGCCACAAGTACTCCTGTTCTTTTTGTTTCAGTACTGACTCTCAAGGATGAATGCTGCCTACTGAATTGCCAACATAGTTACTTAAGGCATCTGGGTTTCCTCTCCCCCAAACTGACCCTTTTTAGACTCCATTTAAACAAATGTTCCCTCCCGAGGGTATTCGTAATGAAACTTAAGTCATTTACAGACATAACTGTGATCTTAGAACAAGGGTAGGCAACCTATGGCACGGGTGCCGAAGGTGGCACGCGAGCTGATTTTCAGTGGCCCTCACACTGCCTGGGTCCTGGCCACTGGTCTGGGGCCATCTGCATTTAAATTTAATTTTAAATGAAGCTTCTTAAACATTTTAAAAACCTTATTTACTTTACATACAACAATAGTTTAGTTATAGACTTATAGAATGAGACCTTCTAAAAATGTTAAAAAGTATCACTGGCATGCAAAACCTTAAATTAGAGTGAATAAATGAAGACTCGGCACCCCACTTCTGAAAGGTTGCCGACCCCTGTCCTAAAGTTATTTTGTATGAAGAGTTCATCGGAATCTAGTTTATGCCTACTTGTCTCCTTTTGCTGTGATTACGGATCACCTTACTGGGAACAATTGGCTTGCTGTAGTGTCTGACTCCAAGTGATTTTCGGAAGCCTTTAAATTTAACACTAATGTGTGAGTTGTTGCCTTATTTTGACATGTCCTTCTAAATGCACCAAAGGTCTGTGGGCTAAATTGTTCTGGGATACGGAAAGCCATGCAGAAAGTCATAAAATTAGTGACTTTCTCTTTCAAGAGAGTAATTTCTAAGCTCATTTTATTTCTCAGCAATTGAAATCTGATGCACTGCTTGCATGGTGTGCAAGAGTCCTTTGTGACTTTATAGAAGTCAGGGCTAAATTCCTGAATGGATAGCCATTCAGCAAGAAATATGACTACTGTTATAAGTACAGCTGCTGGTAACGTCGGCAGTTAAATTTACTTGCCTGTCTCTATTGATAGTGTGTGTGTGTGTGTATGTATGTATGTGTGTATATATAAACATTGTTTGTTCCTCAGATTTAAACAAATTAATTAAAAGCATTAACTCTTAATTAATCTGCCAGTAAAATAGGCCAAGTTTAAGCAAAGCATTTTAAATACAAGCTTAACTTTGACCGAGTCAATCAAGAATCTCCCATTGACATCAATGGGACTAGCACACATGCTTAACTTTTAAATAAGCACTTTGCTGACTAGGAAAGGGCTTCTGAATCAGGGTCATAAAGATAACCCAGCCAGCAGCATTCAGTACTCATATATATTTAACAAATTAACGCAGCCAGCCAGTAAATCAAAGCAACAGAAAGGCCCTTCCCTCCCCTTGGCTTCAGCAACATACTCTCCACCTTCCCTCTCAACCCTGTCACATAAGTAAGTGTGTGTGTGTGTGTGTGTGTGTGTGTGTATATATATGCAAGGGGGTACACAATATAAATAGAGAGTTATTGTTAATAGGTCTCTAAACAATATATTGATAGTTTTTATATTAGACGGAGACTTCATCTCTAATGATGGCCTGAATTGAATGGCCGAGTCTAATATAAAAACTTCTGCCAGTTAGAACAGCAAGATCACAAAACCCACATAGTCCTTCTGCAGACAGTGCAAGTTACCATTTATAGTATGTTGTAGGATAGCTTGATTCCTGACCTGGAGAGTATTATGTTGCCTTGGTTCTCTCAGATCAGAGATGGCTTGATGTTGGCTTAGTACAGACCTCGCTGTTCCTTACTGAAGCTGAGATCAAAAGCAAGGAAGAAAGCAATTTATCACATCAGAAAATGTAGCATTCCTACAAGAGAGAGGAAGAGTGACAACCATTAATCATCTATGTAACTTGTATGCTCTTCCTGTCATTTGTCCAGTGAAGAATTGATATTAATACCACAGAATAAATAATGATACTTATTTTGACCAGTCATGCACTATGTTTAGAAAGGGTGTGTTTGGTATATACATTTTCTATGAATAATTGGGAACACAGGAATTGCTACACAATGGTTCATCTAGTGAGGTGGCCTGGCTCTGACAATGACCAATACCAGAGGCTCAGAGACCAATGCGGGAAATCCTATAATAGACAAATGTGGAATATCCTTCCCATAAGCTAAATTTCTTCTGATCCCATGCAGATACTGATTGGTTTATGCCCTGAATCCTGATGGCATATAAATCTTATCAGTTATCATCCTGTATTATGTAGCTGTGGATGTTCTCATTACCTATCTAATGTCTAACCTGGTCTGAATCCTGCTAAGCTCTTGGCTGCAGCGGTACCTAGTGTATTTAAAAATTAGGCTCATAAGTGGAATTCTTAACAAAGAGGCTGTAAATACTAATGTGGGTGGGTGGGTGGGTGGGTGGATTTTTTTTAATGCTAACAGCGATTTGCTGAATCTATTGTTAAGCTGTGACCATTTGAATGAAGGAGATTGCTGAAACCAGAGTGAGATTTTAAAACTCATTGCAAAACACGCACAGAAGAATCTTTCAGCACAAGAGGGAGACTTTCACTACTTAAGGCATGTTTTAAAATCTTTAAAGTTTTAAAAGGAGATCGTTTTCCTTCCTTCCAAGTGTGTGAAACATGCCAGCTGAACATGTGTGACTGGTCATGGGAGTTAATGAAGTAAAAGGCATGCACTGGATGGTTGTCCCTTGCGATCTGCTCTTAATCCATCTGCTGCTGTAGTTTAGTCTTGGAAAAGCCTGTGGTGGAGCCAGAAATTACAATCTTTTTAAAGCAGCATTTTCAAGACTCTGGGACATGCCAGATTCTTTAGAACAGCACTTTAAGTATTGATGCATACTCCAGCCTTCCTACCTAAACTCATTGAGTTTATTTTATAATTTTGAACGTGTAGGGCTAGGAGGTGGTTCTGGATTGACAACCCTGCAAAGTGAAGGCCAGATCCTGAGCTGGTGTAAACTGGCATAGCTCCACTGAAGCCAGCTGATTTTAAGGTTGCTGAAGATTTGGCCCAGAACTCCTCCACGGGATAGGTTTAGCACAGGCAGCAGTAGTAATATAAGATTTTCTTATCGCTCTGTCAACATGCCTCTGGAGAGAGTGTATGTATGGGCTAGGAGGGAGTTCTGCCTTCAAGGGCCATTCATAGCCTTTTTTTCATTTTGCCAGTCAGTGCCAGTTGTCGGTGGCGGTTTAGGGATAGAGACAATCACCAGTTTGTTTCAACAACTCTCTTGAGAACTGTTTGTCTGTGGCAGATCTGGAGTGGTGACCTTAGTGAATGCCTCCACAGTGCATTTTCCAGCTTCATTAGTTCCCTCAGAAAGGGCCTTATCTGCCAGGTGCTGAATGCCCTGAATTCTATGGCCTCATTGGGATCTGGAGACACCTTGCAGAAGACTCAGCTCTGCTGCAGGATTGTCCCTTAAGTATGAATTTAGCCTGAGTACCAGCAAGGTGACAGTCACCACTATTTTTGTTAATGTACTGTTGATCAAAAGAGAGCACATCTTTAAATATAAAACCTTTTGCACCATATGTATTTTATTTAACATTTCTAAACAGGAGCTTATTATGTAATTTGCTGTTAGACTGCACCCATTGCTGGGGGTGTGCAGTAGAGTTGTAAACATGCCACTTAAAAAAGAAAAGTCCGCTTGCATGTGTTTTTCTCAGCAGCATACACATGAACAAACAGCTGATGCCTAAATTTATGTCTCTGCAGTTACATACTTCAGATTTGTTATATCCTGTTGATTAGCACAATTTAATTGCTAACTCTTCAGCAAGCTCTTGGTGCTGGTGTTCAGTTTCTTGTCTCTTAAATGTAAGGCTAGTCAAAAAATGTTTGATTGAAACTGATTTTGACCCGTGCCGTCCCAAAATAAATTGTTCGTTCTCTCTCTTTTTTGAGAGAACACACTCTAGTCTAAAATTCAGTCAGCTTCTTATGGAAATTGACTTTTTTTTTTCTTCATTAAAAAAAATGTGTGAAAATATTTTGATTTGGACATCTCCCTGCAGTGCTTTGTGGGAGCTGGGATTTGCTTTCCTCCTGTTTCCATTCTTCTCTAGGGGCTGGATTTCCCCGGCTGCACCACATCTCCTGTGATGAAACACAGCCAGGGGATACTGTGGTTCATCATGGATGATGTAATTCAGCCAAGGCATCCAGCCTGTAGAGGAGAAAGGGAGTTTGAGGCACCCAAACTACAACTCCCCTGAGACACTGTAGCAACATTTCTTAATTGGAATATTTCAGTTTTTGATTCTTTTTTTAACTAAAATCTTGAATTTTCCTGTGGAAATTCTTTTGTCAGAATTTTCATCGGGGGGGGGGGGGGGAGTCTGTTTTCCAGTCAGCTCTACTTAAATACCTTGACAAACTTTCTTTTGTTTCTTTCAATAAACTGAATTGTCCTATAGATGTGCAAGAGCCAAACGCTTAGATCTTTAAAACTGGATCTTTAGCAACTGGACCTAATCTTCCAAGTGGTCCGAATCAAAATCCTGAATCCAAACATGCTTGAAATTTAGGATGTTCAAAAATCTAGACCTGAATTTTCCTCCTTAGGTCCATCTTAGTGTCACCCTAGAATCATTTGTTGTCTCTCTTATCTGGGATTGCAGTTTGTGAGCAATAGAGCACTGCAGTTATTGGGAGAAGAAGCAGTGCTGCAACAGCTTTTATAAAGAGATTCCCTTATAATTGAAGGTATTTTCCCTTTCTTCCCAAAGGAGCTGAAAATGACCACTTGTCTTTCTATTGGTGCCTATTGATTTGGCCCAGATCTCTCTTGGTGCAAAGCAGAAATAAAGAGAGAATAGTTATCTAGCTTACAATACACTGCATTTGTACATTGATTGGTGTCACTACATAGGAAAAAGCTAAGAGCACAGAGGAGAACTTTGCTCAATTTCAAAGGAGACTCTTAATCAAATCTTTTCTTTCTAATTTTCCCTTAAAAGCCAGACACAAGGAATGAATTAGAGATGGGACCAAAGCTGCAAATTCTGGATCTGCAGCCATATGCCTCCCTCTTCCTCTCCTTCTACCCCTCCTAGGGGCTTGAGATGAATTCAGAGCCAGAGGGTTGCTTCTGGCTTCTTTCTAGAATGAATTGTAATGACAATGGACTTGTATTTACATCAAATGTGCACAACTGCAAACATTTCATTTAGGAAGTGAATGTAAATTCTAAAAGATTGTATCAGATTAGAGAAGTTAGTTACAAAAGGACCTGCCCTGTAGCCATAGCTAATAATATTCAGTTTTCATGTGACTAATATTTAGCTCTGAATGAATAACTAGTTGTTAGTTCATTTACACAATTACTTACGTTTGCTAAATTTTTCTAGTTGCATGGAAAGATTATTTTCCATGATTATTAATGGAAGCCAGAGCGGAAAGACACTTTATCAGGAGAATTCTATTAATTGGTATTAGCTATAATGTAGGGGCAAGCTGAGATTCCTCAATATGAAACTAGGAAATTAAGAATTACTGCACAATGTGTTTGAGATACCATATTTCCACTCATCTGCCCCCCCCCCGCACACTCACGTATCGGTAACTATGGTAACCCTGTGGTGGGCAAATGATGACTTTTTAGTGGTGATCATTATATTTACTACAGCAAGTAATCCTTATTCAGGCAATTTAAATTGGGCCACCAGCTCTGATCTTGTTGGAGCTCCAAATGATATAGTGGGGAGAAGGAGGATAGCTTTCAGAATGACAGAAAATAAGAAACAGGCAGTGTTTACTGACAACCTGTTAATTCCTGTTGAAAAGCTGAGCTCTGCTGCTGGGATAAACATATTGATATTAATCCACTTTAGCTCATTTCAAAAGCAGGAGAGAGTGCTGGTATTGGAAAGAACCCCAAGAGGGTTAAAGACAGAAATTAGATTTTCAGCCGGGTCTGTATCTGAAAACAATACAGTAGCGATGAAAGTGACTAACTGCTGCTTTACCGTATGAGCCATTGATTATATCCTAGGCTTTCTCCTCTGGTCGCACACTTGTCACACTGTCCTCCTATTTATAGTAGGAGAGAAGGGTTATCACTGCATGGTGTTAATGTTGATGAGCCAGATGGGTGGCTCTGACGGGAATTAACAGGATGAATTGCAGAAATGCACCGGATCCTGAAAAGAAAGGGAGGAGAAAAAAAATCTGTCTTGCTTCCATTTCTGAGTGGCTGAGGCAACATCTAATTATACTATGGGGTTTGTGTCTGTGTGAATGAAAAGACACCAACCACTTTATGATTGTGCAAAGGCTGGGGGTTGAGAAATAGACTATTTTGATTCATGGTCCCAGCCTAGCCCATTTATGTTGGTCAACATTTTTGCTCTGAAGCAGTGGTTCTCAAACTGTGGGTTGGGACCCCAAAGTGGGTCACGACCCTGTTTTAATGGGGTTGCTAGGGCTGCTGTTAGACTTGCTTGGGGTTTGGAGCTGAAGCCCGAGGGCTTCAGCCCTGGGTGGTGGGGCTCATGTTACAGGCCCCCTGCCTGGAGCTGCAGTCCTTGAGTTTCGGCATTGGCCCCTCCACCTGGGGCAATGGGATCAGATGGGCTCAGGCTTCGGTCCCCCCTCTTGGGGTCATGTAGTAATTTTTGTTGTCAGAAGGGGGAATGAAGTTTTTAAACCCCTGCTGTAAAGCCAGGATAATTAAGGAAAATGTTGAGAGAGGTGGCAGTGGTATTGAGTGAGTTGATGAGATACTGGGCTTGGACAGTTTTTTTTTAATTTTTCACTTGTGTAAAAGCAAGGTAATATTCTTCTCTGATGCAGCGTTACCCTGCAATGCAAGAGCATAACATACGTAAAATGAATGGCCTCAATCTCAATACAGCCCTATAAATTTACAGAGCTCTTGACCTAGAGCCTAATCCTGATAAATGTAAGGCCTGATCTTGCAAGCAGTTACAACCTGACATTGGGTCAAATCCTCTCCAAGGGTAAATTGGTGCAGCTCCACTGACTTCATTGGAACTGTGTCAGTTTACACCAGCAGATAATTTGACACATTATTGCTTACTGTTTTACTAATTGTAATCTTATTCTTTTAAATAGTTCTATAACATGCTAGCACATGGTAGTAGGCGTTTGCAGGATTGGACCCCTCGATACAGGCGTAATACCTACTCTAAAGAGCTGAGGATATGCTAGACAAGACAAAATACAGAACAGTAGTTCAGGAAAAGGAAGGGTGTGGAGGGTTTATCTGAGAACAGGGCTGCATTAGAGAGTTTACAGTGGTGATGCTGTAAGCTCTCTAATATAGCCAATCTAAATGGAAGGGAGCAGGAGCGGCTCCAGGCCCCAGCACACCAAGCGTGTGCTTGGGGCGGCAAGCTGCGGGGGGTGCTCTGCCGGTCGCTGCGAGGGCGGCAGGCGGGATGCCTTCGGTGGCTTGCCTGCGGAGGGTCCGCTGGTCCCGCGGCTTCGGTGGACCTCCCGCAGGTGTGCCTGTGCAGGGTCCGCTGGTCCTGCGGCTTCGGTGGACCTCCAGCAGTCACGCCTGTGGGAGGTCCTCCAAAGCCGCGGGACCAGTGGACCCTCTGCAGGCAAGTCGCCGAAGGCAGCCTGCCTGCCGTGCTTGGGGAGGCAAAATGCCTAGAGCTGCCTCTGGAAGGGAGAGAGCTCTCTTGTCAGCTTAACTCCTGCCCCCATGAGTGGCGGTAGCTATGTCATCAGGAGAAGCTCTCCCACCAACATAGTGCTGTCCACGCTGGCGTTTATGTCAGTGTAAATTATTTCGCTCCGGGGGTGATTGATTTACCTCTTTGAGTGACATAAATTATGCCGAGAGAAACTGTAGTCTGGACATAGCCTGAGGAGAAGTTAGGAAATGTTCCTAGAAGGAATGAGTTAAAAGGAAGGATTTGAAGGATGTTGCTTGCTGGAGAAGTGGGAGGCTGGGTGGGTATAGGATGTGCATGGGATATAGGAGTGTAAGCAGAGTCAGGATGAGCTCTACCCTGACATCTGGTGGTGAATTATGGGAAGTGCAGAAAGAATGTCAGGAATGTGAAATCTCAAATATTTGCATGGGCACACCCAGCAAGGCAGCCTGGGATGGTTATTTTGACAGCTGAGATCCCCAGTTTCTTTGTTATTGGGGCAGGAGGAAAAGAAAAGTGCTGTCACCCTAATTATGTGAATGAGGAACTATTAGACTGCTTTATGACAGAAATAACTCAACCTAAATTAAGTAGTACTTGCTAGACAAGAGACATGGGTTCCAAAAACCCAGTGAATTGAGAGAGGTTGGGGACTGGTGTGTGTACCTAATGGTATGGGCCCCTTTTGAGGGCCTGGAACACCAATTGCACATCCTTCTTTCTCCACTGTTAGAGTAGAGCTAATTTTGATTCCATTAGGAGTCCATCTAGAGACTGCTGAGCTGAATTCATGTTGGGCCAATGATGCACCAGTACCAGGGCTCCCCTACTAAGAGCTGAAATCACTGAAAGAGCTGAGCTGAGAATCACTGAGTGCTGTGTTAACCAGTGGGGGAACCTGAAGACCTACCATTAAGTGGCTGGCAGGGTGGAGCAGTTTGCAGTGTGTTGAAGCAACCCATGGAACAGTGAGCAGAGTGAAGTGGTTTGCAGGGACAGCTGGAGGAGCGGCACAGCTGGTCGTGGTGAAGGCTGCAGCAGAACTCCATGGAGAGGTGGAGCAGTTGGCCCTGGCCCACATAAGGTGCCCCTTAACACCCTGTGTGGACTCCCCCCTCCCAGTTCCACCCAGGCTGGGAGGATAAAACTCTGCAGATAAACTCTTGAATTCTGGGGTGGCACTGACCAGAGACTTTTGGGTTGTTGGACTTAAGACCCTAAGGGGGAAAGGACATTGCCAAACGTACTTGGAGGTGGGTTTTTGTTTATGGTTTGTGTATAATCCTATTTGTGGTGTTTCTCCAATGGGATGCCACATTGTTTCCTTCCTTTATTAAAAGGATTTTGCTACACTCAGACTCCGTGCTTGCAAGAGGAGAAGTATTGCCTCCTAGAGGCGCCCAGGGGGGTGTGGTATGTAAATGTCCCAGGTCACTGGGTGGGGGCTCGAGCCGATTATGCATCGTCTTATTGAACGGAACCCCTGGATACTGAACCCGGCCCTTGTTGCTGCCAACTCAGAGGGGCAGAAGAGTTATAGGAGGTCTGGGTTCAGCGAAGCTTGTGGTTCATGTTGAATGGTGCGGGAGGAATGGAATACCGAGAATGGACAGGAACTTTCCATCAGTGTCCTTTTCAATAGAAAATGCAGTTTCCACAGTTAAAATTTTCTGTGGTGAAAATTTCAGTATGCCAAAGTATTTCAGTTTTTCTGTTGGGGGAAAAATTAAGCTTTTGAGCTTGTGGTGTCTCTCACCCACAGAAGCTGGTCCAAGAAAAGAGAGTACCTCACCCACCTTGTGTCTCTGATTTCTTCGTGTGTCAGTTTGGCATTAATCTGTGTTGGCTTGAGCTGCCATGGTAGCTTATGGGAATTTTAGTCCTTCCACCCCACTGCCTTCCCCTGTATAGACCGGGTTCTGTGTATGGACTACATCTCCCAAGAAGTAATGTAGTCTCCCTTCTAGTTGTGCTGATGCAATGTATCAAGAAAGCTCATGAAGTTGTAGGTGTGTTGGTTCATGGCTTCATCCAATCCTTATGAGGTGCTGCGACAGCTCAGGAAGCTGGAGATTAATGTTAAATCAAGCCAAAATGAAATATTTCAATTCGTTCAATAAATGAAACACAATATATAAATTTGGAGATGATAAAATGTTTCAACTGGAAATGTACAAAGTGTTTCTGGCTTCTATTTTTTTGGATTTTCTGTTCTATGCTATATTTTGACTTCTCATCCCAGTTTGGAACGATTTTTTGAATCAGAGTCTCCTATGGGAAGGAAATTCCCTTTTTGAAGCAGTTATGGTTTAAGGGGTTGCTGAAAAGAAGCGTAATGTGAAGATTAAAATTTTGGAGATGATCAGTCTCTGAGATGCTCAGGATTTGCTCATTGCTTATGTGTTTCTTAAATCAACACGTAACATTCCCAGTTAGGTAATATAATAAACTGCAGCAGTAATGTTAGAGATTCTGGTGTCCGAGTTCATTATAACAACTTTCCCATTTTAAATGCAAATGTAAATGCTTTAAACAGTCCTTACCCTAACATGAAGATGAAAAAGAACTTGTCCTTCAGGTATGTTGTACGTGGCAGAGGGAGTCAAAGCAAGCCATAAACATTTGTACTAATCAGATGCAGCACTCAATTAATTCCTGCTTTGGAGGTTTTCCAGTTTAATTTAAAGGGAACACTGGGAGTCTGGGAGCACTTCAGCATAAGTAGGTGCTATTTAATAGGAAACAACATTAGTATTCCTTGTGTTTGTGCGTATTAGTCTACATTATCAAGGTGTTACTCCATGGGTGCCATTTTCATTAACAATAATGGGGCACAATACGTTTATGCACATTACATTAAGAGCACAGTCTGTTGTGCTGATCAAATGGAATTGATTAAAGTAATAGTAGTATCATTAGCAGTGACAGACTGAATATTGTTTAGCTACAAGGTTAAATTTGCCTTTACCATTAATTAATCAGTGTGGTTTTCCCACTTCGACAAGGTGAATCGTAGGAAATAATTTCTCTTCCTTGTCTAATTTCTGTGATTCTGTTAGATCATCCATTCCTCCGAGATCTGCACTTCTGTGGAGGTTCTTTTCCCCTTCTTTGTTAGAGGGTAGCAGATTTGGCTGGAGGAGTTTGTAGAGCACTCTCTCATTATGAGGGTGCTGTAAAGCACTATATTTTTAGGGTTGCAGTGATCCAGGACTTTTTAGGGTGTTTCAAGTATCCTTACCTGGTTTAAACAGCCTTATATTTTTGCATGCTCTGAAGGACAAGTGACTGTTACAAACTATGATATTTTGAGAATCCCCAAGGTTAAAAATGAAGGGCTACATCCTCAGCAGAACCCAAATTCCAACCGCCAGGGACTGTTGGGTTGCAGGGACACCTCTTTTTCCCCAGACACTGCCACTACAGAGGAGGATAGGTCATAGGAACTGCTATGATTGCTCTGGGCTACAGGAGGGTTCCCTATGCAGGATTCCCCTTCGCAGCCTTGCGCCTGGAGTCTGGCACAAAGCAGCCTGTACTTGAACAGATCTAAAGCAACATGCTGTCAGAAAGCTAACAGCCCCTGAGTTCCAGTGATGTAGACCAGTTTTATTCTAGCTCCGGTAGCTCGCAAGGTGTCAGATGTTAAAAGCTCATTATTTTGATTATGCATTTTGTGATGGGGTGCCTGCCCTGCACTGGCCCTGACAGGGTTAAAACCCAGCCTGGAGGGCTGCAAGGAAATGACCAGTTAGGGCAGCAGCTGGACCAGTCAACCTGGCCCAGCTGGAACATATAGAAGGAAGTTGCAGGAAGCCGAAGGGAGGGGACTGGCTTCCTAGAGGGTTGCAGGAACAGGGCTGCTAGGGCTTGCAGGCCGGAGGCCCTGGGTGAAGGAGCCAGAGGTGCTGGGGCTGCAGGGAAGTGCCCCAGGCAATTGAGACAAACTGGTGGAGAAGGAAAGGAGGGGCAGCGGGAAGCTGTTGTTGTTTTCAGGGTCCCTGGGCTGGGACCCAGAGTAGTGGTGGGCCAGGGTCCTCCCTCCCTCCCTTCCCCCCCCCTCGCCGTTGAAGAAGCGGCCAGGCTAATGACTGCCAAGTCACTGCGAGAAGCAGCTAGACTCTTACAGTCCCCCAGAAAGGGGGAACCCGGATTGTGACATGGCCAGAGGGCAGTCAGACTGGAACCGCAGTGGGTCTGCAGGCAGAGACGAGGACGGGACAGCCACCACCACCGGAGGGCATGCCTGTTGACCAGCGCTAATTCCTGAAACAGCCAGCAGGAAGCACCAGTGTGGTGAGAGACCCTGTGACAGCATTTCATATCCACAGTGTGCTTATCAAATAGCATCCCTGGCTGTGATTCAGCCAGTCTACCTTTGCTGGCGGGATGCATAACTCAACAGCCTTCTTTGGCAAGAACCCTCGATCAGTATTTCTCAACCTTTGTAGGCTGGAGTCTCCTTAGTCTAAATAAAAAAATGTTGACGGCTCTGATGTATAGTGTAAACTTAAGAGTTAAAAAAAAACAAAAAACAAAGAAATTGGAGTAAAAAAGTGTCAGTGAGAACAGTGGTAAGTCTATATAATTTACATGCATGTATGTGTGTTCTGAGAGGTTGGCAGAGTACTTACACTTAAAGGGTGAAGAGGTGGTGGGAGTGGTGGAGTAAAGATTTCTTTGCTTTAGAGTGTAAAAACATTTTTGATGCCTCATGACTCCTGGGATCGTCATCTGGGCATTGTGACCCACTGGTTGAGAAACCCTGCCCTGTGTGTGACATAAGTTTTGTTGATGCAGACCTGAGAGAGAGAATCCCCATCCGCTGTAGGTTTGTCCTGAGAGGGCTGTCTACGACAGCAAAATTTCACTTTGCTTCCTGATATTTTTCACAGATGAAAATAATTTTGCAAAATTCTCATCAGTGGGAAAAGTAAATGACTTCACTCAGCTCTAAAACCAAACATACACTATTTCAGCTGTGTGAAACTGAGGTCATAATAAATATCAATGCTTACAGCTCTGCAACCCCTTCCATTTTATATTTTCATTGCAGTTGTGCCTGAGATCCTAAACAAGGATCCAAGCCCTGTTGTACTAAGCAATTATGCATACATTATACAAAGACAGTCCCTGCCCCAGAGAACTTGCAGTCTAGGATTCATTAAGCTGTGGTGTGTTGTCTAAAGGAGGACAATGGAATAGTAGAGTCATATGTGGTTACTTAACTTGGCAGTTGCAGGTGTTTTCCAGACTCAGTAAAATGTACATTAAAACCTTTGTTTTGGTGCAAAAGCCAGGCTGATATTTTTGAAATTCAAGTCCAAAAAACCCCCTCTTATGCCAAGATTCAGGCCAGAGAGACTTGTTAGAGCCAAGATATAAACCCCCTGCCGATAAAGGCTTACAATGGGAGTGCTGACACAACCAGGTGCGAATGAACTATTGTAACAAACGTTTTTGTTTAAAACAAATCTTTTAGCACTCCTAATCCCTATGTGGACCTCAGTGAGAGGTTTACACAGTTATTAGGCAGCTCCTTAATGAAAGAGCAGATCAGATAACATCAGCACAGCCCCTTGGTGCAGGCATGTTTTTTTCCTTTTGGGGAAGGAAGACTTGCCACTTTCTAATAAAATCATCACAGTATCTCTTCCAATTCAGTCTCCTCAGCCTGAGATAAACAGGAAACCAGAAGGTAAAAGATCTTTAGAGCTCTCCTTGTCATACCGGATTCTGTAATCTGAGCAGAAGTGTACATGGGAAGCTCCTTTGTTCGTTTAAATACAGGGTGGTTAGATCAAACATTAGGGTCAGATTCTGCTACTTTCTCCACAAGCAATAGCATTGAAATCAATGGGTTTACCTGTGCAACCAAGTGCTTTTCAGTAGAGCTGGGCAAATAGCTGATTTTCCAGTTTGCCGGCACTTCTGAAAAATAAAATAAAAATTAGTTTGACCCAAAGCAACAACAAAAAAAATAAAAAAATTAACAAATTGAAAAAGTCAACCAAAATTTCATTTCAGGTCAAATGAAACATTCGACCCAAAACAAAATTGTTTTTATTTCTGGGCATTTTAATCTTTTATAAACAAAAGTAAAGGAAAATGCCCCTTTTTTATCCATTTGCCCGGTAGTTAGCACACTCACCTGGGATGTGGGAGACCCAGGTTCAAATCCTTGCTGCAGAGCAGGGATATGAAACTGAGTCTTCCACAGTGTAGGTGGGTGCCCTTAGCACCAAGCTATCTGTATAGTAAGAGTCCAGAAATGTCACTCTGCATGTCACTCTTAAGTCTACAATTTCTGTTGAATCAGTGTGAAGCAAAAGAAGCAGCTAAAAGCACGGTGAGAGATCTTTGTTCAGAATATCACCAAGCTGAATCATCACTAGGTTTCACAGTCTGTTACCATCCAATTTTTAAGTTCTGAGCCATTTTTGGCTTTTTTACATATAACTTTACACTCCTGAGACAGCATAGGCTTTCAGATACTGAGGATATCACCATTTCCTTCTCCTTCCTTTTTGTGGATGACACTTGAGTTCCCTTGTAAATTTAACTGGAAAAGGGAAGTGTTCAAAACTGTTGAGTGAATTCATGTCAAATTCGTGGATCATTTCAGTCAACCTGAAACTGTAGTTTTCAACAAATAAAATTATTTAGCTGAAAAGTTTTGCCTGGCTTTACTACTAAACTCGTACAAGGGAATCGGGATCCAGCCCTTTGGTTTTACAAAAGAAGTTTGTCTAAAGCTGAAGCCTTTTAGAAATGTTTGAGTAATTTATTTTTTATTCCACTGGGAACAGTAGTTTAAAAACAAATAAACATTCTCCCTCAGTGATGGTAACCGTAGCCTTGGGTTACTTCACCAGAAGGCTCCTTGTTTGTCTGTTTCCCTTTCCCAACTTTATAGAGATGCAAAAATAACTGCAGATGGCACATATAGCACGAAGTACCCTCATATCCACATTTGATGATCTAAGGTAGTGTTTCTCAACAGGTAAGTTGCAGACCTCCCATTCCTCCCCCCCCCCCCCCCCCGGAGTGTCATTAAAGACGTTTGGAGGTTGTAAGGTGTTGAAAATCTTATTACAAGCTAAAGCAAAGAAAATCTCACTTCCCATAGTCCCCTGTCCTTCAAGGTCAAGTATTCTTTGTCAATCTCTTGAAACACACAATTATATTACATAGGTTTATCATTGGTATTACTGATACTTTTTTATTCTTATCCTTATAGTAAATGTAAGGGAGGCTGCGTCATGAAGACTTTTGACTCCAGATTGGCGATGCCTTAATTTGAAAAGTTTGAAAAACCTTGATCTTAAGTGCTGGGGCTGAACTCTCCTTCCTGCTCTTGGCCTTTTGGCACAATTCAGATTCATGTCTGGATCAGAACTTCAGCACAAGCCCATCTCTCCAGTTATTAGTAATGTGGGTAAGGGTGTCTTCATTGTTGGCAGTGGACTATATCTCCCATGATGCACAATGAGCAAAGACTCCCATGTTGCAGCTGCCTCACATCACTGTCTTGCATCATGGGAAATGTAGTCAGACCAGAGCGCTCTGCCTCTAGAATAGAATGGGAGCATAAACCACTTGAACTACAGCTCCCATGAGGCATCATGACAGCATTTCCAAATTGAAATATTTTTGTGTTTTGGCCCAAATATATGTATGAGTGGGAGGGCGGGTGGGGGGTTTGGCCAAACACTTTTCCATTATAAAAATAAACCAAAAAAACCTTTTGTTGAATTTTCTGTGTGGGTGGAGACAGGAAGGGATCCTGTTTTCTGGTCAGCTCTAATGATTTTTAACTTGATAGTGTCCCTTGTAATAGGGCGGTTGTCTGGCATGGCACTTTCACTATCACTAAAGGAAGGGAGGTTTCTATACAGATGAGAGAGATTGAGATGTAGCATCACCAGAGTGGAGTATTGCTGCACAGCTCCTCTGGTAGCTGAAGCATTTGTGTTAATTGTGACTTCTTCACTGACTGAGGGCAGGTCTACACTGCAAATTTACATCAGCGTTGTAGCGTATCTGGTGAAGATACTCTAAGCTGACAAGAGGTGGTAACTATGTTGTCAGGAGAAGCTCTCCTGCCAATACAACGCTGTCTACACAGGAGGTTAAAGTTGATATAACTACGTTGCTCAAGGGTGTGCATTTTTCACACCCCCGAGTGACCTAGTTACACCGAAGTAAGTATGTAGTGTATACCAAGGCCAAGTGTAATTGAGAGCTTGCTGTTGAATGACAACTTCCCTAAAAGGGATGGAGGAAAGCATTGTGTCTCCGAGGTGCGTTGTCTTAAAAATAATAGTTGATGAAGAACAAGTTCTCATCCTTGCACATCCCATTGAATTGGAAATTGTTTCACAGTGGTTTGAAGGACACTGAAAAAGTGATGCAGTGCACCGAACTGCTATTTTTGCACCATACCTAATGTAATGTTGAGATGTTCAATTGTATGAGCTTTTCAATTTTTATGATCCCCTCAGTCCCCTGTTACTTTGTAAAATGTGTGTGTGTGAGAGAGAGAGAGAGTTTAAAATATGTATGAATATAAATTCCTTCAGACCATTCATGAAGTAATCTCCCCGCAAAACTCCTGCAATGAGACTACACCACTGAATCATTCCTCTTGCTTTGAAACACTTCTCTCAGGTCAGTGGCAGTGATGTTACTGACTTGTATTAAAATAAAATGGGAAAAAAACTTTTTCTGGGTGGGTTTGATAGCAGCACAGTGTATTATTGATTCTGGCCGTGTAGAAATGAAGATAGCTAAAAAGCTTTCAATGATAGCAAAGACCTAGGCAACAAGCAAAGTGAGTAGCTCTACTCTTACGTTATCATACAATGAAATCACATAAATTGGTGACTGTGGATTTCTCTGAGGAGTCCAAAATCTTCCGCATTAACAGGGGACATCAGTTGTCACTAACGAGTAGCAGAAGGGTGATGCCAACTAGGAGATGGACAGAGTTCAGATGGAAAGCCAAATGCTGTGGTTGGCCTAATCTCTCTATCAAGGACCATACCAAAATGCTAGATGGAGGAAAAGACTTTGGCTATTAAATCCCCACCATGTTACTTAACACCAGGCTGGTGTCCTCTTCTCTCAGGGGTGTGTGTGTGTGTGTGTGTGTGTGTGTGTGTAAGTAAAAAGGACAGCCAAGGACAGAGAAAGGGTTATAGAGATTGAGAGGCAGCACACTCCATTGGACAGGGTGCTAGACTAGGACTTGGAAGAAGGTAGGTTCTTTCCCCAGCTCTGACATTTGGCCACCTGGGTGACTTTGGGTGAGTTCGTTCACCAGTTGGTGCCTCCATTTTGCTGTTTGTAAAACGGGGGTTGTGATACTGACCTCTTTTGTAACACATTTTGAGGCCTAAGAATGAAGAGCCCTGTTACAAGAGGGAAGTATTATTACAAGATAATAAGATTTGCCAGAAGGCCACCGAATTAAGATGGGCCAATTGGGCCATCATAGTTTGAATCCATCTCTTCTGGGGACTCGCTGAGTGAATAAAACTTAGGGGGCTGTTTCGATATGGTAAGTAGATGCTCATGAAAAGATTAATTTAGTTCTAAAATGTTAATGATGGACCTTTTCCCCCTTGGCCCTCCCATTGGTTTGAAGCGGGGTTGTAAGTGTACATGTCTTGTGATACAGCCTGTGTATATGAATGCACTAAATGGATGAAAATTGTGGCAATATTAGCCCGGGAGAATGCTGGCCAAATTCCAGCTTTCTCCCTAGCTATGTATCTCTCTGCATGGTTCAGTTCTTAGACATTTTGTTACATTCTGTCCGAAGTGTGGTGTAGTCCTGTCATACACAGGTACCACACACCATCACATGTGAGGAATGGATGATGCAAACTGTACAGATAGTTTCATGTTTTCATATCAGTGTAAGGTTGTATAATATGTCCTCGATATATTAATGTGACGCTGTTATTTAGCTCTCCCAAAATGCTTTGGCCTTCTTATCTTCAACTGCCAAGCTTCTGTCAAAAGCTATAGAAACATTTGTTAGCAATAAAGAAAACAAAGCTCTTTGGTGTTCATTTGAGGAAGCTATTCAGTGAGTGGGAAATTCAGTAGTTTGCATATAAATCTGAAAGCCAAACAGAATGGTGCATCTCCATAAGAGCTATGGAAGAAATTCACTTCTAACATGAGCTGCTCCGCTGTCCCTAAGAAATGCTTTTCTGCCTTTAGAAATATTTGCACAGCTTGAGGGCGAGCTTGGAATGTAATGGTCTAACAAGTTCAACTGAGTGGAATTTTTCTTTGTCTTAAGTCACTCCATTCGGTGAAAGCATTGCACACTGAACCTGAACAAAGGGTTTGCTTTAATCATTCTAATTCAGATGATTTTGCAGAAGGTATAATTTGTGCTGTCATCCCCCATGTTCTGAGTGGCCCTCTCATTAGGTTAAAAAACATGAATTGGTCAAAATGAGCATTTCACACAATTTACGAGGACTTAATTAGACTTATTTTTTTAGCTTGGCGAGCGGATCCTCATTTAATTTTGTTAATGTGAGTCTGTCTTTATTTCCAGCTGGTCCTCGCAGATTCAGTGGCGCCCAGTGGCACATGCAGAACATCATTAATGACTCTGTGGAGAGCTCAGACGATGAATTTTTTGATGCCCGAGGTATGTACAGATTTTTTTCCTTCACCTCCAGAATTTTACAGCAGTAACATAAGTAACTACATTTGGATTTGCTTTTTAATCATCTACCTGCCAGTTCAAGTTTTGTAGACTTCAGGCCCTCTCTCCTGCAAAGTCTTATGCATGTGCTTAGATGGCATAATGCATATATTCCCACTGGCGTCAATGAGGCCACTCAGTGTGTAAAGTGAAGCATTCATGTGAATCTTTGCAGGATTGGAACCTAAAAGCCAAATCCTGAGGCACCTGATTATCTAGCCTATCAACTAATCATCCCTTCATATGTCACCCATCACCAGAGCATCAGAAGTACTTGGCACCCACAGCTCCTAATGAAGCCTATGGGAGTTGCAAGCGCTCAGCATCTTTGAACATTGGATCCTCCATGTTTACTCTGGCAAAACTTCCCCTGAAGTCGATTAGAGTTTTGCGAATGAATGAAAACTGCGTAATTAGAGCTTCGGGATATGAACCATAATGAATGCGGTCAACAGGTTAATCTGAAGGGCTAACTTCTTTCTGTAACCTCCTGGGTCTCTTAGACAGACCATGAACAACTTTTACTAGGGAATTCTGGGTTGTCTTCTGTAACATGCTGGGGAGTTTTTGGATTGGGGCTGACGTGGTTTTGTCTACAGGAAATTAAAAATGCGAACAGCTAAACTGCATGCTTCCATTGGGTCTTTTCCCCACGGAAGAGGATTGAGTCTGTCAGTGTTGAGAAATCTACTTGTAGCAGTTTTGTAATGTGGGCTGTTGAGGTGGAATAAGATTCTTTTACACACCAATAGATGATGCAAACTCAAGTTGCATTGGTACCTGAATTCCAGGAGTGAAGAGGACTAGAAGAAGAGTTCAGTGAATTCATTGGATTTGTAACGCTTGGTAATTTTAAAGGGCGCCGCAATCTGTCCAGAAGCAAGAGGATTTTTTCCCCCCTAAGTTGCTTGATTATAGTGTGTACGTATGTGTTTGAAATAATGAAGAAACAACAACCCTACAGGCCAAAGCTAAAATGTCCAGGTGCTGGTTTGAAAGCATATGCATTTTTTTCCGTTTGATTGTTTTGGGTAATGGCATATTCAGCAGTCTTCTTTTGATGACTTCTTTTTGAAAAAACATTCAATGCTTAACAAAGAAAATGTATATTTTATTTCTAATGGCTGAGATTGTTGAATTTCCCCTTCTGTTGATATTTATAGTACAGAGCTGACATTTTCCAAATGCTTCCACTCTCTGTTTGAACACGGCTTCTCTGGAGCAGATAGAATTAATTTTGTGAACTTTCTAGGTTCTTGCCTCATTATTGTGTGTTTGTTGGATGTCTGGGGATGCTTGATGGTGCCACAAAAGGTAATTGGTGTTTTTAGGTAATATCCAGGCATGCATGTTGGACTGCTTTGTCTGCTGTCTTGCAATCAAATTTCATAGTTCAAAATGGTTTTTCTTTTCTGTTGGTGGGATTATTGGAGAGCCAGCCTGCGTTCATTAGAGAGCCACCTGGTGGGTTGTCACATTGACATATTTTTGAGTTGAAAGTCAGTATGAAGGAGACATTTTTGTCAGGTTTTTTTTATTTTTATTTTTTGGTTTGCTTGCAAAATCTAAGGGAGGGGAAGAAGACAAAAAGGCTGCTGCAAAGAAGATGACAGTGCAAATATGAAAATCTGCCATAAACATAAGTCGTGTAATGAAGTAGGCAGTTTGGCAAATTTAGGAAGAGGAAAATCCAAGCACTTTTTGTTCAAATGATCAGTAGTGTAACTTCAGAGGAGATAAAGCCACTGTGTTAGATTCTGACCCCAGGTCCACTGGTGGTAAATCTAGAATAGCTGAACTGCCTTCAGTGGAGCTATTCTGATCTCAGTTACGTGAACATAAATCAGAAATATCCTGCTCCCTACCACAGGCTGTTTCATTCTATATGTATGATTAGTACAGCTGACATATTACCTGGGGAGAAGTGTGGACTGAGCACAGGACTAAGAGCCACGAACTTTTGAATTCTCTCCCTGCCTCTGGCAATGGCTCCTTCTATGGCTTTGAACAGATTCCTTAGCCTCTCTCCTTCCATTTTGCTCTCTGTGAATCACTTACAGTAGCTGTAAAATTAATGCCAATTTGATACTCGAAAGACAAGCTATCTGTGTAAGAGCTATATTTATTCCAGGGTTGAAGGGCAAACCCTTGATTTCTAAATCAAAGAAATAAAAATCTGTTTAAAATAAAATTTCATCATGAAATTTGGGACAAAATTCTATTCTTGTTCCTACCCTTGCAATCTATGTGGGGCAGTGGAGGGCTGCAGAGGGTATGCAAGTGTATTCAAATGGATGTCTTTCTGTGCAGTGCTGTAGCTGTGTTGGACCCAGGTTATTCGAGAGTCAGTGTGGGTGAGGTAATATCTTTTATTGGACCAGCTGGTGAAAGAGACAAGCTTTCAAGTGTACATAGAGCTCTGCAGGATGCCTTCTGGAAGATGTAAGTTATTGGGCTGAACGAAGTTGATCTGGGAATCTGTTTCCATGACTCTCAAATGAAACTTGCTGACATCATATGGAATCACAGAAGATAGAAATGGACCCAGTAAAGTTACAGCAATAGCCCAGACAAGGTGGTTGTAATGTTTTCTGGATGAAATTGCAGAGGGACATGTGTCTATGACCTCCCCCTTCATTTATTTGTAAGCTCAGTGTCTAGAACAAAATTTTCTTATCCCTGACCTCTGCGTAGTCGTAATGAGAGCATGCTGTTTAGGGTCTTTCCTGACTCCCAGAAAAATGCATAACATTGCAGGCTTCTTCTGTGCTTCTGTAAATTAGAATTAAAATATTACTGAGCTGTTCTGTAGGTCCTTCCATCTGAAAATCTTCAAGTAGTTTACAAATAATTAATGGACTAAGTCCCAGAACACCCCTGAAAGGTAGATAAATATTATTTACCCCCTTTTATTTATGGGTAAACTGAGGCACAGAGTGATATGTGACTTGCCCGAGGTCACACAGCACATCTCTGCCAGAGCTGAGGATAGAACCCAGATCTCCTGGCTTTGAGCTGTGCTTGAGTTGCACAACTATTAAAGAGAAACCTGAGAGTGGTTAATCAAGAACTGTTTTTTGCATTTTTCAGAAAATAAATGGCTTGACAAATAGTTTGAAGTTGAGAGAGCATGCAGTTGGTTTTTCCTTCTTGATGATGATGATGATGATGATGATTTGGTGAGTTAGTGCCACTGGACATAAATCTGAGAGAATATTTAATATCCATGGATATCAGTTGCCTAATGAACTTGTGTACCTCATAGTATTGTTACCCTTCCTCTATGTAGGAGTTTAATACCACAAAGGGATGGCTAATAGGAGTTTCAGCCTTTAGTCTGTGTGATACAGGCTCAGTATAATGTCTAGTTGTAAGCATGGCAGCTCAACTGCTCACCTCATTTGTTTTTTTTAAAATATGAAAACAAATCTTAAGATGTTTGAATCACCCCATTGAGCACCTCTTTAAAATCCTATGACCGCTGTGTGTGTCTGGAGACTCCCTGGTCCTTGACAGTAACTAATAAACAGTAAATTAATTGAAATCTCCATTCTACAAAAAAGCTTTTGCGTTTTGCCCTTTAGGTTGAGCTCAGACTTGAGCTCTCTTGGCTCCGCAGGTGGAATGTATTCTGGAAGGAAGAGCCTTGGACGGTTGCACTATTTCTTACAGGGGCTGACTACAAGATCTCAGCTGCCGTAGTGGGACATTGTACAGAGCACGTCACTGCTAGCATATGAAAAACCAACTCCAGTGACTAAAACATTCCTCAGTGTAATATCTGCCTGAGGTGGGACCAAAGCAATTTGCATTGTGCAAAGCTACTGTTGTAGGGAGGCTGTATTGGAGGTAGAGTAGATGATGACTCCTATGGCTCACTGATGTATTCCATCTTTCTCCATGCTTTGTCCAGTGACTTACTGTGGACAAACAAGAGTGAACTGTGTTAGCTAAAAAAACTACAGCCAAGTTGGTAGAAACTTGCGCGTACACTGCCACGCAGTCCACTGTCCTGACTCTGAGCCCGTTAAAATCAATTGAAGACATTGCATTGATTTCAGTCTTCAATGGGCTTTGGATCATGCCCTGAGCTACTGAAGGTGAGGTATGTTCGTACATGAAACTTTGTACCCATGCCAACCTGTAGTGGTTGGTATGCACGTACCCAAGCTGCATTATGCATGTTTGGATATTTGGCCCTAAAAGCAGGAAAGATCTTGGCGCTTCTTGAAAGTGGTGCTTTTTCTTAGCCAGAGTGATTTTGCTAACTTGGAAAAACATTTTTCCAACTAGAGTGATGACTTGGTGCTTTCATGAGTATATGGGGCTGACTTTTTGGCAGTATATGAGTAATGTAGTGGATCAGAGCTGTGCCAGCAACAATCATGTTTAAACAAGGCTGTTGCTAGAAAAATATTAGCCATAAAATCCCTGTACGTATTTGTCAGGGAAACCATGCTAACATTTGTGTTAGAACATGATTAAAAGAGTGCTGCAGGGTACTTGGGTGGGTGGCTTGTTAGCACAGGCTGTCTAGGATGGTTTTTAGAAGGAATAATTCCTGACTAATGCAGATTTCAGAGCAGGGAAAGTCTTATCCCATAAGGAAATGGAAAACAAACAAAATGTGTATCTCAGATTTTTCTCAAATATATACTTGAGATATGTTTTCTCAAGTAAACCTCTATCCCGATATAATGCTGTCCTCAGGAGCCAAACCGCATTATACTGAACTTGCTTTGATCCACCAGAGTGCACAGCGCCCCCCCACTTCGGAGCACTGCTTTACCATGTTATATCCGAATTTGTGTTATATCGGGTCACATTATATCGAGATGTATCTCAAATCTATTTTCCCAGGAGCTCACTAATGCAAAGGAGGAGTAATTTCTTGGGATGGAGTGATACGAATGAAGAGATGTAGAAAGAAGAGGATTGTGAATGTGCAGTGGAAGTGTAGTGCCAGATCTTCTGCTGATGTATATCTGTATAGTTCTGTTGAAGTAACTAGTGATACGCCAATTCAAAACAGCTGAGGACCTGACCTATATTGTTTAACTGTGTGTATTTTTTTCAGTTAGTGGTGAGGAGAGTGTAAAGATACACATTTAACTGTCAAACAATGAGTCTGATTTTCTTCTTCTGTTGGCACCACTGTAGTGTTTTAAGTATAGACAAGCCCTGAGAGAAGAATCACCAGGCTTCCTGCATAGCTTTTAACAGTTAAAAATGGTTTATTAACTTTCCTGAAATGTGCTATTTTCACCTAGCACATTTTTGCGGCAATAGGTTTGCCCTTAGTAGGTCTTTCCTTTAGTGCACCGAAAACATGTTTTATTTTTCAGTGGTTTCATTTTAAATCTAAATAGGCTCAGCCGAGGAATGTGATACCAATTAAGTAGAAGATGAATCACAGGAGTGATGCTTAATCCATTTAGCAATGGATGTGGACATCTGAGATTGAATTTGAGACCCAGTCTTGCCACTATGCTTCCATAATCCATATCTATTAAGCACCGCTAACCGAAGGAAGAGCATGGCTGTCTGGAGTTGCAGTTGTATTTTCAGAATAAAAGGAACAGAGACTGGCACATCCAAGAAGAAGTTTCAGTGCTTCTGTGTTGGAGCCAACTGCACCAGCCTAAAAGGATAGGAGGAAATAGGATAGTTGTTTAGTGCTAGAAATAAGGGGAAAGCACTTTAAGAGGTGTCAAGAACTTATTTGACTTTCCCTGGAAATAAATAATCTTAGGCCAAATATACATGTATGGTTGCATTTAAAAGTTCTAGTTCAATGTTGTTTGGATTTTTAAAACTCATGACAAGGTAACATACATTTTTGTGTGTGCATGAGATCTTTGATTTCCAGAGAAATCAAATAAGTTCTTGACACCTCTTTAAAAATTCTTCCCTTATTTCTGGCACTAGATAGGATATATTATTTCCTCCAACCATTTTATGCTGATGCAACTGGCTCTAATACAGTGGTGCTGCTGCTTTTTCCCTGTGTGCCAGTCATGGATACTTTTACTCTGCAAATACAACTGCAACGCCAGGTAGCCATGCTCTTCCTTAGGTTTCTGGTGCAGAAGCTGATCGCCATACATGAGATTTTCTGTATAGCATTCTGTAATGGTTGTGTAACTCATCCTTACTGTGGCTCTCTGTCTCGCTCTAGCAGATGGTCATATGAAGCTTTAAGAGGCAGTTATGGCCTTTGAGCTCACACATGTGGGACATTTAGCTCGGGCAGTAGATGTTCATCGTTTTAGATCCAGAGTCACTGGTTCATTCCCTGCCGCTGACAGCCTCCACAGGAGTGTCATGTTATGCTTGCTTCATGCTCCTTAGGTCTGTGGCTGTAATAGTATTTGCACAGAATTGGTAGTTGCACTTTCTCCATGCCTATATGATCATGGATGCTGGCAGAGATACTGTCTCGGTTCTCTGCTTCAATGGTGGCAGTCAGTGCATCATGCAGCAACTGTCTCAAGATGGGGCATTTCAATGTACCTTTTAAAATAAGCCTATTTTTAAATACTTAGGAGATTCTTAGATACAGATGTGATGGAGTCATACGAGCACCTAAATGCCTACTTTGGCTTAGCTACAGTTACTTTTCATTAGCAATTTGAGAGGAGACGAGGTATGTTTATAGTGCAGTCAGGGACTGTAATTGCAGCACGTGTAAACATACCCCATCCCAGCGGCCTTTAACTCAGCGTGAGTACCAGAGCAGTGCAGCCATGGCAGCCCAGGCTTCCAGACGGGCAGTACAAATATGCCTGGGTCCTCAGATAATTATTCGATCAGCTAGCCTGCACTGAAGTCCATGGTGGTATGGCTTCACTGCTGTTGGTACCCGAGCGCGGTATAGTGAGGTAGCTGGAGTATGTCGACATGTTCTGCAATCACACTCCCAGTTTCAGTGAAGTCAAATCTATAATTAAACATACACAGGCCTAGATGACAATTCCTGGAAAGTCATTGCTAGATTGACACTTGCCTCAGTTACAGAATTTGGCAAGATGGCCTGGATTCACAGCATGGTAGAAGCTTACAACCAGTGGGGCAGGCTTCTGAGAGAGGAGCCCATAGAGAAATTGTGCTGCAGTCCTCTTGTTTCCTTGCAAAAACCTCCTCCTTTCAGGCGGAGACCTCTGCCTTTGGAGAAGAGGGGAGGGGGATATCACTGGTGTGAGATCCTATTCCTTAACCCTGCATATCTTCTTTGATTTTGCTTATGACACCCGTTTTAGCTAAATGTTGTCTCTTCCTGTTATACACATCTCCTATGAGCAGATGCATTCATTTCCCCCACAGCTTGCATACAGGTCCCATTAGCTGCTCTTCTGTAAAGTTAATGACTCTGCACAATACTTTGATTAGTAGTATATTACCATGAAAATGGAAGCAGTATGCAGCCTAGCTCAAGACAAGGAAATATTTTTTTTTTGAGAAGTATGGATTCAGAATACCAAAGACAAAAATCACTGGTATCATATAGCAGGTGCAATTTATACCAGGCAGTCTGGGCATAGGGTCATAAGGCTACAGATGGATTTCGAGTGTACAGCTTGAGGTCCCTGATCTTTAGAAGGGGCAACGCAGCATTTCCAGAAAATGCGGCCTTTCTAAGGCGTGTTAGGGTATGGGACACTCAAATACAAAGACATTCAAAAAATCACTAGCCACTATTGAAAAGCTTCGACTTAGGGTGATCCGATGTCCCGATTTTTTCACACCTGCTATCTGGTCACCTTACTTGGAGTACATCCTAAAAGTTGTATGGTGTTATAAATAGGTATGACCGCCACCATCTTGGCTGACACCAGGAATTCAACCACGGATCTCTAGTGCTAAAAGCAAGAGTCTCAAGAGCCTGAGGTAAAGAATCCACCTCTGGGGCTGTAACACTCTCATCTTCTAGGAAGGTGGTGAAGCACTGGAATGGGTTACCTAGGGAGGTGCTGGAATCTACTTCCTTAGAGGTTTTTAAGGTCAGGCTCGATAAAGCCCTCACTGGGATGATTTAGTTGGGGATAGGGTGACCAGACAGTAAATGTGAAAACCTGGGACAGGGGTGGCGGGTAATAGGAGCCTATATAAGAAAAAGCCCCAAATTTCGGGACTGTCTCTATAAAATCGGGACATCTGGTCACCCTAGTTGGGGATTGGTCTTGCTTTGAGCAGGGGGTTGGACTAGATGACCTCCTGAGGTCCCTTCCAACCCTAATAGTCTATGATTCTGTGGAGTGGACATGCAGAGGGACATGTATCACAAACTGACTAGTGGCTGCATAGGTAACCTATAGCCCGTAGTAATGGGACTTGGACATTTAAGTCGTCAAGGCAGTTATGAAAATCTTAATCAATATCCTTTTTGTAACAGGCAGGTATTGCTGATAGTTGAACTGAAACAAAGGCGGCCCAGGTCAGTGGATTCAGGTGGCATCAAACAAGGTTTTGTAATCAATGAAAGATTGTCATTTTATACCATTGTACGAAGCGCTAATTGGGCCCAGCACAGGACATACTGTTCAATTTGGGTTCGCTTACAAGCTAAAGCAGGATGTGCATATCCTGGGGAAGGCCCAGAGCAGAACCACCACATTGATCAAAGATAGAGGGTCTTGGGTAAGTTGGTGCAAACTGAATTGTGTAACTATAATGGTACCATGCACTGTAGATACTGCAGTGATGGGCACCCTATAAATAGATGAGTCAGAGGTGGAATTTAGATAGCTCATCTCATCCAAGGACGCCCAAGTTCTAAAATGGAAAAGAGGAAGCTATGTGAGTGGGAGGTCTCATTGTCAAACAGAAATGCCAAGACGGGCTCATAGAAACATATGTAAGGATCTTTTTCAACTAAACAGCAACAGGGTTGGAGAGTGAGGACAGAGGGAGAAGCATGCGGACACTATGAAAATGTAATAAGAATAAACATCCAGCTCTTAGGATTGGGTGGGCATATCCTATGATAGCCATTCCCTGCAGTTGCCATGGGCTTGGTGATGGGAAGACCTCTGTCCTTGTGATCAGCTACTATTTCTGATTGATGTGATTAGAATGCACGTTCTGCCCACCTGAAATAAACATTTCACATCTGTCACCATCTCAGTTTCAATCACTCTCGCCAGACTTGATGGAAAGAGGTCCAGACTGCCACACTCTGCGAGGGCTGCTGGCTTGTCTCCTCCAGCCCAGGAAAGATAACCGCAGCCCCGAAGTCTGTTCAGGCCCTTCCTTTAGGGCACTGGCCTTCTAACACAATAACAGTTCCACATATAAACCTGGGCTTTCCTCCTGACTTGGGGTCTTCTGCAGGGGCAAAGTGGTCTTTCCCCTGGTGTGTCTTTCTGTTGTCAGGTCCTGACACAGGACCCATCTTTCTTCCTGCAGTTCTTCAGTAAGTGAATTCTTTCAAGCCTTTATAAGAATCACTGGACCCCTTCCTGGCTGGGTCTGAATCCCTGTTCTAGGCTTAAATGCCTGGTTTTGGGGGGCTGCAGGCCCCCCAGTCTTAAAGGGGCAGAGCACTGTTACACCAGGCCACAGTTTCAGACCAGGTCCACTTATTGTCTCAAACGTTTGAATTGGCTGTTTCTGCTGTTTGTAGTAGAGACTTGGCTTGAATGTTTGGGTTTTTTTCCCCTCCTCTCACGTGCTTCATTATACTTGCATGTTTAAAATTGCCTTTGGTTAAGCCTAGGGCCGAAGTTGAATAGCAGAGGAGGTTCTGATGCTGCACTGCAAAGAGAATACCTCGAGTGATGATGTTGATGAAGCAGGAGCTAGGTATTGGATCTGAATACACATACAATTGGTGTTTCATTCCCTAAAAGCCAAAGGCCTTTGGTTGGGCAGCATTTCTACTATGAGCTTCAATAACTTTTTATGATTAGAAGGATAGTAATGAGGTTTAAAAAAATGGCCTTGAATGTCTCGAATTTCTGCTTTTGAGTCATCCTCGAAAAGTTACGATTAGTGTTCTTTGCTCTTAGCACTTCTTGCAATAACACCAGCTGCTAATAGTTTTTTTTTAAAGAGTAGACAAAGGAATACATTAAAGTGAGATTGAAGTATCTAGAGGGTGAGAGAAGTAGTTAGAATTGCTCATGTATAGAACATACCCTTTTAGCTGGGAGCAGCACTCCAGTTCATTCATCATGACTAAGGGAAGCAGAAACATATTTTTCAATCTCCTGGCCTTGATACAGTATACAGAACCACAGAGTAATGAATAAATGAAGTGTCCTTTCAAACACTATTGTGACACCGCTAAACCAAGTGTGTGTGTGTGTGTGTGTGTGTGTGTATGGAAAGGCTGTAGAAAAAGCAAAAATGTATTTTGCAGCTAAATCACAGCTGTTCAGTTCTGATGATTTGCCTTTCATTTCTGCACACACATTCTGGTGAGTAGAAAGAATGGTGATCGCTGTTTGTACTGCAGTAGCAACCAAGGACTCCAGTTGTACACCAGACTGCCATTGTGTTAGGTGCTGTACAAACACTATAGTGAAGAGAGACACAGTTCCTGCCCCAAGGAGCTTACAATCTAAGGTGATACAAACAATGAATACGGCATATAGACGGGGAACACAAGATAGTGCTGAGTCTAAAGTGGTCAGGATGAAATGTAGTGGTTGCACTTTCCTCTGAACTTTCCAAAACAGAATGAGTGTGAGTGTGTGTGTGTGCGCGCGCACGCACGCAGAGTGGGGTAGGGTAGGGTAGGGTCGGGGGGAGGTTTTCAAAGGCACAAATGGGAGTTAGTCACCCAACTCCTGTTGGCTTCAGTTGGCATTGGGTGCCTTACTGCCTGTGTAAATTCCCTTGGTGTGTATTACCAGCAGGTATACAGAAAAAACTTGTGGGTTTTTTTTTTCTTTTGCACAGCTCTAATCAGCAACTGACCTCAGGGTGGCATGGGTGAGTACCGTGGTGGAGGGCTGCTGTTATACCCCTGTGTCATCCTCATCAGTTTCAGTGCAGAGGGGCGGCAGGAGAGCAGCCTTCATGGGGCTGCTACTCTCTTTCCTGCATGGGTGGGGGGTAGAACTGTGGCTCCACCTCTCCCAATGCACTTGTTAGCACAGATATATTGTGTTGGTGCAGATTGCTTATTCCTCAGTGGAGCAAGGGGGAGCCAGAGGCCAGAGTGTAGCTCTGATACTTGCTGATTCCTGGTTGGCCGCAGGGACCAGCACCTCTCTACAAGTTGCCTCTTATTCAGAGCTTGTGGCAAAGCCACAATTTGGGGGAAGTCAGGGAAGCGGGAATTGGCATGCTCTGTTCATAGAATAAGTGGAAAGTAATTGTGAACCAGATTTTTAAAGATACTTGGGCACATAAAAATGTAGATAAGCACCCAGTGGGATTTTCAAAAGCACCTTTGTGCAGTGTGTGTTAGGCACTTATCTGCATCTATAGATGCCCAAATACCTCTAAACTTCTGGGGCTATATGCCTTCATCACAGAGGGTGAAATTTTCTTCTGCGCACAGAGCCAGTGTACCATTGGTGTTCCATGTAAAGCAACAGATTGAAATTGTACGGCTATCTTAGGGAAATTCTGGACAGTCCCCTCAATAACACCAAGATTTGAAGGATAATTTCGAGGCTCTTGTACTGTTGTTAGTTAATGAGATAATGCCGACTAAACCCCACCCTCTACCCCCACAAACACATGCACTCTTTTAATTCAGATATTTTTTAACAAAGTAAATCTATATTTAGACCTTCCCAATGCAATACAGAATTTTAGATGCAAACTCTTCCAGAAGCCTGTGATCTTGGCAGAGTGGCTTCAAACTAGGTAGTTCTAGACAAATATTGTGGGAGCTACAGGTACTGATGCAGAGAGAGGCTAAAAAATGTTAGTGTGACCTGCATATTGAATCTTCTTGTTCTCTTTCTGCCTTTCCCTCTTGCTCTGGGATTTATCCCTAAAGATGAGTAGTTATCTTAGGATAATTATAGTTTGGGCTGACACAAAAAGCAACGGTGTAGTGGATAAATTATATTTAATACCCATCAGTAGCAACAACTGAAGGGAATCATGAAAGACAAATAAAAGTCCATTTACTGTTCATAATTTTGCCATTGTTTAAAGTGCTCGTAAAGTTCCATGGTGCTCTACTACTTCGGGCTTGGTGCTCGTCTGTGCTTTGAGTTCTGCACAAGAGAATGGTTCTACATTACCAATTTCCTCACTCATCATGGCTTGGAAAAAGTGCATTGAGCCGTGGCTGGATGGCAAGGAGAGAACTCAAGCTTCTGAACGCTGCTAAACCAGGAGCTGTCTGGCACTTGCTGCTCAGTGCCACAGCAAAGCATATAAATGCAATACTGTTTTTACCTTTTGCCAGCCCCATAAGTCATTCTGTCTCATGTTGTTCGGAAAAAAGAACCAAATGGTTTATATAAACAAGCAGCAACACACAGCAAAAATGGAAGAGGACAATCATTGTGCTACTCACCCATTTTTTCTGGTGTGTTTTATTAGCAGGACGAAGACGGTATTGAGTTTGAAATCCTTTTAATAGGTTACTTGAGCCTCGGTTTTAAGGCCTGTGGCATTTAGGGGAGTAGAAACCCTGCATGAGCTATCCATGTTGTCAGAGTATGTGTGGAGTGGAGAGCAACCACCAGCCTCATATGGGTGGAGAATGGATAGGCAGGGATTGGCAGAGCCAGAGTGCAGAGCAGTCAGTGAGCTGTGGTAAGATTTAGGAAAGCACTTAAGCCTGTGCTTAAACTAATTCCTACTTGGAAAAGAGTGCACTGAAGTCCCACTGATATCACATATTCCTAAGTAGAAATGAGTTTAAGCATATTCTTAAGTGCTTTACTGAATCAAGGCTGTGATGGCAAACTTGCCACTGAAATTATCGTATGATAACAAATCAGGCTGTCAGACATCTAGGGTTATGACTTTCTTACGGGAATAGAGAGAAACGGGCGCTGGACTGAGAGGAAGGACCTATCCTATATGCTATTGTAATCTTTGGAAATAGGGGAGATCTGAGAACAAAAATATTAAGATGAGAGAATAAGCACCATGTGACAGATGTGTAGTCGCATTGCTTAATATGCTACTGGAAGGCACGCATAGTCATGAGCATGAGATAAGAACCTTCATAGACTAGAATAGAATGCACAATGTTTCTTCAATGAACATGCTTTCCTAGGATGCCTTAATCCTAGAAATCCTCTTTAGATGATGATAGTCACTGTGATTTTTTCTTTTTTGCTGATAACTAATCACACAGAACGTTAGGTATTCTGGAATGATGAATGCAATAATAATGAATGTTCTACAAATCCCATGAGGACTGGTGATCATTGCCGTTAAAACATATTGATTGAAGCGTGGCATGTTTATCACTCTACATTTTGTATGGTTTATAATACAGTCAGATGAAATCATAGCTAAAGCATAATTTGACCCTTCCAGCAGGGGATCTAACCATTGGAATGATAGAAAATTGGTCAATACTGTACCCTCAGAGTTGCCTCTGGAATAAATAATTATGGAAGTTTCTAGTGCTCTTTGTATACAAGAAATAAGCTTGATGCAGAAAGGAGCGTGTGAATTATGAACATGAACCTGGGAATTAGCATCTAGACTTGTTTACACACTAGGAGTTCTCTGACCTTGCCAGCTCAGAATATGAAGTGCCCATTGAAGTCGGTGTGAGTTCATCTGAAGGGAGCCGACAGGATCAGGCCCAGTACATTACTCCATACTACCATTATGACAGCAGCATAGATCTCACTGAGATCATTTTTAAGAGGAGATGCTTCAGAGCAAGTGATTTTATGCAAACCTTTTAAAGTAATATTTTGTTAAATTTCAAAGAGAACCCACAGAATGCCAGAACAAAGGGATAAATATGGAGTTAATTATTCCACTGAGCATATACCAGTAATGCGATATCATCATCATACTTTTATAGAAACTGATTAAATTACTTTCAGAATCTTATTTGATACAGGCTGTTTAGAGTCTTTTTTTCCCCCCTTTTGTTCCCTGCTGCAGAATAATCCTGGTTAGTTTTGAAATCAAGCTGTGTAATTTGAAAAACAAGAAAATCCTTTTATGGAAGGGTATAATTGTTTGTTTCAATTTTCAAGCTGTACCTCAGGCAATTAGTTACAAATCTCCAAAAGAATAAATTCATTTTCAAGTACCTTGAAATATTTAGAATACTTGTAGAATTTGTTGACAATACGGTAGTTTGCTCCTGTGTCCCTGCATATTTTAAAATAGAAATATATTTCCCCAAGCATGCTCTGTTGAAAACAAAACAAAAAAGTATAGTCTGAAAATCCTCTGAAAAAGATGTGAGGATCATATTTTTTTAGCTGGGAAAGCTCAGATATAAGAGTGACAATGCTTCAGCTCACAATCTCCGTATGTAGAGGATGGTAAACCAGGGTATGATTTGTGCCAGCTTGCTGCGCAGTAATGTTCCATGTGGACAGTGCTGTACCTGCTCTCCACAACTTTGTGTACTGCAGCAGTGTCCACCCGAGACACCATGACCCCCCAATCCCTTCTCAGAGTCACTACTTCCGAGGATTGAGTCCCCCATCCTATTTAGTGTTCTTTGTTCCTAGAAGTCTGACTTGACTTGACCATATTGAAATGCATATTATTTGGTTGTGCCCAGTTTACCAAACAATGCTGGGATCGCTCTGTATCTGTGTCCTGTCCACTTCATTATTTATCACTCCTCCAAACTTTGTGTTACTGGGAAACTATCCGTAACGATTTTGTTTTCTTCCAAGTCATTGATAGAAACGTTAAATAGTGTAGGACCCACTAGAAACATACTTGCTCGATCTTGCATTTACAACTACATTTTGAGACCTTTGAGTTCCCCAGTTTTTAATATATTTAATGTTTGCCTTATTGATTTTATATCATTCTGGTTCACTAACCAAGGTGTCATGTAGTTTGACAGGATCTATTTTCTATAAACCCATGCTAATGGCATAAGGTATTAGTCGTCTTTCATTCTTTTCTAATTGAGTCCTATATCAGTGTTCTGTTATTTTGCCCTGGATTATTGATAGGCTGACAGACCTGTAATACTTGGGTCATCTCATTTTTGCCCTTTAAAAAATATTAGCACAACATCTGCTTTCTTCCAGTCCTCTGGCACTTCCATGGTGTTCCTAGACTTACTGTAAATCAACAGTCACAGGAATCCTCCAAAATGACCTGTGGAGCTGGTGGGAAACTTTCCGGTTGAACTTTTAACTTTTTTCCATCAGAAAATGCTAGATTGTCAAAAGCAACCTTTTTTGCAGCAACATGTAGATTTTGACTAAAATTTTTTTGTTTTGATAGAAAAGTTGGGGGAAAAGAAGTGTTTCAATAAGGTTGAAACAAAACATTTCCATTTTTCATTTTGACACAACTTTACTTCAGTTTTTAAAAATTTATTATCCAATATACTAAAGTCAAAACTGGAAGGAAACATTTTGATTTCATACAAGTGAAATATTTCAATCCACCCAAAACTAAATTTAAGTGTTTAGTGGGAGACTTTCATTTGTTTGCTTTAGTTTGGTTTCAGAATGGGTTTTTTTTTTTTTTTTCAAACTTGTGGCGTTCCCCGCAAAATCGAAAATCCAGTTCTTGCCCAGTTCCTATTTCCACGAGATGTTTGGGGTCAAGAAATCAAACCCACTGCCTTCCATTGGCTGCTTTTGAGTGGAAGTGGTAACTCCCATTTGGTAATTACAGAGCCCTTAATGATTTTTCTTGACACTTTATGGTATGTCTCTTCGATAGCTTCCTTTCCATTAATATACAGTACTGTATCAGTGGCCTGATAGCTCTGTATGGTGATATCTGTGCAGCTTGAGAACTTTTTTACCTCTTCAGTACCATCCAGAGGCTATAGACTCTGAACCAAACTTAGTTGTCTGATGTGCAAGCATAGGTCCCATTGAAGAAAAACTGGAATCGTATGCATGTAACTGAAGGTAGAACTGGGCTCCAGGTCCTGTCTCGGCTTCTTAGTTTCCTTGGTTACACATCTTAACATATATGCTCCTTTTGTCTAGAGCGTTTCCACACAGATGTGCATTTGGGGCCTGAGCCAAAGTCATTAAGTCAAAGATTCCCACTGACGTCAAAGGTTTGGTTTGGGGCATTAGGTGAAAAAATTATGTACTTCAAAATAAGATGTATTGAAGCATAAGCTTTCATGGGTGAATACCCACTTCATCAGATGTATTCACCCACGAAAGCTTATGCTTCAATACATCTATTAGTCTATAAGGTGCCACAGGACTCTGTCTGTCTTTTACAGATCCAGACTAACACGGCTACCCCTCTGATACTTGTACTTCAAAATGTTGTTGATATTAAGACAATAAATTGAGTGGGAAATTACCATTTTTCCGTGCCATTACAAAGGCTGCGATGAGGATTTCCAAAGCAGTCTAAAGGGAGTTAAGCTCCTTTGAAAATCTTAGCCTAGATTCTTAAACAATTGGGTTATTTTTATGTCAGTACAAGAAGCAGCATTAATAGGAGACATAACACCATATTCAGTAATGTCATCTTCTTTATGAGCATAGCGAATATACAAGGCCCTGTGTACCAGTCTACGTATGTTGTGATATTAACAGAAAAAATTCTTAGGACTTCTAAAGTTGCTGGTCTGCTTGCTTTTCTGGGCTTCTGTCTCTGGGCAAACTGTCTGCTTTCCAGGCCCTTGTTCTCATCTTCTAAAGGCTTTTCCTGTCTCCGTGTTTAGATTCCCATTTTCATACAGGCAGGATTGACTTCTCTCCCATGCAGAGATGCTTCTGTATCCCAGAATAACTTTGGGGCTGACACTGCATCATCCTCTTGTCTCTCACAGAAGTGCCTCAAAGTGATTCAACAGTGACTCCGAACCTTGGCTGCATAATCTCACGGCAGAGACCCACGTTGACTGGGGAGTTAGTTCTTTGCTGCAGTCATTGTCTCTCTCTTAGTTATAATTCAAAAGTCCCAGCTCTGTCTTTCCTCCCCATAGCTGACAGGTACTTGTCTCCTCTTCAATCCTCTCCCATAGTTATGTGCTTTCCTCTCTCTGCTCCAGACCCTCTTCTAATCTTGCTGCTGGACTTGCTGTGTTATCTGAGTCACCTTTTGCCACTGCCGTCCTTCATAGTTCCTACTGGGGTGCTGGGTGTGCAGCAGCAGCACCCCCTGGCTTGAAGTAATAACCAAATATATGCTTTCCACTTTTAGCAACCCCATTATAAAAATTGTTCCAACTCCCCTGCTTCCTTCAAATGCTCTCAACATATCCTAGATGTGAATCCCTCTTCCATGAGCGGCGGGTGACCCTCCCCCTGCCCTTTGGGGAGGCTATCCTCCCATCTCTGTCCCTTCTGCCTGAGAGTTCCCCCTCCACCCCCCCATGGCTGGAGCTAAGAGTCCCTCCCCCTCAGGCTGCCAGCCAGCCCGAGCCACTCCTGGCTGCTGGTGGCCAAGCTCCAGGCTGCCGGCTGGAGCTGAACCCCCTCTAGCTTTGAGGAAGAGAGGGAGCAAGGCTGGGGCCTCGGGGCAGAAGATGGGTGGGGCCATGCCTGGGTTAGGTCTCTCCTGGCCTTTGATACCCACCGCCCACGCCCTCTTCCCCTTTTGTTTCACTTCTTGAGCAAAAAGCTGATTTACTCATGGCAACTACTTCTTCAAAATGTCTCTATCACAGTGTCTCCATGGGTCACAACTGAAAGTATCAAACTCAGGACAAACCCCTGAGAAATAGGGCAGACGTCCCCCCCCCCCACAACTGGTGGTTGTTCTCCCATAAGATCTACCAAACCAGAAACAAAACTAAACTTCTGTTTCACTACACTAGCTAAAAGAAGTCAGAAAAGCAGTTTCCTTAGGTATTCCAGTCCTAGATTTAAAGATGAGTGGTTCTTTTTAAAACCAGTTTCATCAAATAAAAGGTGGTTCTGATCCCAAAGGACCAGCCGCACACCCAGGTCAATACACAACTCAGATTGTACCCAATAATCATGCAGTTGTCAATCCTTTAGTATCTAAAATCTGAAGGTTTATTTATAAAAAGAAAGATAGATGAGAGTTAAAATTGATTAAAAGAATCAAATACATACCAACCTTTTCAAAGTCCTTGGTTCGGGCTTGTAGCATGATGGAATAAACTGCTGGCTTGTTAAGTCTCTGGTTGATTCTAAATCATTGGAAGGTCCTCAGTCCTTTGGTTAGAATGCTCCCATTAGTACAAGTTCATCATAGTCCTGAGGTTTGAGCAGGAAAGAGGCAAAATGCAGATCTTTCCAGAGTTACAGGTAGCAAGATGGTGTTTGGAGTCACACAGGCAAGTCACATGTCCAATTATGAAGTCACAGGAGAGGCCATTACCTATACTTCAGCTGGAATGTTCACAGGAAAGTTCATTCAGTGTAGATGGGCTCCTTCCATTGTGAGCTGTGTTCTTTTGATGAACCACTTAAACTTGAATAGTCCCTTCAAGATAGGCGGGCAGAATCCCTTCGGGCATTACCACAGGAGCAAACGTATTTGAAATACAGGTATAGAGCCAATTTTCATAACTTCAAATACAAAAATGATATATGCATACAAATAGCATAATCATATTCGGCAAATCATAACCTTTCCATAGACACCTTACTTGACATAATTTGTACAAGATGTTGCAATTATAGAACAGCGGTAGCAACAATGATCTACATGGTCATATTTAATCAGATAATGTCACAGTCTCCTGGCAAGCCTTAAAGAGAGAGCACATGTGACACTTATCACACATAAGAATCTCAGCCTATTATGTTGAAGTGGTGTGACATTTGCCCCAGATGCTCTTCTCCTTGGGGGAGCTGCTCATTTCATTAACATTTCAGGTTGACAATTTTCAGATTTTCATGAACCTCAGTCAGTGTTCCAGAAAGTGGTTTTGGGAGAAGGATGATTCTTCTCTGTATTACCGTTGTGCTTAAAGGCACCAACTGAAATCCAGGTCCAGGATACCATCTATGTTTTGCTTGTTGGCTGTGGGGGACAGAATCACCTTATCGCCTTTTCTCTAATTTTTAGGTAACTGCGTGTTTGTGTTTTTAAGGTGAAGGTGTAAGGGGCAAACTGATACTAGCCCCAGTATGGATCCTGCCATGTATCTTAATGGCATTTACTTTAGTTAACCTATCAACATTTCAGTAAAAGTCTGTTGCAGTGATGCTGCAGTGATGGGCCTGTTAATATCAAGGGATAAATCTTTGCCATCCTGGAGGATGATTGTTTTTTCCAGATAATTAGTTTCTTTGTATTATTGGAACCCATTTCTATAAATACAACATTTTGTTTAATTTTACATGTTAGTTCTTGAGTATTAAGAAAGAAGAAACTCCCAGTGTATGTTTATCGCACTCTTACAGACAACTCATGCCACATGAGGATTTGTGTTTATCAGGTGCAGTCTAAAACTGCCACTATGGCTCTGGCATTGTTTTTATTACTTTTATTTTAATTGTGTTGGGATGTAATAAACCCATGGAGAAGAATCTCCGCCATGTTTCTCTCTCTCTCATATTTCCCTCTCCTCCTCTTCGCTTAATGGATTTTTCTATTGCAGGAGATGTGTCGTGATTATACTTTCTGGATATTTCTGTGCAAAATGCATTCAAGATGTTCAAGTGCTTCCTGTTCATAAATCTTTCGAGCTGTTGCTTAAAAATGAATAGCAGCTATTTCTGGTCTCCCATAGTTAGCTATATAAATGAAAGCCAGTATAGCATCTTTCATCAAACGATGGCTTTAACACTGGAGTTGAGTTGCTCCATAGCAACTAAAATACACTGTGACAATAACAGTTTCAATATTTTGATGCTGAAAGACTTGAAATTAAAAATATTTTTACAGTTCATCAGTGACCAGCACAGTGAGGTTACACAGACAATAGTCACTTTATCTGTTCTTAGATGGTATAACACACATCCCGTTCAATTTAGTGCATATGATGTTACTGGACTGATATTTTGTATAGTACCATCAGTCTACACAGTGCAACACACCTAAAGAGTAGATGCATTCCCTGACCTGAAGAGCTTACAACTGCTTAAAAGAAACTGAGGACTGACTGGAGCTACCCTAGATTATTGAGTGGGGGTGGGGGGGGTGAAGCTATCTAATCAGGCAAATGGAAAGACTTCTACATTTTGGAAAGTTGCTAGAGATTTTTCAAGGGCCTAACTTTATGGGTGCCCAATTGGAGGCACCTTTTAAAGATGGCTGGTTTTCAGGAAGTGCTGAGTCCCGCCTTCTGAAAACAAAGCTCATTGAAAGTGTGTTTCTAGATGGGCATCCAAAAAGAAGAGTTATCAAAAATCTCACTATTGATTTTTGCACATTGTCCCAGGGTCCAACAAGGCCAGCTCACTTCCCTATGCAAGCATCAAGTAATGTTTTCCTTGTTTCAGTCAAACCCTTGAAGCAGCATTTGTCTTTTCTTCGTATTATCTCTGTCAAATTCTTTGTGGTTCACCCTCTACATTCCATAGTGTGGAAGTGCTGGGTGCATTGAAGTCAATGGGAGTTCTGCCACTGACTTCAGGAGGCCAACAATTTTACCAAGAATCTCTAAAGACCTGTCTCATCTTCTGGCATGGCCAAATGTTGGATTGGTTACGACCATATATGTACTGCACTAGAATTCAAATGTGTCAGATGATAAGCCCTTATCTCAGAAGTCCTAGGCTGGTGCCTTAATTACAAGGCCATCCTTCCCAATCCCTCATCCTTATTTAAGGAAATCTCCTTTTAAACAGTATCTTCATGTGGAAGTTCATCTGCTGCGGACGTTTATTCCCCATTGACTCAGCTGTTTGTGGCATGATTATTTCCAAAACCACCAGTTCTGAGCTGTAGTTAGGTTGGCATTTGTGTGTTGGCTTATTTTTTTTCAATGCCTGGTGGCAATCTGAGGCATCTGTTGTATAAACCTCTCTGCAATCATTGGTCCTTATCAGCTGTACTCATAGCTTGCTCTTGTGCTATTGTGCCGCTCATTTTGGATGTTTCATGCATGGCCAGGAACTCTTAGACTTGGAGACAAAAGCTTTCTGAGAGAGGTAATGCAAAGATCACAGTGACAGGAACTCGCTGAGGGAGAGGCATGGGTGGTTGTGTGGCTAAATTACAAGACATGGGGCCTGTCTACACTTACCTCCGGAGCAATCGATCCAGCGGGGGTTGATTTATCGCATTTAGTGAAGACGTGATAAATTGACCGCTGAGTGCTCTCCTGTCAACTCCGGTACTCCACCGCAGCGAGATGCGTAGGCGGACTCAATGGGGGAGCATCAGCAGTCAACTTACTGTGGTAAGTAGATCTAAGTATGTCAGCTTCAGCTATGTTGTTCACGTAGCTGAAGTTGCATAACTCCAGATTGATTCCCCCCAGGGTAGACCAGGCCTAGAATGTCTGGTTGCTATTTCCAAATTTGCTGCAGATTTCTATGGAACTATGAACGTTCTAGGTGGTTGTGGTGGTGGTGGTGATGTTGTGGATTTATACAACCCTTTAGAGAAAACAATAGCTTATTGTTCGGTTACTTCAAAGTCTATACTGTTCTGCATAATCAATAGGGAAAATAGTGTAGAGGGCTATGTATATTTGGCCTTCTGGCAGTATCTGTTGCTTTCATGCAAAGGACCACCCTGATTATAGTCTATATTTCAGTGTTTGGGATTTTGATTTGTGGGTGGCGCGTGTGTTTTGATTGATTGGAATAATACGGGAGAATTAAAATAAATAAATAAATCATTGTGATAAAATCACAGTTGGGTTGAGTAACTGATGCAGGAATAGTGTAAATCAAAGACTAATAATGCAGATGTTTATATATGGAATAGACGCATCTCACTCTATAAAAGTGGGTGATAAACATTGCCATCTCCTTTTTGTTCTGTTTGTAGAACCCCTACCACAGTGGGGTCTTGGGTTCTAGTCCCAGATCTGCCACTGTTGTTCTGAATAAGTAAAGGGAAAAAGGGAACTTTTAATATATACGGGGCTATTCTTGGGGTTCCTACATTGGCAAAATTCCTATTGACATTAGTGGGCGTTTTGCCTATGTTATGACTGAAGGAACTGATCCATAATTTCATTGAAGATTAACAGTGGTTTCAAATAAAGATGTGTAAGAATTGGCAGTAAAACACACAAGCAAATTTTCTGTTTAAAAACCCCTGCTGGCTGGATTTTTCTGCTGTCTTTGAGAACCACCATTGGGTGGTTTTTTTTTTTAACACCATCAGAGTTTTTGCTATTGGCCCCATCAGGAATTTTGTCCTTTTGGTGTGTACAACAAACCTAAACCTCGAAGCTAAAGCAGATCGGAAGATGCCTAAAAGTAAGTGTGTGTGCATGCGTGTGTGTGTGTGCGCATCTGAAAGAAGAAGGAAATACAAGTCAAGCATAGATAAGCATAATTCTAATACAAAAAATGCATTGAACTCTTGAAAATTCTTGCACCCTAAATAATACAGAATCTGGCCAGGATTGCTACTGACACATGCTTTTTCTAGCATTTATTGCTTTTCTCTTTATTCTCTGTCGGTAGTATCGACCCAGTTTTGTCTCATCTGTCTAGTCATTTTCTTTCTTGACACACATGGCTATAGTAATAGAGCAACTGTTGTCCGTGAGCCCACTGAAGTCAATGGAAAGACCTCAAAAACCTTTAGATCTCAGGCCCTATGTTAGCAAGGGTACGTCTATGCCTAAAATGCTAACACTGTGCTTCTGTAAGCACTTCAGTGTAGATCAGTGGTTACCAAACTTTAACAACCTGTGAACCCCTTTCACTAAAATGTCATGTCTTGCAAACCCCTTCCTAAAAATGAATATTTCCAGCAATTTTCTTGTTTACCTGAGTATAAATTATAAAAGCAGCAATCTTGGAAATATAAAATTTGTTTTTATGACATGCTTATTACACACTATTTTTATTATTTATTTATTTATTTATTTATCATTACAGTATTTTTATTACATTACAAAAATGGCAACTCTCTCCCAAGATCTCACTTTTGTAGCTTGTCTCACTTTGAATAAGCCTGTTATAAGACAAGGATCCTACGTTTTATCAAAGAGGATCATGTGAAACAGCATGGAGATATTTAAGAAGCCAACTCAAGTGTTCCTCCTACACAAACATTCAGGTCTTGAGCAGTCCAGGCAAACAACACACGTTACAACAAAGCTTAAACTTGTTCTTCATAATTTTAAAATCAATACTAGTTGCCTATTTAATTGTAAAAACAGTGAAAAATATCCACCTCCCTTTCCATTTCGTATAAAGAGTCTTGAAGTTTAATTTCCTCAGTGTGATAGATATGCTTGCTTTGATCTGCTTAGCTCTTGGAAGTCCAGGGGGGCTCCAGGCTGGTAGTCCCATGCTGCCCGACGGGGTCCCTAGGGACAGCTCTGTCCGCCATTAGGGAATTTTTTCCTGAGAACCCCCTGTAACATTTCACGAACCTCAGTTTGGAACCACTGGTGTAGATACTCACTGCAGCAATGGGAGGGGTTTTCTCATCACAAGAATTCTTCCGTTGACTTGGCACTGTCTACACTGGGGGTGAAGTTACATAGCTACGTCTCTCAGAGGTGTGGATCTTTCACACTTGAGATATAGCTATACTCATGTAAGTTTTCAGTGTGGAGCATCAATACTTGCTCCTTTTATAAGATTAGATTCTATTTATTGATCTAACTGAGAAGGTTTCTATAAACTTGCAGTAAATGCTAACTTCTTTTTAAATTGAAGTTGCTAAATTACTTTGAGTTGTATGTCTCTTCTATAACATTTAGATGAAATCTTGACCCCCACTGAAATTAAAGTGAGTATCAAAGTGTCCTATGTCTGTGTAAAGGCCCTTATTTTCCAAAGTTAGCAAATCCAGCATCTTTCATAAGGACTGAATTAACATGAGTAATTTTATATAGTCAGGAGATGTGTATGTGTTTTGCATAACTATATATTAAATATAATTGGGGGAAATGCTATAATACTCCCAACTATTGCATGCTGATGATTATGTATCAAGTGTATTGCTTTCACATAGCATTTATTCAATAGCTACTTTTTAATAATCCATTGTTTAATATTGGGATTAGTCTGCTTTAGGTACGTCTACTGAAAGAGATGGCTCTAATAGCAAGTGCTTTTTCATGATCTGTTGTGGTATATAGATAATTGATGATATCTGTCACATAGTTGTTAATCCTCTAATAATAGGCTTGTAATAAGAGATTATAATTTAATTAATATTTAGTAAACTGCTTCTATGAATCAAAATTAAATGAGATTTTTGGGCTGGAATTTTCCAAGGAGCCTATAGGCCTTAGGTACTGAACTTCTATTGAAATTTAATGGGAATTCAGTGCCTTACTTCTGTAGGGTCCTTTGTAATCTCAACCTTCATTGAAGGGGATATTTTCAGAAAGAATAAATGGACGTTAGGAGTGGAACTCCCATTTAATTTTTTTTCCCCACCTGCCTGCCCCCTCTGTGCCTTTGAAAATTTCTCCCTTGTGGGTTTGAAACAGCTGTCTTGCCACTGGTATCTTGAAGTGCTCAGCAATGTTTTCAAATTTTGAATAACGTTTGAATTTTCACTCTTATTAAAATGAAATCTCCATCTAAAAGAGGATTAAAAAGGTCCTGATGATTCCAGCATGTGGATGAGGTAGTTTCTGTGATAGGCAGTGTGTTATTATTAGACACTGACTTTGGGAATATGACCATGAACTGTATTTAACTAGGGAATAAGCCTGTGCTCTGTCTGAGTTTTCTGTGTAAAGAACACTTTAAAGGTCAGCATAGCAACTGTGTTTTTTTTTTTTTCAAGCTGTCAAGACATTGATCATAAAGCAAGAAGAGGAGAAACTGTGCTTGGAGGGAGTTGAATGTGATCTTGGTATTTCAGACTAAAGTGTAAGAGAAACCAACATAAAATTACTGGCTGTAAAAGACTAAAATGTTGGAAAGGGGGTTGGTTATACACCAGAACGGTTTGTTGGTGTGAAACCTTTGCAGCTAGCTTTCAAAACTGCTTCTTCACTTTACTCTACTCAGTCATTTCTACAGAAGATTTCACTGCTCTATTTAAATAAAAAAGATGGCCAACATTCTTCAGCTTTAGGTACGATGTCCTTAATTATTTGTACAATAGTTGCACCTGGAGACTCAAACCAAGATCAGGGCCTCATGACACTAGGCTCTGTATATACACATAATAAGAGATGAGACAGTCCCAGCACTTCAGACCTTACAGACAATTGGACAAATGGTGGAAAAACAGGCCTAGAGGTGAAGTGACTTGCCCAAAGTCACACAGCGGTTCAGTGACAGAGCTAAGAATACCACCTAGATCTCCTCGAATCCAGTCCAGTTCCCCATCCACTTGATCTTCTTGCATCCCAGGGATAATTTTGTGTAGTGTTCTGTTTAGAATGAGAGTGGTCAAATGTCTAGAGTCTTATTCTAAAATGGCAATGGAGTAGCCGTATCCCTATAAAGAGACATGGCAGGTAGGTAAGCATTTAATATAGACTGGTAGCCAATTAGAGATAGATGTAGTCCAGGGGGCCTACACTTGTGGACTGATAACCCACCCAAGGACCCACATGATGATCTTTGATCCAGGGCATGACCTTTCTTAAAGTATGGTGGAGGCGGTTATATGCAATGGATAGAATGGGATGACTGTAACCAGATGTTCTTAAATCTAGTTTTTTTCTGCTTTCACCAGACAGTTCTCCCTTGCTGCTTCACTTTGCTTTAATGATTCTAATTTATTTGTGTATTTATGGACAATGTTAAACATACAAAGACATTTTTTTCATTCAAATACTTTTGAACAACCTCAGATAAGTATCGTTTGAGTTCCCTAGGCAAAGATCTAATGCTGGATTAAATCTCCACTTGCTTTGTAAATAATTCTGTAAGAAAGCTGTGTACATATCTCTAGGGTAGAGCTGGTTGGAAATTTTCTGGTGGAATGTTTAGTGTAGATGTGTGTAGATTTCAAAAATCTTGATTCAGGCTAGGGGGTGGCGGTAGGTGAATGAAAAAAGTGCTATGAATTGGTTCAAATGTTCCATTTTGACATTTTTAGAATAAGGTGGTTTTGATTTGTTTTGTAAAGACTTTTTGTTTAGAAATTTTGTATATGTTTATACAAATTTTATTATTTTTAAAAACCCGATTGAAATTGAAACAAAACGTTTTGAGCTGAAATAGTATTTTTAAAACTTTTTGTTTTGCGGGGAATTTCAAAATGTCTTGTTTTTTTTTATTCCATTTTTGGAGTGGAATTTTTTTTTTTAAATGATGGTATTTCCCATGAAATAGAAAACCTCATTCCTTTCCCAGCTCTACTCTGAGGTCCACTTGGATTTATAGCATCTGATTTTGCTTGGACAAAGTATGGACTCCATGAGTGCATACTCTCATCCTGGCCACGATTCTGTTAAGTTCTTCAGTGTGTACGGAGCCAATGCAATCATCTGGAATTGAAACAAAGGGGATAACAGACCAAAATCAATTTAGACTTTTGAAACTTGGGGCGGATTAATTTTTACTTTTATTTGTCAGAATTAGAGCTGTGCAGATGGTACAATACTGGAGAACCTCAAGACACTTAATTTGCTGCAATGACATTGAATCTGCCGTGCTTTGGGTTCAGTAAGGGGAACCCACTAAGCCCCTAGGTAGAAAACACCTGTAAAAGTCCTGTTGAAATGAATGGGAAATGAGCTTTATCAAGGGCTAGTTCCTAGGGTATTAATGGCCCAACGGTAAAGCCTCAGGTTATCTTCTCTCCCAGACAGTGATTTAAACCCTCTTTTTATATGTACACAAACACCAAACAAATTAGATTTTTACTAGGAAAATCTATTTTTATAAACAGAAATACAAATTTGGATTTAATGGGATTGGTGTTTCTGCGTTTTTCTATCACAGGTTGGCTTAATATTAGGAATAATGCTGGAAAGTTGAATCCTCAGGTCAGGTGCAGCATCAAGTCTTTTCATATATTTGGTTTTTGTTGCAGTATAATACGAATATCTCAACTCACGCAAATAAGTTGTAGCAAAAGGAAGGAGCACTCGAACTGCACGTTTAGCCACATTAGGGTACTCTTCTATTAGGCTGCTCCAAAAATTATTCAGTGGAAGATCCTTAAACTTTTTTTTTTTTTTCAAATCAGAGTCAGAAATTAAGTCAATTAGACTTTCGTAACACTGGTCTACAATTTTTGAGAAGTCGTCTGCTTCAGAGATAAAATGTGATATTTATTATGTATTTTGATGTGCTGAATTCAAATATGACAATTAAAACAACTGATTGGCTACTGTTTCTAAAATATTTAAGTTTTTACATTTTATGTCTATGTATATTGTGTAGATAGTAGAGTTTTAATCATAAATTGTAAATCTAGGTCTTTTCATGTGTTTATGGTTGCTTTATATGATATTTCACCTGTCCTGTTTATGTAACACTTTAAAAATCAGCAAAAGGGTTATATAAATTAAAATTTATTAGGAAACAAAAGGCAAAAAACCATTATGTACATAGTTTAGTCCTATTCAGTGTCTACTCGGCGCTTCTTGGCTTGTCTCTTGTATTCATTAAATGGAGCATCTCTTGTCACTGTCCAGCAATAGTCTGCAAGCATTGATGGGCTCCATTTGCCCTGATAGCCTGCCAGGTGATTCCACTGCTGTAGTCTGGAGCCCAACAGCTCTGCCTTACTCTTGGATAGTTCCAAATCCCTGACAAGGTCATTCAGTTCTCCTTGTGTTATGAGGTGTGGTTCAGAGGAGGAGGATGGGAGAAAATGTGGGTCCTGTGACATTGATGGTTCAGGACCAGAAGTTTCATCCTCTTCCTCTTCCTCGTCTGACTCAAGTGAGAGTGATTCTGGTGCATCAGGAACCGGCAGTCCTCCTCCGTGGGGTACTGGGCGTATAGCTGATGGAATGTTTGGATAATGCAGAGTCCACTTTTTCTTCTTTGACACACCTTTCCCAACTGGAGGCACCATGCAGAAGTAACAATTGCTGGTATGATCTGTTGGCTCTCTCCAAATCATTGACGCTGCAAAAGGCATAGATTTCCTTTTCCTGTTCAACCACTGGCGAAGATTTGTTGCACAAGTGTTGCAGCATATGAGTGGGGCCCACCTCTTGACCTGATCTCCAATTTTGCAGCCAAAAGAAAGGTGATAGGCTTTCTTAACCAGAGTGGTTATACTGCGCTTTTGTGATGCAAAAGTCACTTCACCACAAACATAGCAGAAGTTATCTGCATTGTTCACACAAATACGAGGCAGCTCTGCTCACTTTGGCTAAACAGAAATGTGTCCCTTTGCAAAATCAAACACTGACAAATAAGAGAGCACGACACTGTATGATTTCTAGAGCTGATATAGGGCAATTTGTTCAGCAGAGTGATGTAAGCTTCGTTATGATTGCATCATCCATGACTTCTAGGAATAACATGATGCAATTCATCTCATGTATGACGCAATACCAGCTTGAGATTGCATCATTCATTGTTTTGCCTAAAAAGCAAGTACTGTCCAAACGCAGTCATAGATTTATTCATAGATCCAGTCAAAGATGTATTTTAGTCATTTCTGGTTTAAATTGAGATCCCTTCCCTTTATAACTCACTTATCCTCTGCCATTCCCAAGTCAAGGGTCGTATATACTGACCCAATAGCATATCTTGAAAACTAGAGCCAATTAACAATTTTAAGCATCATTTTCGTTCTCAGGTACCCAGAATTAGTAAAGTTGGACTACATTTATTTCAGAAGCATTTTGGCTGTAGAGCAGTGGAATCATGAGTAGTAAAACTGACTAGTTCAGCTGTAATTACAAATGGATTTCGAACCCAAGCATTATCATCAGTAGTTATAGGAAAATACTCTAATAAAGCGGCCTGCAAGTCACGTAAGTGCTGTAAAATGGTGCTGGGAACTTCTTCATGGACTGTAGAATTTATTTCAGTTAGAAATTCATGTACTGTAGGGAAGCAGTCGAAGTTATTCTGTTCTGCAGAAGATGCTCAGAATTGCAGTTTCTTTTTTAATGATGAAATTTTAACCACTGTAGTAAAAATAGTCACCTTCTTTCCTTGCAGTGACAGATTAATTTCATTTAATTTTGCAAAAATATCTGCAAGATATGCAAGTCTCATTAGCCACAAGGAATTTGTCAGATAGTCATTAAATTTTCATCCTGAATTATCTGAAGTGAAGAATACCAGTAGTTCACTGTGAAGCTTAAAAAGCCTCGCAAGCACTTTTCCTCTGGATAGCCACCTCACTTCCCTATGGAAAAAGAAGTGCTTTGTGCTGACTACCCATTTCCTCTCACAACATTTTAAATAACCTGGATTGAAGTGGTCGAGATTTGAAAAAACTGATAATTTGTACTGCTTCATCGAGCACAATTTTCAGATATGCTGTTTGTTTGTTTTTTTTAAACTGCAAGTGCTTGTCTTTGTGGAAGGCAGTGGCTTACTGCTTTTCTGGTGCCACACTTATGATTCGTGTTACAGCTCCCTTCATCTTCCTGATCATTGCCTGAGCACCATCAGTACATACATCAATACATTTTCCCCAACTAATTTCATGCTTTCTGATAAAATTGTTGATGCTGTTGAATATTTCTTCTCCAGTTGTGTTGCTTTGCAAAGATTCACATAAGAGCAGGTCCTCTTCAATAATATTATTAAATCTATATCAGACAAACACTAGTAGCACAGCAAGTCCTGAAACGTCAGTGGACTCATCTGGCTGCAGTGAATACCCACAGCAAATTTTCAGTTGGCAAACTAGCTCTTTTTCTATGTCATCAGCAAGATCTTTAATGCGGCATGCAACAATATTATTTGACAACTGTACAGCATCAATATTTTTTACTAGGCTGCTCACTCAAATGCACGTTACAATATTTTTTGTGCAAGGCTTGATGAGCATTTCTGTAATAGCGTGAGCTTCTCCGGCAAGTACTATATGGTAACTTACTCAATAAGATGCCTCTGTTGCACTTTCGTTGTCTGTTTTAGCAATTTTAATAATTGAAAGTTTACAATTTCCAAGTGAGTCATGCTGCCTCTTGAATAAATGTATATCTTTGTCTTTGCATTCAGCATGCTTGGTTTCCAAATGCCTACGAAGTTTAGCAGGAGCCAATGAACTGTTTGCTAGTATTTTGTTGCACATGACACACTGCGCATCAGGAACATCTTTATTTCCAACAGATGTAAAACCGAAAGACAAATAACTTTCATCATACTTCCGTTTCGGTCTTTTAACACCTGCTGCTTCTTGTTTTTTGATATACTTCGGTGGAAATTCTATCACCTTGGATAACTCACTAGTACTAACAGATTTTTCGGCAACAAAAGACTGCGATTGTTCATCCTCACTTTGAAGTGTCACAATTATTTTACTTGTTTATTTCGGCTGCAGTTGGAGTACCAGAAGAACTTGCTTTTTGTTTCAAAATTCCTTCTTTTAGCCACAAATCCACGATGATTAGGTTTAGTAACAGTATTTAGAAATACTGATTTTTGTCAAATTTTTTTGTCACAAATATTTATATGGTTTCAAGCGAAGCTAGTTTAGTTGTGCTTATCGCACACACGGTAAAGACTCCCAGGTTTGAACATGCTGAGTGAATGCTAAACCCTGATCATGTGGGCAAGACTCACCAGCCAGACACCCAGGAAAGAATTCTCTGTAGTAACTCAGATCCCACCCCCTCTAGCATTGCATCACAAGCCATTGGGCATATTTACTGCTAAAAGTCAAAGATGAATTAATTGCCAAAATTAGGCTGTCCCATCAGACCATCCCCTCCATAAACTTTTCAAGCTAAGTCCTGAAGCCAGATATGTCTTTTGACTCCCCTTGGAAGGCTGTTCCAGAACTTCACTCCTCTGATGGTTAGAAACTTTCATCTAATTTCAAGTCTAAACTTCCTGATAGCTAGTTTATATCCATTTGTTCTTGTGTCCACATTGGTACTGAGCTTAAATAATTCCTCTCCCTCCATGGTATTCATTCCTCTGATATATTTATAGAGAGCAATCCTATCTCCCCTCAGTCTTCTTTTGCTTAGGCTAAACAAACCAAGCTCTTTGAGTCTCCTTTCATATGACAAAAGCAGCAAAGAATCCTGTGGCACCTTATAGACTAACTACCTCTGTTAGTCTATAAGATGCCACAGGACTCTTTGCTGCTTTTACAGATCCAGACTAACACGGCTACCCTCTGATACTTTCATATGACAGGTTTTCCATTCCTCGGATCATCCTAGTAGCCCTTCTCTGAACCTGTTCCAGTTTGAATTCATCTTTCTTAAACATGGGAGACCAGAACTGCACACAGTATTCCAGATGAGGTGTCACCAGTGCCTTGTATAACGGTACTAACACCTCCTTATCTCTGCTGGAAATACCTCACCTGATGCATCCCAAGACCGTATTAGCTTTTTTCACAGCCATACCACATTGGCTGCTCATAGAGAATTGGTTGATCACAGGATGACTAACGTCCTTCTCCTCCTCTGTTATTTCCGACTGATGCCTCCCCCATCTGGGCTGTGTTATTTTCTAGGCTATCCTGCAGGCTATGTCATTATATAGGCTGCTTTGGATTGGACAGCTGCTTTACATCTGTACTACCCGTAAAGGATCTGGGGCCAATCGGTTTTGACTGCGGTTTTCAAGAGGGCTGCAGGTACGTGTCCTATAATGAGGACAAGGGGGGCCTCTGAGGGGTCTCTTGTGCTGTCTGAGCTTTTGTGAAGAGATTATTTAATGCTGCCAGGATTTCATTGTTGTGATGTTAATGCTACGGTGCCTAACGCCTTGGATGGGCGTCTGTTATATTTTAAAAATCTAAATAAATGACTGTCCCATGTTCTTTTCTCCTCTCACAATTCTGCTCTGATACCAATACACTCACTTCACACTGAGCTAGTTTGAGCCAGCACAGAGACCTTCTCTGCAGCATGCAGGTCCTGACACATTGTGTCTGTGTGAACCTTGTGGAAAGCACTTTGGACCCGAGATCATGTTGTGGTTTAGCCATGTGATAGAGTATGTTTGTACAGCACAAAGCACACAGCCGGCTGTCACACTATGATTAATATGAACAGTGTTAGATCTTCTTTTTCAGAACTCCGTGTCCTGGATTGGTAAGAATCTTATGGACATCAAGAAAAAAACACATGCTTATTGGAAAGTGGAAGGGTGAAAAGGACAATATTACTCTGCCTCTTCATTAATTAACATCCTCCGCTCATAAAAACTGGTCACTGGAACCAACAAATGGTCTGTAAGCTGCCTCTGCACTTCTTACTGCAGAGAGCCTGAAAAAATTAAGTGATGCATAGATCTATGTGCTGGCCTCCTGTACAGGGATGAATTTCACCCATGTGCAACAGTCATCCTTGAAGCCAAGGTAGAGTCACAGTGGTCAAACTAGCTGCAAGTCTTGTGTCAAAGTTCAGAATCTGCAAAATGTTTGAAAGAGAAGATGATGCATTGCCTGGAATTTTTGATTAATTGCCACTGAGGGAAATGATGCTGTATTGTACACAGCAGTTTTGGAAGGGATATAAATCCTCATGCTTCAGGGCATAACACAATCCCTGACTATTGGGGGTCAGGAGGAAACTTTCTCTGGGAACAAGTTATCCCATAGCTACCTACTGCTTAGTTTCTTGCACCTTCCTCTGAAGCCATAACGTGATACTTGGCTAGATCTAAATAAAGGTGCAGGCTTTCTGTCACTCAGAAGTGAGAACCACCATTCAAGCAAACCTAATTGGCTCATTAGCCAATGGAAGCAACTACACATGCCAGGGAAGACCTCTCCTGGGGTTTGGGAAGTTTGCAATGAGCTGTGTTGTAATCCCACTCCCAAAACACTGGTCATTGCCTGGCTCTGTCACTTCGAGTTCAGCAACCAATTCCTTTATTTCTGTAACCCAATTCTTACCCATGTCTCCCACCCATTTTCCATCATGTGTTTGGAGTATCTCTTCTGTCTGGTTGTGGCACTCTTGCAGCTGGAAGGACACTGCTTAGTGTAGCATCCTATATTCTACATCTGCCCCTGTCTAATTTAACCATGTGAGGTTTACTCTGAACCAGGAGGCAGTAGACACAATTAAATCTTAACAATGGTGAGCTGCTTGTGCTTTCTGAAAAACAGCTGATGGCAAACCTCACCTGCTCAACTAATCCAGTTGCTCAGTGATTCCGTAGTCAACACAAAATCATACACCTGTGTTTTGGATAGAAACAGCTATACGTGTATTCGCTACTGATCTATCTGCTCTTGCCAACTGCTTGGTTTAGGGAAATCCACAGAAAAAATGGTTATTCTTTTTCCCCCTCACTGATCTCTTTTGATCTCTCCTGTATGTTATGCTTCCCTTCCTTCTCTGAAAATGATACTGAATACTACAGACGCACAATTCTCAATCCTTTGCAGGGTTTCAGGTTGAGATAATGCTTCTTATATATTGGAAGATTGTGGATTAATTTTTTTTACCCCAAAACCAGCAGACAGTTTCCTAATCAAATTATTTATTATCGTTGTTACTACTGTTAGTAAAAACATTTGTAGTCCAGTAATCTCCAGATGTTGAGATCAGCACCCCCATTGAATTAGATGCTCTCTGTACACCATAGTAAGAGGCAATCCTTGCCTCAAGGAGCTTGCAGTCTCCAAATAGATAAGAGATGAGAGAGAGGTCTGAGCATCCCTGTTTGACAGATGGAACTGAAGCACTCAGAAATGAATTAACTTGTCCAAGATCACACAGGTATTCTATGGTAGAGCTGGGAATTGAATCCTGGTCTCTTGATTCCCAATCCAGTGCCTTAAACATAACACTACCCTTTCTCTCAGTAATACCCTTTATGTGACAGGCTGGAGGAATCTCTGCAGCTAGAGGATGACTGTTTCATTACTTGAGTGTTTTGGGACAATTTAAATTCATCATTACCTCTTTACATCATACTGTCTGTGTGTTTTCATCACCAATAAGCTTTCATCTTTCCTTACAACTGACACGCTTGTGTGTGTTTGTGGGTTACACATTCTGCTCCAGTGCTTGGTCCATAGAGGATATAGGTCTGCTAATATTCCCAGCCAGGAGACTTAGTACTTCACTTCAAAGTGGAGAGGATCATGTTTTAGATCTGGAAATCCAGTATTCAATCCATGGCGACCAACCATGCAATGGTCCTTATGCATGGTCCTTCCCTCCCTCCCCCCAACTACGGGAAAGGAGTGTGGATACATCTAAACCACTTTCTCGGTAGAGTTTTATGACAGCGGTGGGGGGTGAGTCCAACATTCCTTCCTAAGGATGATCATGAGGCCAGGCTGATCACTCCAAGAGTTAGTGCAGCAGCTAGGAATCTACGTGCCCTCCTGTAGTCACTGTCTACCTCCTAGAATCTTTTACTTTTTTCTTTTTCCTTTGAGCTGATGATTTGTTGCATTCTTGGCGAACCGTCTTTTTGGTTGTTCTCTTGATGCTGCTACTTCTGCCCTGAAGCCCACGTTAACAGCTTCCCAACTGAACTGAACCAGTGCTGCTAGAAAAGTTCTCTGTCAGGTTGTGTTAAAATGGAGACAGACCATAGCCTGCATTCTCTTTCCTGCTCTCCTAGATACTGAGCTTCAACTCAACTTGCTGTGGTGGCCTTGGCATGGGACCGAGAACCACAAAGCACCAATTCTGGCCTTGCTTTTGACTCCTTGAGCAAGTCACTTAATTTCACAGGATGAAATTTAGCCCTGGTGCAAGCAGGTGGGATGTCTGCCATCTCAGCCAACATGCTGGGATTTGAACTGGGCCTCTTCATATCTGAAAGCAGGAGCTGCTATAGCTTGAGCTAATGAGCCCAGGCTTTCCATCTGGGGCTGAAACAGACTCCTATCCTCTGCAGATTGGGAATGGAGGGGGGCCTGTTACACAAGCTCACCGATGAGCTATGCTGCCACAAACTCCCGGTGGTGAGAAATACCTGCTAATGGTAGAGATGAGTTTGACCCTCTTTGTGTTAATTTACCCAATCTGGAGTGGGACTATATATTGGACCCATCTTGCTGGGATGTTGTGAGGCTTAATTGATATTTAAGTGACTTGAAAAATAAGCAGTCAATGGCAGGCTAATTGTATTAAATCTTCAGCAACAATGCTAGTGTTTACATTAAAGTAAAACCAAGCGCTGTTGTTCAATAGTTAAAATTCTTTTGACTTAAAATCCCCCCTTAACCTTTAATAAGCATTTTAAATGTAAAGTGCAAATCAATATTCATGAGCCAGACAAGTCCGTGATAACTGCGCCAAAAAAAAAATCCTCCTTGTCTTTCGAATTAGGAAAATCACATATTTATATTCTGAGCACATAAAAATGATGCATATTTTACTTTGCATGGAGACAAATTACACTTGAACAATGGAACAGAATTCCAGCTAGATTTTTCAGTCTGGTGAACAGCAGCTTCTTGGTAATCATGAGTGTATAAAACTATCCTACTGCTAATCCGCTCCCCTTCCTGACATTGTAATTCCTACTCTCACCTAGCCGTCCAAATTGTCTGGTGCTGTAAACTAATGCATTTCAATATCAATATTGATTATATTCTATACATTTATTGTTTTAAACCCAGATTATTTTTCCTCTGATTTTTACCGTGCAGTATAATTATTTTCTTGTGGACGCAAATTCTGTTTATATTTTTTAAAAATCTGGTCTTGTTGGCTGGCTTTAGCTATCTCCATGTCATCTTGAAATGCTTTCCATGACCATTTTAATTGGTCAGCTGTGCTGAATGCTTTGTGGGGACTGATCTGATTGAACTCAGCGAGTTGCCTAGGATTTATCATTTTCTGAACCAAAGGAATCTTTACAAAGATTTTATTGCTCCTAGATAAACCTGGCAGGGTTTCAAGATATTTTTGCTTTGTGATTTTTTTTCCATACAGAAATGAAAGCCATTCTTTTTAAAATGACCTGCCTGTCCTGTAAACTATCATGTATTTTTATTTTGATAATATAAATAGAGCTGGCTGAAATGTTTTGGCTGAAATTTTTTCAATAAAAAATGCAGATTCAGGTTGACTGAAACATTTTTGTGAATTTATACTGAATTTACTGAAATCTTTCTGTCAAGAAACAAAACAAAAAGTCCCTCCAAAACTGTGGAAAAAATCCAGACATCTTGTTTGATATTTTTGAAACACTTTTTTAATTTTCTATTTGAAAATACTTTTCACTTCCAATTTTAATTTTAAAAGGTAAAAACAAAAAACCAAAATCCAAACCCTCAAAAATAAAGCTAAATATTTCATTTGACCAAAAATAACTTTTTTTTTTGAACTATTATAAGTTTACTCAAAATTTGAACAAATATTTTTTTGCGGGGGTCAAGCAAAAACAATTTTTTTCTTTGCTTTAGGCAGCAAACTGAAAATTGAGTTCTTCCCACAGCTCTAATGATAAATGCTATGACAGTGTTTCCCAAAGTATAGGACACTCATCCCAAGGGAGGACTAGATGAAGGACTAGATGAGAATGCATAGACAGAACTCCTAGTTGTATTTCAGAGCTTTCAGTTTATGCATTTAAGAATAAAAACAGAATAAGCCTCTGGTTATTCTAGAGACACAGAAAACTTTTTGGAAACCTGTCCTGAGTTGTAGCAGAATATCCCTGAGTTTGAAAAGAGCCTGAAACAATAACTCTGAGAGATGTGAATAACCCTATTCATCTTAGTGGGTGAAAATGATACTTCATATGGTTTAACTATTTCACTGTCAATGGGAGAATCTTTTTATTGACTTCGAGCATTGGATGTAAGCACATTATTGGCAATGCACTGCGGTTGGTAGCTGTCTTTACTGCCCTGAAGAACTCTGTGTGTAGTATTTGGAACATGTGAGGTGAGGGATGCTAGAATTCCACATCACACCATGGCAGCATTGAACAAGTTGATGCTGAAAGGCTCTGTAGTGAGTCATCATTTTATCTTGATTAGTTTTATGTTTAATCCATTTTGAACACAATATATAGCAGTGACCTTGGCTTTGGTAAGAATATCCTACTTGGCAACTGAAGAGGTGTGTTTTAAAGTAAAGCTGAAAGAGAATTGCTTTTCTTTAATTGGCTTTCTATCTGTTCTAACCTCAGCTGGATGCTTTATATGCAATTTTGTGGTTTCATTGGTTTCCTTTTGGTGTCTCCTCTGGTTCTGGGATGGAACTAGAGCTGTACAAATAATGGATTTTTCACTTTGCTGGCAGTTGCAAAAGTGTTTGCGGTAGAACAAAACATTTTGGTTTTGGCCATTTAAAATATTTTTTGGTTGTTTTTAATTATTCATTAAAGGAAATTCTGAAATGAGTTCTTTTGACTGAAAAAATCAGTGTTTCATTTTAAAATATCAAAATGAAGTATTTTACATTTTAAGGGTTTTTTAACTAAAACAGTTTGTCAAACACTAAACACAAATTGCCAAATCTGTAATTTTCTCTGAAAAACTGTTGTCTGAAAAAAGCTACCCAGCTCTAGGTGGAATGCTAGCACCTGCTTTATAAGCACAGCATGTAAAGCCATGTCTCTTGAAAAATTTCAAACAGCCTTTTGTCATTTTTTTTAAATAAGTGCTTTTTGAACTGTAGCAAGCATTTTTCTAATATTTTTCATCTAGTCTGAAACTTTTTTTTTTCAATTAACATTTTGAAGTGATACTATTTCCGTATGGCCGTTTGGGGAAAATGAAGTTTAATACTAAACTGACTGGAAATGAAGTGTTTTGGGTCAGTTCTATAAACGAATATGAAACATTACGATTTTGGGAATGTTGAAATGTTTCAATTAAGACAATATTGAAACAACATTTTGACGTTTCTGGAATTACCATTCCATGAACATTTTCAAAACTTAAACTTTTTTTTTGGATTTGGGGCAAAAACAAATGATGAAATGTTGTAGGAAATTTCAAGGTGGAAATTCCAAATTTTGCTCAGCTCCACCCTGAATCCACTGTACTATCGGCCTCTAAAGAAACAGGGCTGTTGTTTTCTCATTGTTCTCTTTTAGCTTTATTCTACTATACATGAAATCTCAATTATGGACAGATTCCTGCCGGTCTGTCCTAGGAACAGACGGCAAGTAGGCAGATGTACAAATTGCCTTTTCAAACAAAGGCAAGGCTGTAATTCTCAAAGGAGGAGACAGCAGACAGCTAGAGATCAGCTAGTCCACCTTTCCACTTCCACAGTTTATTTTTAGCACATTAATTGCTTTCTGAAACGCTTCGTGAAATGTTGTTGCAAGGTAGAAAACAGTATTTAATGGATTGTTTTAGAGAGCTGGAGCACTGTGCTGTAAAAGGTTGAATGGGGCTGCATTCATTTATAAAATTGATATCTCTGTTTGCATTGTCTCCTTTCTTTTATGTCAGGCTATGCAGCCAGTGTACTGCTCACTGAAATATACCCAGTAGTTTTTAGCGTTCCTTTGCAGTTATATGGGTTGAGTGCAGAACTCTTTTTGAAAAGCATGAGGATTGGGGGGAGGGGGGAGAGGCAATGGTGAGTATTACAAAAAGAAACAGGAGATACTTAAGATGCATAGAAATTTTCATTCCTATTCTATTGAGATCTTCGTTTGATCTCCTTCAGTATCATTTGATTTTTGACTATAAAAAGTTTAGCGTCACTTTTGCAAAGCTGGGAATAGTTACCAAAATCCTAATTTAATAGCGTAGTGTAGTAGAGAAGTCTCAAGTTACTGAGGAATGTCTATGTTGCAGTCATGGTCTATGTTGGCAGTTTGTGAGGACGTACCTGTCCTGAACTAGGTTTAGTCTAGCAAGCTTGGATACTGATAGCAATGAAGCTGTGGCAACACGGGTTTCACAGTGGACCACGTGGCTGAGTAACTTCTGCCTGGAACCCTGAGTATCAGCTTCATTGCTACCATTACGTGAGCTAGCTAGATCAGAGCTAGTTCGTCAAGAATACATGAGCTACAGTCACACCTCTGCCCTGATTGCAGTGTATGTGTACCCTGAGACTTCTTCATCACTACAAAATCATGGCTGTACTATGAAGAATCTTAAAGGAATCTGAACTAAACTTGTCAGGGGAACAAAGTCAGTTTTGTGGTATGGTAACCTTTTATTTTGTTGTTAATTCACAAAAATCTTTAATATGAGCACAATTAAATGAGTCAGACTATATTGTAGCCAGTTTTTCCTTACCTTGTGTTTTAATTGTGAGTTTAATGATATTTAGTATTTTTCTTAAAGCCTGTGCTCCTGAACTCACATGATTAGAAGAGAATCTCAGCTTTAATTTTTTTTAAAAAGTAAGTTTTCTTCCCTTCTAAATCCAGAGAAAAGCTTAAAAATATGACCCAAGTGCATCTTAAATAGATCTGGATGAAATTTTTTGACCAAAACTCTTTTTCGGCGACACGTGAAGATTTGGTGACACCTCAATATTACATGAATTTGTGTCAGTTTTGCTGATTTCTTTGTCCTGGAAAAAATAAGAAGAAAAATCAAAATATTTAAATTTGGTTCAAAATAACTTTTATTTTGAAGTTTTTTAATTTTATTTTTCAAAAATAAAAAACGTAAAAGATGCTTGACATTGAAATGAAATATTTAATTTGACCCCAAACTACTTTCTTTTTCAGCTTTTTGATTTAATGAAAATCAGTTTTTTTGTCCAATCTGAAACACTTTTTTCCCCTACTTTTCAAAATTTCCAATTAATCAAAAAGCACTTATTCACCTGTTTCTAAACATAAAGGCTCAGAAACTAGAAGACAGATAAAACAATCCCTGAACGTATTTTTAGAAAACCTCATGATTCTGAGGCCTGACTCATGATTTTTTTTAACAACTGGAGTTTGCAATACTGTGTATTACATCTTTGAACTCCCTTCATTATCTCCCTATTTTCAAGTCCCTATAAATGCTACAGAATTGATCCCAGAAGTTGCGGAGAGACAAATCAGTAAGGCCAGTAGACATTCTGTGTGACCTGCACCTGTCAATACGTGCTGATAACACTAATAGCTAAACGCCTGCAAATGTAACACATTCACCGAAGAGATGAAATGCATTTTTAATCACTGTTGTTTCTGCAAGCATTGTTTTCTACTTACAGAATCTGAAATGTTTTTGTCTGTTTATTCTGCTGTTCTAGATGTCTGAGTGCAGGAAACTATTATGTAGATTTCCGTTGATGTCGGGCACTTTCCAAGTGTGTGTGTACTAAGTACTGATGTTCCACTTCCTGGATATTCCTTGACTCAAAATATATAATCATCTATATCCTTGCCGGTTTAGTCTTTCATATAGCTGTGTACTGCAGAGTTGCTTCAAGTGGAGCTGCTCAGATATAAACAGAGCAGTGTTAAAAACCTAGCTGGCAGAAGAAGCCAGTTGCGAAAGCAAGAGTTTTCTGTCTAGCAACTTCTGCCTGCAAGCACGTAATCAAGTGTGCAGTCCCATTGACTTCAGTGAGACTGCTCGTGTAAGCAAATCTGTACGTATGCTTATGTATTTACAGGCTTGGGCTTAACTGGTTTGCTTTTGGGACAGTTCCCATCCTACCCCAAAAAGAAAATGTAATGCATAATGCTGAAGAACATAAGAATGGCCATACTGGATCAGACTAAAGGTCCATCTAGCTTCCTTGGGAGGCATAGACATTGCAAGATGAGGAGTCAAATGCTACTGCTATGTCAGATCAGATGACTCCGGTGGATTTACATGGATGCAGAATCTGGCTGAGATGTTTGCACCTCCACATATGGCCTAAAAGAACTGAAAAGGCCATCAGCAATAACATGAAAAAAGTGTTGACTTTTTGGGGCGGGGGGGAGGTTGCTTTTTTTTTTTTTTTTTTAATGCACTGTGTTTCAAATTTCAGTTTGAAACATTTTCAGCCACTCAGCTTTATATATGGGCAATTTACAGTTAAATCCATGGACTTCAGAACTAGTGGCTCGTGCTCCCGATAAACAAAGGTGCTCAGCCATAGCTGATGATACAGTGATGATTTAATCAGCAAAATAGTTTCTTACACCACAATAACTAGTCCATGAGAAACTACTTAGTGCTCTGATGAGCTGTAGACTTACTATTCTTTATTGTTTGTACCATGGTAGTGCTTAGAGATGTCAAATGTGATCAGGGCCCCACTGTGCAGGCATTGTGCGGATGCTTTGTAAGAGACAACCTTGAAGAGCTTGAAGTCAAAAGATTTGATCCTATATACGCTCAATTATGTGTGTGTGGGTGAGTGGGTGTAGCTTCACTCATGTGAGTAGTGCCATTGACTTTCACATATCCACTCATGGGTTTAATGTCATGCACGTGTTTAAGTGTTTACAGGATCAGGGATTAAAGCGACAAGACTCAGGGTGAAATCCTGGCCCCATTTGATAGATGAGGAGCAGAGGCTCAAAGAGAAGGTCCATTTCCAGTAGATATTTATAATTCCCTGACCACCTTGCTTGTAGTTAAAACCTGCCGTAATTAGTGAGATTAATTTTGAAGGTGCAAAACTCCCTTGTAACAGAGAATAACCTTTTCAGAAGCAAGATTATAAATCTCTGTGGGCTGAAGTATAATTACAGCAGCTTCTAGTCCAGGGGTGGGCAAACTTTTTTGGCCCAAGGGCCACATCGAGGTTGCAAAACTGTATGGAAGGCCGGGTAGGGAAGTTTGTGCCTCCCCAAACAGCCTGGCCTCCACCCCCCTCAGAACTCCCAACCCATCCAACTGCCCCCTCCCAAGACCCTCGACCCTAACTTTCCCCAGGACCCCACCCCCTATCCAGCCCCCCCCCACTCCCTGTCCCCTGACTGCCCCAACCCTATCCACACCCCCACTTCCTGATAGGCCCCCCAGGACTCCAATCCCTCCATTCCCCATCCCCTGACTGCCCCCTCCCAGAACTTCCACCCCATCCAATTGCCCCCTGTCCGCTGACTGCCCCCGCCCCCGGAGACCCACTGGCTCTTATCCAACCCCCTGACCCTGGCCCCCTTCCCATGTCGCTTTGGCAGCCATGCTACCTGGCTGGAGCCAGACACGCTGCCCTGAAGGAGCATGCGTCCCCACAGCCCAGAGCACTCTCTGCATGGCTGTGTGGCTGCGGGGCAGGGGGACCAGCAGGGGAGGGGCCGGGGGCTAACCTCCCCGGCTATTTGCTCAGGGGCTGGGCAGGACGGTTCCGTGGGCCGGATGTGACCTGGGGGCCATAGTTTGCCCACCTCTGCTCTAGTCTCTGGTTTATCAGCCTATGGGAATGTTCCAATTCTGTGAACAGAACTTGGGCTTCTTTATGGTGTAGGATAAAAATTTTACACCTCTCCTTCTCCCTCCCCCTTCACGTTTTCCTGCTTCTCTGGCGCTATAAATATTTGAATGCTACTTTTTTGAAATGTTTGCGCTGGATGTATGGTACTTGGGGAGGTTTTTTGGAACACCTGCTGTATAATGGATTTTTTATTTGAAGATTTCTTGGAACACATCTAAGCACACTGTGTCTCTCTGATACTTCTCATTCCCATTCCTGTGAACAGAAGTCTTTTTAAACCAAGTGATGAAATAGTTCACAATTGTGAACTATCAATGGATAATTGCATTGCATTTCTGGCGTCTGCAGACAAATGATTCAAAAGCCTCACAAAGTACCTGATCCAACCCCCCACTGAAGTGTTTCCAAGGGGTTTTGATTAGGCTCTTAGAGGTGCTTTGCCCCTGCAGCTCCCAATGAAGTTAATGGAACTAGCAGATATGATAAGCAGGTCTGAGTCTCCAATTCAGCGAACATAAAAACAGCCATACTCGGTCAGACCCAAGGTCCATCTAGCTCAGTATCCTGTCTTCCGACAGTGGCCAATGCCAGGCGCCCCAAAGGGAATGAACAGAACAGGTAATCATCAAGTTATCTATCCCCCATTGCCCATTCCCAGCTTGTGGCAAATGGAGGCTGGGAATGCCATCCCTGCCCATCCTGGCTAATAGCCATTGATGGACTTATCCTCCATGAACTTACCTAGTTCTTTTTTTAATCCAGTTAGAGTCTTGGCCTTCTCAACATCCTCTGGCAAGGAGTTCCACGGGTTGACTGTGCAGCGTGTGGAAAAATACTTCCTTTTGTTTGTTTTTAAATCTGCTGCCTATTAATTTCATTTGATGACCCCTAGTTCTTATGAGAAGGAGTAAATAACACTTCCTTATTTACTTTCTCCACATCAGTCATGATTTTATAGAGCTCTATCATATCCCCCCTTAGTCATCTCTTTTCCAAGCTGAAAAGTCCCAGTCTTATTAATCTTTCCTCATATGGCAGCCGTTCCACACCCCTAATAAATTTTGTTGCCCTTTTCTGAATCTTTTTCAATTCCAGTATATCTTTTCTGAGATGGGGTGACCACTTCTGCACACAGTATTCAAGATGTGGGTGTACCATGGATTTATACAGAGGCAATATGATATTTTCTGTCTTATTATCTATCCCTTTCTTAAGGATTCCCAATACTCTGTGCTTTTTGACTGCCGCTGCACATTGAGTGGATGTTTTCAGAGAACTTTTCACAATGGCTCCAAGATCTTTCTTGAATGGTAACAGCTAATTTAGACCTCCTCGTTTTATATGTACAGTTGGGATTATGTTTTCCAATGTACATTACTTTTCATTTATCCACATTGAATTTCATCTGCCATTTTCTTGCCCAGTCACTCAGTTTTGTGAGATCCTTTTGTAGCTCTTTGCAGTCTACTTGGGACTTAACTATCTTGAGTAGTTTTGTATCATCTGCAAATTTTGTCACCTCATGTTTACTCCTTTTTCCAGATCATTTATGAATATGTTGAATAGGAGTGGTCCCAGTACAGACCCCTGGGGGACACCGCTATTTACCCCTCTCCGTTCTGAAAACTGACTGTTTATTCCTACCCTTTGTTTATTATCTTTTAATCAGTTACCAATCCATGAGAGGACCTTCCTTCTTATCCCATGACAGCAAAACATTTAAGTCTGTGCTTTTGTCCATTCCTATTCAGAAAAGCAGCATGTGCCTAACATTTAGGCATATAGTAAAATGCTTTGCTGAAAAGAGAGAGGCTTCTGGCCTGGAGTCTGAGTTTGGACCTTAACTGTAGCCAAACAGGTTCCTAGGATATGTGTTTTTCTTTTGAATGCAACATCAAGAATACAAGTCAGGCCATCATGTCATGTATTCTTCTCACACTCAGTGAAATGAGATCACAGCTCATTGGAATGGAACAGGGGTAGCTATATTCTATTTTCGTGTCTCATTTTGAAATAATTTACTTTGTGTAACTGCCTTGCTTGTTTCCACTTTGTTCCACACGTGGAGTATCCTTTCCATATAGATGTCTATTTGGATGAATCTTTTCATACATGTATTATTAAAGCCCAGTCCTGAGCCTGCAATGAACTCCTTATACATAGCTAATTGTATATAACATCAGGATAGTGCATAGCTATCTGCTGATACATCCCTGCTGTGGATCACGGAGAAAGTTTTTGTCATGACAAAAAAGAATGCTCAAGGAATCTGCAAAGTTGTTGGAAGGAACAATAAAAGTGAAAGGAGAAATTGAATCCCATGGAAGGGGCAAAGATGCTTTATCATTCATCATGTCCTGTCATATAAATTCCCCCAGGGCCTACTGCACTTAGTTCACTGGCCAGGGGAAGTGGTTCTAAACAGGAAGCTCCTACGCAGTGAAACAAAATCAGTGTTGTAAATTAGATTGTCCTTTGGGCAGTTCCAAGTTTTATTTGGAACAGTGGAGAAGAGAGTAATCTCTGTATTTCTGCAGTGTGGAGCACTAGGCCACCTTTGGAAAATCGCCACCTTTAAATACCTTTTGGTCCAAAATGCAAAGAGAAGGTAAGGGGGAAAGATGAGTGGTTTGGTTTTCGGAAGTGCCAACCACCCACACTCCACTGACACTGAGAGACGTAGTTGCTGCATAATTGTTGAAAGCTGAGCCAAAGCCTCTTTGACTAGGCGGACACTGCAGTCTGAGGTGTATTTGCAGCTTGGGCTGCTGTACTTGCACTAGCTTTACCCTGCTAGCGTTTCTAAGAACAGCAGTGTAGACACAGTGGCACAAGCTTCAGCACATGCTAGTGTTGTAAGTGTCTCTAGGGTCCCCGGCGTGCATGTACAGCCCATGCTGAAGCCTGCGCTGCCACATCAATCCAGCTATTGTTAGTAATGCTAGTGTGGGTGAAGCTAGCTGGGGGTATGTTTACCCAAGCTGCCGTCACACCTTGGATTGCAGTGTAGGTGTATCCTTCGGCTAGGGCTTCTCTAAATTGCCTTGCGGTCTTCATTCTTGGTGGACAAGTTCTATATTCTTTCTGAGGAATGTGAAGAGTGCCCTTTGTTGCTATTCAGCCTGTACAAACAGGAAAGGCCTGACTCTTCTCTCACTTGTGCCAGTGGGTGTGTCTACACTTTGATTCCTAGTTCAAGGAGACATACCCCTGCTAGCTTTGATCGAGCTAGCATGCTAAAAATAGAATGCAGCCATGGGGTATAAGCACCAGGCAGGGCTAGCTGCCCAGAGTACATACCTAGTGTCTCAGAGGGATGTGTACTCAGGCTGACGGTCCCTTGCACTGCTTGCGCTGCCATGGATATGCTTTTTACCAAAGGCATGTCATCTTGAGTTGGGAATTACACCCCAGCTCAAAGCGTGAATTGGAGATAGATAACTCTGATGGAGCAGTGGAATTGCAGCAGTATAAAGCTGATGTGAGTGGAGAATCCAGTCCATAGACTTGTTGAAATTGTGGCTATAGAGAGTGTTCATTTTTTTCCCTTCCTCTGTGCTTGTCCCCGCTCTGTCTCTGTGATATTGTTCCTCTAGAGTAAATGTGATGAAAATAACTGAGATTAAAGAGTTGAGTCATGACTGAAATGTGTCCCAGACCAGGGAATTTTCCACTCTCAATGTGCAAAAAGCTTTCAGTGGAGTAGCGGGGCCATCAGGACTCTGGGTTGGAAAAAGTAAATGAATATTTATATTGGGATTTCACATTTAACCAGTTCATGAGCTTTCAACCTGGGGCTTGGAAATCCCCACACCTCCCCCTTTTCTTTCAGCTAGATAGGAGTCAGGATCCCAGAACTTATGGGAAGGGCTTGTGTCTCAAAACTACTTTGTGTTGTGACACAGGGTCACAGTATGGCTCATACTGAGAGCCAGTGCATCTTGTTAAATTCCATCACATTCCAGACCATATTAAATGCTTTCTGTCCAATGCAAAATCCAATAAAAATAACTATGAAAGTCTGTGACCATTTCATCTTACTTTATCTCAATGTTAAACATTAGGGCCATCTGGAATGGTTGGCTTAGTGGATTACGTAACAGGAAGAATGATAAAATAATATTAGATCTAATGCTCAAATAGTTTTACAGTTCTCTCTTTAGCGCACTGCTTCTTAGCATCTTTCTGACACATTTCTGAAATGATAATGCCGCACCACAGTTCAGGCAGTGCAAAGCAGGATTTAAACCTAGCTTAAAGGGATACTTGCACATTGTCCTTATAAAGGGAATTCCTCAGGTGGCATAGAGTTCCTATAGTGATTTTCGATGCAACCCCATCAACTTTTGACCACCAACCACAAGAGGTATGGCTTGGACATCCATCCCTAGACATTTGAGGCTGTGGGTAGCTTCCAGCTACTCAAAGCCTAACCTAAGGATTGGCAGGGATGGTGTCCTTAGCCTCTGTTTTGCCAGAATCTGGGAATAGGGAAGACAGGTTACTGGGCTAGGTGGACCTTTGTTCTGACCCAACATGACCATTCTTAAGAATCTGACACTTTTTGATTCAGATAGCTCTAGTCTGCCTAAGGGCAATCATAGAATCATAGACTTTAAGGTCAGAAGGCACCATTATGATTGTCTAGTCTGACCTCCTGCACAATGCAGGCTACAGAATCTCACCCACCCACCTATGTCTGAGCTATTGAAATCCTCAAATCGTGGTTTAAAGACTTCAAGGTGCAGAGAATCTTCCAGCAAGTGCCCCGTGCCCCACACTGCAGAGGAAGGCAAAACCCCTCCAAGGCCTCTGCTAATCTGCCCTGGAGGAACATTCCTTCCCGACCCCAAATATGGCAATCAGCAAAACCCTAAGCATGTGGGCAAGACTCACCAGCCAGACACTCAGGAAAGACTTCCCTGTAGTAACTCAGATCTCACCCTATCTAACATCCCGTCACAGGCCATTGGGCATGTTTACCGCTGATAGTCAAAGATCAATTAATTGCCAAAATTAGGCTATCCGATCAGACCATCCCTTCCATAAACTTATCAAGCACAGTCTTAAAGCTAGATATGTCTCTTGCCCCTACTTCTCCCCTTGGAAGGCTGTTCCAGAACTTCACTCCTCTGGTGGTTAGAAACCTTCATCTAATTTCAAGTCTAAACTTCCTGATAGCCAGTTTATATCCATTTGTTCTTGTATCCACATTGGTACTGAGCTTAAATAATTCCTCTCCTTCCCTGGTATTTATTCCTCTGATATATTTATACTGAGCAATCGTATCTCCCCTCAGCCTTCTTTTGGTTGGGCTAAACAAGCCAAGTTCTTTGAGTCTCCTTTCATATGACAGGTTTTCCATTCCTCGGATTATCCTAGTAGCCCTTCTCTGTACCTGTTATGGTTTGAATTCATCCTCCTTAAACATGGGAGACCAGAACTGCACACAGTATTCCAGATGAGGTCTCACCAGTGCCTTGTATAACGGTACTAACACCTCCTTATCTCTACTGGAAATACCTCACCTGATGCATCTCAAGACTGCATTCTCTTTTTTTACGGCCATATCGCATTGGCGGCTCATAGTCATCCTGTGATCAACCAATACTCGAAGGTCCTTCTCCTCCTTTGTTACTTCCAACTGATGCATCTCCATCTTATAACAAAAATTCTTGTTGTTAATCCCTGAATGCATGACCTTATATTTTTCACTATTAAATTTCATTCTATTACTATTACTCCGGTTTACAAGGTCATCCAGATCTTCCTATATGATATCCCGGTCCTTCTCTGTGTTAACAGTTCCTCCCAGCTTTGTGTCATCTGCAAACTTTATTAGCACATTTCCACTTTTTGTGCCAAGATCAGTAATAAAAAGATTGGTGCCAAAACTGATCCCTGAGGAACTCCACTAGTAACCTCCCTCCAACCTTGACAGTTAGCCTTTCAGTATGACCTGCTGTAGTCTCCCCTTTAACCAGTTCCTTATCCATCTTTCAGTTTTCACATTGATCCCCATTTTTTCCAATTTAGCTAATAGTTCCCCATGTGGAACTGTATCAAATGCCTTACTGAAATCGACATAAATTAGATCCACTGTGTTTCCTTTGTCTAAAAGATCTGTTACCTTCTCAAAGAAGAAGATCAGGTTGGTTTGACACAATCTACCTTTTGTAAAACCATGTTGTATTTTGTCCCAATTACCATTGGCCTCAATGTCCTTAACTACTTTTTCCTTCAAAATTTTTTCCAAGACCTTGCAGACTACAAATGTCAAACTAACAGGCCTGTAGTTACCCTGATCACTTTTTCCCCCTTTCTTAAAAATAGGAACTATGTTAGCAATTCTCCAGTGGTACGGTACAACCTCTAAGTTTACTGATTCATTAAAAATTCTGTTTTAGACATTCCATCACTTCTTATTTCTTTACAGTCTACCTCATCATTGATATACAATGCTACTCCACCACCTTTGCCTTTATTTCTTTCTTTTCTAAACAGCACATACCCTTCAATATCTGTACTCCAGTCATGATTACTATTCCACCATGTTTCTGTTATCCTTATAATATCTGGTTTCACTTCTTGCACCAGTAACTCTAGTTCCTCCATTTTGTTATCTAGGCTCCTCGAATTGGTGTACAAACATCTTAATTTTTGCTATTTGGCTTCGCTCACATTCTTTACCCGATTAGGCCCAGACATTCTACTGCCAATCCACCAAGACAAACTGTCAAGCTTACACAGAGTAAGCTGTATCAATTCAAAAACTTGTCTTTTTCACCAACAGAAGTTGGTCCAAAAAAAATATTACCTCACCCGCCTTGTCTCTGGGACCAACTCATCTACAACAACAACAACAACTCCCAATGTTGAAAGCCCCTTCTACCCAAACCAACTCCTCCCACCCTAACCCCCCCCAAACTACTAAACAAAAACTCCCAAAACAAAACAACCTTTAGAGAAAAAGGAAAATTTAATAAAATTTAAAACTGAACGCAAGTTAGCCCAAGTAGAATTTTTATCTCCAAAAGGCTGCCAGAGATTTAATGAAGTCCACGTCATGATTGGTATCAGTTCTGCTGATGTTTGAAGACTGGCCATCAGTCTGTACAAAGAGGCAGGATCTGGGTGACCTCTCGGTCAGTAGGAGATCAGATACTATGGTGATGAATGATAGTATGAAACCTTAATAGATTTTTTTTTCTTCGGTACTCCTTAAAAAAAAGAAAATTTAAATGCTTTACTTCCAAATAGACCTACCACTATCAAACAGACCAGGTATAAGATACTATCTGTGTTTGTGTTTGAAGAGCCAGGAAATGAATTTCCCTTTAAAAATGTTTGAAATTTAGATAGTGTATCCTGAAATCTCCTGGCCCGATTCTGCACTGGTTACCCTTGCTCAACCTTTATTTGTAATCCACAGTACTACCCCGGGCTCATTATTCAAATCATCATCTTGGCAAATAAAGAACTCCCAATCCCCCATTTTACATTTGCATTCTCCTGTACTCATACTAAGTACACAGTCTGTGTTGACAGCCTGTATAAATCCACAGTGAAATGCTTTTAAATAAGTCCATTCAGAAGGGACTAGTGCACCCCACTTCCTCAACAGCTGGTAAACCGAATGGAAAGATTTTCATAGATTTCTAAGCCTATTAAAGGAGAACATCTGCAACATTCTATTTTTGTCTGTGCTTCCCAGCCCCCTTTGGAGATGAGCTCCTGATAAAAGAACAAATCCTCTAATGGAACTGATTCGCTGTGTGGCAGGGCTGTGCGATTCCATAATATCTTCTGTGCTGTCAGATAAAAGTTTAATAGCTCATGTAGCACAGATGAAAGGACAAAACATTCTTGAAATTTGTATGAGAACTGGTCTGGTGGGCCCATCCCCCTCCACCCCACACTCTCACTTTTTTTTTTCCCAGAAATTAATGTTCTGACATTAAAATTCCAGAACAGTGAAATCTAAAGGACAATTTGTGGTTTTTTTAGCATTGAAATGCCTGAATTTTCATGCTGGGTTAAAATCTTTAGAGAGAGAATTTTACTTAGGATTTTTTTTACACTAGAAAAGTTTATACCTGTGTAGAATATCAATTAGTGGCATAACAAAATCATACTAGTATAAGCCCTAGTGTGGATTCCATTGTACCCAAATAAAGGGTATTATACCGGTATAGCTTATTTTCTATCCTGAACTGGAATAAGCTTATACTGGTATAAGCATTTTATACCATAAATAGTAGTAATGTATCCACACTGGGGGGGCTGTGTTCGGCTTTACCTGTGTCAGTGTAGTTAAAGCAGCAAAACTTTCTAGCATAGCCCTTAATGTATTAACATGTGTTTGACTAGTACACCTGTTGTATGTTCAAGTATACTGGTGACTTTATGATTTGAAGAATGGTCTTGTAGTTAAGGCACTTAATTAGGACTTGACATTCAGTTTGTGGCTTTTCCAGAGACTTTGTGAGACCTTTGGCAAATTACTTAATCTCTCTGCCTCATTTTCCCATCTGTAAAACGGGGTTAAACTTCACAAGGGTGTTTTGTCAGAATAAACGTATATGTAAGATGCTACATTAATTGGGGTTAAAAGACAAAGAATTCAGGGAACATAACCAGAGTTAGACTGGTGTAGATCCAGCTGATTTCAGTGGAATTATCCCAGATTTACAGTGGTGGAACCAAGAGCAGAACCTGACCACAGTCTTCATATACAACAGGGGTCTCAAACTCAATTATCTTAGGGCCAGTGCCAGTCCTCAGATCCTCCCAGTGGGCCAATAATATCCCTGAAGATGATGATCATAAAATAAAACATTTGTATTGCATTTTTTATTTCAAATTTCTTAGAAATAATAAAACTGTCATACAACTTGATACAATTCTTTGTCTGCCAGAGAGTTTTTAGTGTTTGCCAGACACCAGGCAATGCTTCAGTTGCCAGTTTGTTGATGTTTAGCCTCAGTGACTGAGCAGTTCAAACCTTCAGGATTGCAGCAAGGTGTGCATCGATAGTTGTGTTCAGTATTTTGACTCATTTATATTCATTGTGGGGAAAAAAGTGACGCTGCCTCCATGGCTGATGTCTTCACATCCCTGATTGCCATAGCTATGGCAAACCTTAATTTTAAGTGTAGACGGAGCTTGAGACCTCCCCTCTTCTTTCTTGTCTGTCCTCTATTCCAGCCAGGATGATGATCATCTTGTACCACAACTCCACCCATGTCTGACTTCTCCTTTCCCTCCCCACTCCCAAAATCCCTGCACTGCATTCCTCTCTTACTTCATTACATCCAAGATTTTATTTACTTCCAAGGCTCTTTGAATGATTCCTTTTACCTCCTTCTGGTCTCTCCTTGTACTTGGCTAGAGTTGCAGACCCTCCTCTTTTCAAGGAGCTTCCGAAAAACCATTTCAGCTATAATGACTAGACATTTCTGTAAGACTCTTTCACATGTTCTATTCCCATTCCTATCATTAGCCCGTGCTCTCCTTGGAGCAGAGATTGTTATTTTGTGTAATCACACAGAGCAACTACAAAGCACCGTGGCACACATCATGGACCTATATACATTATTTCTATTATTGCTTATGTGACACCATAATTTTACATGGCCTTTTACAAATCTAGAATAAAACATGCATTACCTGCCCAAGGGAGTACAGTTAAATCTCATCAAACCAGGAAAGCTGAGTTGAAAAGGCTGCCAAGGAGTGCATCGTGGTCTAGAGCAGCCGTTCTCAAACTGGGGGTGGAGACCCCGAAGTGGGTTACCAGAGTTGCTAGGACCCGGAGCCGAAGCCCAAGGGCTTCAATTCTGGACGGCAGGGCTAGATTACAGGCCCCTTGCCTGGGGCTGAAGCCCTTGGACTTTGGCTTTGGCCCTGCTGTCTGGGGTGATGGGGCTCAGACTTCGGTCCCCCTTCTGGGGTCATGTAGTAATTTTTATTGTCAGAAAGGGGTCACGGCACAATGAAGCTTGAGAAACCCTGGTCTCAGGCCCGCCGACGGGGAGGGTGAGCGATTACCCAGGGGCCTGGGTGACTTAAAAGGGCCTGGGGGCCTCACCACTGCTGCATTAATTACATTTGCGACTGTACTCCTTGGAGGAGAATTGTATGTCTCCTGTTCTGTTTTTATCTGCATTCTGCCATATATTTCATGTCACAGCAGTCTCAGATGATGACCCAGCACATGTTCGTTTTAAGAACACTTCCCCTGCAGATTTGATAAAATGCAAAGAAAATACCAATGTGAGATTTCTAAAAATAGCTACAGCACTTGACTCAAGGTTTAAGAATCTGAAGTGCCATCCCAAATCTGAGAGGGACAGGGTGTGGAGCTTTCAGAAGACTTAAAAGAGCAACACTCAGATACAGAAACTACAGAATCCGAACCACCAAAAAAGAAAATCAGACTTCTGCTGGTGGCATCTGACTCAGCTGATGAAAATGAACATGTGTTGGTCCGCACTGCTTTGGATCGTTATCGAGCAGAACCCATCATCAGCATGGACGCATGGCCTCTGGAATGGTGGCTGAAACATGAAGGGACATAGGAATTTTTAGCACATCTGGCATGTAAATATCTTGCAGCGACGGCTACAAGTGTGCCATGTGAATGCCTGTTCTCACTTTCAGGTAACAGTGGTTACAATTTTCAGGAGATGCTGCTGCCCACTACTTTGTCTGAGCAAGTCCTGAAGTAGGACTGAGTGGACTTGCAGGCTCTAAAATTTTACAGTGTTTTATTTTTGAATGCTGTTTTTTGGTGCATAATTCTACGTTTGTAAGTTCAGCTTTCATTGTAAAGAGATTGCACTACAGTACTTGTATTGAATGAATTGAAAAATATTTTTGTTTTTTTTACAGTGCAAATACTTGTAATAAAAATATAAAATGAGCATTGTACACTTTGTGTTCTGTGTGGTAATCAATATACTTGAAAACGTAGAAAATATCCAAAATTTTAATAAATCATTGTATGTATTATTGTTTAACAGTGTGATTAATTGCGATTAATTTTTTTAATCATTTGACAGCCCTAATTCCTAGTGAACTCCTCAATGGGGGAGGGAAAATATTTCCAACTAGATCTGTTAATTAGATAATCAGTCAATCAATATTTATAAGGGGCTTTGCACGTAGAAAGTGCCAAGTGATTTTCCACCTCTTATGAATGTTTCAGTCAACTAATAATTGCAGAAGTAAACAGCAAAGATTTGCTAAATTCCCTTTCCCTCTGTGTTTTCCAGTATGCAATGAATTTGGCATGCAAACACACACTGATGTGGATGTGTAAGCAGGAAGCCTTCTCAAAGAATCTTGCATATGCTATGTGCTGTGTATTCCCTTTAGGGATTGTAATGAGCTGCATATTTCTATGATAGTTGGTAACAAGGTAATCCTGTCTTTATTCTCTAGCCTGTGACTGCAGTTTACCCTCTTCTCTGTTTTCTTGCTGCAGAGGAGGTGGTGGAAGGGAAAAGTGCCATTCTCATCGGAATGAGCCAGTGGAACTCCAATGACTTGGTAGAGCAGATCGAAACAATTGGGAAGCTGGAAGAGAATCAAGGTAAAATTTAACTTGCTATATGTATATATTTAGGTTAACAAAGAAACCACAACACTTAAGCTGTCAGCTGTCTGATTTTGTTGAGACATCTGATACAAACGGAATTTACAATGTTACAAAGCATCACTGGTATTACAATTAACATTGATATACATCTGTTAACTATTTCCCTGTATTAAAATAATTCAGGCCCTATATCTGCAACATGCACCCTTTGGGCAGACTGTATACTCAAACGTGGGGCTCTGCTAGGGTACAAGGCTCCATCCACACACAGTAGCTTGCATGACCAAGACCTATGGTTGTATATCTGTCATGGCCATGACACACATTAAGGGCTTTAGGGTCATTGTCCCCCAGGCCAGGTTGCTACTCAAGGCCAGACTCTGGTACCTTTGCTACAGGTAAGTAGCACTGTACTCTATAAATAATTTTGCTGAAGTCAGTGGAACCGTTTTATAGTAAGGGTGTGGTTTTTCAAAGGGACAGAAAGGTGTTAGGTCTCCATTCTAAAATTTTCAAAAGTGACTTAAGAGCTTTGAATTTCAGTGAGACTTAGGCTCCCAAATCAAACAGGTTTTTGAAAATAATACCCTCGAACTCCCACTGACTTTAAACAGGAGCTGTCTTTGTTAGTCAAAATCCCACCATACGATATGATTCAGTGTAAGTAATGGTGTCAATCTTGCCTTTAAGTAACTTGGTAAATTTGTCCAGTGAAGTATGGGGTTTTCGAATGATTAGTTGAATAGTATCAAACTGTTTAAAGCATTTTTATTGTTAGTTAAATGGTATTTATTTGGTTTTTTCTGGTTCCCCCTGAGAGACAATTTATTCAATGTATTCTGAGCGATGAGTGTTTGTGTTTTTAGGTTGTTTGTTTTAAAAAGACTGTGATGTTGCTCTCCATATGCTTTACAAAACATGCTTATGAATGTGAATATGATGTAACTGGAATATGTTTTATGCAAAAAGTCTCTTGGAAGGTATTACAAAGCTTATGATCTACTGAGTGTGTTCATCCTATTTCTTTGCATATATTATTTCTATGTCTGGAGTTAGGAGACTAAGATATGAACTTGTATTACTGATGTAAACATATTAAGAGGAACCCATTAAGGGTGCTTCTGAACCAATGACGTGTAAATGGCTCTGCTTACTTGCAAACCTTCCTGGGTATGTGTAGGGGCACGCCCTGGAAGAATGAAGGCTGGGGTCTCAAAGGACATGTGGACATGTCACCTGATGCTGGAATCCATCTTAAACCTGATGCTTTTCCATTTAGAAAGAGGGGTGGGGACCCAGAGAGACAAAGGATTCCTGCCTTGTGGCAAAGCTGTAAAAGGGGGTGGAGCAGACCAGGCCAGGGTGTGTGTGTGTCCCAGTCCTGAGAGCGCCCTGGCTTGCCACCTAAGATGTTGGCTGGAACTAACAAGGACTGTACCAGGGAAAGGATTGGGCCCAGCCTAGGAAGGAGTCTAGTCTGTGAAAGAAGCTTATTGGAATGTCTCTGAGGGTGAGGTATTACCTGTAATTAGTTTCTTAATGTATTAGGCTTAGACTTGCATGTTTTGTTTTATTTTGCTTGGTGATTTACTTTGTTCTGTCTGTTATTACTTGAAGCCACATAAATCCTACTTTTTATACTTAATAAAATCACTTTTGTTCATTAATAAACCCAGAGTAAGTGATTAATACCTGAGCTAGCAAACAGCTGTGCATATCTCTCTATCAGTGTTACAGAGGGCAGACAATTTATGAATTTATGCTGTATAAGCTTTATACAGAGTAAAACAGATTTATCTGGGGTTTGGATCCCATTAGGAACTGGGTGTCTGGGTGGTGGAGGCAGGTAACCTCCTAAGCTGTTTTCACTTAAAGCCTGCAGCTTTGGGGATGTGGTTCAGACCCTGTGTTGCAACAGGCTAGCATGTCTGGCTCAACAAGACAGGGTTCTGGAGTCCCAAGCTGGCAGGAAAAATAGGCTCAGAGGTAATTTCAGCACATCAGGAGACAGTCCCAAGGGATCTCTGTGACCAAACCCATCACAAAGACTTTCTCCATTTCTTACTACAAATAGCTGGCTTGAAAGATCAGTATGGACTGGACTCTGTGACTGTAGGAAAAGAAAGGAATATTTCTCTATAACTATATGTATTTTCAGCATTGCTTGTGGAGGGAATTCATTTATTAATTTATCTTTGTTTAGTGACTCTCTTCTCTTCTCTTTTTTTATCATCTGGGTGTTTTCTTTGCTAGTGGTTAAGTAGCACGTTGACCAACCAATCCAAATGACATGTTGTTAAAGATTATTAAGTGGATAATTAGAGAGGGAAGAAGTTTGTGTCTTACATCTGCCTTTGACAGTGACATAAAGTGTTCCCTCATGTTGCTTGGTAATTTATTTCGATTGGAGTCAGGGATTCAATGAGGATTCGTAAGAGATGCTTACTGCATTGTAAATGTGCCTCAACTCTCTGTTCTTAGACTATTGAGAGAAATTTGAGTCTGTTGCACCACAAGTAAGAACTTTTTGTTTTTTGTTTTTTTTTTAATGACCGAATAAAGGCAGTGGACTATTTGCATCTGAAGAAGTGGGTATTCACCGACGAAAGCTCATGCTCCAAAACGTCTGTTAGTCTATAAGGTGCCACAGGATTCTTTGCTGCTTTTAGTGGACTATTTGTCACTATTCCTGGACTTTCTTCACTGGCTGCCAATTTTTAATATATTTACTTCAATATTATGATGTTAGATATTGTCTTATTGTTTCTATAGTTCCCACTAAGATCATGGTACCATTGTTTTAGGCACAAAAAAACAGCAAGGGACAGTCTCTGCCCCTAAGAGCTTCCAATCTAAGTAGGCAAGACCGATAAAGGGAGGATTATTATTCTCTCCATTTTACAGATAAGGAACAAAGAATCCCAGTCCAGTGTCTTAACTATGAGACCTTCCCTTCCTTATTTCAATGGTGCCTCATCTATTTTTTTGTTCTGTGGACTACTTTGTAAGACAGAGAACCACTATGTTCACCTCTCCTTCTTAGCCCTCTTATCTCGCATTGCTTGGTGCTCATCATGCTTTCTTCTGGAGAATACTAGGCAGGGCTTAGAGAACTGCTGGTCTAGTTGGACCGTAGTTTGAGAGTGAGCTTACTTATACCATCTGGTTACATTTTAATGGCTTTTCACAACATGGTAACCTGCTTCAAGTCAACATTCACTGTGCTGGGGTGTATGGCTTTGCACAGTACGGGCCTATTTTCAGAGGTGCTGAGCAACTGTAACTGCAGCTGAAGGAAGCAGGAGCTGTGGGCAATATGCAACTCTGAAAATCAGACCTTATGTTATGTCCACATAAGGCAGCTCACGCCAGAATGAGATTTCATATTTTGTTATATCAATACCGTAAAAGAAACTACAGCAACAGCTGTAATGCATGCTGCCAGTTAGGAGTTTTCCTTGATTGGCCTCCTGCTAAATTCATCTGATTAAACTAGGCCACGCATCTCAATGCATCTTCTCCTCTTGAACTCCGCCACATTATACTGCATAGTTCAGTTCTGTTGATTAGCTACCTATTGATTCTTCCTGCTGTGAAATTACCTGCCAAATGCGTATAGATCCTATCGTGTGTTTACTGCAGCAAATTATGCAGTGCTTTTGTTAGAGAATGAATAGAGTTAGGGAATTTTAGAACTCCACTCTGTGATTAGGAACTGCAAAACACTAATAGTGAAGGCACAGAGCATGCAAGAAATATTTGATGGGGAGCTATATCATTTTCTGAAATAGCTGCAGTAAAAAAAGACATTCAAATGTTAATACAACCATTTACACTCAAAGCTTTACCAAAAAAAAAGCTGGCAAATTTTTTTTGACCTGAATCATTTCAGCTGTAAAAATAGAGGGCTGGATTCCGATACCTTTACTCAGAGTGAAATAGACCCATCGTCATCAGTGGAACGGCTTGTGGAGTAAGGTGCTACTAAACTGTGGACTCAGATCCACTGTTAATGCAGCTGTTTAAAAGGGATTAAGAATTAATTTATTACCTTTTCAGAGAATATTTGGAGAAGTTATCAGTGTTTGCCAAATTAAAGTTGCATTTTTAAAGCCCATGTGTCTCCATTAAAGACATGCCCCGAAGTGGCTGGATAGTTTGTAGCTCGCCTCTAGGTTTTCTCTCTGTACACACCAGGGTTGGAGTTGCCTTTACCGTTTGAGAGCCATACAGTGGTTTGAGAGAAGCAAATAGCTGGTCTCAGGCCAATATCTGTCTGACACAAACTACAACCATGATTGGCACCTTGTCTAATCGTATCCTCTTGGCTGACAACGTTTACAAATTACACTTATGGTTGAAACCCACTGGCTAAAGGCCTGATCATGGATCACTGAATGATTGCCTATTCTGTTCATTCCCTCGGAAGCATTCAGCATTGGCTGCTGTCAGGAGATAGGAAACTGGGCTAGATGGATCATTGAGTTGATCCAGTATTGCCATTCTTATGTTATGATCCAGTACCCATTGAAGTCAATGTCTCTCTTTCCACTGACATTGATTGATGCAAGATGATTCCCTAAATTAGGATTTTCAGAGGAGACCAAGGGAGTTAGGTGACATTTACTGGGGCTTGGGTGCACAAGTCCCCTAGGCGCTTTTGAAAATCCCAGTTTAAATGTGCCATGTCCCCCTCTAATGGATTTTCCCCATAAAAGATGAGGGCCTAGTACATATTAGCTCTTTTTAGCTCTAGTGATAGAGGCTGGTGGTTGGGTTCTAAAGGTCTCTGATTCAGGTCTCCGATGCCTCTTGTTGGTAGCAAGGATGTCGTTTCATTCCCTTTATGGTTGTGCCCTTCAACATAGGACCAGAGAACATCAAACAGTGGGGTGCTGGAGGGCAGTGTGAGGTGCTGCTGCTTCTGTTGCACCTGTTTTTTGGCTAAATTAAGGGTTGTCATTTTTCATGAACACTCATATTTGCACTGGGTCTTTAAAAATATGGGACCAAATCCTACAGGCATTATGAGCAGAAAACTCCTGTTGACCGACCAAACCACTAGAATCTGACCCTAGTTATGAACAACAAATTCAGCTGAGAAGGAAGTGGCTGTGTTGCACTTGGTTGTAGTTAAACCAGCTTCCAGACCAATGATTCTGCTAGTTGCCTTTCCAGCAATTTTGAAGTCTGTGTGCATTTTTTTAATAGTTTAATAGATTGACTAGTAAAGCACATAGTTAAGAGCTCTTTCAACAAATGAAGATGTATGGGAAGCTGCAGTGTGCTCTGGGCAGATTTAAAGGCACATTGGGTACTCACTACAACTTTAAGAAACAGCATTGCCACAGTTCTACTGAGAAACACAAGCTTATTAGCACCCTTATGAATAGCAAGTATATAATTAATTCAATCGCTGATTCTCAGTAAGTACACCTGAGAGCACTTGACCAATACTGACTTCCCCATCAATGCTAGAAATACTTCTTCAGGGGAAAATCTGGGAATCTAGTAATGCCAACTTAATACAGTTAAACAGAGAATAACACAAACAGCAATCAAGCTGAATTAAAAACCTGTAGAGCTATGTAAATTATCTTGATGGGGAGCTGCTTTTCCTGTGGCAGAATCAAAGCACCGTATTAAATGTATTCTCAGGGCCAGATTCATGACTGGTGCTAAGCAGATACCCATGGTATCAATGGAATTGCACCTGCTTGATGCCAGGAATTAATTTGGCTTATTAGATTTTTGTTTTTTCTGTTCTTCCACCCCCAACTACCTTTGGTCCTGATCCTGCAAGCACTTAAAGCACATGCTTAAGCTACTCTGTAAGTGTAAGCTACTCTGTAAGGGATCAGGGCCTTGGTGTTTTAGTTTTGGGGCTTGTCTGTGTTGTGCTGCAGTGCAGACTACCGGGTTTGTGAACTGCCAGCATGAACTAAAAGGTTTGAAAGAGTACTATGTTAATGCAAAATATGTACCTGTTAGCTCACGCATGAGGCATCCACCTGAGGCAGATAAGAGAGAAGCTCGTTGGTGTGGTCTGCAATACACACACTCGGTCTGCACTATGGCTCAGTGTAGACATACTCTTGATGAGATACAGTAAAATAAAAAATGGCCCCTAACAGCATTGTGTCCAGATGCTTTTATTTCCAAAGCAATTATAATGTCTGTACATACATAAATGATTTGTAATTTGATTTGTTTACTATAGATATATGCACAATATTCTCATTTTTAACTTTATAGCAAACTGAGCAATTTTGACAAAGAATATCTGCCCTCCTCCAGATTTACCAATGAGACGTCACAGATTTAAGGATGTGTCTACGTTTCAGTCCTATAGATTAGGACAGATATATCCTCCAAGATGTCAAAGTATGTGTCTTGTCATAGAAACCTCCTGGTGACTTGGGATGTACTGTGTGATGAAAAGCAGTGCTAGTTAGTGGATAGGGCCCTGGCCTAGAGGTCAGTGGCCTGTTTCTTTTCCTGGTTCTGCCACTGATGTGCTGTGTGACTTTGAGCAAGCTTCTCTGTTTCCCCTCCCACCCTTAGCTGTCTTGTCTGCTTAGACTGTAAGCTTTTCAGAACAAAGACTGTCTCTTGCTACAAGTTTGTGCAGTGCCTGGCACAATGGGCTGTTCCGTTGGGGCCTGCCATCACACCAGTAAACAAAAATAATGTTAGCTAAAAAGAATTTCATAGGTAGCTTCATGATCTCATGTGCAAACTGTGAAGGCTCTTACCCTGGCTATCTACTTTTTCCCCCATCCCACTTCCTTCTGAAATGTAGAAAGTTTTTGTTTATTAAGTTAGGCCAATAATTACCAAGTTTAAAGAAAATAAGGCTATTTTCCCTGAGAGAAGCTGTCCTCTCTCTTATCTTTATGTGGAACCATCTGCCCCTGAGATGACCATATTGAAAATGTGCTTACACTGTTTACGATACCTAAAGATGAGAGAACCATGAATGTAACAATCTCAAATGAGAATGGGTTTGTGGCATGTGTTAAGCAGTGCCTCATTGTACATAGAGCATTGGACTGGGACTCGGGAGACCTGGGTCTGATTTGTAGCTCTGTCTGTAGCCTGCTAGGTGGCTTTCAGCATGTCACTTCACCTCCATTTCCCGATCTGTAAAATGGATATGATGATAATGACCTCCTTTGTAAGATGCTTTGAGGATGTATGGGATTTTCAAAGCTGCCTAAGGAATTTGGATACCCAGCTTCCATTATTAAAATCACCATAAGTATTGTCACTAGAAAATATGGATACTCCCTGGAATGAGTGACATACATGTGATACCATAACCGCAGGCTGTTTGCTATGCCTGTGCTAAAAAGTATGATGATGGAAATGGCAGGGGTATTCTTGTGGTTGTTTTCAACACAAAACACACGCTGTACGCATGACATTACTGTTCACTTACTACCTAGCAGTAAATGCAACTCTGCTTTGTGAGAAGCTTTGGAGAAAGACATTTCCTTAAGTTAGACAGCAGTGCAGCTACCATGCTTATCTTTTGGGGCGAGACAAACCAGTAAATACATGCCCCTTGTAGTGCGCACGGAGGTTCGGAATGTGAAACCTCATAAATTGTGCCACCAAGGTAAGTATTTATTTGTTTGCCTGTTGACTCCCGCCTAAACTTCTCAGCTGGGAAGAAACAAATTTTCCTTGTGCTTTACATGGCAGGTAGAGTGTATAAGCAATGGCCTCTCAGGGCAGATCATTGTTTAGGTTACATGGTGAAACTGTCAACACTAACTTCAGAAGAATGACTACACAGTGGTTTGTGCAATAGGCAGCCGTGGGTCCAAATGTGCTTTTATAGAAAAGTGGCAGAATGAGGAGGAGAAAAAACTCAGCACAATAAACCATGGTCTTTTGGAACCCTGAATCTCTTGTGAGCAGAGCTTCATACCTGGCTCGAAGTCTGTAATTTAGTTCTGAAAGTAAATATGATTTTGTGAACCCCCTTATTTTTTGAAGGTTTCCGATGCTGTTTTGAAGTGAGATGGTGCTTAGGAGCCCCAGTCTTGGACTGGAACCTGATTGTGCTAAGTGCTGTACAAACACAGAGCAAAAACACAGCCCCTGCCTCAAAAGAGCTGACAAGCTAAGTCCCTTTTTGATCCTCCCCAGTCTTGGAGTTTATCTATAATAATGGCTATACTTTTGGACTTCCAGGCCTGTGCAAGACCCGAAACCCAGCAATTTAAAGAATGAGAGTGAAAACAATTAGCTATATCAGTAGTGGGTTGTGGGAACTGCACACGAGCATTTTTCCATTGGTAAAAACGTGCCAAAACGTCGGCAAAATTTGTCCTCTATTCTTCACTCGAGACAGGGCCGTCCTTACCCATACGCAAAGTATGCAGCTGTGTAGTGCACCAGGAAATTTGCGGCACCAAATTTCTGGGTGCCCTGCACAGTTGCGTGCTGCTCCAGCCCCTGCTCTGGCTCTTCCTCAGGGCACCCATCCCTGCTCTGCCCCAGCCCCGCCCTCACTCCTCTGAGGACACCAGAAACCGTCAGGCCTGCACTCACCAGTAAGCAGAGCGACCTGGCCTCAGCCTGCTCTGCTCCCCTGGCTCCCAGCTGGACTACTAGCGAGTGCTGGGGGGTGGTTCCCCACTCCCCCCCAAGCCTTGGGAGCCAGGGGAGCAGAGCAGACTGGGGCTGGGTCACTCCACTTCCCGCAGGAAGTGGCCAGCCCCCCTTCATCTTCCCCATGGAGGCCTGGGGCCAGCCTGCTCCCCCCCCTACTACAGAGGCCTGGGACGGGGCCCCACAGAGCTCCCCCACAGGGGCCTGGGGCCCAAACAGTTCCCCCACATGCAGGGGGGGCTGCATAGGGCACCAAAATAGCTGGGGATGTCCCTGGCAAGAGAGGGCAAATGACCTTCAATTTTATATTCAGATATCTATAGGAACACACATCATTTCATCTCTCCTGCTAGTTCTGCCTTAGCCTAAGCTGTGGATAACTTCTCATTCCACCCACAAGAGACAGAGATGGATGACACAGTGATACACAAATGATTTTTTCCCCTTTTTTAATGTTTTATGTAGTGTAATGTTGCTCCCATTATCTCAATTTTTGGCCCATGGAATTATCACACAATTATTCAATGCCATCACCATTAAAATGATTCCTTATCAAACTCTGCAAAAAACTTAACTGCTGTCAGTCTTACCTATCAGATTCTTTTCAGGTTTGATCAATCCAAAGGCGAAGTTGACCTAAAATGGCAGGGAATGACTGAAATCATGATAAATATTTCATGTGACTCTCAACTTGTCATGAATAGTTTAGTTATCATGAAGTCAAAGAGAAGCTAGTTTAAGCTGTCTGCGGAGCATGGTTCATCTATTCAGCTTTTGCCTTGAGATGCCAAGTGAACACGACTGTCTAATATAATATATCTGGAGCAGTGAGATTTAAGAATTTAGGCACAAGCCAGACTTTATTGTTGCAAATCCTGAACTGCATTCCTGAAGCGACCGGCTTGGCCAAACTAGGAATCCGTTTACTGCCAGGAAAACTAACAAGCTTATTGCCCCACTTTCCTAAATATATATAAGCCCCAGACAGCAGGTCCAGTACTGTTGCATTGATGGTAGCCAATACACAGTACTTGAGAAGAAAGTATAATGTCTTTAATCCTTCTCACCTAATGCATTTAACCTTTGCAGTGCTCTACCCTGGTCGGAAATTTTTCCTGGCTATGGCTTGGGATCGGCTAATGTTGGAGGCATGTGGAATCCCAGCCCTTGTACAGTATAAACTGGCCGCCTTCTCTGTTGATTTGCACTCGTTGTAATTTGCATTTGGACATGACTGTTTCCTCACTTCATAGGAGAATCCCAAATGTCAGAGTTGGAAGAGACCTGGTAGCATCTCCCAGCCAATGCAGGACTATGGCCCTACAAAACATTTGTGTCTTTTTAAAACTAGACTGGAGAAAATGGTGTACATATCGGGGCTTACAGTGCACAGCTTGATGGTCAGGTCTTCTCTGATATTGAGCCTATTTTTTCCTCTTAAGTTCATCTTGTTATTTCTAGTTATACTTCCGTGCATCTTGCTAAATAATCCCTTCCCGTTCTTGGTGCCAACATTCTTCTTAGCAAAAATTTAATGTTAGAATCCTGTAGTGAGCTCTCCTATTTACTTCATTAATTCTCTGGCTCATGGAATGTAGAGTGCAAACTTTGGATCATCCACATCCAGAAAGCTCGGTCTCCTGTCAATATTGAGCCCTGCTCTAATTTAAGGCTGAGACAGCTGAGGTCAAAAGTCACAACATCCCGTGTGTGTGTGTGTGAGAGAGAGAGAGAGAGAGTCCACAAGGTCTTCTCCAACCAGCTTTTGTTGAATCAAAGCTGGTATGGACTCTGGTATATGGAACACATGGCCAAGCCATCTGAGAGGGTGTTGAGTCCCTCGGAAAATATTGGAAGCTGGTTGGTCCATTGCCTAATCACCTCATTTGTAACATGAAGTAAACCACCATATACCTTCAATAAGTCATTGCTATTTCATGTCAAAGAGTACAGCTGGCACATTCGCATCTCTGGGTTGGCCCAGGTTTCAGAGCCATACAAAAGGACAGAAACCACTGCTGCTTGACAGACACCCATGGTAGTCTGAGTTATGTGGCACTGACACCACAGAGACTTCCAAAGTGTGTGCATAATACATGTGCATAATAGTAGACCGGTTGATTTGATGTTTCACGTCAGCAAGGCAACCTCCTTCCTTGGTGACAGCAGAGCCAAGGTACTGAAATGAGTTGATGATTACAATGGGTGGGGGCAGAAGTTCATAACCTGCTTATATCACTTTGGGCTTCTTCCAGTTGACTTGAGAAGCAAGCTTACTGCTTTTTCCATAAACCTATTCAGGGCATTGATGACATTAGTTTGTGAGGACGTGAGTACAGTCTTGTCATCTGCATATTGCAGGTCAGTTATGCTGAAATCATGAAGCACCATCCTGGGTTATGTGGCTAGTGACAGCTTCTAAAATTCACTCAGTAATAGAGCAGAATAGATCAGGAGCAGCCATACACCCTAGATAGATGCCACTGTTGTACTCAGGCTGGTTGGACATAGTCTCACTTTAGTGAAACATTTCTGTGAGACGGCAGAGGAGCTTGCCAGGCACACCAGCTGCTTGCAAGCTGAGCCAAAGGGAGCAACTATCAACAGAGTCAAAGGCAGCTTTTAAATCAATAAAGACTATATACACCTCATCCTTCCTGTGTTGAAACTCTTTAGCTTTTTCAGTAATTTGTCTAATGGCAAAAATCTGCTTCGTGGTTGATCGGGCATACACCTGGCTTGCTCTCCAATTCTCAGACTTAATTATTTTTCCAAACGCTTCACTGAGAACATGGCGAGTTATTATATTATTGAAATGTAACTATGCTTGTCAAAATGAGTGTCGTCATATCGCATTTCACTCGATCTTCGCTTTTCTTTTAAAATGGTTCACGTAGGATCTGTGGAGTCAAATGACAAACTCCCATTGACCTCAATAGGAGCAGGATACTGGGTCCTTACTTGCTAATGAACAATAGGTTTCCCAGTAATCAATGCATATCAGCAAGGATATGTGTGGGTTTGTATAGCTCAGTCTCTCCAACAGAGCTATGCTGATTTATTCTAGCTGCAGATCTGGCTCGGTTTTTAATAGCACCTTCTATGGAAGCTCCCACAAAAAGCAAGCATTTTCTTGTCCAGCTATTTAAATAATAGAGAGAAACTCTATTAGACAGAGAGAAACTCTCTAAATTAAATGTGTACTCACAAGCTGGAAAGCGTAACGGGAGAGCTTAACGTGGCATTATTTCCCTCGCCCTCTCATGCGCAAATTAAAGTAGCAAGGACTCTAGAAACATCTGGAGATGGATAAAGAGAAACACAGCTTCATGGAGAGATAATAAATACTTGCCATTGCATTTAGAGATTAGCAGTCATGCTGGGATTCTGGCTCTGCAGGGGATGCAGCTCCTTGCTCTGGGCTTTGGAAACACTTTTTTTTCCCCAAGAATGAGAGAAACCCTGGAGAATCTGAACTCCACTATCCAGTACAAAAATCCCCTGGTTAAGGGGGAAATGACTGGACTGCACAATTCACCCCAGCATAACTCAGTGTTGCTAACTAACTGTATATGACACAGAACCATGAGCCAGAACAAGTTTCACCCACATCAAACTGCAAAAATCAAAGGTTTATGATATTCCCATTGCATTTCAACTCTTTTAGACCAAACAACCCCTGCCTGGCTGGCTCTTCTGCTATTTACCCTTGAGGCATGCCCAGGGCTGCCCGGAGGGGGGAAATTGGGGCAATTTGCCCCAGGTCAGGGGCCCCCACAGGAATATAGTATTCTACAGTATTGCAACTTTTTTTATGGAAGGAGCCCCTGAAATTGCTTTGCCCCAGGCCCCCTCAATTCTCTGGGCAGCCTTGGGCATGCCTTTCATTCCCGTGCTGGTTGGTAGGCAGCAATAGTTGCAGTTTCACCCATAGATACAGGCAGGGGCTAACTTTATCCATTCAGGTCTTGATTTTGGGCATAGATCCAGCAAAGCACGTAAGCACAGGCATAACTTTAAGCCAGAGAATGCTCCCCATTAGCAGTACCTTCATGCTTTAATTTACACATGGTGTGAGTGCTTTGCTGGACTGAGGCCTTGGTTTCCTAATATTGTCTCTGCCATTTTGTTCCTCTTGTCCACTTGTTGCTGCTTCACGGATGCTCCACAATCCAGCCAACTTCTCTCCAGTGTAGCCTTCCCGTTGCAACCTCAAAAAGTCTGTTCTTTCCTCCCCAACCCCCCCGGTTCCTCCTCCCTATATATTTTGCAAATAATTCAGGCGTTAATGTTTATAGCTGCAGCAGGGACCTGCTGACACCCTTCCCATTAGGTTGGCAAGATGTAGGCTGTTGTGAACAGAACACACTTTGGATTGAGTTCAGGGGGTATTTATTCAGACTGATCCAACTGTTCAGAAAGGCTAGGGTCAGTCAAATGATGTGGCTTGATCTTATATTTTCCAGCAAGTAAATATACCAAATACAGTACTTAGGATAACGTGCACAAAAAGGGTTAGAGCTATGCAAATAATTTTTTTTTAATGGTTTGGTGGTTGAACCAGGAAAACAAATATTGCATGTTAAACTGAAACAATTTAAGACACTTTTAAAATTTTTTCAGCAAACTAAAAATGTAAAGCAAAATAAAACTAAACATTTTGTTTGACCCAAAACAAAAATTGGGAGGGAGCGAGTTAAACTTTAAAAAATGGGAATACATTTCAAAATGAACAGTTGTTTTCAATCAAAATGGAAACATTTCATTGAAAAGTTGAAATGAAACACAGATTTTTTTTATTTTCTTTTTTTGTGGGGGTGGTTATTTTGATCAAAAGAATTTGGCAAATTCAACCCAAGTTTGTGAAATGGTTCAGATGACCTGAATCTGTGATCTTCAGTGAAAAAAGCCTTCATCTGCATAGTTCCATCCAGCACTAGTTATGAACTAGATTATCTGCTGGGCTGAGTTTCTGCTTTGGTTAAGGGTCCCTGATATTCTACTTATCCCCATCCTCAGCGCAGGTTAGAGCAGGCTGGGTGCTGTTCTAATCTGTGCTAGCTAGCTAGCTAGCAACAGGGGCTCAGGTATATGTCTAGACATTGCCCTGTGTCACAGATCCGAGCAAGCATCCCTATCTGGTCACTCATTAGGATGGCTGTGAGAGGAATCCAAGCCTTTAGGCTACAGATCCTCTGGGGTGTGTTTAAGCTTCTGGAGCGTAAATGGACTCCAACCACTGCCCCAATCTCAGGATCCCTAGGTATAGTCTCCAGGCATGGACCTTCTGTCTGGCATCCTCCTTGAATGTCCAGCTGCCGAGCCTCTCACGATGCCCTTCTCAGTACTTGAACACATTGCTCTCCCAGGACTCCATCCAGATGGCGTGAAGGTTCTGATGGACCGTTTGCCTTTCAGGGGCATGTCGTAATTGTGAAGTAGTCCACCCACATGTTGCCCAGTCCAACAATGTTCTGTTCTTTTACATGCGTCTGACGAAGTGGGTATTCACCCACAAAAGCTTATGCTCCAATACATCTGTTAGTCTTTAAGGTGCCACAGGACTCTCTGTTGTTCTTTTACAGTTAGCCATGTAAAGCGCAGCAGAGTACAGATCATACAAAACAATAAAAGGTGCAGTGTCCGTCGCTAGCTCATCCTTCCCTTGGAGATCATGTGCATTCTGTAAGTCAGGCAGGGCCCTCCATCCTTGTTGCCTACCCTGCCTCTTCAGCAGCCTCCCTCATCTTAATCTTTTGTAAAATGGCTCCCCATCTCCTCCCCCTTTTTCCCCTTCCCATGAGTCCATTTAAAAATTCCTGCTGGGTCACCTGCTTCTTTTGTTCTTCCCTGATAACTTTCCATTATATTCCAAGCTTCCCTTCAGATAAGAGGAGGAAGTGTCTTCTCCCAGCCCCAGCAAGCCCATTGTCCCAAGATGGTGTTCTTTGAATAAACCACTGTGGAGTGCTGATCACTCTGGTCTGGCAGGGAAATGATACACAACTCTGGGTGGATCCATTATAGGCACAATAATTTCATGATACAATTTCATAAAATCATCTGCACTTCAGAAGACTGTACCCCCAATTTGTCACGCCCTGTTCTTCAAGAGCCCAGCATAGCTACATCCCCTGAACAGGGCTGGCAGATCACACCAGGACAAGAGAGAAGCAGCTGTGTTTTGTTGAGTTGAACAGCCTCTGTTTATTCTTAACAAAACAAAACCATTCTGAACTTTGAAGGAATTCCCTTGCAGGCTCTGAATGGATTAGGTTCCATTATCTTTTCATGTTTCAGTTAATTGGTAGAGATTTTCTATTTGCAAAACTTTACAGTACCCTTTTACTACTCATAGTGTGTCTTCTGCAATCAAGCATGAAAAGTATGCGTATATGCCAAATTAAGGGGTCGCTTTATAGAAAGAAATTACTGTCAGTTCAATGGAGTTATCAAAAACAAATTTCAAGGACTTTGCAGTTTTGTTACTTGCTTACAGAAGTTGTCATACAAAGTCTTTAAACCACTGTCCTCATTGTCCCTTCCAATTGCTTATTCTGGCTACTTATTCTCACAATTATTTGCACTCCATCAGGCAAATAGTTTTCCTTTTGAATAAGGGTTACTATAGTGTTACCAATTCTCAGGATTTTGTCATGAGTCTCATGATAATTATTCTGCTTAAAGCCCCAGGTCCTGGAGGATATGTGATGATTTCAGTCTTCATTCTTAAAGACAAAGTAAGCTTCTAGGCAAGGGTGAAAGTAAAATGGAGCTCTTACCGGTATGGGGACAGCTATCCCCCTACCTCCCCAGAATGGGCGGGGTCTCGGGCAGAAGGGCCAGGGCTGGGTTCAGTGTCCTTCAGCCAGACCATCTGCACTGCCTGGCCCACGTCGCCTGGGGTTCCAGCGGCGATGTAAAGGGCCTGGGGAGTCTGATTCAGCAAAGCACTTACACATGCGTAACTTTAAGCATGGGGACAGTCAATATGACTTCTCACATATATAAATTTAAAGTGCTTAAGCACTTTGCTGAATTGGGACCAGAGTAGGCCAATAAAGGTAACCTTTGTAGTATTCATATCAAAGATCATTTAATTATCTAAGTATCTTATGTGCATACAAGACCCAAATATAGAATGGTGAACTGATTATTAATCCAGTATCATTCAGTGTTCCAGGAAACAAATTCACACACATGAGCACTGAAGTCAATGGAAAGACTGCCTTTGACTTCAATGGGCTTCCTTAGGGAAAACTGGCATTGGATTTTAAGGCGGATACTTTGAGCTCATACTGTCTGTGAACAGTTTTTCCCTGTGAGAATATAAATGTGGCCTTTCTAATGCTGTGAGGATTAGAGAGACCTTAAGGTGATCACCAGAGAGAGAGAGAGAGAGAGCCTGAGAACTGGTTTTGGGCAGCTTTATTGTAGGTTATACGAACCAAACAGAATACAGAGGTGACATGAATTCCTGGAACAGTTACTAGGTAATCACTAGCTGTAATGTTCATGTCTTGACGTTATATCCTATGGAAACGGTTTCTCTTTCATGTGGACTGTTGTAAGATGTACAAAGAAACTGGCATCTCGGAATGGCTATGAATCATTTCTGCAGGTTTAATTTGTTTGTTTGAGCCAGCTGCTCCCTCTTTCATTCTCCTGCTCCTTGTGAACACAAGTACATTTTTTTCTGGTATGTTTTATCCAAAGATACGCTAAATTTGAAGGGGAGGAAGGTGCTCTTGTGTGTGATTTTAATGTAGATTAAAGTGGCAATAGGTGACTTTTTTTCTCATTCTGAACCTTCCCGAAGGTATATTATTATTGCAGGGAGGTAATGAAACTGTTTACCCACATTAGTTGGGAGCAAAAGAAATTAACCTTGACCTTAAGGTTATGGCACACACAAAAAAAAGGTGTCTGTTTTTGTGCTCTTGTCTCAAAGGGCCATGTTCTGTGGCAGATGGTGCATTGACCTCTGTCTGTTTAAATAGTAGAAGATAATTAATAGCTTATATGGAAAGCATTCAAGTTAATGGCTTATTCTTGTTCGCAAAGAACTTAATGGAGTATATGGAAGAATTTGCTCACTAGTGGGGCTCCGTTGCAGCTTGAGATGAAAAAGTCTTTTATTTATTAATACCCAAGGTGCCTGGATAGTTCAGAGGATTAGTAATGTGGTGTGGAGAATTTAACCTCTAGATCACCTATTCAAAAGTAGACCACGTGAGTTCTGACAGCCATTGATGTCTGAGGGTGTTCAGAGATCTGTGAGAAACTAACCGGTGGTCTGTCTGGTGAAATTGCTGGTGGGGAAGTCTTCACGTTACCAAAAATAAACCAACCTGTAACTCACCTCATTTGGCACTAATTGGCTCCTTGTTGGGTGTCTCAGCAGAGAGACTAAAGACTCAATGGGTTGTGGAGTTTAAGCTTCCCTTTCCCCATTAGAGGCAGTCCTTATAGGCCAAAGTGGATGATGTTGGGACTAATGGGAAAGCTGGCACTGCTGCTGCCCATGCCGTACTTGTGCATGAGTGTGTTTGCGGTAGAGCGGTATGGCCCATATGGGGCATATGAATGGTAATAAGGACAGAATATCCTTCCTTGGCTTTTGATTTCATTGTGTTGAGGTAAAACACTTACAGGTCCTCGTAAACATGGTGTGTCATTTATTACAGGAACTGAGAGCAGAGTGGACAGTGACCAACAAACCAGGTTACTCGGGCTGGGTTTGTTTTTTTTATTTATGCTGGATATAATACTTCTGTTCATTTGACATGACTCACAAACGTGATGATTACCGCGTTGGCAAAACTGTAACAAAAGTGCATTATTTTCCATCTTAAAACAGGGCTTAATTGAAGAGCTCATGAAAATTAGATGACTAATTGGTTTCTTTTCTCTGAGTTTTTTAAATGAAGCTTCCTTTTTTTGCTCTGGTACAGTGGTGCTAATGGCACATCATCTTTTGTTTGATGTTCTTCATTCTTGTATCGATGCCTTGTCAGATCATTTTTATATTGGTTTTTCTATCATAAAAGGTGAATGATAAATGAACATCTATATACCTGGGGGAGCGTTGTAAAGTGGTTAGGGCAGGAAACTGAGTCAGGAATTCTGGGTTTTCTTTGTGAACTTGCTGTGATCTCTTAAGCAGCTTATTTTGAGTGGCCAACGTTAGACATCCAAATCCTGATTTTCAGTTATTCTGAAAATAATTGGATGCTTCTGAAACTTGTTTAAACTTTTATGTGCCTCGTGAGTATTTATTCATCAGTAATTTGTGAAGCACTTTACAGGGTTTGAGTGTAAGGAATTTTTTTAAGGCCAAAGTATTATTTTGATCTCCTGAGGTTGGGATTTTCAAAGAAGCCTTACAGGAATTTGAATTCAAAGGGAGTTGGGTGCCTGCTTCTTTTAAAGCCTCTTTGAAAATCCCAGCATAAAGATGAAACTCCTCCACCTAGCAAAACCTACAGCAGACAAGGATTTGTAGTATAAAAATGTCTCACACCTGGTGAGACAGTGTGTGGGGGGAAGGAGGTGATTCTCTAGGTTATTATTATTTGTATTACCGTAGCTCACAGAAGTCCTAGTCATGGAATAGGAGCCAATTGTGCTAGGTGCTGTATAAAACTGAACAAAAAGATAGTCCCTGTGCCAAAGAGCTTACAGTCTAAGAATAAGACTGGAGACAAATGGTGGATACAGACAGATGGAAGAGTACAAGTAAACACTGGCACAATATTGTTCAGCATGACAGGCTGTCATCTTAGCACACACCAGCTGTGTAACTGTTATCAAGGGGTTTTTTGTAGGCACCTTGGTAACAGAGTTCTAAGGGTTTTGAAAGTTTATAATGAGTTCAGATTGCAGATGTTTATCTGGAGCTCCTCAAAAGCATGAGGGGCAGTACGAGCAAAAGCATGAAGATGCTGGTTTGAAAACAGATGCTATGCGATTATTTTACTGATAAGATTGTTTTTCTTCGAGTGATGATCCCTATATGGATTCCAAACATGAGTGTGCATATGCACTGGAGCAAGATCATTTCCGTCCTGATAGATCACCAGGTGGAAGGATATCAGGGGATACACTGGCCCTACAGTAGAGACTTGAACTGGTAATTCCAGCTCTTCTCAAAATTCGCATGAACAAATAGTGAAGACTCAGGAAGCTCAGTCTGTTTAATTTATCAAAGAGAAGGTTCAGGGTTGACTTGATCAGTCTATAAGAACTAATGTGGGGAACAGAAATCTGTGCTCTTCAATAGAGGGCTCTTCAGTCTAGTAAACAAAACTAGTCTACCAAGACCCAATGGCTGGAAGTTGAAGCTAGACAAATTCAAAAATGAAATATGATTCAGCTTTTTAATAGTGAGGATAGTTGTGCTTTGGAATAATTTACCAAGGGTTGACAGTGATGGAGAATACACACCGCAATTTAAAAATCAATATTGGATGTTTTTCTGAAAGATATTCTCTAGTTCAAATAGGAATTAATTCCGTCATGTTCTATGGGCTCTGTTATACAGGAGATCAGACTAGATGATCACAATGATCCTTTCTGTCTTTCTGATCAGTTAATCTCTGACTTTGCATTTTCCATGTAATTATTTGAGTGCTTTACAAATGTAAATGAATTAAGCATCAAAGCCCTCCTGAAAGGTATGTATATATTAGTATCCGCATTCTGAGATGTGGAAAGTATACCATGGAGCAAGGAATCCCAGATCTCCTGACTTGCAGTGCTGTGTTGTAACCACAAGACAATAATTCCTTTCCTTCCAACATGCACCTCCATGCACACTTGAATAGATGGTGCTATTCCTTAAATGCAGTCAGAATCTGTAGAGACTTGCTCCATAAATTTAAGTTGTAGTGAAGAGAACCTCAAACACTTAATGGGAAGAGGAATGGACCCACTTCTTTTTTTAATGGTGCCTTTTCCTTTTTGGTGCCTTTTTCATAGCAGCACTTTTCTTCCCATGGCACCTGTATATACAGTTTGCACTGATGTCATCTGTCTGTTTTAGGCTGTTGGCTTTAGTAAATCAGCCCAACACCAGAGCTGGGCAGAATGAAACTATGTTGGAAGGGTTCCCATCCAAAGAAATCTAATTTTAAAATGAGCTGGAGCAGTTTCCAATTCAACTTAACAGTGGGAATCAATCTTCAGGCAACAAAATGGTTATGAGAATATTGGCTTCCAAAGCAAACAAATTTTGCAGTTGATTTGGCCTAATGTTAAGAACCAGGCTAGTAAAATTTAATATATGGATGCAGGAATTGCTTTGCACAGACGTGTTTGGAAGTAAAACCCAGAGCCAGTGTTCAGTAAAGTAGTTCTTCTGAGTCTGATCTTGCTTGGTATTGAGCAACGCCCTCAGCTGTGACTTTGATAGGATGCTACTGTGGCTGGCTGAACCTCTTGCAGGAGGAACTCCTCAGTAGTCTGGAGGTTCAGTCCCATGGAAGCCAAGACCCTGGTAGGAATGAGAATGATCCCCAACACACTCAACATGATGAACTTTTTCTCTTCCTCCAAACCAGCCTTTCAAGACAGCTCTTCTGTTTTGAAAGGCCCTGGCACCTTTTAACCTTGTAACTTTACGTAGAGCTGATGAAAGGTTTTATATGTATACTTATGGGCAGACTTTCAAAAGATCTCTGCAAGATCTCTGCAATTGGGGCCAGATTCTCAGAAGCATGTAGGATGTTTGAAGCAGAGCTATTTGGAAAATCTGGTCACAATGGGTATGTCTACATTGTAATTAAAGATCTGTGGCATGGCTGCAGCTGGCCCAAGTCAACAGGCTTGAGCTGTGGGGCTAAACATTGCGGTGTAGATGTTCAGGCTCGGGCTGGAGCCCAGGTTCTGAAATTCCATGACGGGGAGAGTCTCGAAATCTGGGCTCCAGCCAAGTCTGAATGTCTACACTGCATTTTTAGTTCTGCAGTCCGAGTCCTGCAAACCCGAGTCCGTTGACCTGGGCTCTGAGACTCGGTGCTATTTTTTTTTTATTGCGGTGTAGACATAAGCAATAAGAGCTGCAGGGTGCTGAGTGCGCAGAAACCTGGCTCAGGAGATCTTTCAATAATTGGGCCTCATGTGAACCACTTCTTCCCCCTCCCCCCACATTATAATTTCTACTGAATAGTTACAAATTCCATTGATATAACTCACTGTTAAGGTAATACATTTATTTTTCTTATTTTTATCTTTCAGTGCATAATAGACTTAGCTGCTGTTAGTTAAATACCTCCATTAACTTACCCTTCTCTGACTCATTATGTGCTGGTTTTGTTCTCTCACTTACACTTCAAAATCTTACTTTCTGAAATGTCAAACACACTTTGGTAAAATTTCATTTTATTCTGGCATTTAATTGCGTTCAGCTTTGCATCTTCTCCAGGGAAAATAATGAGTTTGTCTTAAATCCATTCCTTGTTTGAAGATACAGTTTCCCAGATTGGGTGATAATTAACTCTGCTTTTAAATAATCTCTTCTCAATTAAATTTTCTCTGGATTATATAGGTCCAGTCTAGTTTCTTAGTCATAACCCGTTTTTAGAGGCAAAGGATAATCTGAAGTATATAGCAATCATCAGCTGATATTTCAAGATCACATCAAATGTAACCAAGTTTGGTTTCTTGAAAATAGTGGCCCTGCAATTCATCAGTGGCTGATTAGGTCTCTGTCTAGACACACATTATGTTTGGATGGATTTCTGCCGTGCTAGGTCAAGAAACTGCCATTTAATCAATTTATCACTGTAGTCCTTTTCGTATGATATTTTCTTTCCAGGCTCCTCTGGCTCAGAAAAATGAATCTCGAGTCTTCTATAATTAGTCTTGATGCTTCCTATGCTCAATTTAATCACTTACCATGATTTCTTTGCTCTGACCTCTCCATTTTTTAATTTTTTTAGGTTTTTATGTGCAACTAAAATCAAGTTCATTAAGGACTTTCTAAAAATACCAATCTATACTTTTAAAGAGTCCAAAGGGTGTTAGGTATGCCTCTCCCATGGACAGTGGGAGATAGGTACCTCCATCCTTGAAAATTCCCACCTTAATAATTACCATCTTTTTATACTTTAAAACCATCCTAATTCACCTGGAATGCGAGCTGGGTGCCTAACTCCCTTAGTCCATTAAAATATTTCAAAGTAATTATATTTTGCAAATTAACAGGTTTTCTGGCTTCTAGTCCACTGCTTTGTCTACTAGACTCTGCTGCCTCCTATTGCTTCACTTCAATAAAATGTTCAGTTGTGACTCTGTGCTTTCAAATTTTAAGCCTAGCTAGAGGCTGAGGGGTGAATTCCATCTCATTCAGCCTCTGCTTAGCTCCCCAAGCAAATCTTGATCACAGGCCAAGATTTTCAAAAGTGGCTAACAGCCATGGGTGTCCTGACACATCTTAAAGGGGCTTACTTGATTTTTCAAAAGGTGCTGAGCATCGTCCCTGTGAAAATCAGGTCCCTTTAAGGTGTCTCAGGTTGAATGTGCAAAATCACTAGTTACTTTTGGAAAATCATGGTCATATATGGTGACAAGATGTCCTGATTTTATAGAGACAGTCCCGATTTTGGGGTCTTTTTCTTATATAGGCTCCTATTACCCCTCACCTCTGTCCTTATTTTTCACATTTGCTGTCTGGTCACCCTATGGTCATAGCACATAAGGTAACTGCAGCTATGGTCCTCTGTTCACAGCTCTCCCTGTCTTCCACATGAATGATTAACCAATTATAACATATCTTTATAACAATTATGTTTGGCTGAATGATGCCGCTGCAGTGGTGGTGGTGCAGGGTGTGTGTGTGAGTGTAAGGGGCAGGGTTTGAAGGAAACAAGCTTATTAATTTTGGGGTTGGATTTTTGTTATGATAATTTTGTGGTGATGCAGGCTGTAGGTGCTGGGTTGACATCTCTAAAGAGTGAACTCATTTGCAGAAGCAGGGCATCAAGGGCATTGAGCAGTACAGCTTCACCAGTGTACCTCATCTGTATCAGCCACCTCTAGGAGTAAAAGAAATTCATTCTCCAAAGCCCATTCACTCCTTGTGTTCTCAGCTGAGACTGCAAATAAGGAAGCCAGTTAATGCTAAATGCAGTGGTGTTTTTGTAATGAGAAGTCGATTCAGACCACTATCTCATTTCATGTATGTTTCTAAATATCCACTAAAAGTTAATCGTTTTGGGTTGTTGTTGACATGAGCTAGATTGGAACTACCAACGTAGAGGGCTGTGCATTCCATTACCCAAATCCCTCAGCCATCCGTTGCTTTGAAGATAGAATTCCCGCATTCTGCTCATGGCTCTTTTCTAAGCCATTTATCTAACTGAAGCAGAGTTCTACTGCTTTAAGATGGTCCCTTCTGGTTCCTTAGCAGAACAACATTGGAAACTTGATAGGGTTGGGGTTTTCAATATGCTTTTCATGCTTATAAGCCACAAAGGTAATAAATTCTAAAGGCCACAGCATACCATGGGACTGCAACCTAATCATTGTTACTATATGAAGTCTCAAAATAGAGGCCCACATTTATTATTCTTTTTGCAGTACAAAAAGTAAACAGGCAAACAAGCAAGTGGCAATTTGATTTCTGCAATGCAGCCTGCCACTAAAGTTGCTTATTGATTTAATACACCCTAATTAAATTTGAAGAGCCATTAGTCAATTTTGCCACCAATACACTAAAGTTTTACTCTGAATATTGCAGCTAATTCAATTAAAATTCTGCAGAGGATGATGAATTCTCAGCTAGGTAACTGACAAAATGTAATTATTAGTCATTTAAAATATAACTGACTTTAAAATGCCTGAGAAATTCACCTCATCTGTGCTCCATATGCCACAAATGCAGACTGATGTGTTGTCTTCCCAATGACCCTTAAGACAGACTGAGGTGTCCAGCTGTTGCTACTGGGAATTTTCACACCATCTGAGCGAAGCATTTGGATTTGTCTCACTGTAGCAGTCAATTTATTCTAGATCAGCCCTAACTGCTTTAAATTGCAACCATATATCACTTCCACCTAAACATATAGCAAAGTTTTAGCACGTTAAGGAAGGATGAGTTTGTCTGACCCCTGGATTTAAAAAACTCCCAATAACTATAGCAGCTTGAAAATGCTGAGGCTGAATAACCTGGGCTAGGATCTGACAGCCTGTGTCTGGAAGCTTTGCTGTTTGAGTCATTCAGAGACACTGATGCCTTTAACAACACAAGGGACTTCTCAAATTCTTTCCCGGCTTTAGCACATTGAAAGTTTTGTCGCACTGGTGGGGCTAGATTTTTGACTGAGCTCAGGGCTGCATTTTCCTGTGCTCAGAGCCCAAAACTGCAGCTAGATTTCAAAAATTGCTCAGCCCCCAATGCAGTGAGCTTCTTTGAAAATCTGGCCTAGATGATGGGTGCTCAGGCAAAACTGCTCCTGATTGTCAGGGAGATTTTGCCTGTGTCATGACTGAGCCCAAAGTCTCTGCGTGATCAGGGAAAAATGGAGACATGCGATAGACTGTTGGAGTTCACTGATAAATGTGGTGTGGGAGGTATATACTGGAATTATCCATTTTGACATCATCTCTTGTGGTCATTACGGTCAATGATAACTAGAAGTAAAGCCATGAAAATAGAAGCAAAATCTCCATCTCACCAGGACAGCAAATTATATGTTCGACATTTAATACAAAGGCAGGTCGGACCAATCATACTTAGCTGTAATTGGCGGTAACACACTGTATCTGCAGCTGAGCGTTGTTCAAGCAAAAACATCATATTTCTGCCTTCCCTTTTCTTTCAAATTATATGCAATCCACTCTTCACAATGGGGAGCCCCAATGAGTGCTACAGGCAAGGGACAGAAATCTCATCAAGCTCCAATAATATGTTTTCCTAAGGCCACCTTTTGCTTTCTATTTCTTCTTATTCTTTTTGCATTCTCTTCCAACTTTCCTTCCTCAGTGGCTCTTCCACCCTACTGACCAGAAAGCTACATGATGCTTTGGCACAGAGAAAATAGAATAATATGTCCTCTCTGTCACACACACACACGTCCTATGGGATTTACACCTTCCTCTGAAGTGCCTTGAATTAGCCGCTCTTGGACATAAGATGCAGGGTTAGAGATCGCCCAATCTCATATGGTAATTCCTGTGAGAACAGAGAGGGAAGAAGGAAGGTTTCTGAGGGGCTAGCCTCTGTTTTATTCCCTGTGTTTATGCCATGTTCAGCGGGAGAGAGATCCTGGGTCCTGCATGTTTCTTCACTTCCTTTATTGCTCTCCTCTTCCTCACACCCTCATTAAACCTGCTGCCTGCCTGCCTGCCCCTGTCTCCCTGTTGGTTGGAAATACTGTCTTAGGCCATTCCTCTAGTATTCTCCTTTTGGGATATCCAAGGGCATTTAGCTCAGGATTTACACCAAGGCTTGGTCTACACTGCAGTGTTTTGCTGGCAGAACTATGTCTGTGTGTGTGTATGTGTGGGGGAAATCACATGCCCTAGCTGACAGAGTTACGCTGGCAAAACCCTTGGTGTAGATGCAACGATACTAACAGAAGAGGGCTTTTGTCAGTATAGTTGCTGTCGTTCAGGGAGATGGTGTAGCTATGCCAGCACACGCTATTCCTTTTGTCAGCACACACTGTGGCTATAACTACACTAGAGAGTTAGTGCAGACGCCCTAAGTCACTGGGAGAGAGCTCTCCCATCAACTTAATTAATCCACCCCCAATGAGTGGTAGTAGCTATGTCAATGGGAGAAGCTCTCCTGGCACTTAGGTGGGTGTAACTTAAATCACTCAGGGTGGCTTATTCACACCCCTGAGTGACATACGTTATTGTCACATTGTCTGATATGTGGCTCACATTGGAGAGTGCCAAACATAGGTCAGACTGTCAGAGAACAGGGCAGACAGCTCTGCTGGGCAGCATCACAGTTTTATCGACCTAAGCTGTATTGTGTGTCTCCACTAGGATGCTCAGCTGATATTGTTATATCAGCAAAAGTTCTGTAGGTAGGCAAACTGTCAGATATTAGACCAAAGTCTTTGACTAAAGTTGTTCCTTCTCTAGTGACCTTCAGAGAGGATTCAAGTACTGCCGCTGCTCATGCTGCATCCTACAAGAAAGGCATTGGAATTAATATATGCTAATGACACTATAAAACCCCTGGCCTGTAGCTGGCCTGAGGGTGAGTTTTATGTTACACCCAGACCCAGATCATCTTGATTACAGTGTGTAGTGTTATCTGTTAATCCATTGGGCTGTATATTAGTTGTCTGTTTTTTGAAATATGGCTGAGCAATACCTCAAGATTAAATCGTGAAAATTTGTCATCTTAAATTTTCACAGTGATTTTATCATGACGGTGTTGTTGTTTTTTTTTGAAAAGTCAATGGAACTAATTTATATTTTTAGCTTAAAGGTCTCATTTAAGGAATACTTAGGTGCGGTCTGTATGTGTGAGCATCATTAACCTGTCACCTCCCTAAGTGCTTATAAATTGAGACATCTATCATTCTGTCAGCTGTGTGTCAAGACCACTTAAACACTATCTGCCTATCATCCTGAAGGTTTTTTCCCCACCATGAATACTGAAGCAGAACTCCCAAACTTTGTGATTCTCTGAGCTAGTAGATTTGAAATAGCATGAAAGACAACTGGCTGCACTAGAGAAGAAATTAGACAAGGGTATACAATGAATCATGCTGAAATCTCAATGCATCATGAAATTTTCTGGAGAGAGTATTTTGTATGCTGACAAAAACATGATCAGGCTTCACTCCATTAATTTACAGCATTACTGAGACTGCAACAAGCAATTGGCGGAGTCTGATCAAGTAATTAATTGTACTTGTGAACAGTATGTCTACCTTTTTTATTTGCTCATCTCCGTGGTATCGGAGCACCAGTGTATTTACATACCATCACTCTGAAAGTTACTGTCTTGCCTGCCTCCTTGAACAATACTGTTAGTGGAAGAGTAGGCTTGTGGTTGAGGCACTGGACTGGGATTCAGGAGGTCTGGTTCGATTGGTGGCTCTGCCACAGACTTCTTTTGTCACCTTGGGCAAGTCAATTAGAGCTTGTCTGTGCTGTCCAGCAGCTCAGACTACAAGGGTAGGAATAGTACAATGCACAGAAGTGCAATGCTGTAAGTCTCCTGTGTGGACACTGTGAGCGTGTCTACACTACAGTGTAACTGATGTCAGTCAGAGGGGTGACCTAAGCGACATGAGTTACACTGACATAAGCACTGGACTGGACAGCGCAATGTCAGCGGGAGAGCTGTTCCCACCGATAGAGCTACCGCTGCTCATGGGGCTGGAGTAGTTAAGCTGATGGGAGAGCTCTCACCCGTCGGCTTAGTGCAACTACGTTAGAGAGTTTACAGCAGTGCAGCCATGCTCCTGTAAACTCTCTAGTGTAGCCGTAACCTAAAAGGCTCCTAGTTCTCGTTAATTTAGTCCTCTTCAAACTTCAGTCCTCTTCACGCTGCTATTCCCCCGTCACAGTCCAAACTGCAGGCCTGTGAGGACATAGCCTGATTCTCTCTGGGCCTTACTTCCCTATCTGTAAAATGATGATATTCCCTTCTCTGTACCCTTTGCATATCTTGTCTATTGAGATTAAACTCTTGTGAAGGGAGGGATTGTCCTTAAGGTTTGTACAAAGCCTTGGGCAATGGGTTCCTGACATCCTCTGAAACCTGTAGTGCTCCATAATGCGATAGGGTGGGGCTGGGGTTGATGTAATGCTCTGTTTTGCATATTTCAGTCATTACAGTTGCACATCTGTTCCGGGAGGCAGGGTTTCTACAGTGATGGGAAAACTCCCTATGTCACTCTACGGAATGGTGGCAGAGCCACGGTACTACAGATGTGCTACCGTGGCACCCGTATTGTAAACTTAGCTTCAGTTATGCAATTCCCACTGACTTTTTATATAACAAATTCCATTATGCTCTTTTAAATAAAATGCAGAGGGATTGCTCTCCAAAGACGGGATTATGGCAGGTGGAAAATAAAATTGTGTTCAATCCCTGCCATATGCTGTGATTTTTAAAAAGGGTGGTCTTTGTAACTCCCTCCCCCTGCCCAGTTTTTTTCCCATGCTTTTTGATCAAAAGTATGATGGTTCCATTGAGCTGTGATTTCTTCCTCTCCATTGTCCTATCTTTGGATCTCAGTTTTTTCCCCACCATTATGTACAAAGAGCCTGTTTTATGTGTGGACTGGTGCAGGTATAAGTGATGACAGGGACAATTTCCAATTGCCTCTGCGAGCTGCCACATCTGGTTCCCTGCCAGAGATGATATCTGCAAGGCACTGAACAAAATCAGAAGACTAAAATAATTTTTTTTGAGCGAGATTGATTTTGAATTGCATCTGTGGAGTGAGCTAATTAGACTTTTTTCTATTTCCCTCCAGTTCAAAACAAGCCTGTTTTATATAAGCCTCCAGGAAAAGCAATCTGCTTGCAATTGCAGCACATACTCAGTAGGTCCTCGCTCTCACCACCAGCGGAGCAAAATTCTGGTTTTTGTTACAACAGTGCAAATTTGGAGTTGCTCCACTGAAGTCACTGGATTTACATCAGTGTCTAACTGAGAGTGGAATCTGGCCTAGTGACTTCAGTTAGGGTGACCAGACAGCAAGTGTGAAAAATAGGGACGGGGTGGGGGGTAATAGGAGCTGATATTTAAAAAAAAAAAACCCCAAATATCGGGACTGTCCCTATAAAATCAGGACATCTGGTCACCCTGAGTTCAGTAGAGTTGCACAGGGTGTAAACCAAGGCAGAATTTGGGACTCTGGATTCTGCAGAAGTGAAAATACATTCAGTACACATGCAAAAGGGTAACATTCACAAGCTCCTGTTCCGTACTTAAATTGCCACCTAACAGCACTGGGATTTAGGATTGCGTGTGTTGTAATGCTTGGAATTCCTGTTGTCAATAGTGTTGTGTGTGCACATAGCACATTACAGAATAAAGAAACTGGGAACAAGGTTTCCAAAAGTGACTAGAGTTTTAGATGCTACAGCTTTTGGGTGCCCAGTTGAAGACACATTTCAGGGCCCTGATTTTTCAGAGTGCTGACCACGCAGAAAAATTAGGCCCCTTTAAGTTATCTCATGTTGCGTGTCCAAAATCACTAGTCACTTAAAAATTTTTTGCCACAACTCTCTGCCCCAAATAGATTAAGATTTCAGTTTTCTATTATGTGACATGATGCAGGGAGAAATGACATCAGGCAAGGAGGGAAAATATGTTACAAAATAAATGATTGAGGTGTTAACGGATTCACTGAGGAAACATTGTTTTAATCTCTCCCTGTAGATAAAGGTTCAGAAGTAGATGCGCAAGACAGAATAGTCAGTATTTGGTTGTTCATAGAACATCAGCACTTTTTAACTGTCTGCTGGGTGGCAATTTTGCTTTAGCTTTCCACCAACTTAAGAGCCCATCCAGTTAAGTGTTCTGAAAAGACTAAGAGGGTCGGAAGTGATAGGCTGCAGGAGATCTTTGAATACTGGCCGTTCTAGCTGTTTCTCAACTTTTCAACTAGATTGCTGCTAAATATGACTCTTAAGTATAGCGCGAGAGATGTTTATATAAAATAGTTCCTAACTGAGCTAAAGACAAAGAAGCCCCTTTTAACAAATAAACCTTCTATTGCATCTCATGGGATGAAATTCACTTGTACGTAAGGGCCAGAATAAGGCCTACATACTTCTTCATTCCTACTTAAGCACTCCTTTTAAGGGTTTAAGTGGTGCATCAGGGTAGTGCTTGCCCTTTGTACAGTGGTGAATTATACCTGGGTGAGGAAAACCCCAAAGAGCTGACAGACAGCAATTTGTTAATTGCAAAGTACAGCAGCACAAAAAATCCAGGTTTAGGGACAGGTTTTTATAACAAGCTCATCATCTTGAGTGTGTAATGCATTTCCCCTCTCCCTCCTCATTTTGCAGTCAGTTTCTACTAGTGTATGCAGTCTGTCAGAATTAGGGCATTAGTTGTTTCTCACAGCAGGTCAAACAGATCATTAGTACAGTAGTGTTTATTTTCCAGGAAATATTTCCAGTGAGTTTGGAGATGACTCAGTTCCAGCCCTGTACAGCCAGTCACTTCAGCAAGGCTCTTAAGCACATGGTGAATGTGAATGTTATGTCTACTACATTGTCTCATAGTTTGGACTGTGAGGGTGTGAATAGCAGTGTATGCCACCAGCTAGGAACCTTTTGATGTGTGGCTGCAGTGTCCATATGGCGGAGTTATGGCATGCCACTGCTATTCACACTCCCCTCCTCCCCCAGTACAAACTGTGGGACAGCGTGTAGACAAAATCTTCTCTGTTTGTGAAAAGTGTCGGGCTGACAGATCTGGAAACCAATGAGCAAACAGAAGAGGTTAAAGTGTAACCTAGACCTCCTAGGATTAGCTGGGTGTGTCTCACTTAATTATTTGCCTGCTATTGCAAGGGGCCTCAAGCACTGATGCACCTTGGTCCCTCCTATTCTCTGGCTGTGGCACGAGTCTAGTCTCCTGTGGGCTGTAACGCTTTGATTTCATTTTGGTGGCTGGGTTTTGTGTGTGGGTTCTCTGGGTGAAATTGGTGGCCTATGATACACAGGAGGTCAGACTAGATGATCTGGTGGTCCCCTCTGGCTTTAAAATCTACAACTTGGTGCTTCCTCCATACTGAATTGTCACATTAGCAATATAACCTCTGTGGAGGGATCACTTCTAGGGGTGAGTAACTCAGTCCATAATCCCTCTGCTAAGACAGATGCCAGTTGCAATATAAACACCAGCCCAGCAGGACCTGAAGCCAAACCACCATCTCATTTCACATAGGCCAGAGTGAAGCTATCTGATGCCAGTTAATTTTCGTCACTACCCACCTGACAATGAATTGGAGCCTGAGCAATGCAGGTTTTGCACTGTCCGCACCGGCACTATATCATCGGAAGACGCTCTCCTGCCAACATAGTGTTCCTCTTCTCGCCGAGGTGGAGTAATTATACCGATGGGCCAGCGCTCTCCCATCGGCATCCAGCGTCTTCACCAGACGCGCTCCAGCGGCACAGCCGTGGCAGTGACGCTGCGCTGAGGTAGCGCTGTCGTATAGACTTGCCTTCCGTTCCTGAGGCAAATCACTTAAAACAAACATATTCCCCCCCTGCCCATGTTATGGCTCGTGCCCCAGTATTTTTCTGGAGCTCTGCTGGGCAAAGCCTTGCTCTTGCAAACGTGCGTCACCTCTTTTGCTGTAACTGCTGTGTCTGTCAGTGCATTAAGAATTCTTCAGTGGCTTCTGAACTTCTCCCCTCAGCATAGTTAATCCACCTCTGCAAGAGAGAGTAGCTATGTCGATGGGAGAAGCTGTCCTGTCAACATAGCGTGGTTTACACCGGGGGTCAATGTAACTACGTTGCTCAGGGGCTTGGATTTTTCACACCCTGAGCGATGTAGTTATACTGATGTGTGTTTATAGTATAGAACTAGCCTAAGTCTCTGCAGCCTTTTGGCTCTTTATTTTTAACACAGTGGCTTTTGTTTCTTTCTCTTTCCCTACACACCCCTGTTTCCCTCTTCACATTAATTGTGTCTACAGTGAATCAGTATTTGGTATAAACAAGCCACTTGATTTTTTTTCAGGTGATATGTGACTCCCCACCCCCCTTTATCTCTTCCCAGAGTCAAATAATTAAAGGGTGTTTGTATATAACTGACGGTGTAGTTTATGCTGCCATTAATTTTATTGCCATTACATCTGCTGTTGCCAAACGATTTGAAGAATAGCAAACAGAATATTTGGCTTATGCAGCAAGTAGGGAAGGGAGAGGACAGATACATTTTGGAATGCTACTGCCTATTACGTTATCAGATGGCTGATGTGAACAACAGACATACTCATACCAGCAGGTTCTAGAGATAAATAATGAATTGGATTCCTGCTGTTCTTTACGTGCAGATCATAATTGACGGCATCTTCCCTCAGCGCAGGTTACTGGTGCTGTTCTGCAGATGCTATCTTCTTATTTTTTAAATATTGTTTTATTTATGTTCTAAAGTAGAGATCAGCATAGGAAATGTAGAAAACTTAAATTGATTGGCGCATGAGAAAATATTACATCTTATGATTTTAAAAATGGTCCCCTAAGGCCCTGACTCTGCAATGAATCCCTCAGCTAGCTCCCCTCTTCTTTATGCTCTGTTAAAGGCCAGTTCAGCACCCACTGAAATCAGTTCCATATAGGATTTTTCATTAGTAGAGATCAAAAGGCTTTACAAAGGAAAGTCAGTATTATTATCCTGATATCACAGATGAGGAAATGAAAGGACACAGATGACTTGCCCAAGATCACATAACATGTCAGTGGCAGGGCTTGGAATAGAATCTGGGTTCTCTGACTCCCAGCGCAGTTCCCTATCTCTTGGGCCATGCGGTCTCTTTTCCCTCTTCTCCTTCAAGCTTTGATGCAATTCTGTTCCTATCAGTTTAACATTGATCATGGAGAGATGAGAAAAGAAAACGTAGACCTTGAAAACACCGTTCAATTTAATCTCTAAATCTAACCACAACATCTCTCAGCATTCTTACCAGGAGAGGAAAAAAACTGAATTATGAAATGCAAAATAAATAGTTTTACCCCAATGGTATTTTGATTTAAAATGTAAACTAGAGTCAGATCGCTAGCACAGACAGACTGCAAAACTGATTGCCACCCCAGAAGCTGATGTTCCAAGGCCCAAAGAAGTCTGTTGTATTACTAATTCTGTGGCTTTTCATACTTGGCTCTGTCCTTTGAAGCTACTCACAAGAATCATGCGACCTAAGGGAATAGCAAAATGTAAGCACAAGAAACCAGAAGAATTCTGCTAAACACCTGATGACGACTCTGGAGTACGGTTTCTGCAAAGCTTGCTGCATGCATAATGACTACATTGCTCTGAAAAGCGACTATGTAAAAATTGCAGCCTTCCCCTGTGTATTTTCTGAGTCCTATCTGCTTACTTTAGTGACTAAATAGGCTTTACCTTTGCTAGTGCTGCAGAGCCAATGCAGTTCTGGGAGAGTGAGATAGATTTATTCTAAGTTTTGACTGCAGAATCTCTGTGGTTGGTGATGTGACCCAGAAAGATTCCAGCTCATCTTTTCAGATGTGGAGCTGGGTAGGCAGCACCAGCAGACATAATGTGGAAATTATTGCCAAATGAACATGGGAACCCATGATGCTATTTTTCATTACTTTTCAGAGCAGAAATCTCACGTGGACTTTGATTTTGGAAAGTACTTAAGCACGTGCCAAATTTCACCAAGCGAGCAGTCCTGTTGACTTGGTGAGATTACTTATATGCTAAAGTAGCTTCCAGAATCAGGCTCTTTAAGTGTAGCATAAATTTCAGTCATTTCACTAGTCTTGTCTTGGTCACAGATCTGAACAAGCGCATTCTGCTGATCACACACGAGGATGGCTCTGAGCAGGGCTGCCTGGGGGGCGGCAAGTGGGGCAATATGCCCCGGGCCCCTCAGAGGCCCTATGAGCCCTGGCCCAGCACGGGTTTGGGTCTTTGGCAGCATTTCAGAGCGACTGAAGGGCCTCCCGCCACTGAAATGCCACCGAAGACCCAGACTGCTGCAGGGTGAGTACAAGCGCTGCAGCTCCCCCGCTTTACCCCAGGCCCCCTGAATCCTCTGAGTGGCCTTGGCTCTGAGGGGAATCCAAACCTCTGTGTGCGTTACGCTTCCTAGAGCCTCAGCAGGCTGCAGCACTGCTTCCTCCCATAGCACACTCTGGCTCATTGCCTCAGCACTGGCTACCTGTTCTCAGAAATGGGGCTCCTCAGCTCCCCTGCTTTAGTCCTAGGACGAGGACTGACCCTCGTCCTAGGGTTAACACAACCCTTTCCTAGAACTCCTCCTGAAAAGTGTGAAGCTTCTGGTTACAGTTATAAAATAGTCTCTCTCTCTCTCTCTCTCACACTCTCACACACACACACACACACACACACTCACACACACACTCTCACCTTGCACAGCCTAACACCTTTGTGCTTCTTTATACTTAAACATGTAAAGCACAGGAGAGTACAGATCAGACACAACAATAAACACTAAATTAAGTCCCTGCCACAGTTTCCCCACCGCTCTGCGGAATTCTTTGGGGTGGTGTCTGAGTCCCTTGGGTTGTCCAGAGTCCTTGGACCCATCTGGGCTCAGAAAAGTGGGCCACCAGATCATCTGGTCTGACTTCCTGTCTATCACAGGGTGTCAACACTGTCCAGCACCTGTGCACTAAATCTAACAACCAAATTGGACCAAAGTATTACAGCCCTTATAACATTAAATAGTTATGGGCCAGAGGCAGAGAATAGAAGGGACTGAGATGTCTAAGGCTCCTGCAATGGCAGGCAAATGGTTAAGTGAGATATACCCAATAATCCCAGCAGGTGACCTGCACTTATGATTGCCACCTTTCTAATGGCTGGTAACTGGACTCCCGAGGTCTTGCCCTCTGCTTTGCCTCTTCCCCCAGCCTGTCCCTGCTCCATGGCTTCCCTCGAGGCCCCAACCCTTTTCCACCTCTTCCCCTACAAGCCCTGCCACTGCTCCACCTCTTCCCCTACAATAAAAAAAAAAAATGACATCAGGACTTGTCAAATAGCACTCAGAGACACTTGCTAAAACCCAAACTGTCCTGGTGAAAACTGGATGGGTGGCAACCCTACCTGCATCCTCCCACTGCAGAGGAAGAGGCCACTGATAATCTGACCTAGGGGAAAATTCCTTCATGACCCTATATATGGTGACTGGTTAGACCGGGGTAGGCAACCTGTGACACTTGTGCTGAAGGCGGCACGCAAGTTTATTATCAGTGTCACTCACACTGCTTGGGTCCTGGTCACAAGTCTAGAGGAGCTCTGCATTTTAATTTAATTTTAAATGAAGCTTCTTAAACATTTTAAAAACCTTACTTACTTTACATATAACAATATATTATAATAGACTTCTAGAAAGAGACTTTCTAAAAAGGTTAAAATGTACTACTGGCAAGTGAAACCTTAAATTAGAGTGAATAAATGAAGACTTGGCACACCACTTCTGAAAGGTTGCCGACCCCTGGGTTAAACCCTCAGCACCTGAGCAAGAACCAGCCAGCCAAGCACCTGAGAGAGACTGCTCGGTGCCACCTCAAGTCCCTGGCCCTCCCTGTCCAGCGTCCCATCTCCAGCTGTGGCCATCTCTAATGCTTCAGAGGAAGGAGGGGAAAAAAATCCCTAAACAAACCCAACCCACCACTACCTCTGAATACACTGGAGAAAAAAAAAATCCCTTCTTAACTCGTGCAAGTGACCAGCTGAAGCCCTGAGGCTTGTGTGTAGTCCCCTGAGTATGGGTAATACAATCTATCCCTCTGAATCTGACTGACCAGATCTGATTGAGCCTATATATCTTGGTTCACTTTCTTGTGAAGCATCCCCCAGCAGAACTCTAGGTAAGAAGGTAATGATGGTAGCATCAGGTTTCAGTTGTAAGACTTGTATGTTGTCACATTCTTTTGGGCCCAAACTTTACATGGAGTATAAAATTGCCAGTTGTGTGGTGCAATCTAATGATGTTTTTGAGACCTATAAATCTGTTAGGAACATCTAGCCTTTCACAGATGCCTTTGGTTACTTTATAATCACAATAAAGCAGAGAAATGGTAGCTTTCTGTGATATAACTGAACCTTAAGGAGTTGTGAACAATTGGCTGTACTTTATGCCTCATAATTTTAAGTGCTTTCCAGTCTTGAGCTAACTGAGGCCTTGTCTTCAACTTAGGGTGACCAGACAGCAAGTGTGAAAAATTGGAATGGGGGTTTGGAGGAGTAATAGGAGCCTATATAAGAAAAAGACCCCAAAATTGTGACTATCCCTATAAAACCGGGACATCTGGTCACCCTACTTCAATTTCATGCTAACCACAGGGTAAGACATCATGGGTTAGTCAACCTGTGGTAGCCTGGCCCACAAGAGCACAACCACACTTACTGTGCTGTCACTCCCTGCATCTATACTGGTGTTGTATCAGGCCGTGACCAGCATTACAGCTATCTGGGAGTGTGTGTCAAGATTCATAGTACAACAACTCACTGAATAGCTGTCACAGGGTGGCTGGCCCCTGTGATTAAAGCAAGTCCACCTCCTTGTGCCAGGGACATAGCACCAATGTGGACAGCCAAAGTAGTTAATGAAGATGCTATCTACGCCAACGGGAGAGTTTCCCCCATCAGTGTAGGTATGCCATCTCTCTGCGAGGTGGTAATTCATGTCAGTGGGAGAAGCCTTCCTGTCAGCGTGGCGCTGTCTACACTGGGAGTTGGGTTGGTACAGCTGTGTCGCCCAGGGTGTTATACCAACATGAACTGATAGTGCAAACAAAGCCTGAGAGTAATCTGCAAATGGGTGGGGGGAGGGAAGAAGACTTGGCATGCAGGGTCTGACATCTAAAGTAAGGATATGTCTATGTGGCAAATGAAGGTGTGATTGTAATATGGGTAGGCATACTTGTGAGTTTCACTATTGGCATTGTTCTGCTGTATCAAACATGGGAGGTATAGGAGGCGGAAGAAACTTCGAGCACGCAAACTCAAGAGTGCAAGCAGGTGCTGAGCTGAGACTGATTGATGAGCTACTTCCAGTCAGGGGTCAGAGCACAGGTAGACTGCAAGATAGTATGCAGGAATGGGTGCCCAGGGGATTAAGAGGAAAGGATTTGGAGGACCATTGCATCTAGATTGTTGTGATTGCCAGTGGTTGCACGTTTTCACTACAGCTAACTCAGGGTCTGCACTATAGCCACACTGTGCAGCACTGACAGAAGTGTGTGCATGTGGGAACATAGAGTGTGCTAATGAGAAATCCTGTGGTTACATCTTCAGTGAAGACAAGACCTGAGGTCTCTTTCCAAGGGCCCAAAGATAAGAATCCCATTGATTTAAGTAAGTTTTGAACTGGACCCTAATTCTTTAGGACCAAATTTTCAAAAAAGCACTGGGCCAGATTTGCAAAAGCTCAGCACCCATAATCAGGGGCCAGGTTTTCAAAAGATCCCAGCTCCCTTGTAGGCATCTGAATACGGGCCAGACTTTCAAAAGCATTCAGCACCCAGCAGCTCCCATTGTAGCAGTTCAGCCCAGGGGAAAATGAACGTGTTGCCCAGTAGTAAATTTGTGCATGGTCAGTTATCTTCATTCTAATACATGTTTGTTTTCCCCCCCCCATGTGATGTGACATGAGCTTTTAGAATTTTCTCATCAGCATAAAATTAAATTCCTTGAACCACCATGAAGTCAAGCCAGTTGTGCTGATTATTTTTTATGGAAATGTAATTATTTTTAAATTAATTATGTAGATCTTTGATCAAAGGCAGTGAAGTAAAATGAAAGGATGCAGTTAAATATGCTGTTTCTCCTAACTTCCTTTGGGGGAAATAGAATTGTACTTCCATTAAGAGAACCCTGTTCTCTCTCTCTCTCTCTCTCTCTCTCTCTCTCTCTCTCTCTCTCTCTCTCTCACATTTATGTGCACATATAACCCACTGGTGAGTGTGTTACAAGTCAGTATCAGGGATGCTTTATATTTATTATAGATGATTGCTGCTGGAATGTGAGACTCCATAAACATCTCGCCACTCTGTGGAATAGTTTGCTGTAAGTGAGAAAATTACAGTGCTGCTTAAAAATATTCCCAGCACGGATAAAAGTGCGAAAGGCTTCTGATCCAGAACTCTTCTCACCTCTCATCCCCCTAAGAAAGAATTAAACGTCAAGGATGTGTCTGGAACCTGTACGAGAGCAGGCATTGATTAGAACTTTGGGAGTGGAAGGTGTAATGCAATGACACATTTTTAGTATTTGTCTTCATTGCAGATGATACTGTAGCCTGAGGCAAGGTTAGTGGCTCCTCAGAAAATGTCTTTTTGTAAAAAGAAAAATTAATTTAGATCCCAGGAAATGAACTGGCATTCAGATCATAGCTTCATCCCAGTTCTGCTGGCTAAAGTCAATTTTCCTACCATTCTCTATTTTCTTTTCATTTCTGGGGCTTTCATTGTTATACCCGCTAAGCTGACAAAGTGCTTTCATTCACAATTTCATACGTTTTTACATAAATACATGGAGGACTCTCCTGTCAAGAAATAACACTGAATGGAAACATGATGCAGGTTTTGAGTTGACTAAATCTAGTGACTTGAGAGCGAGCCAGAGGTGCTGGAATTAGAGGTGGTGGTGGGGGTGCTGCTGCACCCCCTGGCTTGAAGTAGTTTCTATCATATACAGGGTTTACAGTTTGGTTCAATGGCTCTTAGTATCCCCACTATGCAAATTGTTTCAGCACCTTTGGCGTGAGCAGCCAATTTTTAGTCTGTTTTTCAGTTTTCAATTTGTACTCCCCCCCCGCTTTTCTTTTTCCTTTCCCCTCCCTCTAGTTCATTGGCCAAATGGAAATAGTTTTTTAAAAGGCGGGAAAAAGGAAAACAGCATTGATTTTTTTTCATTCAAAATTTGTATAAAAATTTTTCACTTTTAAAACATTTGTTTTAAAAAAAAAAAGTTTCTTTTTGAAAGCTGCAGAACAAAAATGAGTTTGAAAGCCTTTGTGAAAGCTATTTTCTATTGTTCATCCAGCTCTGTTGTTCAGGATTGGACAATTTATATGCAGTGTAATTTTAAGGCATCTTTATCCTCCCTCCATGATTAATATTTAGTAAACCAGTACTTGGGAATATAAGCACCTGGTGAGCAGAGTTACCCGCACCATGAGCTGTAGCTGTTAGAGGAAATTCTGTTCCTGAATTCCTTTGTTATTTAATGGACGTCTTGTATTTTTGTATGCAGTGTTGTTGTAGGGTCCCAGGATATTAGAGGGACAAGAGAGTGAAGTAATACCTTTCACTGGATAAACTTCACAAGCTTGTTTCTCTCACCAACAGAAGCTGGTCCAATAAAAGATATTAATCTCACCCAGCTTGCCTCTAGAATATCCTGGGACCAACATGGCTACAACAACACTGCCTACAACATTATTGGTTGGTAAGAGAGACAAGCTTGGGAAGTTGGTCCAGTAAACGATATTACCTTACCTCCTTGTCTTTCGTGTATTTTTGTTGCATTTTGAACTCAAGTGATTTGAAACATTTGACTTTGCTCATGATATAGAGGCTCAGTCCTTGTTGGCTGAGCTTTCAAAGGCCTTATGCTCAACATGACTCAATTTCTGTCTCCGTCGTGTGATAACTTTTGAACACTGTATCTGATTGATTCCAAAATTTCAGAAAATGTTCTAGACAGCAATGACCAAAACTCTACTGATTTTTAGGAAAGTTAGGGGGAATGGAACCCATGAAGCCTCTGCCAGCTTTTTAGGACAGCCAGAACCTCAGCCTTGAACACCTCCAGATCAAACTGAGTGATGACATCCCTTACTGCCTTGCTGCATAACAATAGCCCATCTCATTTCTGCCTGTTCTCCTAGGGTGTAACATATTAACATCTTGAATGATTTAACTCCCAGACAGAAAAATAATGGTGGTGAGAGGAGAAAGGTAGTGAAATGGGGGGCATATACACAACCTCTGGCCTGGGATGGGCTAGAGAATGGGGGAGCCTGCTGTGGGGGAAGGAGTGAATAGAGCACACACAACCCCTGGTTTAGGGAGGAATTGGGGGATGCTGGTAGGGGCTCTGTGTGCCCAGGGCTGCCGACGGTGGGGGGAGAGTGGGGCAATTTGCCCTGGGCCCCACAGGGGTCCCCACAAGAATATAGTATTCTATAGTATTGCAACTTTTTTTTATGGAAGGTGCCTCCGAAATTGCATTGCCCCAGGCCCCCTGAATCCTCTGGGCGGCCCTGTGTGTGCCTCCCTCCCCTTATGTATGAGGAATCCTGGTGAAGGAGATCTGTGGAGTGGGGGAACAGGGAACACTCCAGAGCCCTTGCTGTGGGGGGAATGAGTGCATGGGGGAAGATGGAATGGGATGCACACAGAGCCATTAGTATGGGATGGAGAATGGGGGGTTGAACAAAACCCTGGGCAAGGGGGATGGCTGGGGAGAAGTGCAGGGGGTCCCTGAAATACAGGGGGATGGGAGCATGGCACACGGAGGTTGAGAGAGGGAATGGAGTTATTCAAGGAGCCCCTGGTGTGGGCAACAAGCATGGGCCTATGCAAGCCACAAAGTGAGCAATGACCTAGTTTTTAACAGCCACATTCCTGAAGATTTCAGAAGCCCTTCCACGGATAGTGACTGATGGCTCACGTCAACAATTACTCCTTTGCCTACTAGCTACTGCAGATAGCATTTTCTCCCCAGTAAGCTACAAGGAGATAACATTTGTGACCAAGCTCTTTGGCGATGCTGCAATCCACCAAATGCCCTGAGGAGGTGTTGATAAGTGAAGGAGATTGAATATGAAGATTGAAAAGAGCTTAATTCAAACAATTTTCTTGCCTCAAATGTCAGATGCCAAGAGACTTTCATTGCTTGCCATTTCAGCATGAAAAATGCAGTGTCAGCTTTTTATTGCTGTAAATTAGAGGGCCTGTCACTTGTTCTTTTCAGCATGCTCTGTGCTGCAGAGCTATTTAAAAGCTGAGGTGTTGGCTGTGGTAACTTGAGAACCTGTGACAAAAAAGAAAGGGGTGACTGTGCTGGTGTTCTCAGTTGGTCCATCCATCAGTGGTAAAAGGCATGGATTCCTTTTTGTTATGGGGCTGATCCTCAAGGCATTCACTCTCTTTGGCTCTCTAATTATACTAGTGCAACAGCAAAATCTATTTAATATACGTTAGCTGCAGAAGAGTACCTGCTGGGAGCTAACTCAGCATCCTGTCACTCAACTCCCCGCCAGTTTATATTAATTGAACTCTCATTGAAAGACAGGCAGTTGGCAGAGGAGGCCAATTAAGTGAATGAAGATAAAGCTGAGGAGCTAATTGGGTAGCATTATCCCTAGCAGCCAAGACCCTATAAGAAAACAAGGAAGGGCTGGAGGAGAGTAGGGAACCTGAAGGAAGGCAGAGGTAGGTAGGTCTGGCTGCTGCTACCACCCTGCCTTTCCCTGGAAGCATGTGGGGAAGCTGGCTTGTGGTTGGAAATATCATTGTAATATAAGAGGGGCGCCTTCTCACTGTGTATGTATATATGGCCCCTAGCCCAGTAGACCATTGATTTCAGTTGGACCGTTAGGCACTATTACAATACAGACAATCATTAGTAATTATTAGAGGTGGTCAGAATTTTTTGAAACACCAATTGAAATTTTTTTGTAGCATTGACAAGAGTCTTCAAAAAGTCATAATTCTGACAAAAAAAAATTTTCAAACTGCTTCTTGAAATTATAATATGCAGTTGGCAGCTGCCCCAGAAATGGCTCTTTCTCTTGTACAGGCTATAGAATACTAGGTCTGCCAAATGGGTAATCACCAAAAAGTCTGTAGGTCCTAGGAGAAAGTACCAGATTATGTAAAAGAGAAACTGTAATTGCTGTTGTCTCTGGGAACTCATCCACAATTTTCCACTGGCTTTAGATGCAAGGAGCTGTGGTTTATATCGCTGACATGATATTTTTCTTGGCCTATGACGGTTAAAATATTTGTCTGTAATTGATGCTTGTTGGGTGTTGGCATTTATAATTAATTTTGGTTGGTTGATGCTTGATAAATTAGCAGTTTTTGATAGTGGAGGTCATCTTTGCCGTTAAAGACACGATAAGGCAGACTGGTGAAGCATTTAATCTGTAATAAACTGAAAGAATGATATGGTGATAAACCAGCTGGAGTCGATCAGCAGGATTTAAATTTGAGACAATGAGATTTGAAGGGCTTCATAGTAGTTCATGCTGTATGGTTCCACGTTAGATCTGGTGTCACCTCTCTACTGGTCTGGATTCGGTACACTCACTGCTATAGCACAGGTTCAGTTCTTGGTCAGAGAAGCTATGAATCAACTTACCAACCCCTCTAATACTGACACTCAGGAAATTCAGCTAGAGAATGTCTTATCTTAGTCCTTGATCTAACTCCCAGCAAAGTCAACAGGAATCTTTCCATTAACTTCAGTGGGGGCAGGTCTACACTTCAGATTTACATTGGCACAGTTGCACTGTTAAGCTTTGAACAGGTGCTCTTGATATACTTCTACAAGTGGATTTTAGTGATGTGTATTTAGTAAGTTTCTCAAGTCAGACAGACACAGAGGAGCATTAATTAGACCCAAGACTGACAAGTTGATGACACAAGTAACCAAATTAAGTAATATACTTTCCTGGCCCTTCAAAAGCTTTTGCTACTACATGATGAATAATTCCGTTGAGTAAGACTGAATTTCTTTTATAACTAATAAATAAATAATCTATTCCCATTCTGAAGGATAAAAGGAATATGAAAGATTCAAGTGTGTATTCTCTAAGGTCCACTCAGTTTTTGTACTGATATAACTATGTTGGTTTTGGGTGTGATTTTTTTTTAAACTGATAGAGCTTCTGCCAGTATGCGCCCTATTGTGAACAGAATTATTCTATGATAAAGGTCCCTTATACCAGTATAGCTTATTCTATACTGCTTCAACTATGCCAGTATGTAGATAAGGCCTAAGCGTTTTGTCACTTGTTGAAGAGAGAATTTGTTTCTGCCATATGCAGCTATTTAAACTATGGATTTTTCTTTTAAAATGCTATTTAACAAGTCCATCTACTATGATCCTGTCTCTTACTGAGACCAGGTTTGTCTCTCCAGAGTAATGCCTGCAGCTATTTAAAAAAAAAAAAAATAATGTGCATCCAAAAGTTGACATTTGCTTTTACTCTTCAAACAGGGGTTTTATAAAGGTATAAAACTGTGAGAAATCCAATGTGCAGAATCCATAAATTGAATCAAGCAGAAAAGTGTCCAGTAAATGACCAAAAAATCTGTGCACCAAATGCTGCAAAACCAAAAACTGCATAGAAGTACTCTGTAGTGCTCAATATTGTTTGCAAATATTTACTGTTACCACAAAGTGGTAACTGAGACTATTGTGGAAACAAGGAAGGACTTCTTTTGTGAATGAGAATTTGCAGCTTCAGTTATGAACAGAATGACTGGAAGGGTCTTGGTTCATTGACTATTTTTCTTCAAAGGATCATAGCAGTTAGAGATAGAATAGAGGACTAGACTGAGTCCATCATTGTTCAAGAGCATGATGTAGTCCCCTGGTAAAGGTTGTACCAGATATAAACTGAGACTACACTTGAAGTTCATATAACAGGAAATGGAAATGACGCCTGACATTATGAGGATATTAGAGTTTCCAGGGACATAGGCCTGTGTGGCTTATTATTTCCATAAGACTATTTGAAACACTGAAAACTATATATTATATTGTACACAGCACTGAGGGTAGGTTTGCTAACTAGGCTTTAAAGTGTGTGTGTGTGTTAGAAAGGTTAATACAGTGTGGGCAGTATGTGTTCACAGGGACTATGGGGCAGTGATGGAAGACCTAAGTTTTAGTCCCAGCTCTTTCACTAATCATGGACAAGTCAGTTCCCCTCTTTGTGCCTTAAGGTACATCTACCTTGGAGCTGGAGGGTGTAATTTCCAGCTTGGGTAGATGTACTGTACTAGCTTTGGTTGAGCTAACATGATAAAAATAGCATAGCCTACCTAGTGTCTCGGACAGGATTGTCCTCTGGTGGCTAGCCCACGCCATCACCCATGCTGCCCCAGCTACAATGTTGTTTTTAGCACACTAGCTTGATCAAAGCTAGTGCCTGTACATCTACCCAAGCAGGAAATTATGCCTTCAGCTGCGGTGTAGCTGTACCTTTAGTGGTTCTTATTGGTAAAATGGTGATGATGATGATGTTTTTCCTTTGTGAAGTGCTTTGAGATCCATGGATGCAAAGTGTCTCATAATTCCCCAGTCCTGCAATGAAAACTACATGTGTGGACCCCTGCACCGACATGGAGCCCCACTAAAGTCAATGTGGTGCACCAGTTACATCCATGGGGCTGTGTGTGGGGGTAGGGGTCTGTCTATGTGGAAGAAGTTGCAGAACTGGAGCCTAGCAGATCATTGCCATTAAGATTTCCTTGTCCTAGTTTTGCAACATTTAGACCAAAAGGAATAATCCCTTGGTTTACAACTTTCAGCCCATAAATGATTCAAATGGTCATTCTGTAAAAATAAGTAAAGGAGATTGTAACCAATTTATAAACCATCAATTTGTGTGGCGGATAATTTTTTTTCCACGAGGTGACGCTACAAACAAACTAAATGAACTTCTGGGTAGCAAAACTACCTGTGATCCCTTGTTATGAAAAAGAATCTGGCAAATGGAGTAGTATTTGATGAAAAAGTAGATTCATTTCCCAACATCATTCTGCATTCTGAGCTGTTCCCATTGAAGTCAATGGGAACTGTGTAAATCGGTGGCAAATTGTCGCCCATTGTGATATGCACACCATAGTATATGAGAAACAGTAAAGAGCTTGACTCATGTAAACAAGGCTCATTTCACTTTCTTATTTTCTTAGCAGGTGAAGAATCTGCGGTTTGCTCGTCTGGATTTCTCCAGGAAAAGCAACGTGAGTCAAGGTTCTTTCCTTTTTTTGTATTCTGTGCTGTGTGACAAACTAGAGATAACAGAAAACAGGGCTACATTAAACATTGACCAGTTTTAAGTCTATTTTTATGCTGTTGAAATGTTAGGTCTGGGAAAATTGGAGGAGTAGTTGTCTGACATTTAACTAGGATGATAAAAATTATTAATCAAGTTACTGTAGCTTTTAATTTTTTAATGTGTTAAGCAATGTTTTGTACCCACGGTTAGAATTGTGGGGCTCTAGAGTAATTGGAAAGTCGAGGTGTTGCCATGTTTCAAGGCATGTCTTTGTTGGGACAATACAGGTTAATTCTGTTCAGAATGATCATATAGTTCAAAATGATCCCTATTCAGTCTTCCATGCTCTGCTGACTCTTATATCTTATAGAGATGTAAGATATGTTGCTGTTTCAGATGTGGGTTCCTGCCCGAGACAGGGCTGGTCAGACAATGGTGCCAAACCTGTGATTGTGAGGCATCTTCATGTCATGGCGTCCCACCCCATCAGGGACAGGCTTAAATACCAGCCTGGTGTTGGTTGCTCATGTTCTGGTGGTGCTAGCTGTGAAGAGTGAGTTATGGTGGACAGCTCTGAGTTCCTTGGAGAATTGGGATGGTCTCACCTTCTGCCACTGCCCTGGCTGGGAAACACTGAGATTTTCCTCTCTTTTTGTTCACTAGGAAATCTCTGTAACTCTGTCCACCAATGCACACTGCAGGTCTGGACATATTAACCAACCCTTCCACCCTGAAAGTAATATCTCACCCAGCATAGGTGTCTGGGGCTGGTACCAGGGGAGAAGGCTGCTCACGGAAAACCAGAATCTGGGCATTGCTCCATCTCCTATAGTCCACACTGGTAGCATCTAGGGTCTGTAAGGAAGCTTCAGTGGCACTTGAGAGAATTCTTCTGATGCAGGAGCAACATAGAGCTGATATGGTGCAGCTCTACTCTGCCTGCCCTTGAGGTTTCCAGCAAAGGATCTGGCCCATTGTGTTTCATTGTTTTCCCCTAAACATTGCAGTCTGCAAGAATATCCAGTATATTAAAATATTCTTTATCATTGGTTAATAGAAAGCATATGTTATCAGCTTTATGTGAACATATTTCTCTTGACAGATTTGTTGTTATAAACAGCTAGTAACAGCACAGCAGATGGCAAAGAACCGCATGATTTCTTATGGGAGTGTGGCAATGGAAATACAGTTTTCTTCAGGGATTGAGACCATCTTACACTTTTTTATGTATAGTTAGTTTTCTCAGTGACAGTTTTACTCTGAATTCCTCTTGAATAAATGTATCAAGAAATTAGGGATGGGTGGATAAAATAAGAACTGACCTAAATTTTGATCCAAACTTGAACCGAATCTGAACTTTAAGAAACTAAGGAACAGCTAAGTTATTTTTCTCCCTTATGGGTTGGTTGGTTAACTATGTATATATGTAAAGACTTGAGCTGGTATTTTCAAAGCTGCCATGGGATTTGGATACCCAGTTCCCTAAATTTCTGAAATGGCTTTGAACATCTTGACCTTACTGTGTACATACTTGTTCTACTTCCCATTCAGATCCTTGTTTTTTCTACAGCGTGAACTTCCAATCTGATGCACTTCGAGTGCAGTGATCAGTTTGGCTGTATCCCCAGCCTGACTGTGAAACTCCTTCTGAGAGACCTTTGTAAACTACTGGTGAATGTATTACAGGTCTCTCTCTGTCCCCAAGCCACAGAGGATATGACTCTTTTACAGCTCCAGCAAGAAAGCCTGATACCTCTTAGCTCCAGCTGCAGTAGCTCATACTTTTATCTTTGGAAGTCCCTAGTTCAACCCCCAATGTGTTGGTCAAGATGGCAGCCATCAAGCCTGGATATTGACTGCAAGGTTACGAAATATAATAGTTTGTTAACTGTTAATTTATCATGTCACATTTGATTTACTTCTGTGAGTTGGCAACTTTATAATTTGCCAATTCCTTTTCTCAGCCATGGATAACTACTTGGTACTTTTATGTCAACCCTACTTCATTTTAATTGTTGTGGGTCATGAATTTTGCTAACAATTGCAGAAGTATTAGCATAGTTTTTAATGAGCTGGTGCGCAGTCCAGCAACTGTCCTGCCAAATGATGCTTACTAGTTCCTGCTGATTTTTATAATGAGACTTTATATCTTTTAAACAAGAAAATCTTTTTATCTTAAGACAGATTGAACTTCTTTTAATTTGCTGCTAATACAATTATCTAATAATCTATGACTCGATTGCAGCAAGCTATTTAAGCACACACTTAAATCTCAGCCAAGGGAACTATTCAGAATTACTGCTGTACACCTTATTCTACTTTTGGAAACTATGGAAGGCCTGCAAATGCATGTGATTAATTTTCTGCAATGACCTGAATGGTAAATAATTAGGGCCTGAATATGTATAACCTCTATTCCTCTATAGGATGCTGACCATGGATATAGGGTGGTAACACTCTACTACTGCTGCTAACTAATGGAGTTACTTCTTGAGCTCAAGTGGTAAAAGTCTTTTCTGAGTGGCTACAGTTCAAGCCCTGCTAATGACCTATGCGAGAAGTCTTTCAGTTTTCCTCAAATACACTGATCATTAAGATCTGCTTCCAAAGCAGAAACAACTAATTTTATCAAAGTCTCTAGCTAAGATCATATGATATTTGCGGCTGGAAATCAGCTTGATTTTTTTCCAGTGCAGACTAACTCCAAGTCAGCAATTGCAATTCCTGCATATATCTTTAAAATGTAGTTATTGCAACAAGTTGGATTGTTCATAGAAAAAGAGTAAGAATCCTCCTGTGACTTGCCTTTTTTATTAAACTTAATTTTCTTGATAATCTGTGACTATAATCTTCTCATTTAAGATGTTGGCTCTGATTCTCCACTCCGGATCAGTCTGGAAGCAAATGGAGTAAAACCATTGTAAACGACAGTAAAAAAGCCTTAGTGTTGATGGAAAGGGACAATGATGCTAGTGAACATGTTGGCCAAGCATTGTGAATCTTAAACTTGGAATAAATACAGAGTTGTTGAAAGTAAAATAAAACAACCCCTTGAAACATTGAACATGCAGGTCTGTCTTGGCAAAGTTGGTTCTTTTCCTTTCACATTTAAAGTTTTTTAATTGAATCGCTTTGCTGTCCCAGGATAGAGCACACTCCACTTACTCAGGAAATCTGATTAACTGGGAAGTCTCCCAGGGAGCTGATTTAAGCCAGTGATTGTTAATAGCAATGTCTGCTGCTTAAGCAGATGGTAATTTTGCCTAATTGAGGTTCCTTTTGGTGACTCAGTGGTTCTCAGAACTTTTGTGCATGTCAGTGTCGTGCTGGTGCTGTCTGATTGCTAACCTAGCTGCAGCTTTCAGTCCTTCCATTGCTGTGATACTGTGAACAGCTTCACTATTGCTAGTTCTTGGTTATTTTGCTTCTTCCATTCCATATAAATGTACTTGGTCCCTCCCAGGTACCACTGCTGCTGACACTGAACAGATTGCAGGCTTAGGCTCTATCCAGAGATCAAATCTGATACAGTGCCCCATTCAAGTCAATGGCAGTCTATTCATTGACTTTAATTGGCTTTTGATTAGGGCACCTTGATGCTTTTTCTGTACTCCATGGGACTGGTCTTGTAACTTGATGGGCTTGTAGCATTTCTATATCTCTTTGAACAGCAGTAGGACTATCCACCTGCAATTCCTCAGAATGGAAATGAAAAGGTTTGGGCACCAAGGTATCTGAAATAAGAGGATTCTGCAGCACTGTGGGTGATACACGGTGGTCATAATTATTCCTGAATCACTGAAGAGTAAGTCCAGTGCCATTCACGGTATGCCTGATAAGATTGTTACACATCTACTTTGTTTCTCTGTTGATAGCAATCTTGCCTTATCCAGAAGGTCCAAAACCCTAAATCCAGATATAACAATGGCCCTGTACATTAGTCTGTGTGTGCTGGAGTTTGGGCAAAGTGTACTGTTAAGTGTGCCATCCTTTTTGATAAGATGCAGCACCAAGGCCCCTTCTACTCATCTGTTTTGTCTATCCAAGTTTAAAAATCCATGGCACACTTTAAGGTGAATAATCCTATGTCCCAGTCATCATTGCCTCAGTAATAATGCTTATTATTTGCATAGCACTTGATCATCATGAATACTACTTCAACTTTGCAACAGCCCTTTGAATTGGATAAGTATAGTTGTCCTCCTTTTTCTGATTGGGAAGCAGAGACCAGAAAGCTACAGAGCTTGGATTAGAGCTCCAGAGTAGGGCTGGTTGAAAAATATCTAATTTCAAAATTTTTTCATTAGGCAAAAAGGAAAAAAATGTTCCATGAAAGTTTCAGTGAAAAAAAAAGTTCATTTTTTCCAAACAGTCCTACTCCAGAGATCTTGGCTATACAGTCCTGTGCTCACACTGCACAGCTAAACTATTCAATGCTATATATCAGGCTACTGCTCAGTGCATAATGGTGGTTCTGTTTGGCTATAGTCCCAGCTTGCAATGCAATTACCTGAATTCATTACCGAGGTCTTCAGTGAAGCTGCATCAGTGGAGCCGAGAGCAGAATTTGTCCTCATTATCTCCAACACGTATCTTTCAATAGTTCTGTTGGTAATGAAGCAGAGATCAGGAGCTAAGCTTTGCAGATTTGTGGCTGGGAGAATATACAAGAATATATGGCCACTGAAAGTGGCACATTAGCTGTGTTTCTAACCAGTCTTACTAGCCAGGCACTAGTTAAACATGCAAACTGGTGATGCTTTATAAAGCTAAATGATAATAATCTTGGCATGCATAGTCGTTATTGTAGCACGTGATAATGTTACTTGGTACTAAGCTGAGTTTATGCAACACACATTGAATTTTAAGGACCGATCTACATTAGGAAAAAAGATGCTCTGAGAATACGTGCCTTATAGTGATAGACTCAGAAAGCTCAATTTATTTAGCTTAATAAAAAGAGGTTAAGTGGTGACTTGATTACAGCATGTAAGTATATACATGGGGGAATAAATGTTTAATAATGGGCTCTTCAGTCTAACAGAGAAATGCGCAACACAATTCAGTGGCTGGAATATGAAACTAGATGAATTCAGACTGGAAATAAGGTCAGTATTTTTAACAGTGAGGGTAATTAACCATTGGAACAATTTACCAAGGGTCACGGTGGATTCTCCATTGCTGACAATTTTTAAATCAAGATTGGCTGTTTTTCTAAAAGATACGCACTAGGAATTATTTAAGGGAAGTTGGATAACCTGTCTATACAGGAGGTCAGTGATCACAATGGTCCCTTCTGGCCATGGAATCAACAGACCTCAACCAGCTAATATGTATTAAAAGTGCAGTTTCCCCTGTCTAGGCTAGGATTGTAAAATGTGTTACAATGCATCTTTCCTCCCTAGTATATTCATGCCCTAACAGGACAATGAAAGAAATTATCAAGCCCTGAGCACACTTGACATTCCAGCATTGCAGATAATATGAGAAACGTACGGAACTGTGTAATAGCTGGCATCTGCTGTCCTGCCCACTCATTTTTATTTCTGCGTATTGGTCTGCTATCGATCCTCTGCTTGGTATGGGATTCTAGCACACAGATTGGAAACTGGCAGCTTGAAACCCTGATAATTATCATATCAGATCTTCTATAAGACAGGCCTGGATAGGTTTACTGGCATTATTTCACCTGGCAGATCAGATCTGAGATGGCTGGGGCACCTGTGTAGCCAGACAGGTCTTTTCTGGCATGTATACAAGTATTGTGTGGTTCAGTGGTGCAGTATCATCCATAGTAATGTTTCGGGGGGGCTTTTATTTTGGTCCTGTTACTTGAGTTCACGGACAGGGAAGAAAACGAATGCTTTGAGAAGTCATAATTTTTTGTTGATGTTGATAAAGAAATCAATTCTTCATTGTTTTTTGTAATAGGCAATAAACTGTTATTTTTAGTCAACAGGGTACTAGCCTGCAGCAGTATTCTTTCCCAGTAATATACAGGCTTTTCTACGGAGAGCTTTGAACAAACAAAAACAGGCAGAAAAATCATCTTTGAAACTAAGAAATAAGGAAATGGTCAGAAGAACTGCTGACTTTCACCTTCACTCATTCACACGTAGGTGCTATTAAAGAGGGAGTAAAAACACTATTTCTATTTTTGCTTAAATTTTAAAAAGTGAGGGAAAATAACTAATGTTTGCTCAACAAAATCAGTTGCAAAAAAATCCCCCAGTAACAAATATAGGATTTATAAAAGCTGGAGATAATTTATTTCTCTGAATCCCCATCTTTGATTAAGACAGCCTGGAGATGCTGTTGCAGAACTACCTAAATACAGATTAAAATTCATTTTCCTGTGTTTTAGGAGTTCCCCATTAGCATCAAGTGAAATAACACAAGCCCACTGACCCGTTTGTTTGGGGAAGCCGCAAGGACTGATCACTTCTCATGACCATGCTGTCTGTAGAGTTAAAGCTGGTTATGAATTTTTCACCAATATTTTTGAATGAAAAAATGGCTTTTGACGTAATAGAAACTTCCCCTCCCCAAAAAGACTGGGTTTTAGTTGCTGAACATGGGGGATGGAGTGAGGAATTAGCTACTGTTTTGGCAAAAATGTGAAAAAAATCAAAGATATTAACAGAACTGAACAAAATTCATATTCATGAAAAACTGTTGTGGGGAAAAGAGAAAATATATTTCACATCCAGCTCTATAGAAACTAGAATTTGAATAAGTTCATGAGGCTTAGGTGTCAAGCAGGTCTTTTTAGCCATCCTTTACAGCTAGAGCATGACACAACAATCTGCTGGGAGTAAGCAAGCGGCAGTGCATAGCTGCAACATCTGAGGAGCTAGGCCAGAGAATGAACTGCATCTCTGAGAATCAGAATTTATTCCCTGGTTCTTTCCCCTCCTCATCTTGCTGCCAGGAGCAGATTAGGTCCTCTTCTATTATACCCATATTTAAGATGTGAAAATGTAGCAAGACTCTCACTGAAAATGATCAGGAGACCTAAGTTCCTGGAAATGACATCTGTTAACTGCCTGCTTGCCAACTCCTCTTGTTTCAGTTTATATCCATGTTATCACTGATGGACAACAATTGCCCCTAGCCTGAAGAGGGCACTGAATATGCATAACTTTACTCATGGGAATAGTTCCATCAATGATTCAGTATCTGAGTCCAAGGTTGTACAATTGTCCTTTAAAAAGTTGCTGATTGCCTTACATAATTAAAATTCCCTTCTGTAAGTATTCCCTATTCTGGACTCATGGGGAAGACAGAGGTAAATGAATCTATATAAAGCACACTTGGCAAGATTTTAAGGTGGCCAAGGTAAATCTACTCTTCTGTAGGAGTTTTAGCTTGTTTAACCTAGGTGACCCATCTCACATTGTATATTGGTGAGTCATGGTAGATGAGGTAATATCTATGATTGGACCAACTTCTGTTGGAGAGGGAAACAAGCTTTCGAGATTACACAGAGTCTAAGTCCTATTCTCCCCCCCCCCTTGCTGTATTATACATAAGTATGATGGCATCTGTGGCCTTGTTTTGTGTCTATTTTAAGTATTTAGATGGCCCCCAACACCTTGGCATCCAAGATGATCAGTATCTTTCATGCACTTATCCCAACAACAACCCTGTGAGGTAGGGCAGTGCTATTGTCTCCATTTTAAAGATGAGGAACAGAGGCACGGAGAGACTTGCCCAAGGTCATACAGGATGTCTGATCACAATCACCCCTTCTGACCGTAAAGTCTCTGAGTCTATGGTAGAGCAGGAATGGACTGTGGGTCCCCCACAGCCTAGACCAGCACCCTAATTGCAGGATACTCCTCCTTATCAGATTACTGAGACGTTCAGTGCTTCCCATTGAAGTCCAGAGGAGTGGATGGCTGTCGTCACCTTGGAGGATGAACTCCGCTCCATGCCAGGACCAATATGTTATGTTATCTGTGTTATATCTCAGCAGTTTTCAATTGAAAACTATCAAGTGGAACATACATAAACATCCCAAGCGAATGGGATTCTTGGTGCTTTGGGTATTTTGCTGCTTTAGACTGAAGCCTACTAGCAGCATTACAACAATAATGTTGTATGCAGTGTTTTTGTAGGCATGTCAGTCCCAGGATATTAGAGACGCAAGATGGGTGAGATTAATGTATTTTATTGGACCAACTTCTGTTGGTGAGAGAGATGCGCTTTCAAGTTTACACAGAGCTCTTCTTCAGGTTTGGAATTACAATAATGCAGCAAATCGCCACTTTGGATTTGCTGTACTGCAGACTTGGCTTTGTGCATAGCACAGATAATGCCTTTCAGATACTTCACAAACAAGGAACAAGTATGACCTCTGGAATCAGTAGTATCTTTACACAGCTTGGAATTAAAATCATTGGGTTGAATGTTAGATTTGCAAGTTTAGAAACTATGCTCTTACCCTCTTATGAAAGGGTGCATTAATATTCCATTTTAAATTTCTTATTTAAGGGGACTTAAAACCAAACAACCCCCTAAGGATTATTGAACCTATGAAAAAAGAAAGAAAGAAATAGGGGGCACTTGACTGAACTATTTAAAATCATGAAATCTGTGATGAAAAATGACCACTTCTTCCAAGGTTTCATCATAATAAATTCTAAAAGACACCCCTCAACCCCAAACTGTTGCTTGATTAAAATTACAGAGCAATAAGTTGAGAACTAATAAAAGGAAATGCAGCGTTACACTACTTAGTAACAACTGGTGGGAATCACTGCTGCACGCATCAAGGCTGTATGGGATATATTCTCTCAGTATAGAAAAAGTTGGCCTGTAACTGATACTTGGCTTGGATGAAAGATTGCTTGATCCCTGTTGGGAGTCTATGCATAGAAAACACACATGAGCTAATGGCTAAAAGGGAGGATGGTTCAATCACTAAGGTACTATCCTGGCACTCAGAAGAGCTGGGTTTAGTTCCCTGCTCAGCCATAAACTTCCTGTGTGATGGTGGACAAGTTACTTACAGTGCATCTTGGGAAGGAGTGTGTATGTTTAACACATGACTAACATGAGGTAAAATCCTAGTGGAGACAAGGCAGTTCATCATTTTCACATGTTAGCAGGTTGAGGTAAACACTAGGCACGTCCAATAGACTTTACCTTCCCTTACTAACTCACGTTCAGGAACGGTGCCAGGGTTTCTGGCACCCTAGGCAGAATTCGGGGGGCCGCATTTTGTGCGTTCCCCACGGGGCGCTCGGGAGCTTCCGGTTCCACTCCCATCGCACCGTGGAAGAAGGACCCTCCGCCGAAATGCCGCAGGCAACAGCGGCAGTCATTGAGCTGCTCAATTGCCTGCCGCTGTTTCCCGTGGCACGTTGGCAGAAGGTCTTTCTTCGGCAGCGCGATGGGAGCTGAATCGGAAGCTCCCGTGGGGAGCGCACAAAATGCCGCCCCCCAAATCCTGGTGTCCTAGGCGACCACCTAGGGTCGCCTAATGGAAGCGCCGGCCCTGCTCATGTTAAAACTACTAATTACTTTGTCTTCACTAAGACTGTATCTCATGTTAGTTATCACATGTTAGGTAACATGAGTTAAGAACGCACCTTACCCCTCCTTCCTCCCCCCCCCCCCCAGTGACAACAAAGTCTTAGTCTGTCAGTGCCTTAGTTCTCCCCTTGTAAGTTGAGGATAATAGCACTGCCCTACCTCACAGGAGTGTTGTGAGGGTAAATACATTAGAAGATTGTGAGGTACTTAGGTACTATGATTTTACCCTTGTTAGGTACCCTCATGGCTCCCCATTGTCAAGGTAAGAGGTATTTTCTTTGGAAGAATATATGGGCTGGAATTATATATATAAACTCCAGCCCAGTAATTGACAGATTCAAACTTTTGGTGGTATTAAACAAAAAAGAAAATGTGATTTTTTTTTTTTGCTGCCTTGCACGTGCCTATACTTTATTCTTTAATAAAGCCCTCCATTCTATTGTTGAGCTGCACTTGATGTGCTTTTACAGATATGATATTATACCCAATCACCATCTTAGCTGCTGGGGCAGACAATACCTATTTATATTTAGGTCAGCCTTGAATAGAGTCAGATGGAGACTGAATCCAAAGTATTTCACTCCTCTGGAAAGCTATTATTGAAAGCTTTTACTAGATGGTTGTTTAGACAGTTTGACTGTTTTTCAGATATTCGTAATCTTTCACTTTCATCTTTTTCTAAAAATGCCTTTTTGTCCCTTTGTCGTTTTCCACTAGCATGACTCCCCCAATCCAAACAGCATTTCCATACAAATTGCCTCTCTAATATTTGCCCCAAACTAAATTTTCTCCACCTATCCTTCCCTTTGTAAGTTTCTCCAAGTTAAAGCAATTGATCTTCTCCTTAATCATATCTGATTTCTACAGTGGCAACATGAGATGTTTGCATAACAGTCAAGGGATAATGTGATAGTGGTAGCATGGATTGTCAGGTCTGAGCTGCAGTTTGCCAAGGAGCAGTGGCAGTCAGTTCCAATGAATACTGTGCAGTTAATGAATTTTGTTGTATGATACCCTGAGCCCCTTTCACACATGAACACTTCACACAAGTGTGTGCAATCAACAAAAACAAGTAAACTAGATAGAACCATTCATGAAATTGACATAAGTGAGATTAGGATAATAGATGACAAGAATTACTTTGTTATAACTAAATCGCTCAGAGGTGTGAAAATCCGCACCCCTGAATGACATAGTTAAACTGATCTAATCCCCTCCCCCGATGAGAGAGCTTATCCCGCCAACATAGCTAGCGCCTCTCAGGGAGGTAAGTCAATGGGAAAGCCGATGCAGTGTTTTAAGTGTAGATGTGCCCTCAGAAGAAATTTCGTTGAAATCAGTATTTCTACAACTCTTCACAAGATGAGATCAGAATTGGACCCAGTGTCAGTGAAAGCACAGAATTCAAGTGTAGCTGATTAGTAAAACTCTAGAAAACCTTTGTCTTTAAAAACCATTCTGTTTTTATAACTTTCTGTAACTCCTTTCCCTCATTCCTTATCATGAAGTCCATTGGATGAGCTACAAAAAATTCCATATCACTACACCAACCCTCTGAGCTGGAGTTAGGGATTCACCCTGGTAAAGGGTTGGCAGTGTTTCCTCTGCCATCTTCTCTGGTGGTTTCCACTGGGGGTGGGGGAAGCACAGAGCAGCTTTAACTGCTGCCATGGCACTTCCGAAGGAGATGCTAAACTGCCTTACTCCCAGACAGATCCACTTTCCCGTCAATGCTGGTCCTTTGTCTGCTCTACATGGAGAAGCTGCAGTCACTTGGTTGCACTGTAATCTGCCTCCTACATGGAAAGTCCTTCCCATAAGGCAATCACAACCCATTCTCCTTGTTCAGTCCAGAGGCGGCTCTAGCTTTTTTGCCGCCCCAAGCACGGCAGGCAGGCAGCCTTCAGCAGCACGCCTGCAGGAGGTCCCCGGTCCCACGGATTCGGCAGCTTGCCTGTGGGAGGTCCGCTGGTCCCGCAGCTTCAGTGTACCCACCTCCGAATTGCCGCTGAATCCGCAGGACCAGCAAACCTCCCGCAGGCAAGCCAACAAAGGCTGCCGGACTGCTGCCCTCGCAGGGACCGGCAGGGTGCCCCACGTGGCTTGCCACCCCAGGCATGCGCTTGGAGCACTGGTGCCTGGAGCTGCCGCTGGTTCAGTCCCTTCTAGTGATCATAAGCAGCCCTTATTTGGCAAGTTTGTTCTCTTGGCTGTAATTGCCATGCTAATTATTATAAAATGTTCCCAGTTTCTTAATGAGTTTGTTTTATCAATACTTTAAAAGGAGAAATTTAAAGTTCTTTATCAGTGTTTTTAACCACTAGAACTCATGCAACATGATTAATAAATATCTAAGTGGCTTATTGTGTGAGATTTTTGTTAGTTTCTCTTAGAAAATGAGCTTATCAGGTGTCTATCAGCCTTATGTATTAAAGCTTTCAAATCTCCAGAGCAGCAGTAATTTAGTCTGTCCCTCAGAACATTGTGGTCATTAGTAAGTCATTGCTAAAGAGCCGACCCCCCAGCCTCATTTCATAAAAATATTTTGATTGGGACAAAACTGTAAATCCCACAACTCCATTCTTAATCATTAGAATTTGCGTTATTTCAATTACTTGCAGAAAAAATGAAGCATGTTAAATTAGACTGCAGTCTATCACCTGTTCTTCCTCTGATTCTCCTTGTGCATTATCATCTCTGCCTGTTTTCCTTCACAGTGTATAAAAGTAGGGCTTATTGATGCAGAAATACCGGGGTATGTGTGTGCGTGCGTGCGCGCACGCATTAAACACCTTCATCAGGCTCAATGCAGGAGGGCCTTTTGAGTGATGAGAGATTAAACAGTAATGCTGTTGTCTTTTGGCATAAACAACATAGGTGGAATTCACTTTGGCAATGTGTGTCATTTCCGATAAAAATGAAGCTGACACACCATTCTTATGTATCAGTCAGTGTATTAGAAACCACTAGACGCTGGTTGCATGGAATTCAAAATTAGGTCTGCCGTTTCAGATTAACAGACTAATCGCAGTTCACTAGAAGGCTGCTCAGTTTATCCATTTATTTTCCTGATGGTTAATGACAGATGAGTTGAAGGACTAAGGCCAGGAGGTCTTACCCTTGTCATTCATGCAGTTGTGGTGTTGATGAACTACTCTGTAGAAGATACCTGTAGAAGGCCGGATCATCAACTGGTGTAAATTCACATAGCTCCATTGACTTCAGTAGAACTAAAATGATGAGGATCTGGCCCTGTGTATGTGTGTTTCATGGAGACACAGGACTATTTGGAATGCTATTCTTGGTTGAATGTGGTGCATTTGCTTCTTTTAATACCTCCCTTTTTAATATACAGTTCCCTTCATTCTAATGCAAAATGGGTCCAATCCAGTGTCCATGGAATTGAGTGGGAATTCTTCCGTTAATTACCATGAGCACTGAATCAGGTTCATTATCACCAATATAATGTGCTACCTGATATCCAGGAATCTCAGAAGAGACTTTGGAAATATGTGTATCAGTTTAATGATGTTTGTAATACATCAGCCTGCTTTACTGAACTATGGGTGACTCAGTTCTGGGAAATAAAGTATTTAGAAATTACACAAAGAGGATTTGTAATGTTGTTGTAGTTGTGTTGATCCAGGATGTTAGAGAGACAAGGTGGGTGAGATAATATATTTTATTGGACTGACTTCTGTTGGTGAGAGAGACAACCTTACAAAATACTACCTCAGTCACCTTGTCTCACAAGGAGGATAGAAATACTGTAATTCCCATCTATCAGTTTCCTTTAAAAGTAATGTGATTATGTTTAACTACTTATTGATTTTGATTTGTGCACTCATTCGGTACAGAGGAGTACCTATTCTTTGCTTTAAATGCTCCTGATACTGTATAAAAATAGTTATAAAAATAGGCTCCCCCCACTAACCTCCTTTGACAAAACATTAACCTAAGTAGTAACCTAGCCAAAACCATGCGTAACATTTTCCATTAAAATCCTCCTAATCTCTCACAGTAAGAGAGGAAAACAGAGCTTGCTTTGTAACTGGAGGCCAATCAATTAGGACTATTGTGGAATGGGAATGTGCAAAGGCAAAACGGAGCGTGAAGAGACAAGGCGTCAAGTGGGTGGAGCACTGGACTGGGACTCAGAAGTCATGGGTTCTACCCCCAGGTTTGCCACTGGTCTACTGGGTGAGCTTGAGCAGGTCACTTTGCCTCTCTATGCGTCAATTTCCCCCTCTGTAAAGTGGGGATAATGATACTGATGTCTTTTGTAAAGACCTATTTCAAGACCTACTGGTGAAAAGTGCTAGATGATGTTATATAATTCATTCGGAGTCTCTGAATAAACTAGGCTGAGTGACATACAGGTCAATATACTGGATGCAGTGACTTCAGCTCTTGAGAAATGGCGTTGCTCTTGAGAGTTGAAAATAACTAAATTATCTTAATCAACTTAATTCTAAAATGGGAAATAAATAGTTTTTCACCTAAGTGGTTTCTACCTGTTGATAACCCCAAACACTCACATTGTGGAAGGTCTTTCAGACAGCTAAGATGTGCTGTTTCCAGAAGTAGTGTCCAAGTGGTCTAGTGCTCAAAGCACGGGACTTGGAAGGATAATCTTGTGGTTAAGGCACTGGACTGTGACTCTGTAGATCTGTCTTTAATTTTTGGCTTTTCCACACATTTCCTGTGTGACTTTAGTCCAGTCACTTTTTGCCTCAGTTCATATCTCTAAATCAGAGAGGACAGCGTTCATCGGCTCCTACCTCACAGGGGTACTGAGGGGCAAAAATTATTAATGTTTCTGAAGTACTTGCGGTCCTGGATTCTGCGGCAGAGTCATGCATTCTAAAGTCATTTCCACCCCTGTAAGTTGGCTCCTTGGAAGTTGAACAGGACAGTTTCAAAGCAAAAGTGGTTCAACTGAGGTGGCTCATAAGCAGCAAGAAACAGTCAACTTCACACGTATGCTTCTTCCTCTGGAAGCTCTTGGTTAGATATTGCACCACCAGAAACCCATTTCCTTTCCTGCACACTCCAGAATATTTTGGACTTTCTACTATTAAGATGTAAGAAGAGCCTTGTTGTCAGTGTGCTTAAGGTAGACTCCTTTGCTACTTCTACAATCCAAGGAGAATTTGAGGGTTGGGATATTTAGAGCAGAGGTTCTGAACCAGGGGTACACGTACCTCTGAGGGTGTTCAGAGGTCTCCCAGGAGGTCCATCAACTCATCTAGATATTTGTCTAGATTTACAACAGGCTACATGAAAAGCTAAGTCAGTACAAGCTAAAATTTCGTACGGACAAAGACTTGTTTATACTGCTCTATATACTGTATGCTGAAATGTAAGTACAATATTTATATTCCAATTGATTTATTTTGTAATGATGTGTTCAAAATGTGAAAGTAATTTTTCAGTGATAGTGTGCTGTGACACTTTTTTGTGTATTATGTCTAATTTTTTTAAGCAGATAGTTTTAAGTGAGGTGAAACTTGGAGGTACGCAAGACAAATCACACTCCTGAAAGAGGTACCATAGTCTGGAAAAGATGAGAGCCCCTGATTTAGAGAACTCATAAATCAAGAGGCTCTTTCATTAATCTCTGTTGCTGAGGTTTGCTATTCATTAGACAGTCCCACAGTAGGCTCTTCCTTCACTCTTCAGGTCCTAATGTGACCTTCCTTCGTGACTCTTTACAACTGCTTTCTTCTAAAAGAGCATTCCCAGCTGCCATCATTTTTGTTAGGAGGGTTGGTTACATGAGTTCTCTAGCCTTCCTTCATCACCCCCTGTATTTTTTCCTTCAGAAGTTAGCCTTGCGTCTCTCGCTGGACACAATTCTCAAGATGACCACAGCATTTCATCTCCATGAGACGGCTGTTCTACTTACATTTTGCTCTAACCTGATATACCCCCCAGGTTAAGAAGTTTTGACATTTTAGCTGCATTGCTTTCTAGAGTTAAGGAAAACAAAACACTAATTTATCTGTTTTGAGAGTTGCGATGAAGATAAAGAGGAATCAAAGGCTACCATTGCTAGTTGGCTACCCACTTGTATCTTTGTAGTTTACTGTAAGCTGTTGAATAGTTTCACTCTATGGGTAGTGAGAACCAAGGAATCCATCTCTGTAAGTGTAAGACAATGGCCTGGTCATCTCCTACCACGTTCATACATACTGCTGGCTGGACTTTTCTGCATCCTAGGACACCTTCTTTGGGCACAGAGTCCTTTCAGCGAGAGAACTTCCAGGGGAATTCGCTACATGTACTGACTGTCCAGATTGCCTATCAGAGAATGAGAGAAGAGAGAAGTATAACAAGGGAGCATTACTCAATAGTAATTGTTGTAGTCTGCTGTTCACTCCCTGTAATCTTGCCCATTTCACTTTTGAGACAGGGTGCCGCTGCTATCCTGTTCTTCATTTTACTTTTAACCTTACTCCTCTGTGTGTGCGGGGGGTGGGACAGGGAACCACCTGGTTTTATGCAGAGAATGGTGCAGAGATGACCCATACCTGCCAATAGTGGGGAGGAGGGACAGAAAGATGGCAGTAGCTTCAACAGATGTTACTGAGCATGCTTGGTCCATGTGAGCATACTCAATACAAGCCAAGCAGCAACTAGGAGGTGGGGGACGTGATCCCCCCACACACACCTTGCGTCATCTCTGTAGGGGTACAACTGTTTTGCCTCCTTGAGCTATTCCAAATGCCCATCGTAGAATAAGAGGAAGTGATGACAATCATAATACTGGAAGTAACTTCCCTTGATGATGTTTGTTTGAGGCAGTAATATCCTAGCATTTAAAATCCTGTTGTTTTGGTTAATTTCTTCACGGTTTCCCCCACCACCACCAGCATCTGGCTTTGTGCTCCTGTGTGTCACATACACATCCAGCCGCAGTGTGCTTGCTGACATTCACAGTGTACAACATGTTCATTGACCAATGAAGCATTTCTGGTTCAACGTGAAATTTTAAAGCAAAGCATGGATGAGTTTCTGGATACACTCTGGCTCAAATGGCATGAAAAAATCAGACCATTGGATATGGAGTTTCTATTTCATTTACATTTTTATTAACATTGCTGGTTTATCTGTTCCTCCCCATTATCAAACCGTGAATTTCAGTTACATAAAAGCTGGTGTCATCACACCCTCTTTGTCAGCAAGGTTCTTCCTCAGGCTCCGTTACACGGCAATTTATAGTCCAAAAGACTGGGAGATGTATAATTCCTTCTTAATTTCTATGTCTACTGCAGCCTGCTCTTCACTGAATCCAATTCTCGGGAATAAATGTGTTTTTTTTATTTTAAAATGGCTTGGATTCTGGATTCTTGGTGAATAGCTGGGCTGTTGGGAACAGACACAAGATGATTCCAGCTTCAGAATTGATGACAATTTTAGTCAAGAGAGAAAAATGCAGTGCTATAAAAATCCCTTTCAGTTTTTCTAGTCACTTAAAATATTGCGAGAAGAAATGAACATAGCAATTCTGGGTGAGATTTCCAAAGCTGCCTAGGGGAATTTGGACACCCTCTTCCCGTTCATTTCTATCTGGGCATCTAAATTTGTTAGGTCTGTTCTACACACACACATTTTAAACTGGTACAACTCTCTTCTATTGCAGATGCAGTTGTACCAGTCTAAATGAGTTTATATTGGCATAGCTTATTGCTGTACAGGAAGGTATATAAGCTATACCAACGTAAGTACTTTTATACAGGCATAACTGTATCCACATTATGGGTGGTAGTGGTCTAATTATTTTAGTAAAACAAACAAACAAAAAACCACCTGGTACAAAATCTATGTATAGCTCAGGTCTTGGACAGCTTTGAAAAGCAGTGGTTTGAGCATTGGCCTGCTAAACCCAGGGTTGTGAGTTCAGTCCTTGAGGGGGCCATTTCGGGATCTGGGGCAAAAATCTGTCTGGGGAGTGGTCCTGCATTGAGCAGTGGGTTGGACTTGATACCTCCTGAAGTCCCTTCCAACCCTGATATTCTATGATTCTAAGCTCACCCTCTGTTTCTAATTTTAATGTTGGCTGGAAGCTGGGTTTGTTCCTATGCCAACTTTCTGCCCCTTCTTACACGATCGCCTCCAGCAGGCCATAATTTCAGGTGTTCACTTGCAGCTGGGATTATAAGAGATATTGCCTCCCTTCGGTGTGTAGTTTTGTATAGGGGACTGGCTTGCTCATTTATAACAACTTTCCTTAGAAGATGAGCTATGAGATCTTCTCCTTTTGCTTAGCATGAAGAGTAGCCAAATATGTAGAGTTCAGGTTCTGATGCCTCATCTTTTTATGATGTGTGTAGCTAGTGATGATTGTGTGTGTGTGTGTGTGTACAGTAACAATGCCAGAGATTGCTATCTTAGGCCTCGTCTACACCGGCGACAGTGTAGCTATGCACTGCAGTGAAAAGCAGGGCACCTGAAAGATTTGTTTTACTGGAGGGGATGGCAGAGAGACCCTTTTTCTCTTCAGAAATGTATTCCTTCAGTCGGGATATTTTACCACTAGAAAACTTTTCTCTCAAAACCAGTGCCTAATCATCAACAAAAATCCCCTCCAAATGCCTAATTATTGATTGGGACATGAAGAATGTTTTTTTCAACTGAAAATTTGGCAAAGCACTTTACATTATTACCATGACTGGAAGAGATCCATTTCTGTCAGGTACATATGGGTCATTTTATCCTGCTGTCCTGTTATGTTGGGACCATGTAATTAAAATGTCAACTGACACAATAAAAAGTCACCAGAAATAACTGCTCTTTACGGAAGAGAGAAATGTGAGTTGATGAAATATCTGCATTGTTACGGAACCAGTGCATATTGCTCACTCTCTGCCTGAGTTATCTTTAGGTGGATTGGCAGAACTCAGACACTGTCTGTCTGAACCCATCTGCACAGCTAGTTGCTCTGCTGTACACTGTCCTGTATTTTTATTATATTTTAAAAAAGCATTTTTCTATAGCACAGATACTTTAAAACTCTAAAGTCATATTGTGTGTGTGTGGGAAGGGTGGTGATGGTTTGTAATTCAGTTTCTCTCCTCCCCTAATCCTTGCTCAGGTAAAATCCCAATGGGAGTTTTGTGAAAGATCTTCATGATTTGGCCTGTTGTTCTGAAGAGTTTCAGGATTTGTGGTAAATTTTTCAAAAGGGATTTCAGTAGAGGTCAGGCACCTAAATACCTTTGAGGATCTGGGTCAAAGTGGCTTGAGCTCCTAAGTGCCTGTTACTTTTGGACATAGGCGCCTAAGTCCCATTAACTTTCAGTGAGGGCTAGGTGTGATGCTGGCAGACCAGGAGGCGGCTCATTCCAAGGTCCCTAAGCCTCACTGAACACAGACAAATGCATAGCTGGAAACCAGTCAGACTCACCTGTGTGTTAGTCTTGTTAAAATAGATATTACATTTATAGAGATGTATTTTAATATTTGGACTTCACTAAATGGTTGAGAGTTGCTGCATGCATTGATCTCACTTATAATAAAATAAAAAGTAAAGCTTTTGATACTGTCTCGCATGACCTTCCCATAAACAAACCAGGGGAATGCAAACTAGATGGAGCTACTATAAGGTGGGTGCGAAACTGGTTGGAAAACCATGCCCAGAGAGTATTTATCAATGGTTCACAGTCATGCTGGAAGGACATAACGAGTGAGGTCCCACAGGGATGAGTTCTGGGTCCAATTCTGTTCAATATCTTTATCAGTGATTTAGATAATGGCATAGAGAGTACACCTATAAACTTTGTGACAATACCAAGCTGGGAGGGGTTGCAAGTGCTTAAACTCTAGAATAAATTGCCCAGGGAGGTTGTGGAATCTCCATCATTGGGGATTTTTAAGAGCAGGCTGGACAAACACCTGTCAGGAATGGTCTAGATAATACTTAGTCCTGCTATGAGTGCAGGGGACTGGACTAGATGATCTCTCGAGGTCCCTTCCAGTTCTATGGTTCTATGATAATTAAGGCTAAGTTTTAGTCATAGATATTTTTTAGTGAAAGTCACGGGCAGTAAACAAAAATTCGTGGCTTGGACCTGTCCATGACTTGTACTATGTACCCCTGACTAAATCTGGGGTGCTCTAGAGCAGGGAGTGGGCCAGCGGTGCGGGCCCCCCACTGCTGATGGGGAGGAGTTGGCAGAGCTGGCAGACTCCCTATCTGGCTCTGTGCGCCTCCCTGGAAGCAGTGACTTGTCCCTCAGCTCCTAGGTGCGGGTACAGCCAGGAAGGCTTCATGTGCTGCCTCTGCCCCAAGTGCTGGCTCTCAATGGCTGCCTGGCTTCGCCTCTGTCGAAGAGCTGAGGGACATGTCACCACTTCTGGGGAGCCCCCCCAAGGTATGTGTCGCCCAGAGCCCTCACCTCCTCCTGAGCCCCAACCCTATATGTTAACCTACTTCAACCTTGTGGGGGAAAAATGAGATTTGTTAAACCTTTAGTTAGTTTAATATAGGATTGACTAAGAGCATTATCTTTGGTGTGAGATCTAAGGTACAATTAACCTGGGGTAAGTGACTGGTCCTTTGGGAGTGGGAGTAACCTGAATATTGTGTTTTTTGGGGTAAGGAACCATCTGTCACAAAGGCAAGTTTGCCTGAGTGGCAAGATAGACTGAGTACCCCAGGGAATTGTAGTTGACTCCGTAGTTAGGCTATTGTAGTGCTTGAGAAGTTCACACTTGAAACTTTGGTTGCAGAAATCTAAGTATAGCGCTCACAACCAGTGTGTGCCCTGCTTCCTGAGAGTCTGCCTGAGGTTGACGCTCATGGTCATGAGCCACTGCAGGCAGCTTGACACTAGACTCCAAACTCATTTTTGAAAATGTCCCTCTTGGTTCAAGAGATTTACTGTGTAAATATTCAGTGCTCTACTGTGTGTTTTTGTTATTTGAGTGAACACAATAAAATATATAGGAACAAAAAGTGTGTGAGGATAAATTCTTTTGCTCTCCGCTTTTGAATATATGCAGGAAAACAAATATGTTTTCAGAAAAGCATTTATACAGACACGGAGGGCAAATACATAAAAAGCATTTTGGTTGAGACCAAAATGACAGCAGCCGCCATCTCAGACAATACACTCTTTGACTTGAAGACCTAAAAATCTACATGCCTTTCTGTAAGATGCCACTGAACCTTATTAAAGAGCAACTAGTATTGATTAAACATCAATCCCTGTTGGTTAAACAACCTGGCTGTTTCCTCAAGGTGTTGGTGTCCTTTGCACTGTGGTCTCAAGAATCCTCATCCTGCTTCCAAGCAATTCAGAAAGCTGAAGGCCAGGATCATACTGATTAGCCAGCCTTGTTGCTTTATTATTTTGGCAGGTGACCTTTCCACTAGTTTAGAAAGTATCAGAGAGGAGGACATAAATGATTCAGAGGGGAGTTGTTCCTTCATCACAAGCACTGGGGTATGCTCTCTAGTCTCTTGTGTTGGCAATAAAAGAAACAGAGCCTGTTAAGAAACAACTATGCTTTGTTGGTAAATATTCAACACAAATATCCGTTCTTAAGTAAATGTCAGTTCATAATTGATCTACATGAGGGATCACCTCTCACCCCGTGCCACACTGCCACAGCTGCAGTCAGCAGGGATGCATGAGTTGAATCCTCCTTGTTATAAGAGAGAGGAGGTGGCCGGCAGGGCTTTCTCTGTGATGCTCCAAGACTCTGGAACTTGCTCCCTATTTTAGTTCACTATACTCCAGATTTGGTGGTCTCCTGGACACGCTGCACAAGGGTTTTTGGAGAGGGCGAAGAGTATGCTTCCTGAACACCGAGGAGGGTGGAAAGGAGTTTTAGTAGGAAACTGGCTGGCTCAGCTCCTGTTGAATTGATGATATTACTGGTGCAGCGAATTTACATAGTATTGTTAATGATGTGATAGGGCACCTAAAGCTTTGGATAATCACCTTTTTAGTCATTATTTAAATTGAAATTAATAAATAGATCCAAGTTATAATCTTTACCATATTAGTGGCACGGAGAGTTACGGTGTGTGTGTCAAATCCACTGCTGCTGTAAATTGATGTAATGCTGTTTAAATCACCAGATGAGCCCCTCTGCTTGTGCCCATAACCTCTCCTGCAAATGTCAGTAGCTGGGAGAAGTGACACGACATTGGAGGAGAATTGAAGTCTCCAGTATTGCCAGAATGTTTTCATTCTGTGACAGTGCTGGGGGTGGGCAGCCTTTGAGAAAGAGGGAGCAGAATGTTCTGTTGGTCAGATGAGACCTCTTCTAATTAAAGCAAACAAAATAGAAGGTTTGTTATAAGTGGTTTTTTAAAGAAGTTGTTTACTGGAAAGAAAATGGACCTAAAATATATTAATTTTGGGTTAAGGCTTTTGAGCATCTCATCAGATAAAATAGAAAGGGCTGAATGTGCTCCCACCAGATTCATAGATCCTAAGGCCAGAAAGAAACACTGTGGTCATCTAGTCTGACCTCCTGCATAACACAGACCGGAGAACTGTTCAGAAATAATTCTTGTTTGAACTAGAGCAGATCTTTTAGAAAAACACCCACTCTCAACTTAAAAATTGCAATGATTAATTACCCTCACTGGGAAAAATGTATGCTCTATTTCCAGGCTGAGTTTGGCTTTCTTTCCTTCTCTTACTCAGTCTCTAGTGGAGCTTTAAAGACCTTGATCCAGCCAAGTACTTAAATGTTTAACTTTTAGGACCTGAGTAGTCTGGGTGACTTTACTAAAGTGTCTTTTGTCTTGTCACCTCTGAAGCAGTTACATACTTCTCAAATGCGTTATAGACTAGTGAAAGGTCACTCATGGAACTGCTCAGGTGTTTAAAATTAAGCATGTGCTTAAGTACTTCACTGGATTAGGGTTATGCTGTGATTTGGGTTTTTTAAACTTTTCTGTTTTTCATTATTTCCTTCAGTAACAGTTAAGGGGATGTGGATTGCTCATGCTTTTTTGTTGGCTTTGCCCTATGATCTTGAGTTCCTATTGTTCCTGCAAGAGTCTTTATGGCTCTTATAGGCTGAGACTTTCAAAGCTACTTAGGGGATTTAGGCACCAAATTCCCTTTTATTTCAATGAGAATTACATATTCGGATCATTTAAGTGGGGTTGACAGTCTCGGCCATGTAATGTTATGTTACTGGGATACTCTTTATGGGTTCGTTGATTTGTTTTCTGTATTGCACTTCTTCCAGGAATTACTATATTGATTCCTAAAAAAATTAATAAAATAAAATACCAGCAAGATGGATACAGTGAATTATTGCTAGAGTTTGGAAAATACTGTGTGTTTTGAGACATTCTTTGTTGTCTATTTTGATAGGCCTCCTTTTGTGATTCTGTTGCTGCAAGTGAAACTGATCTGGAAATGTATAATTCAGTAATTGTGGTACCCTTTTGAGACATGCATCCTCTTCAGTTGTTGTCTATCAAAGATTTCCAGGCTAGTGCCACGGAGGCTCAGGAAAACATTTTGAGGAAGCCAGATTTATGTGAAAAGAGAGAACAGTTGTTCAGTTCACAAGCCTTGAGAATTTTTAATTTAAAGGAAAGACATTCATATGGAGAGGCAGAAACCATAGCCTGTTCAAGGCTGACGGGGCACTTAAGAGCTCTGAGATTACTTCACGTCAGAGTAGTGGGTTGTGAGTCTCAGATTTTCCTACCCCTACTTGCTGGAGCATGGGGAGTAAGAGCAGCCATGGCTGCCCTGCAATATATATTTTTGACCCCCATAACACTTACCAGTAGTGTTAGTGGCCTTCCAAGCCTGTGATCTAGGAGCATATACAGCCTCATTATGACTGCCACTAGCATTGGAGCATTAGCAGAGGGGACGTGAGCTTCAGTCACCATTTCTCCTCCAAGCATTCATTGTAAAGGCTTCATCACTTGTTCCCTAAATGTTCCCAGATTGTCTCACCTCTGATAGATCCTTAAGCGCCCAGTGCTCTGCTTTCTGAAAACAGCACTAAAACTAATTTATTTTCAATGGTCTTTACCATAAAAGAAATTGGATCAGCAGAGACTACTGTGATTCAAGCTAGTAGCTGGCATGAAATATGGGGTCTTTCCAAAATGTTTTAGAGGGAAACTAATCCATGTTATTCATGCCAGTCTTTATTAGAATTCTGTTTTCTCTCCCCATCGTAGAGATCCTTAGATGGGAGGCATGAAATGAAGGTGACAGCACTGATGCCATTAAGGTTATGTTAAACAATCAAAGAATAACCCTGTTATACAGTGGTTTTTGGAACTTGCACTTTGTGGGCAGTGCACACTTTTTAAAGCTCACTTACGTGCTTCTTTAAAGAGCAAAGGAATAGCTGGAAAAGGTGTTGCTATGGAGGTAGCACAACTCAAGCTACAAGGTGTGAATTTTGTCCTGGCAAAACTGTGTTAACCTGTGGGTTGTGGTTTCCATAGCTATACTCCTGCCAAATATAGCTAGAATTCCACCTATACTTTCCGGCCATATGAGTGTGTCTGCATCTTGGACGAAATTATCCCTGGGGCAACTCACATTACATTCTGTGGAATCTGGCCCTTGTTGGCTTCTACGTGGCTTGTTCCATCTTTCTAATCCAACCCAGGTTTCGTAGCTATTTATGCACAGCATAACATGGACCAGCACAATGACTGAGATTAGCATGGTGTGATAAATTCACTGAAACTGCAGACTTGAAACCACTTTGCTGACAGGGATAAGTAGAACATTGTTACCCACAAAAGCTTATACTCAAATACATTTGTTGGTCTCTAAGGTGCCACAAGTACTCCTCGTTCTTTTTGATCATACACACAGATACTGGTTACCTAAGCGAATCTGACTTTGTTTGTACATATGATCAGAAAGAATGTTCTTATTTAGTACTAATATAAAATTTGCCATAGTTTTGTTATATCCTGTATGAATGTTTCAGTCACAAATGGGAATAGTGTTGAGCAATACTGCTGTATATACCTTATCAGTTGCAGATATTTTATCAGAATTTTTCAGGTTGGCTTGCAGCACTTTATGGCCTGCATCATGCTTCTCAGTGAAGTGAAAATCATAGGAAAAGGTGTCTCTGGGGCAGTGACATGCCTAAATAGACCAACTAAATTATGACAGGCTGTTCACTTGACAAAGCTAATCCAAGCATCAAGAAATGATATCTCCTCATTCTTTTCTAAGTAATTTGTTTTGCTGTTTTCTATCAGGCAAGATGATGAGAAAACAGTTAAATACAATGGAGAATATTTCTAATCTGCATTAGTAATTTGCACTGAATTTACTGAATGATAACAGGTAGAATGTTAATACAGTATTACATTTATAGAGATGGAAAAAGTGTGTAGGGGTGTGTGTGAGAGAGAGAATCATGTGATAAATTGCAGAATCACGTGATAAATTATGGGACTGTATGATAAATTGCAGAACCATGTGGTAATTTGTCATATACTTCTGACTGTCTAACCTCTCTGCTCATTAATCCATCACATCTGGCATTTACTCTGACATTTTAAACCCTGGAGCAGTTTCATACAAAACTGCATTTTTTTTTTTTTTAGAAATCTTTCCTCCTCTCAAATGTGGAAAGTCCCCCCTTCTACCCTTCACAGAGGCACAGGATGGGTGGCATGCAGCCATACACCTGATACAGCTTTTCTAGACATGTCACACAGCTTTAAACTCTGATATATCACAGCCTTGCAGAAATACAAATGAGCTTTCTGCCACTGGAAAATGAGTTGGTCCCATCTTTATAACAGGACTCTGTACTCATTTGTAACTGTGGGAGGGCCCAGGAAATGACTTTACTCTCCGGTTGTGAAATTTTCAGGGGCAGAAAAGTTTCTTAGGGCATTTTTAGACATTCGTATTGCTGTTTTTGAAACCTGTACAGTTGGTAGTAATGGCTCCTGGTTTTATATGTGGGGGTGGAGTGGGGAGAGAGAGCTCATTCACTTGCAAACAGAGTATAACATGTTTTTAGAGTACCTCTAGTCTCCCTAATATATGACTTATTTTATGAAAATCTTAATATATACTTAGATTATTAGTTCTCTGGGGCAGAGACTAACTGAGTTCTGTGATGGGCCACTGGAAGCCATCATAATACAAGTAATATATAATAAAATCCACATGAAGAGTTTGTGCTGGTTCTTACCTTTACAGCATGTAAGTTCAACAATCGCTGAATCAAAATAGATTAATGATCCACATAGTCGAATGTGTTCTCTAGTTGGATGCTGTAGCAGAAGGCATACAAGTCTTATAAATATACCAAATTGGACTATCGGGAGATTTTTTTTTCTGACATCTGATCTCTATGTTGGCTGAAAAAATGTACAAAATTTCAGGAAGGCATTTAAACTCTCTATTGAATTCCCCTCTGAGGATGCTCCTGTGTGCTGTTCATTCCAGAAATCAGGGCTGGCTCCAGGCACCAGCTCAGCAAGCAGGTGCTTGGGGTGGCACGTTGGGTTCCTCGGCAATTCAGCAGCAAGTCCCTCGGTCCCTCTCGGAGGGAAGGACCTGCCTCCAAAGTGCCGCCGAAGAAGAAAGCAGCATGGTGGAGCTGCCGCCGATCACGGCTTTTTTTTTTCTTCCCACTGCTTGGAGCGGCAAAAACCCTGGAGCTGGCCCTGCCAGAAATATCCTGATACTAGTGAATCATGGCACAACTTGCCTTTGTTTGGCTGGAGTATATAAATTACTGATATGTAGAACTAAAGCCTCCTACAGTTTCAAGTATCAGAGGGGTAGCCGTGTTAGTCTGTATCTGTAAAAGCAGCAAAGAGTCCTGTGGCACCTTATAGACTAACAGACGTATTGGAGCACAAGCTTTTGTGGGATGGGTTGCATCCGACGAAGCTCATGCTCCAATACGTCTATTAGTCTATAAGGTGCCACAGGACTCTCTGCTGCTCCTACAGTTTCATTATCCATGTTCTGTATGGGTGGAGGAGGGAATATTGGTGTATAAGTGTGTTAAAGATGCAGCTAACATGTCTGTGGAATCACATTAGTACCTGTTACGCATAGATTGTTCTTTACAGGGCTATGCCAATTAAACTGAGCCCTTGGTCTTATGTTGCTTCTGTTAGTATTTGCTATCTTGGTAATATCGCTCCAAAACCAAGACACTTGGTCTAATCTAATATAGTGGATGGGTGAGATTGGTGATTGTTGTTGGTGTCAGTAATCTAGGCTGGAAATGGGCCTACTTGAGGGTAGGTTACATCATAACTGATTATTAATGTTGAATAAACTAGAAGCTACCCCAAAGTGCCACACTCAGTCTGATTACTTCTGAACTTCAGTTGTGTCCAAAACCTAAACCTGGATTTGAAATTTACAAATGGACTCCTACCCTTTACAATGGACTGAATACCCTCAATGTCTTTTACATTTTGTAGTGCTGGAAGGTGGTGGCTTTTTTTGTTTGTTTGTTTGTGTTGACATACTGGACTCTAGATATCTCTCACTGTGCTGATAGATGTAAATTTGAGGCACACTGAAGTGTATCCATATTAGATTCCAGTGGATCACAAATAGAGAAGCACATTGGTAGAAAAACACTCGTGATGACACAGGCTCCAGGCATGCATGTATATCTTCTCTTACCTCTGTGGACTTGGCTAATAGTGATTGCACTTGGATTTTGATACAATGGACCAAATTCTCTGCTGGTCATTGAATGTAGTTCAGTTATACTACTCACTTATTGCTTTTAGAGGTTCACATTGAAGCAAAGGGAATACAATAGCCTTCAAGATAACCCGGTCATGCTTTACTGAATAATACATTTTTTAACATTTAATTTTATTTGGTATATATTAAGTTCATGTGTGAGTGGTGAAGGGGAGAACAGGTTTCTGTCAGTGAGATTAGTACAGGAGGCATAACATGTCAAGGCTTTGAACTGTATAGATGGTCTGAAATCTTTGTTTGAAATATGAGCTGTAAAAAAACAAGATATTTCCATTCGTTAAATTGCTTCTGACCTAGATGTTGTAAACTCGTTAATCCCACATACTTCATAATATGCATAAAAATGTCAGCTCTTTCCCAGCTCCTCAGCAAAGATTCCATAGCTAGTGCTGTAGTGAGATGCAGTCTAGTGAGTACTAGTCAATGCCCTGAGAAATAATGGAGAATTATTAGAAATATTTATTGATCTACAGTTTGCAAAATAAGTGACCAGGTACATTTTTATATTGCTTTTATTTTTGCTCTTTTTATTACTTGTTCTCCTCTTTGCTGATTTACAGAATTCAGTAATTCACAATGGGTCCTGAAGTACTGATGCGGCCTGCACAAGGCATAGCATCTGAGAGCCTCACAATCTTATTATGTATTTATTCTCACAACGTCCCAGTGAGGTGAGGCAGTGCTAACATACCCATTTTACACATGGAGAACTGAAGCACAGAGACGCTAAGTGACTTGTCCAATGTCTCACAGGGGGTCTGTGATAGAGCGGGAACTTGAACCCAGGTGTCCGAAGCTGGTGCCCTAACCACTGGACCATCCTTTCTCTATCATTATTCTATATAGATTCTTATATATAACCCTCATCTCCGTTGTATCTGAGCCTCTTCCATTAGTGCATTAAGTGACATGACTAACATCTGTTGTGAGGCTTGTGCTCATTTTCGTTCTCTGCAGGAGGAGTATTTTGTGCATGGTGTAATGTTTTGTTTTGGTAGGACTTGTTTTTATAATTGTCCAGGCTGCTATATATTTGTTAGAGAAGGTAGATTGAAGAAGGCAGAAGGTACTGAGGCTTGTGATGGTCTTTTCTTGCTCTGGGAATTGATTCCACACTCTTAGACCTGACCCCTAGAAAGCTTTGTCTCCTGTACAAATGAGTTTTATGTTAGAAAGTTCCATTGTGCCTGGAGTTCTTCACCCTGGCCCTCATCCCGGTGCTTGAGGTCGTCTTATAGATATCTTGGGTGCGCCTAGATGAGGACAGAGATTTTGAACTTGATTAGATATTCTATGGGAAGCCAGGGTAGAGACTGGAGGACAAAGTGTCTCATTAGTATGAAGCAAGATCTGATTCCACACCTTCTGAAGTCAATGGGAGGCTTTTCATTGATTTCACTGGGCCAGGTGAGTGGATCAGATTTTTCAAAAGGCTCAGCACCCATAGCTGGGGCCAGATTTTCAAGCGAACAGCTCCCATTTAGGCACCAAAATCCATAACCAGGTTTTCAAAAGAGCTCAGCATGTTCCATGCACGTCAGGTGCAGAAGAGTCACATTGGTAACTGCTGGCTACTGATATCTTGAAAATCTGGCCGCTCTTATAGATGTCAAAATAGGAGCTGAGATTTCTTGAAAATCTAGTATTCAAGATCTTCTCCCATCCCTGTGACTTCTCTGCGTGTTCCAAGATTTGAGAGACTAGGGCAGTCTGTAGCTAGTTCATTTTCAGGTTTAAATTTTAAAAAATAATCATTGTCAATGTAATCTCATCTCTAACCTTCCGCCGTCACTTGCTATTAGAATGTAAGTCATTACAGTCCATTGGTTTCTGCCTCTGTATGGGATCTGATTATCTTTTTTGTTACTGTAATTTACATAATGATGTAATTAGCATAAATTGCTATAATGATGGTATAAATAAAGACTGCCAGAAAACTGTAAAACGTTGATATCTCATCAGAAAGGTTCAGTCCTGCTAAGCCTTGTTATTATTTTACCTCATTAAAACGCTTTCAGTAAATAATAAAACACACAATTTCCCCGTAATCAGCTTCATTTCAATGGCTAATGAAATTTCTCTGGCATTTTCTCTAGTAGGTCATGCTGTACAATCCTCTCTCCCACAGAGCTGTAACTCTTCAATAGTACTATTGTATTGTATTGCCATCATGACAAAGAAGGCCTCCAATTATGTAAGCCTCCATAATTTAGCCTGTACAATAAAGCCTGTGTGGTCCTGAGATCTGTTGCTCGTTCAGAACCCAGGAAGAAAAGATCCCTTCTGATGAGCCAAGTTTTTAAACTCCTTCTTTCTATACTTTTCTGTAGGTATGTATGGATTCAGAGGAGTTTATTTACTTGTTTGGGTAACAAAATGTGAAATATTTATCTGCTAAAACTAGAGCTGAATGAATAATTGATTTTTTTCCCTTCAGATTAGAGAGGCTATTAAAATAAAAAACTCAGTAATAATGGGGGATTTCAACTATCCCCATATTGTCCTGAGGTGAATATGTACCCAGTCAGGATGCAGAGATAAAGTTTCTTGACATCTTAAATGACTGCTTCTTCGAGCAGCTAGTCCTGGGAATGGATGACAGAGGATGGATCGCTTGGTGGTTACCTGTTTTGTTCCTTCCCTCTGGGGCATCTGGCATTGGCCACTGTCAAAAGACAGGATACAGGGACCTTTGGTCTGACCCAGTATGGCTGTTCTTATGTTCTAAGTGTGCTGGATGTTTCAGGGTTGCTAGGTTTTTTTTGTACAAACATTAATTGGCTAATCCTGACAATCCTATGAAGAAGGAAAGCATAATTACCCCATTTTTACATAAAAGAAACTGAGATACAGAGAATAAATGTCTTTGATTTGCCTGTGGCCACTCAGCATGGCAATGGCATAATCTGGAAATGGATTAGTGTTGTTCTGTCATACAGGTAGATATAAAGAGTGCAGAAACCCATGTGTGGTTCCAGCAAGGGACACAGATAATTTGTGCTATTTCTTGGTGAAGGTGAGACCTACAATTAATTCTTTCAGTCTTTTATTGGCGTTCTAGTTTCTAATCCAATGCCAGTTCACAAGAGCATTCTATGAGTGTCATATATGCTCTTGCTTATATATACACATGAAAGCAAGCCTTGTGCAACTTCTACCACTTTTACAGGAAGGAAGAGCTGCTCCCGTTTCAAAGCAGCAAATCCCCGCAGAACAGGTGGGGCTGCAACACGGTGCTATGTGTGACGTTAGAAAGTGCACATTTTCTGTCACTGACTTTCAAAAGGGTTTCATGGTCTCCTTTCCCTCTGAGACAGATGAGAAAATGTTAGAGACTAGAGATTGTACGTTTCTGCTCTCCCAGGATTTAACAGCCTTCCTCTGCAAGAAAAAGAAGGTAACATAGTTAGCTTGTTGTGTTGTCGTCCCCGCCCAGGGATGCTGAGTACTCACACCTCGAACTGAAGTAATCCTCTCTTGCTTGGGTGTTGTGAAGCTTAATTAGTTTATAAAGTCACTTGAGAACCTGAAATGAAAGATGCTATGCCAGAGCCAAATTGTCTTTTAACTTTATTATGCTTTGATTGTATTATAACATGGCCTTTTTAATCATCAGTCTGCTATAATTTACAATGTTTGTGATCTTAAAAATAACTTACCTCTTCTCCATTCTGCTTCTAGTAAGGGAGGAGGGAAGAGCTGCAGAGCACTGTGGTGAAATCATTAACGTACCCTCCCATCATGTGTTGTGATTGATCTGGGGCTTCTAATACTCTCAAATCAAAGTTCCCTTTCAGCACATGGGAGGCTTTAGTGGTTTGCAAGATTTGGAACAACCATCTTGGGCAGTGCTGGAGAGAAATGAGAGTTCGGGTAATTGAAGCAAGGGTCATGAGAGGAGTCGACTGTAGGAGGAAATGAACAGGTTTAGGAGATACAGCAGAACATCTCTGTTCTTGTACCAGAGTTCTCTGTAGCTTATGTTCAGGCATATGCCAAAGGAAATGGATTTTTCACCCTTTGTTGAGTGCCTGGTTGGTTCTACAGATTGTTGAGTCACTAGACAAATAGCAAACTCTACTTATTAAGGTGTCAGGTCTTGAAGATTAAATTCATTTTCACTGTTTGGATTATTTGCCTTCAAGTCAGGTGAAAATCTATTGCTGGAAAAGTGTGAGGAGGCAGGAGAAGGGGCTGTATCAGATCATTTTCTAGGTTAAGAGACAGAAATAGGTCCCTCCTGATGTGACTGCCGCTTGAGGAGACTGAACTATCTCAAAGACTCTGTAACCTTTTGAGTCTGTGGTAATGATGAGACTCCAACTTGACTGTGCTGGCAGACTCTGGCTGAAGGGGCATAGGGTGGGGTTCTGGGCATCAATTATTTGTTAGTAATGTTTATATAAAAATATAGGGAAGATGTATCATGATCAGTGGAGTGGATCAGTGTGTCATGATCAGTGAAGTGAGTGGGTCCATGTTCCCTGAAGGGACTGTTATTCACATCATTTGTTCAACTTGACCTGCATTCAGTTTCACTCTTTGCTAATGAAGAAGGGACCCCACCTTACAAGCTTTTTAAATTCTACACAGAATACTATCAGACCTTAGTTTCTGTCCTCTAACTGCTTTTAAATGGCTTTTGACAAAATTTTGTGGTAGGTAAAGTTAATGTGCTGTTTTAATAACTTCAGAAGCTCCCTTTGTTGGAAGCTCTAAGAACATAGTAGCAAATATGGACATAAAATGGACTTTTAGGGTATGATAATCCCTGGATGCTGGATGGAGAACTGCCTGCCCTGCAATAGAAACCAATATGGTACATCCCAGTATATGAATGTCGGGTCAAACAGTCAATAGAATTCACCAAGTAGAGACAACAGTGAGTCAAGATAATTTTAATTATTTGCTCTCCAAAGTACTTTAAGAAATGGGTGCTGTTTCTTTCAGCTGGAGCAAACAGACAGTCAGCACAGGGCAGAGAAAATCTAGTCAGAACTACGGAAAGAGTTTGGAGTGTCTGAAGGTCCCTGCTTTGCTACTTCTGCAGCTGCACCTTAACACCTACAGTCTCTGGCAGGTTGCTCTCTGTAGTTTTATCGTAAGCTCACAAGGCAGGGGGCAGGAAAGGGATCTGAGATTCCACTGTGTGTGTGCACGGGGGCAGGATCGGAACAGGTGGATCTTTTCTTCACAAAGCTTGACTGATCACTTCTGATGCCGATGTCTCCTAACTGCCATAAAACACAGTAGGGTGGAGTGTCCCTTAATGTCAGCAAGTGGTTGGCCCCAGGTATAAATGTGACAATCAAGCTGACAACAGAGCTAATCAAATCCCATCCTACAACCGTTTCCTAGGTAACCAACACACATAGCTAGAGAAAAGGTGCTGAAACACTGTGCATGGAGACCAGAGTGCTCATTGGCAGCTCTACTTTTAAATGCTTTTAAGAAAAGTGCAGAAAAGCAGCCCCCAAAATGGACAATGTGATATTCCATTTATCCTTACTGGGTTTGCTCATGGGGAAGGAATTCTTAATGTGAGACACTCTCTTTTCATGTGGGCTTGAAGGGTTTGTTTCCCCTAGGCTTACCAGTAGAGACCCATTCATGTCCACCTATCATCACTGTCACAAATGTTCTTACATCCTTATTATATTGCTACCCAGGCAACCTGTTTGTGATGGAGTCAGACGTGGGCCCTTCAGGAGGAGAGGATGAATGCAATAGTCATTGAGGCCCCTGGGTATATATTTGTCTGTCTTTTTTTCTCTCCTTTTCCTCCTTCCATTGTGGTTGCTAGATGGAAGGACATTTCTTGATGCTCTGAGCAGTGTGAGATTTTTTCTTCTTCCTCAGCATGGCTTCACAAGCTGGTTGTCTCCCCCCATCCCTAAATGTTCAGACTTTCCTTATCCTTGGGAACAGTGCAAACAGTTTCTCCAATCCATGATGTGAAACCATAGGGCATCTGCAGATTTGTGTCCTGCTTGCCTGGCCACCAAAATAGATAGGTTCCTTTCCTTTTAGAACATGCATTTGGGGCTCCTCTAAAAATGGAAAGTTGGGCAGATTTAAATTTCGGTTGAGTCAATAATATGTAGAAAACCCCATTTCTATAGACTTTTGTACTCTCAATTCATTTGATTAAAACACACAGTCTGTTAATGTAGCTTCTGAGCTCTGTTCCCTAACCTGAAGGGTTTTATTAAGCTAAGAAAGAAAATGGTTTGCACATGATCAGCAAGGATTCTGTCTGTTACAGAGGGGAAAAAATGAGGGTTAAATTTAGATTTACCCATACCAATGTCATCATCTACCTGCAGTACAGATGGATGACAGGATGATTACAGGAGACGCATCTAATACTGCGAATTTACATTGTCTGAGAATCTGTTTTGATCATGGAGATTTACAAGTTTTGTCCCTTAATGTCTGAGAACAGAAATAGTGCAACTTTGCTGCAAAAGCACCATTTCAATAATAATTTCAGCACATCTGCAGCAGACACAGTCATTACGGCATGGATGAAGGATGTATTGCATAATGCAGCTTACTTACTCGTCTATCACTTGTGGAATGTATGAACAAAAGAGTTGTTGTGTAAGATTACACCAATGGTCCATCTAGTGTTCTCTCTTTGAAAGCAGAACGTATATAGAGGAAACTACAAGAAATCCAGTAATGGACATTTATGGAATAACTTGCCACAAGGGAAGTTTCTTCCTGACCACAGCAAGTTAGTGATTGGTGTATGCCCTGAAGCATGAAGATTGACATTGAAAACAAACCAGAAAACTCTTCAATTTCATTTTTTAAAATAAATTGGATGGTGAATAAGCATTTAGATAACTATCTATTATTAAACCTCTAGGCTCCTAATCACATTCAGATACATTTATATAATATGTGTCCATGTCAAAAAGTACATTAAATTGTTGGTTTTCCCTTTGTGATTGGATTTTATCTAACTCCGATACTAGACTATAACTGGATTCACTGCTCTTCTGTTACATAGTGAGTGTTAAAGCTGTATATTTATGCAAATTAGGGGAACAAATATTCCAGGGATGCTGTATCTAGACCTCAGCCCCTTTGCTTACAAATTGACAAGTGATTTTAGTATAAATAATTGTCTTTAACCCTTGTAGGTTAAATAAGACATGAGAGAAACTATCTTCTATAAAATATGTCATGGTTGCTATCAATAATCTGTGCTTGTTGACGTTACTGGCACTATGGCCCTCATCTGAAGCCAGTGGAGAGCCTTCCCATTATTATTGTTTCCAACACAGTAGTGTCTAAGTAGTTCTCCAACAGAATTCAGGGCCCTATTGGGCTAGGTGCTATAGAAAAGCACAATGAGAGACAGTCCCTGCCCTATGAAGCTTACAAGCTGAATTGACGAGACATACAAGGTGGGAGAAAGGCAGTAATATTACATGGGAAACTGAGGCACGGAAAGATTACCTGACTTGCCCAAGGTCAAACAGGAGGTCTAATGGGCTCTTCAGTCTAGCAGAGAAAAGTATAACAATCCAATGGCTGGAAATTAAAGCTAGATGAATTCAAACGGAAAATAAAGTGTACATTTTTAATAGTGAGAGTAATGAACCATTGGAACAACTTACCAAGGGTCATGGAGGATTCTACATCATTGAACATTTTTACATCAAGATTGGCTGTTCTAAAAGCTCTTATTTAGGAATTATTGTGGGGATGTTATATGGCCTGTGTTACATAGGAGATCAGTCTACCTGATCACAATGGTCCATTCCGACCTTGGCATCTCTGAAATGTATGGCACAGCCAGGAACCAAACTCAGCTTTCTGAGTCCGAGTCCAATGCCTTAATCAAAAGACCATCCTTTCTCTCTGACTTCAGAGTGCATTGGATCACGCCCTGTATAAGAGCTAAGCGTTCTTATAAGAATGAAAGATTCTGTTGTATGTGGAACTGCAAGACATCTAGTCCATGCTTCTGGTTGATCACAGGATTCCCAACAGAAATGTTTCAAATTTAAAACCAGACTAAGTGTCTTGTCTACACATGGAGCTATTCAGGAATAACTATTGCACTTTAAATCTGAATTAACTTATAATTAACTTGTAGATAAGCCCTTAGTGACTCATCTCTACAGATCTCTTTAGACAATCAGATAGCCAAATGCTAAAGTGCTACGTTTTTTGTTTTTCTCCCTTGCAGGTGAATTATATAGAGCCTCTTTGAGAAAACAAAGATTCCCTGCACAAGGCAGCATTGAAATACATGAGGACAATGAGGTGAGATGCTTTCCTGCAATATAGCTTTTTTGATTTCCTGAATCTGAAGACTAGATGCAGAAATAAGTGTTGATTACAAAAGTCTAAGTAACCCAGTTACATCAATACTTTTATCTGAATGTTCCTGAGAACCGTATTCTATTATAGCTATTTTATTTATTTGTTATGATTTATACGTTCATTAACAATTGCCTCTCCACACCCTCTAGGTGCTTTTGGCACAAATATAAAATCCATCAGTATCCACAAATGGAGCCACCTGTACCCATCCCCGCAACTTACTATACCAACTAAAAACAATCTTTCCCACAAACATCAACACATGTCACATTTTCTTCCCCAAAAGTCTGTCTGCTTTGCAACATTCCATGAAGGTCAACACGTCCAGATTATTTGGGGACAAAAGGGAGTGAGTGTCAAAAGTGAGGGACCCTCCTGGAAAATGTCCTGCCAGATGGTCTTGTAAACCAAGGGATGTCCAGAGCACATGCTTCTGCTCTTGCAGCTATGACACAATCGAATGGGGGGAGGGAGTCTTTCATGAAGGCAGGTCCTTAGGTCAGTAGAGACTTTATCAAGGTGATATAATGCTGTCTTTATGTCAGGATGGATTTTCAGAGTGAAAAATCAGAGTATAACAGCATCAGTGTGTTAAGCAGTATCTGGGTCAAACTCTTCCCCTCTACTTAATACTAGGTAGCTCTTTATTCTACGAATGGTCTTGCTGATATTGGGTCTGCTTGCAAAATCAAGTACCACCTAACATGAACAAAAGTATCAGAATCTAGCCCCTTTTAACTCTAATTGCAACAGCTCATCACTCTATGACCATGACCCCATCTAGAGAATTCCATTTTCAAAGTGCTTTGTCCAAACCTGCCTCAAAGTTCCAAATTGTCTGAGCGCTGAGAACATATTGATGGAGTTATAAGTGCTTTGGATGGCTCAGTGCATCCTTTCTCCCATCTAATAGGTGGACATGCAGTCACTGGAAATCATAAAAAAGAATGAGGAGTACTTGTGGCACCTTAGAGACCAACACATTTGAGCATAAGCTTTCGTGGGCTCAAACCCGCTCCATCAGATGCGTGTAGTGGAAGATATAGTAGGAAAATATATATACACAGAGAACATGAAAAAATGGGTGTTGTCATACCAACTGTAAGCTTGGCTGAAAAACAGACACATTTTCCAAAGAGAAATTACCAAGTCCATTTAGTGCCACAATGTAAAGACCTGTGTTGAAATGCAGATTTAATAGAAGTCTCAGTAGCAGTAACAGAACATACATTTGGTTTCTAGAAGAAAGAACAGAAACTGAGCAAATGAACAACTCTCTCTAGAAGTTTTTAGCTAGCCAGGGTCTCTGTCCTCACAGTAGTTACAGTACAGACGTCAGTAGTGCAAACTTCACCACTGTTACCCAGCCTGACCCAAAGCTCATTGAAGTCAGTCGTTCCACTGATTCTAGTGTATTTTTGTTGTGTCTCTGTAAGCTTAGAAGGACCACCTCTAGGCATGAATGCAGTTCATTCTGAGACACAGTTCATTCATTGGCTGAGGCTGCCAAGAAGTATGCCCATTTTAAATAGATTTGTAAGTTGCTTTTGTGATCATAGGAATGGGACTGAGTCCATTAATTCACTTCCCATATTCCATCTGATGACAATGACTTTCTGTCCTTACTGACCTGGCTTGGATTTTAAGTGGTAACCTAGATGCTGCAACCTATTCCTCGAGCTTTCTAATCCCTCAAACAGCCTTCTGCAGTGCCAGCTGATCAAAGAGAAAGAATTTAGTGTTGGCTGTGGAAGGAGGTAATCCTGTCCTTTGAGCAAAATTAGTTTCTATATTAGTAAATCGCATAAAGAACATTTGGGGGAAAAAACTAAATTAGAAAAAGAATAGAACCTTATTAATATTCACTTGGGTGATCAGCAAATTCTTATGACAAACATGGCAGTAATTGCTCTACTTCTCAGTGAAGATTCTGTAGCAGAGCATTTAGTGGGTATATCATTACTAAGATCTCATTTCTTTTTAAAAAATATAATGTACTCCATTTAGTAGAGTGATCTTGACAATTACAGGCCAGTAAGCCTGACTTCAGTACCAGGCAGACTTGTTGAAACAATAATAAATAATAAAATTGTCAGACATATAGATGAACATAATTGTTGGGGAAAAGTCAATGTGTTTTTTGTAAAGGGAAATCATGCCTCACTAATCTACTAGAATTCTTTGAGGGGGTCAACAAGCATGTGGACAAGAACGATATAGTGTATTTAGATTTTCAGAAAGCCTTTGACAAGGTCCCTCACCAAAGGCTCTTAAGCAAAGTAAGCTGTCATGAGATAAGAGGGAAGGTCTTAATTGGTAACTGGTTAAAAAATAGGAAACAAAGTGTAGGAAGAAATGGTCAGTTTTGACAATGGAGAGAGGTTAATAGTGGTGTCCCCCAGGGGTCTGTACTGGGACCAGTCCTATTCAATATATTCATAAGTGATCTGGAAAAAGGGGTAAACGGTGAGGTGGTAAAATTTACAGATGATACAAAACTACTCAAGATAGTTAAGTTACAGGCAGACTGCAAAGAGCTACAAAAAGATTTCACAAAACTGGCTGACTGGGCAACAAAATGGCAGATGAAATTCAGTGTTAATGAATGTAAGGTAATGCACATCGGAAAACATAATCCCAACTATACATTTAAATGATGGGATGTAAACTAGCTGTTATCACTCAAAAAAGAGATCTTGGAGTCATTGTGGATAGTTCTCTGAAAACATCCACTCAATGTGCAATGACAGTCAAAAAAGCGAACAATGTTGGGAATCATTAAGAAAAGGATAGATGAGACAGAAAATATCATATTGCCTCTATATAAATCCATGGTATTCCCAGATCCTGAATACTGCGTGCAGCTGTGGTCACCCCATCTCAATATAGATATATTGGAATTAGGGCTGTCCAGAGATTTAAAAAATTAATTGAGATTAATTGTACAGTTAATAATAGAAAACCATTTATTTAAATATTTTGGGATGTTTTCTACATTTTCAAATATTTTGATTTCAGTTACAACACAGAATACAAAGTGTACAATGCTCACTTTATATTTATTTTTATTATACATATTTGTATTGTAAAAAACAAAAGAAATAGTATTTTTCAATTGACCTAATACAAGTACTGAAGTGCAATCTCTTTATCATGAAATTTGAACTTACAAATGTAGAATTATGTAAAAAAAATTGCATTTAAAAAACAAAACAAGGTAGAACTTTAGAGCCTAGAAAGTCCACCTTGTCCTACTTCTCGTATAGCCAATTGTTCAGAGAAACAAGTTTGTTTACATTTGCAGGAGATAATGCTGCCCGCTTCTTGTTTACAATGTCATCTGAAAGAGAACGGGCGTTTGTATGTCACTGTTATAGCCGGCATTGTAACGTATTTATGTGCCAGATATAAATCTTTAGCACATTTAAGGTCAGAAGGGACCATTATAATTGTCTAGTCCAGGGATCGGAAACCTTTGGCACATGACCCACACTGGCTGCAGTTTGCCACTCTAGGCCAATGGGAAGCGGCGCGGGCCGAGGGATGTGCGGGCCGCTGCTTCCTGCAGCCCCCATTGGCCTGGGACAGTGGACTGCGGCCAGTGAGAGCTGCAACCAGCCGAACCTGCGGACGTGGCAAGTAAACAAACCGACCTGTTCCACCAGGGGGCTTACCCTGGTGGGCTGCATGCCAGAGGTTGCCGATGCCTGGTCTAGTCTGACCTCCTGCACAACGCAGGCCACAGAATCGCACCCACGCACTCCTGTAGTAAACCCCTAACTTATATCTGAGCTGTTAAAGTCCTCAAATCATGGTTTAAAGACTTCAAGGTGCAGAGAATCCTCCAGCAAGTGACCCGTGCCCCACGCTGCAGAGGAAGGGAAAAGCCCCCAGGGCCTCTGCCAATCTGCCCTGGAGGAAAATTCCTTCCCAACCTCAAATATGGCAGTCAGCTAAACCCTGAGCATGTGGGCAAGACTCACCAGCCAGACACCCATATGTCCCTTCATGCTTCAATCACCATTCCAGAGGACATGCATCCATGCTGATGACGGGTTCTGCTAGATAATGATCCAAAGCAGTGTGGACCCCAATGCATGTTCATTTTCAACATCTGAGTCAGATGCCACCAGCAGAAGGTTGATTTTCCTTTATGGTGGTTCTGGTTCTGTAGTTTCTGCATCAGATGTTGAACTTTTAAGACTTCTGAAGTCATGCGCTACACCTCATCCCTCTCAGATTTTGGACAGCCCTTCAGATTCTGACCTTGGGTCGAGTGCTGTGGCTATCTTTAGAAATCTCACATTGGTACCTTCTTTGCATTTTGTCAAATCTGCAGTGATTTTTAAAGTGTTCTTAAAACAAACATGTTCTGGATCATCATCAGAGACTGCTGTAACATGAAATATTTGGCAGAATGTGGGTAAAACAGAGCAGGAGACATACAATTCTCCCCCAAGGATTTCAGTCAATTAATTAATTAATGCATTTTTTTTAATGAGTGTCATCAGCATGGAAGCATGTCCTCTGGAATGGTGGCCGAAGCATGAAGGAGCATACAAATGTTTAGTATATCTGGCATGTAAATACCTTGCAATGCTGGCTACAAAAATGCCATGCAAATGCCTGTTCTCACTTTCAGTTGACGTTGTAAATAAGAAGTTGTAATAAAGAGATAGTTATGGGTTAATAGAACAGGAGTACTTCATGTCTCTTTTGACTGTAAAGGGTTAACAAGTTCAGTGAGCCTGGCTGTCACCTGACCAGAGGACCAATCAAGGGACAGGATACTTTCAAATCTTGAGGGAGGGAAGTTTTTGTGTATGCTGTGATGTTTTTGGTGGTGGTTCTCTCTGGGTTCTGAGAGTGACCAGGCGTGCAACCAGGTTTCTCTCCAATCTCTCTGATACCGTCTCTTATATGTCCAGAATAGTGAGTACTAGGTAGATAAGGTGAGTTAGGCTTATGTTTGTTTTCTTTATTTGCAAATGTGTATTTGGCTGGAAGGAGTTCAAATTTGTATTTTGCTGAAAGGATTTTAATTTGTACTTGTATACTAGGCTGGGAGGGTATTCCCAGTGTCTATAGCTGAAAGACCCTGTACCTATTCCATTTTACATTTACAACGATAATTTTTACTGTTTTTTCTTTCTTTAATTAAAAGCTTTTCTTGTTTAAGAACCTGATTGTTTTTTTTTTTCTGGTGTGAGACCCCAGGGGACGGGGTCTGGATTCACCAGGGAATTGGTGGGGAGAAAGGAGGGAAGGGGGAGAGAGAGGTTAATTTCTCTCTGTGTTAGGATTGCTTTCTCTCTCAGGGAGAGTCTGGGAGGGGGATTGAGAAGGAGGGGGGAAGGTGAATTTTCCTCTCTGTTTAAGATTCAAGGAGTTTGAATCACAGTGATCTTCCAGGGTAACCCAGGGAGGGGAAGCCTGGGAGAGGCAACGGTGAGGGAAAGGGTTTACTTTCCTTGTGTTAAGATCCAGAGGGACTGGGTCTTGGGGGTCCCCGGGCAAGGTTTTGGGAGGACCAGAGTGTACCAGGCACTGGAATTCCTGGTTGGTGGCAGTGCTACAAGTACTGAGCTGGTAGTTGATCTTAGAGGAATTCATGCTGGTACCCCATCTTTTGGACGCTAAGGTTCAGAGTGGGGGATTATACCATGACAGAAGCGGACAGCATTATCTCTCTCAAATGTGAACAAACTTATTTCTCGTAGCGATTGGCTGAACAAGAAGTAAGACTGAGTGGACTTGTAGGCTGTAAAGTTTTACATTGTTTTGTTTAATGCAGTTATGTAACAAAAATATACATTTGTAAATTGCACTTTCATGATAGAGATTGCACTACGGTGTATGAGGTGAATTGAAATACAATTTCTTTATCATTTTTACAGTGCAAATATGTGTAATAAAAATAACATAAAGTGAGCACTGCACACTTTGTATTCTGTGTTGTAGTCGAAATAAATATATTTGAAAATGTGGAAAAACCATCCAAGAATATTTTAATAAATTTCAATTGGTATTCTATTGTTTAGCAGTGTGATTAAAACTGTGATAAATCACGATTAATTTTTTTGAGTTAATCGTGTGAGTTAATTGCCATTAATTGATAGCCCTAATTGGAATTGGAAAAGGTTCAGAAAAGGGCAACAAAATTATTAGGGTATGGAACAGCTGCCATATGTGGAGAGATTAGTAAGACTGGGACTTTTCAGCTTGGAAAAGAGACGACTAAAGGTGAACATGATTGAGGTCTATAAAATCATGACTGGTGTGGAGAAAATAAATAAGGAAGTGTTATTTATCCTTCTCATAATACAAGAACTAGGGGTCACCAAATTAAATTAATGGGCAGCAGGTTTACAACAAACAAAAGGAAGTATTTTTTCACACAGTGCACCGTCAACCTGCAGAACTCCTTGCCAAATGATGCTGTGAAGGCCAAGACTATAACAGGATTTAAAAAAAGAACTAGATAAATTCATGGAGGATAGGTCCATCAATGGCTATTAGCCAGGGTGGGTAGGGATGATGATGGTGTCCCTAGCCTCTGTTTGCCAGAAGTTAGGAATGGGTGACGGGGTGGATCACTTGATGATTACCTGTTGGCTGTTCATTCCTTCTGGGGCACTGGCCACTTTCGGAAGAGAGGATACTGGGCTAGATGGACCTTTGGTCTGACCCAGCATGGCCGTTCTTATGTTCTAAGGTAAAGCATTCTCTGTCAACATCTCAAAGCAGACACGTTTACATATAGGTCTATTACTGTTTCACTGATATGTTTTTCATTCCTTTCCAGTAAATGGAAGTGTCATGAATGTTTTTGACTTTGAACAAGAGGTCCCCGACCTAAAAAGTTTGAGAAATGCTGCACTCTAACCCCTGCTGACGTGGAGTGTTGTTGACCCAGAATTATTTTTCTTCTTTAGAAAATGTGAGGATTTCAGTTTAAACCTTTCTGACAAATCCAACAAAATGAGATTAGTTTAGCTCCTGATACTAGACATTTAGGCTGTCTCAAGATTTTGGACATCTCCCCATCTGGATATACTGCCAATAGCATTTGTTGTGCATAAAATCATTCATAATCTTCTTTGGATCTGACTTCTACATGTAAGCCTCAGGCATAAAAGATTCTTCGCTATAGTGTAGTGTGCTGTATCTAACTCAGAGATACTTGAATGAAATTGGTTTTTTTCAAAGTAAAATATACAAAAGATCACTCTGAGCCTGAAAATACATCAGTAATTGTCTATGGAGGTTGACATCAAGTGCACCAATATTGCTCTTGCAAAGCCTGTTCTAACAAAAGCCTATTCAAATTACTATTTCTTTTCTTCAGGAAGGAGCTCAGCACAGGAACTGTAAAACTCACGTCCTTATTCTTGTCCTACATGGGGGCAACATCTTAGATACAGGAGGAGGGGACCAGAACTGCAAGATGGCTGACATCAACACCTTCAGTTCCGTGTTTGAGAAGGTGACCCGAGCCCATTTCCCTGCTGCGCTGGGCCACATCTTAATCAGGCTTGTCCACTGCCCAGCCATCTGTTTGGAGGCTTTCTCTCTTGTTTCTAAGTAAGTTAATTTTCATTCTAAGGCACAGCTTTGCAAAGTGTGGCCCTCCAAGGTCTGCTATTCACAAGCTTTTTTATATGGTTATAGTGCTTTCATTGGCCAGGCATGGAATAATGCAAGTCCTCCTTATTCTCCTGCCCATTTAATTAGTAAGGACATGGTCCTGTCCTTTTCTGGATAGATGCAGCAGTAGAAAAGAGGGTTATAAGGTGACTCTGCCTTCCCATTCAGCACTCGGTGGTGACTGCAACTTTGTGCTAGGCTTTCCACTGGTGCCAAAATACTGTGGCCCCCATGGGAAGGGGGCATACTGCTGGCTCAAGAAGTTGGTTAGGTTCTTGGCCCTAGTACCTGGGCTGTGATGTACAGGTACCATTAGGCACACCCTAGCATACGTTGTCTCCTCACCCCTTGGCTTCCCACATCCATCTTACATTGAGTTGACAAGTTAATTCCAATGATTGATGTGTCCCTAGCTCCCACCCTCAATAGTTGTTCAGCTCCGGGGGGTTTAAATTGGGATTCAGCTCATACTGTGTGACTAGTAGCTATGATGTGGACAATGGATTTTTGCTTGCTGTGTTTAGACGTGAGTGTGGATTACATCATGATCCGTTTCAGACCCACGGAACCCAATCCTGAAGTCATTGCTTACAGAGGCTCAAAAAGTGACTCCAAATCCATGTAACTGCTCTGTAGTTGTAATATCTATCAGTGTGGGCATGAGAGATTTTTGAAATCATGTAAGCAATTAAGGTGCACAAATACCATTGACTTTTAACAGGTATTGTGCTCCTATATCCCTTGGTTTTGAAAATATACCTTATGGTCAATAATATCAGTAAAAAAAAATGTTTACCCAGCATCTATGTCGAGAAATATTATGTTACTCATACATCCTTTGACGCTTAAAAGAAATGTAAGATGTACAAATTGCTTTAAAAAATAAACTCCCGCATCCCATAAGTGAGGAAGAAAACAGGCTGGATGAGCATTGATGCTCCTTTTCTCTAATATCGGACAACTGCTGTGAATAATCCACAGTCACTGTTTTTCTTGCTTTAAAAGCTATGACTGCCAGATCTGTGTGCCAGTGTCCCAACTGGCATTGACAAATCTAACCTCGCATGTTTGTTGTTTAGATGCTGCAGTGCTGGACACTATAGAAGAATTTGGTAGATAATTTTCATTGTTTAAACAACTAAGATGGTTTATTGCTTAAATTGGTTTAGGAATAAAGTGGAAAGAAAATTCTGAGGAGTGAAAACAGTAATTATGATTAGCTTTGATGAACTCTCCTTAGCACTGGAAAATCAGGAAGGAAAAAGCCTTTAACACGTTTAGTGGCTTGTGATCAGCCTTGTTGCTAGGGAAGAATTTAAATCTGAACTTTTTTTAACTCTGTAACACAACTAAAACACAAAGGCATTATAGTGTCTATTCACCTGCTAATGGCAGTTAATGTAACCTCAAAATGCTGTAGTGTTCAGCATTCATTTATCATAATTAACTTAAGCGACTGCAAGATAAAGCAAGGGTTTGAATGAGCTATTAAGATGCTTTTTAGAACACCTATTGACTTTGGATGATGAAGGTACTGGCCTTACAAAGGAGGATTTGGTAGCATGAGAGATACATTGAGTCTGATGGATTTTTCTTTCTTAACAGATGCCATTGCTAGAGGATATAAATGAATATGGTGCTTGGGGCCTGTATTTATATTAGAGAGGATGCTTCTCATGTTGATCAGTTCTTGGTCTATATAACTATGAATCTGCAGTAAGTGGTTTCTGATTCCTGATTATGAATATGAAGCTCAACTCTTAGACCAATAAAGTTAACCTTTGAATATCATGGGAATAGATTATAAAATCACTTAATTGTTTATAGAACAAACATTTGCTTTTGACCTCTACTTCTTCCTTGTTTGGGTGCAGTCCTAATGGAATGGTGTGATAGAAATACCACAGGCCAGAAGGGCTTAGACTTTTTCAGTGGATTATTTCCTTGTTATGAAAGAAATTAGTGTGCTGAAATGAAGGATGTTCTTTCCTAGTCTATTTTTAGTTAACGGAATGCATGTAAAGCCTAATCCAGCACTTGTTGAGAATAATAGCAAGAGACTCTCACTGATTTGAATGGATACTGAATACGGCCCATAGCTCCCATGAATTCGTTGAACTGGAATGGACTAAACAGCAACAACAAGGTAGCAAAGCTTCCATTGACACAGCAGTATGATATTCAAATATTGTGGACATGAGCACAGTATGCTGGAATCTTGAGCTGGTTTATTTTTTTCACCAGCGGGAATTCCTGACTGCTTTGCAAAACTCCATTCCAAACACGTTAAAATGGCTTTGCTATGCAAGAATGTGTGGGCTGGAGTCTTGGTCTCATGGGTGGCTGTTGTGCTGCCTGGCCATCTGTTCATCCTGCCCTCTGCGTAGGGGGTCGTGTTGGAAGTGATAAGGGGAATGGGCATGTCAGGGAGAGGCTAACATGATTGCTGTACCTAGAGAAGTTTAAAGCAGCCCTTAGGAATTAGGTTATCTCTGCTACAGGGAATGATGGATAGATAGACTAACCGGTTTCACTTTTGTATCTAGGCACTTTGAGGTTCTTTTTTCGTTGTTTACATTGAGAAAAACACAAAAGATAAACAAAGCCCCGTAGAGAAAAGCAATTTTGTTCTTTAAAAATCAGTTTTGTTAACCAAATGTTGTTGTTAACATAGATTAAGAAACTCAGGTCTTAAAAATAGATAATTTTTAGCTCAACTCCATCCTTGGAAGTATGCCACACAGTCATCTGTTAATGTCAACTATGCACAACCCCAAATCATTTGTGAACACTACATGACACAAAGTAGTGTCCATTTTAAAGATTGGGTGTAAAGCAGAGAGCATTTTGTTCCTCCCTTACATTTCTAGCTGCTAGGTCCGTCTGAGGCACTGTTCTAATGGAGAACCACAGTACTTTGTACAGTTAGCAATGACAGCGCTTTCAGTTTATAAAGTGACCTGAAATAAAACATTAGTTTGTATTTTTTTTAAAAAGAATCTTTCACAAGATAGTTTAGTTCCTTCCCATCTTTCTGCAGGGCAATATATTATCCCTGGTTTGTACAATTAATCTATCAGATCATGTTGTTGTTAAAGCTAGTAGCTTTCCGAGATTTCTGGTGGGAATTCTTCTGTGCAGTGAAAATCATTGTGCTATAAAACACACAAATAATATTTCAGAAGAAAAACAAATCACCATGAAAAATTAAATGCAACTTTCAGTGAGTTGATAGTCAGCAATTACACCTCAGAGACAGGCTTAGTTTAATATTTACTGCACTCTTAAATCAAAAACCAATCTTCTTAACTTTAAGCTGCTAACTAGACATTAAAAATGGACACATCCTAAAGTGCCCTTTCTGTGTGCTTATATAAAAATGTCCTCCCCTAAAATTAGTTTATCGTGACTATTAACTTTAGCATGTATCATCATTGTAGTAGTAATAATTCCAGATTTGTGTTCCGTTCAACAATGCTGTGTGATGTGAGAGATGACATCCAGCAACTCCTTATAGAGAGGAAAGCTGGCCTTTGAAGTTAAGGCACCGGCCTGGGATCAGATGATCTAGGTTCAATTCCTGAATCTGCCACAGACTCCCTGTAGGGCCTTGAGCAAGTCAGTTCATCTCTCTGTGCCTCATTCCCCCACAAAATTGATTAATAGTGACATAAAGCAACTTCAGTGGACTTCGGGTCCGAACCTTAGGTCCTGATTCTGGAAAGGGAAGTTAATTGGACTTGGTGAAGGAGTAACAGTCTCCTTGTAGAACTGGGGCCCTAATAGCAACCAAGTAACAGATTTGATTTTCCTTTCCCTCTCTGCCAAAACCAGGGCTGGCTCCAGGCACCAGCATTTCATGCAGGTGCTTGGGGCAGCAATCTGCAAGGGGCGACAGTCTGTGTGTTTTTGGCCCCAAGCAGCGCGCTGAATTGCCGCCGCGGACAGCGGGGACAGTCCATGTGCCATTAGGGCAGCACACGTGTTTCCGCGGGGGTGGCAATTCAGCTGCAGCTTCTAAGTTCAGCTGTCCATGGCGGCTCAGCTTCTGTCTTCTGCCTGAAGACAGAAGCTGCCGCCAAATTGCCGCCACCGCAGAAACGCATGTGCCGCCCTAATGGCACATGGGCTGCCCCCACCGTCCATGGCGGCAATTCGGCATGCTGCTTGAGGCGGCAAAAACAATAGAGCCAGCCCGGGACAAAATCATCCTCCCACGTGACATGCCCACACTAAGCAAACTAAGGCAAAGGAGGGCCAATCCTGCCTCCTTAGCATCTGGTAGAAAAATTGCCATTGACTTTAGTAAGGTTGGCTCTCAAATCATTGTAATGGTAATTGATTATTTTTCTCCTCAATTCTATTAATGTAGTTCTATTTGCCTGTGACGTTAGACCAGGCAGTATTCCAAAAAGGAGGCTAGCTGTGTAAATATAGAATGTTCACTAATGGGTTTAATTAAAACCTTTAACAATCTCTTTGCTGTTTTCTCCTGGTCGGGTGAAATGAATTCAGAAATAAATGATATGGCTTTTCTTTGGTTTCATCCACAAAATCGCTTTGCAATTATTGGCCTGGGACTCATGTCAAAACATATCCACTTCCCTAATTGCCCTTTTTTTTTGCTCATTATTTTTGCAGCACTGGAATTCATTTATTAAATGACAGAAACTTTTCAAGTAAATAATTAGGTTTTTCCTTAGTCTTGAGCTCTTCTGTGCTTATAGCTTTTTGTATGCAGTAAACACTATTTTCTAGGCCAAGTTGACTGTAAACTCTGGGAACCATGGTCTGTTCCCTTTAAGAAAAGGAAATTTGTGTTTGATGCAAGATAAAAGGAATGCAAATGGGGGGTGGGGAACCTGGCCTTTTTGGTAATAGGTTAATCCAGTATCAGTAGAGGGCAGAGGAGAAGTAGATAGTATAGGAAATACCCCACCCATACTATTAAATCAGAGGTGCAACCCATGGGCCCAATTTTCTATTCTGCTACTACTTCCTTTTGTGTCACTCTGCAGACACAATGGCTAGAAACCCAGTGTAGCAGGCCAGCTGGGAAATTCCCCTGTAAAGGGGGAATCCCTGGGTAAAATACAGTTGGTATAAGTTGCCACTTCTGGGGTATAAAAAAATGGGACATCCAGGATGATCCTGAGCCCATGCAACTGGACAGCCGGCAGTGTGCACTGAGCAACCTTACAGGTTTCTGGGACAGCTACCTCAATAATGGGATGATCCTGGGAAAATTTGGGCAGGTGGCAACCCAGTGCTGGCTGAGCCCCTTGGGACCGTAGGCAAGGGTGTCAGGTAGAGTCACTCCTGAGTCTGCTCTAACTTACGGTGGAGGCTGACCTCAGAATCAGAGAGTAGTAAGAGTGGTAGAAGGCCCTCTTCGGCAATGCACAGATTGGCCAAACCTAAGAATAAGGCTATTTTAAAAAGGCGTATGATGTAATGATTCACCTGTTGTAGACAGATGCCGTTTCTATATAACTTACAGATACCAGCAAGTCGATACTAGAATCCTGATTCTTTAACCTTCAAAACACTGACTACTGCCACTTAAGTCACAGATTTCTTTTAGTAGCTGCTGGTATTTGGTCTCTTACCCATATGTTAGCTAGCCATCAGGGGACATCGTCATTCATAGCCACAAAACCAGTGCTGCTGAATGTCTTGTAATAATTTAAGCTCTTGTGCTGCCCTACCTGAATCCTTGACACTTGTGCAGTTGTATCAAGGGGATCCAAAAGTCCAGAAACTTACCTGCCAACCTTTAGCAACTAAGGGACTGATCCAATGTCCCTTTGCAGTCAGTAGAAAAACTCCAGCTAACTTCAATGGGCATTAGACTGTAAAAAGGCGAAATGTCATTATTTAAATATCTCCTTTTAGAGTTTGTTTCTGATTGCCATGCTCTGAGTCAGCAATCAACATAATGGATGGACCATTTTCTGTCCATACAAGATAATCAGTGTCGCAGTAGTTTATATCATAAATACTGTAAATTAGCAAAGGGATAAAGTTGCATTTTTTTATAGTTGACTTGTATTGAAAGCAGAGATATTTAGCTTGCCAGAACTGTTCTTTATTTATTCAGCTGATCACATATTGGAACCTGTGCTTGAAATGTAAATTTTATTTTTAATGAACTTAAAGTAATAATTTTGAGACTGCTCTGTTGTGGAAGATATAGGGAGGAGAATCATTCTGGGCAACAATTAATATATTGTGGATGAAAATGGTGGCTAATATAGAATTCTGTATATAGGGGCTAGATTGGTATTAAAGACTTGTGCCAGTGTCATTTTAAGAATAAATGGAGAGCCAATAGGAGTTGGATGCCAAGTTATCATTTGTGCCTTTGAGAATCTGTTGTCCCTAAATGAGGAGTAGCTGTTATCTAATTGAACCACCTATAAATCCACGTTTAAGCTTCCATCCTGCAAAACCACACAAGCATATGATTAGTTTTCTGCATACAGCTATGCTTGAAATCAGTGTGACTGCATGTGTGCGCAAAGCTAAGGGCATGCTCTGTGCCTGATCATGGCATTAATACCTACAGACCTTTGTTTGAAAAGAATGCTGGTGGCTAGCTAGCAACCCACTATGTATAACTGTCCTGTGGTGTTGTACGTAGATCATGAGACTCCCACTGTTCCTTGGAAAAGATACAATGGGAACGAGAGCTGGTTGGAAAGTGAATTTCTATCTCATGGGAAATTCTGATATGTAGAAACTGGTTTTCACTCTGAATCGGAATGAAAAGGCAAAATTTCTTGTGGAACAGAAGCTCCCAAAATTGCTGATTCAGAAACATCACAATGTTTTGTTTTGGTAATGTCCAAACATTATCATATAGTATAAAATAATTATAAATGTAAGTCAAAATGGAATGTTTCAAACCTGTCAAAGCAAAATGTTTCCCTTTGACACTTCTCCATTGAAAATTCTGCCAGAATCGATACATTCCCACAATATATTTCAATTTTGACAAAAACAGATTTTTTTCCAGTAGAAAAATGTTTCACCTAGAAATTTTCAACAAACTCTAAATGGAAGCATATATACTTTTTCTGGTTGAAGTGGATAGTGTATGCCAGTATCTCTTTGATACTGAGCTATGTTCTTACTTTGTAAAAACCTTCCCTGTTGAAAACCAGAATCCTAACAGAATGTTACCATAGTAGAGAGATTCCACTAAAATTAATTTCAATTGTACTCAATAAAGCTGAAGAAGGTTTTTGACAAGACTCTCTTCTCTCCAAGGAGCTTACAGTCTAAGTATAAGACAAGAGGCAACAGATGGATACAGACACCAAAGTATCTGAATTAATAAAAGTTGTCAGTGTTGAATGGGAAAAAATGACTTGTTCTTATGTTCCTGAAGATACTAAACCGTGATGGAATAAGTCTAGGTGAAGGGAAGCAAACGGAAGGTTGGTAGTGCTGTATATTTCATTCTGTCTTGCTTTCGCATTCTGATCTCTCATTCAAATGCTTCCTCTCATATTTGAAAGAAGACACTCTGTGTAAAATGGAAAGCTTGTTTCTCTCACCAGCAGAAGTCAATCCAATAAAAGATACTACCTCACCCACCTTGTTTCTCTCATAGCCTGGGATTAACACATTTATAACAACACATCTTCTCATAGTCAACATTTTTATTTTACGTTTAGCACTATCAACAATAGCAGTCCATTTCTGAAACCTGAATTATGTGACACCTGACATGCTTCAGTCTTATTGGTCTGATAGGAGTGTGTATTAAAATTTAACAGTGTAAGTAAAGTATATTCTCATTTCTACCAAACTGCTGCAAATTGATCCCTATGCATTGCCTCACCGCTTACAAATTCTTACTATTTTCCTGTATTGAGTGCTTTCCCCCAGTCTTTGTGGCCTTGTAGAGATAGGGCTGAACTGTGGCCTTGTCTGTCCTGGCCATGCATTCTTTACTCTATTAGATCTGTTATGAAGCACAGTCCCCACTCTTCAGTTTCTCCCTCCTGTGCGCAAGTGGGTAGCGAAAGGAGGGAGAAACAGAATAACTGGAATCCTCCGATTCATGAGGAATATAGAAAATGGAGCCCTGTCAAGATGCAGAGTAAGATTCTGAGTCATCATTCCTCCCCCGAGCTGCCCCTGGTTTAAAGCATTTATACTCCGCCCACTGTTCAAGGCTAGGATTGCCAGGCATCCAGTTTTCGGCTGGAACACCCGGTCACAAAAAGGGACCTTGGCGGCTCCGGTCAGTACTGCTGAGCGGGCCGTAAATAGTCCAGTTGGTTAAGGCAAGCTGTCTGTGACTCCCAGAAGCAGCTGGCATGTCCATCCGGCCCTAGGCACAGGGGCAGCCAGGGAGGTTCTGCATGCTGCCCCCAACCAAGTGTTGGCTCCACAGCTCTCATTGGCCAGGAACCAGGGTCAATGGGAACTGTGGGGGTGGCGCCTGCAGGTGGAGGTACCGCGCAGAGCCACCTGGCCACCTAGGGGATGCAGGGACATGCCAACCGCTTCCGGGGGCTGCTGAAGGTAAGTGCTGCCCAGAACATGCACCCCCTCCTGCACCCTGAACCTCTCAGCCCCAGCCTGGAGCCCTCTCCTGTACCCCAAACCCCTCATCCCACCCCATAGCCTGTACCCCCAGCTGGGGCTCTCACCACCTCCAGCACCCCATCACCCTGCTGCCCCAGCCCTGAGCCCCCTCCTCACCCAAACTCCCTTCCAAGGCCTGCACCCCACAGCCCCTACTGAATCCCAAACCAAGCACAAAGCCCCCTCCCACATTCTGAACCTCTCAGGCCCCATCCCTAGCCCGGAGCACTGTCCTGCACCCCTCTTCCCCAGAGTCCACAATCCCAGTCAGAGTCCTCACCCCCTTCCACATCCCAATCCCTTGCCCCAGCTTGGTGAGAGTGAGCAAGGTTTGAGGAGAGAAGGGGTGGGAGTCAGGGGCAGGGCAAGGATGTTCAGTTTTCTGCAATCAGAAAGTTGGAAACCCTATTCAAGGCTGAGCCTCCAGGAACAATTCTAGTCCATAGATACGTAAGCACTGTGGGGGCTGATTCTTATTTGTGCTGCATCTTGCATGTATTGCTTACACCAGTGCAAAGTGGGTGTAAAAATACTACCGTATTGGATAGCTAGCATTACATACTCTCTTTATACAGGTGCAAACGACTGAACAAGGACAGTGGTGAATTGGACTCTATAAAACTTCATGATACCATTCGTTCATGCATCTTTCAGCACTTATCAGTAGTCTTTGCAAAGCACAGCTTCTGGCCCAAACATTAGATTTGTATATTCATAGACGAAGGCCAGAGGGGGACCACTATGATCATCTATTCTAACCGCCCATAGAATTTTCCCCAGAATCTAGATTAAAGCATACCTTTTACTAATGTACAGAGTGGAATTCTGTAGCACTGAAAAAAGCCCCTAGAAAAAGAGGTGCTATAGAATGCTAAGGCCTGGTGATTCAGAATGCCTTTTATGGCACCCTTAAGTGTCTTTTCTAAGCCAGCATTCCTGAGCAGCTAACCAGCCAGATGCGATCTTTGCTGCTTCCTAATGGACTCTCAAAGGACTTGGGTTCTGGATGATGGAACAGTGTTGTGAATATATTGAAAAGACAGGACATCCATACATGTAACCACGTTTGGCTCCATTTGGTTCTGTAAGATCTCCACAGCGAATGTGAAATTGAATGGAATCTGAGAGAAAGCACCTAGATCTTCTGCTCTCAGGTGTTTCTTCCACCAAAGGGTAAAAACAGTGGTTTTTTTCGAGCATGCTGTATTCATGAGACTAAAACAGATGAAAAAGCTGATCGTAGCCTTTTTCTACTAAACTGTAATGTTATATCTACATGGCTTTGCAGTCTGCATCATGAGGATGTGAGCTGCAGTGCACACTAGGGTGCTGTGTTTTCTAACTCCCTTGCATGGATATTGCTGGTGCGAGCTAAAAGGTGTCTACTTTGTGGTTAGTGTGAACTAGCTGCCTTTTAGTTCACACTAACAGTATCTACATGGGGGAATTACAGCATAGAATGCTGCAGATCACGCCCTCCTAATCTGACCTGCAGGGCCCTGGAGACACACCCTTCAATCTGTATAAACACAATACTGCATAAAATGCACAAAGACAAGTGAAAATGGTTTCTGCTTTAATTTATGCCTCATTGTTCTGAACAATAATGTCTGACTTAATATGGCAATCGCTACTGGAGAGGAATGAGGCCCAGTGCTTAGGGCACTAGTCTGAGACTGGGGGGACCCATCTTCAATTCGCTCCTCTGCAACAGGCTGCCGTTTGACCTTGGGCAAGCTATTTAGTCTCTCTTCTTTATGCCTCAGTTCCCCATCTGTACAATGGGGATAATAGCACCTCCTACCTCACAAGAGGTGGTGAGGATAAATACTTTAAATATGGCAAGTTGCTCAGATACTCTGGTAACGGGGACCATTTAACTACCTGAAATAGTAAGATATGACTAATTTTTCAAAAATGAGCTTTTCTAATAATAAAATGCAAGCCGGTTGATTTAAATGTAAGTTGTCCAGTACAGATATTCATAATATACTGCTATATACATTGATTTAGCAGAGTTGTGTAAAACTTTACTTATAAGTTACAAAGCAATCCACAGTGTTGTAGATGTGGTGTATACCAAAGTAATTGACTAATGGAATTGTTTCAATGAACCCCTTGTAAAAATGAATCTTGCATTCTTTAGATATATCCACTCATCTTGCCAAATTTCTTTAATGGATTTGAAGGCAGATTCTATTGTCCTTTTTTATTTCTGCTATGATCTCATATTGTTTTCTCCCCACCCCCAAATTTGCAGAAGAATGAGCGCAATTTATAGAAGGATTAATCATCCTGGTGCTGAAAAGACAAAAGGAACTTATTCCATAAAATAGTATTAAAAAAAAAAAAGGTTCCTTGGCACAGTTAAGATCACAAATCTCTTGTCATCCGAAAACAGAGTTATTTGGTGGCTTTCCTTACAATGAAAGATGCAAACCACTCACTTGCATTGACAACACGTTTCTCCTTTAAGATGTTTATGATGGCTAAATACCAAGGAATACCTAATGGTAATCAATAGCTCAAGAACGGGTCCACCATCAATATTCCCATACCTCTCCTCTGTTTCATTTTTCTCCATTTTCTATTAGTTTTGTCGGCGATAGTCCTTTACCTAATCCAGGACTTGAAAAAGCAGTTAGCCTTTACAGAATAGCAAAGTATTGGATTAAATATCTTAATGGGAACTGTTCTTCCCTTATTGATACCTTGGAAGTTGCAGCTTTTCTGATATTTGGAAATAAACTAGTGGTTGCTTTCAAGCCGTTAAAGGACTTGTACATCGTAGCCACTATGATTTTTCTCTGCATGTATCATTAACAGTGGTATCATCATGTATACAAGCAAAGGGGGAAGAATTAAGATTGTACAAGCACCCCTCGCCCTTGCTGGCTTTTGAGCGTCTGACCTGGTAACCTTACCATACCATTGCTACTGGAGGCTATTTAGATGGAATTTCATCTGTAGATTATCTAGTTGTTTCTGTGTCATTATACCGTGCAGAGGTATGATGCCGGCTGAAGGCATTCACTGCATTGTAAAGGCAGGTGGTTCTTTTAGCCTCTGGTGTTTCTCGCTCCATTAGCTCCTGATTGTATTGAATCAATCTGTTGTATTGCCTCTTTAGCTAAAGCACATTTGTCTTCAAACTAACAGACTACCTGACAACTTGATGTCAAATGGGCATTCCGTTTTTTGTGCTGACCATATAAAGCCATTCAACTGTGGAGATTAATGGAAGGAGGAGGCACGCATCAGGGTCCCAAAGGTGCCCTGGGTGATCGCTACTTCCCACCACCCAACACAGATGTAATGAGGTTAAGTGGTGTCCGCATAAAGAAATTAAAATTACTGATTATTCCTCAAGAAAGAGTTTTAATGAGTTATGGCTATAAATGCAACACAGACAGAATAGGAAAAGAAAAGTTAAAGACCAGCATTGAATAAGGAAGACTAGCACAAGTACAAGTAATATTATACATCAGGTACTTGCTACTATTTTTAATACTGCAACACTGATATAACCTGAGATCAAATTATTCCGACACCACCATTTTTAATACTGTAGTGTCAGTACAACTTGAGATCAAATTAGCTCGAACAACTCACACTTCTTTACTCCGTTACTTTATACTGCACGCAACCAGACTATTTTACTTGAAAACCTTACCTTGCCGAGAATACGTTACCCCTTAGTGGACCACTCTTCGCACTGGCCAGGTAGAGATAGTTGGTGTGATTCAGGTTTCCTCGATTTAGGGGGTGTGGGTCGGACGGTCGAGGAGACCCACATCCTAGACTAAGACGTGCACACACCCACCTGAGGCTCTACGCATTTATTCTTATCTGCCCGCTGTGTTTTGAAGCAGGTCAACCAATCAGGTTAGGCCAAATCTTTAATGTGATTAGAGTTGTCACTTTGGCTGAATAATTCATGCTTACTTATTTTCTTGTAGCCAGTTGTTGTTTTAGTTTGATAAGTGATCTCCTTGTGCATAACTTATGTCTATGTAGCCTATTGTCTCGACTGGTTTGTCTAATAGCCAAATGTTCTAAATAATGGTCAATGTGGGCTAGACGAGCTGTGCCAGGGGGTGGGGGTACAACATCTCTCACTTTACAGGATTTAGCATAATGTGGTAACTGGTAGCAGAGCGTTTTGACCACAAGTCTGTTTCCTTTTGCAAAGCTTGCTTCTTAACGCTGATTCTATAATGCTCGCTTTGTGAAGCTTCTGGAAGCTTTAGGCCTAATACTGACAATACTATTGTTCTTTTTAAGCTTGACAACACTCTTGTTCAAATTAATCACATTAACTAGGATGATTCTTATAAAACACATCTGTATGTAAATGGTAACTGAGATGGATTATGGATTACTTTGCAGTAATTCAACTAGCTGCATTTAAGATCAGTCAGCTGGGGAAAACTATATGTATTTTGCACATTCCTATTCTTGGTATTGGTAATGCCATTGCTGAGACCAAAGTCCATATCAATTCGAATGATCAGTGCTGTACTAGCAGCCAGATTTCGTCTTCAGTATCTTTCTTTTTCAGAAATTAGTCTGCCTGCTGATCATCTGTTGCACTTGGATGCTCATTTGTAGACCCAACAGATTTAGTTTTCCTTTTGTTGTCTAAAACTCAGGAGTTATTTCCTGAGAGCACTTCATAATCCTACCTTTCCACTGTCCCCCATTTCAAGGGATGATACCCATTTTAACTCCCAAAGTTATCAGTGTTCCATGCACATCTGATGTGCCTTCATTTTTATTACTGAAAATTATTTACATCAGAAGTAAAGAATCATGAAACTGAGGCTACAGAAAGAATCATTTAAACTAAAGCAATGGATGCCACAGCATCTTAGGTTTCCTGCATGACTCAGTTTTTTGTGCTCATTATTTTGTGACACGTTGCATCCACATTGGGCCTTGGCAAGTTGAGTCATATATTTGTACTTCTGTCCTGGGACCTATTGTGGTATGATGAGTGGGACTGGAAAAAGGAGGTCAGGTTTCAGGATGGACCTAGTTAGGTGTGACAGGTGGAGCTCAGGAATGTGAGCTGGTGGCCAAGCGCAGGCTACAGCTGGCCAAACCCAAGCCTCCCAGCATGTGATAATGGCCTCTATTCATGTTCAGTAAAGACCTCTCTCCTGAAATTCTGTCTGCTGCCTTCTGCATCGCTTATTGCTAACAGACCAAGCGCGAAGTCTTGGAATTCTAGAAGGCCTCTAAAGGAACCTGGTGTTATACAGTGGAATTTTCCCTACAGGGCAGGAAATGCTTTACTCGTCAGGGGAATTTTAAGATGGTGCTTCAACCCGTGTAATTTATCTGGAAAGCCAAAATTAGACACGCCACTTAACTCATACGGTGAACACTAAATTGAAAAGTTAGAAATGCACTCTGACAAGCAGGGACTAGCTTTCAGAGTGTCAATCGCATGGCAGGACCCACGCTTTGCAGCTCTCTCCATGCCCTGCAAATATGGCTGCAGTCCTGTGAGACAGTGCCATTAATAAAACTCAGGACAAACCATATGAGAAGCAGAGAGAAAGCTTTCTTGGTTGGGAGGGCTCCAGAGAAGAATAGATTAGAGTGATCTAGCATCTAGCCATTTTAAGCTAGCTGCAGGCCCCATTCTTTAATAAAGATTCCCCACCATAACTGGAATGATTTAAAAAAGAGAGAACCACCCAATATTCTATGAAGTTCACCATGGAGTTCACTCTGCAGAGGTAATTTACTTGTGCAGCACTTACATGCTACAATGATGGGTCCTAAAAATAAACCCTAAAGTTTGATTTATATTTTTAAAAGCACTTGGAGGTTTCTCTAATGAGTGCTCTGCACTCAAGCAGATTAGTGTTTAATGTGAACTCTTTTCTCTCTCTCCCTGTTAGAAGGGCGACCCAAACTATAGGCACAATGCAAACTGCATCCAGCAGGAGGTATACATTCAAAAAAGCCATAAATCCAATGATTACAGTGCAAGTACATTGTAGCTTAGTGAAGTACAAGGTTGAATGCCACGATCCATGATGTGTTTTAATAACTTCAAATTACTAACTCACATTAGTTTCAAGACATTTCCCTTTCCTCTTTCAACCAAATAAAGGAGATATTTGATTTTTTCCCCCAAACTCCCATGTGATAGATTTTGCATCCCCCAGGTGAAAGATTTCCCATCTTCCCAGAGTGCTAGATTCCACCCCTCACACACACACATTCTCCTAATTTATACCCTTTAATAAGATAGAGACTTTCTTATAGATGGCAAATGGATGGTAAGCTCCATTATGCCTTTTTTCATGCCTTGTAAAAGTTCTGAGGTTTACTATGAGGATAAAATTTGTAATATGCTCTTAGTTGAGGAGCGTGCTATGTCAGCACAGCAGCCAGTAATGCAATAAAGAGAGATGAGACACTTCAAGCATTGCAAGGAGTAATATTTTTCTGCACGGTGATAGGATGCTGTTTATAAATAACTGCAGTTCTGGTGTTCCACAGCCATGCTGCAATCTGTATCCCAAGTTATCTAAGGTCCTTGTAACTCAAACACTTGGCAGCTGTTCTGCTAAGAAGGCTGTAGCCACATTACAGCCTATTAAAGAGACCCAACAAAAATGGAAAGGCATCATTATTGCAATATACTGTAACGTGATCTATACTAATACTACAACCAGAGGTGGCTCTAGACATTTCGCCGCCCCAAGCAGGGCAGCATGCCACGAGGGGCGCTCTGCTAGTCACCGGGAGGGCGGCAGGCGGCTCCGGCAGACCTCTCGCAGACGTGCCTGCAGAGAGTCCGCTGGTGCTGCGGCTTTGGTGGACCTCCCACAGGCATGCCTGCGGGAGGTCCACCGGAACTGCGGGACCAGCGGACCCTCCGCAGGCACGCCTGCGGGAGGTCCACCGGAGCCGCCTGCCGCCCTACCAGTGACCAGCAGAGCGCCCCCTGCGGCATGCCGCCCCAAGCATGTGCTTGGCATGCTGGGGCCTGGAGCCGCCCCTGACTACAACAATTGTTTTGCAAAACGATGGCCCATTTGATTCCCTCAGGCGTACAATGTAAACTCTGCACTGGTATATAGGACTCCTGCCATTACATACAGTTAACCTGAAGAAGAGCTCTGTGTAGGCTTGAAAGCTTGTCTCTCTCACCAATAGACACTGGTCCAATAAAAGATACTACCCAGGGCCAGCTTTAGGCCAATTCCCCTGAATTGGGCCCTGTGCCTCGCCCAAAAGGACCCCACGCTCTAGTGAAGAGCACCTAACTTTTTAATTTTTACTCATCCGACGGCTGTCCGGGTCTTCTGCGACGGGTCCTTCAGGGCCGCAGAAGACCCGGAGCGAGTGAAGGACCTGCCGCCGAAGACCCGGACCGCCGCTGGGTATCTGAATTGGGCCCTGCACTTCCTAAAGCTGGCCCTGATACTACCTCACCCACATTGTCTCTCTAATATCCTGGGAGAAATATAGCCACAACAGTGCTACATATTATATACAACGAGCAGATAGTTGGTAACTACTCAACCATATCATTTAGGACATACCCTCAGGAAATGATAAACCTTCCAAAGATCTTTGCCCTGATTTCAAGGGACACTACCAAGGACCTGCACTGGGTAGGGGTTTTCAAATATTGTGATGCATTTATGCTGAATTGTCATGGTTATTGTTTGATACCAAGCAGGCCAATTTAGGATAGTTCGAGTACATGCAATCAGGGATCTAATGCTATGTTTATATGGTGTTTTTCAAACAAAAAGTGTTTCATGTTGCTTTCTAGCCAATTACTTTTTTCCTGTAGATATAATCAATCAATCTAAACTCCCTGGGGGCAGGGATCATCTTTTTGTTCTGTGTTTGTATAGCACCAGGCACCAGGGAATCCTGGTCAGTGACTGGCTTCCTACATGGTATTACAAATACTATCATCAGCATCATAATGAATAGCAAGGCTCTGGCCCTTTGTGACTAAGTTGATATAAATAGGCATAACTCTGTTGAAATCATTTTGGAGCCACACTGCTTTACATCAGCTGAATATATGGCCCAGCCTCTGCTGTATTAAACTTCTATGCATCTAGGTCCAGCTAAACTAACCCAAACACACTCGTGAAATTGTAGATGAGGCAGTATGGGCATTTTTGGCTGTATCATTGGTCTGTGTTTGGTCCGGGACATCTAAGACCTAGAGGTATAATGGCCTACCTAAAAGATAGACTTGTTTTCTAATGCTCAGTATTTTCATGGTTTAAAATATCTGGAAGCTTTTAAAATTACCAACAGTGAGAGAAAGTGACAACTGAATTAAGAACACCTGTTCTTACTTGTCAATCAGTAGCCCTTAGCTTTGCTGTAAATTCAGTAGAGGGGATATTATGTAATACAGTTATTCCCACAGCATCGTTACCTCCATCATAATGTCTCACTTGAATTCTCTGAGCCTGAAGATGTGAGCCAATATGTACGTTTAAATGAAAGGTACAGATAAAGAGATTCATGTAACAGAGCACCTAATACTCCCGCTATAATTGCCTTCTGCAAACCGACTGTTTTATAGTAGTTCCGTTTCTAAAGGTCAGTCATCAGATTTTCTTTTCCTGCAGCTCTCAAGTACACACTGTGACCCAGTTGCACATGGTGGCGATCATAAAGTTAAGCACAGTCTGTCAAGCGAATCTCTCTAATTAGACACGAGCATATCTGAGTGCTTCCTTGTCTTTAAAAACACAATAACAAAATTTTTCCTTTGAATAGTTTGATTAGTTCACATGGTTGGTTTGTGCTGCGTGGGTCACTCTGCCCTGTGTCAATACAAGTTTGAAAAAAGAGGGCCTGATCCAAAGCCCATTGAAGTCAATGGCCTTCATGCATGTGCTTAAGTGTTCGGCTGAATTGAAGTCTGAATTCTGAAAGCGGAGGAGTCCAGGGGTGGCTCATGTATATAGGGTATTGAGTCACTACCTCACCTAGGTGTGTGTGAGAGAGACTAAATACTTACCACAAATACAGCAAATCTATAGCAGGCAGCTGTTCGCAATTTGTGTTTAGGAGCAGGGCATTCACCACAGCCCCATGTGTGGACCACAAAGTCAAGGTCTGAAAGGAGACAAAGCCACAGTGATCTTCAATGGGGCTCGGTGCACTGGCCTCGCCGCTCAAGCCACAGGGTACAAAGACTGTAGAAGTGGAGTGCTTCCCTAGGGCAGGTCAGGGAAGTGGCATGCACTATGACCGGCTTGGGCAGCAGGTTCTCACTCCCTCTCTGGGTCTCCGCTGAATAAGGCTGTGTGCCTTTGTGCTGCAGTGAAGGCAGCAGAGCTGCTGGAAGAAGCCTCGCCAGGAGAGGCAGGAGGAAGAGGCAGAGAGAGTGAACGCCATAGCGAAAGAAGAAGAGGATCCTGGGAAGGAGGTCTAGACCCAGGACTGGCCAAGGTAACTAAGTACCCTGGGTGGCATAGGAGGGTCTCATTCCTAGGGCAGATCCTTCCCTTCTCCATGTTTGCAGGTTGTGCCATGGCCACAAGTGGGCATGATTGTTTTGTTTTCTGCTATGCCCCACTTTCCCCAATGTCCATGGTTTGTCTCATTGTAACAGTGAGTTCCATAGTCTGCTGGGGAAAGGGAGGGAATTCCTCTCTCTGCTGGGTGCTTCATCTTGCTTACTGGTGGTTTTAATATAGATTGAGAGCTGTCTTGGAGCTCTTTGCGCGCATAATTCAATTCTGCACACGTTTAAATCTATGGAAAGACTCCCATTGACTTCAGTAGGAGTTGAATTAAGCCCTTACCTAACACTTTTCAACCATATTATTATGTATTGTTTTGTTAGGAAGAGTTGAGTCTTGAGACTTAGAATTTTGAATGAAAGTGGCTGATCTGTGGGGACTTTCTCAGATGGTTTGTTGGGGGAAGCTTGTTCTCCAGGGTAATGTTAGTGGTGATCAAAGGCTGCTTCAGCAAAATATTGTCATATTGTATTAAGCCCTGATTCTGCAAACCCTTATGCCTGTATGTTTGCAGAATTGGACCCTAGGTTTGCATAATAGGAATTTAATTTTTAAAAATGGAAGAGATAGTCTTCTTTAATGTCCTTATGGGTGCTCTGCTTCAGATGGGCACGTCTTCAGTTGGAGATTTTTGTCAGCAGTGTCTGTTTGGGCTGCGCATGTGCCCAAGCTATCCTGATGTCCCGAGGTGCTAAGCATATACAGGGCTGGAACAGACTAATTGTCCTCGGTTCACTCTCGACTGCCTCATCCAGAGATGGAGTGTACAGCTGCATTCACTTGCATTTCTATCGTAACTAGTTTGTAGCCCATTTTGTTCTTTTATAGTTTATACTTTTTATGTCTTTAATTAATGCAGTGCCTTTGCGGGGTGGGGGCGGGTTTCCATTAGTCGAGGCTTTCGCCTTCTGCTCCCCCAACTCCCATTACAAGGCGATACTTGAAGAAGTCTGCATTGCTGTTGGGGAACGCTGAAGTCCCCATGCTTCAAACATCGACTCACTTGCTAGGAGTCCTTCCCCGTTAGTGACGGCCATTCACGCTATAGCCACTGCCTTGGGATAGACACATGGCCAGATCTACACAAGTTTCAAAAGCCACTCTGGGAGGGACAGGGAGATAAAACGGTGTCTTCTAATGATGGAACACTCCATCTTCCCAGCTTCAGATCCTGCCCCAGATATTCCTCCCTCCTATGCCGCAGGCTCAGAGCTACCAGAGCTCCCTGTCATCCTCCACAGCTTGCTCACCCTCCAGAGGTGAAGTGGTTACAGACTCGGAAGACTTCATCCAGGAGATGCATGAATTCTCCTGAGGGAGAACTTTCTTCTAACAGACCTACCACCTCAGAGACCCCCACACTCTTGAAAGGTTTCTATGGAGGCTTTGAAATCAAAGTCTTCTAGTGTGTCTAAGTTGCAGGGTACCCATCATTCAGTACCAAAGCCTGCCCCTTCCTCCCCCCCCCCCCCCCGGTACCATCAAAAAATGAGCAGAATACTAGAGATAAGGACCTTGCACCTAAGAAGTCAGTGCCACCTGCACTGACAATTCATCCAATGTTGGTGCCCCTCCTGGTACCGCAGCCTTATTCCTCTGGAGCTCACCAGGTCTAGGCATGAGCCCACGCAGTACTACAGGAGTTCAGATTCTCCAGGGACCCAGTTTGTCTCTGATGAGCTGGAGTCTCCTCTACCGAGTTCGGTTAGACTCCAGGTACCACAGCCTGTATTAGCACTGGCACTGCATGGTTTCCCAATACCCCACAGTCTGATAGGCAGATCCAACATCTGCTCCACTATTATGCTACATAGATGAGAGCTCTTCAGGCTCTCCTGAAATTATTCAGCCCACAAACACTTTGTGACCTTCACGACCTTGATGAGTTCAACGTCCTCCCTGTTATAGCCAGTCCTGGATGCCTCCCTTATTTTCTTATGGGCCACCTCAGTGGGACCCTTGGGCATTATATTACCAGCAATTTCTGAAGGCATCTAGCACTCCTGTGGAACACCAGAGATGTGCTGCCAGGCTTCAAAGATTGCCTCTGTAAATACAGAACTCGACACTTGGAAACAGAGCCCTTGCGAGAATCCAACTGAGAAGTCGACTTTCTTCTCATACAAAGCGAGTTGTTTGGCACCGTAACCTGCTGCAAATCACTTTAATTAAAGTAACTCTTCCTCCAACGCCAAACAGTGGGTTCTTCTGGTTTCTGTCTTCGGATTGTTGTTACATCTTCGGCTGCAGACTTCATCACTGCCAGCATTAATGAGAAATTAGCAAAGCATCAAAGGCCATGATAGACTCCCTCATAACAGAGTTACTTCAGTATTATCCCTTTCCTCTCTAGAGATTGGCTTTGGTTAATGAAATCATCCTCCCTTGCTGGGTGAGCATATGTTTGCCTTTCCCTATTCTAAATTTCAATCGCAGGCTGTCTCTGCAGAGACAGGGCGATAACCATTCCATTCTTTCTTGGTAGTAAACATTTATTTTTCTCTTTCACAGCATATTCCCTGATATGAATATTTTAAACAATAGTGCAGTAATGTATTTAAGATTGTGGGAGGGTGGAAGATGGGCACATGCTATGGGCCTGATTCCCCTCTTACATCTGGAATAACTACATTGAATTCAATGGAGTTACACTGGTGATAGTGAGAGGAGAATCAAACTTTGTTGAGTTTCTTTCTTCTATTTCTCAGCAAAGTTTGAGAACTCGTTTATGTTGGTTTCCTCTAGCACTTCGATTTAAGAAACGGTTGCTTTTACAGCATGCCACAGATTTGGTCTCTTTGTAAAAAGTAATACAGTATGTTGCTCCAAACTATGCATTTAAGCATGATGGAAGATAGGGTTAAAATTCCAAATGATCTGGACAAGCTGGAGAAATGATCTGAAGTAAATAGGATGAAACTAAATAAGGACAAATGCAAAGTACTCCACTTAGGAAGGAAAAATCAGTTGCACACATATAAAATGGTAAATGACTGCCTAGGAAGGAATACTGCGGAAAGAGATCTGGGGATAATATTGGATCACAAGCTAAATATATGTCAACAGTGTAACACTGTTGGCAAAAAAAAGTGAACATCAATCTGGGATGGATTATCAGGAATGTTGCAAGCAGGACACAAAGTAATTCTTCTGCTCTATTCTGCGCTAATTAGGTCTCAACTGGAGCATTGTGCCCAGTTCTGGGTACCACATTTCAGGAAAGATGTGGACCAATTGGAGAAAGTCCAGAGAAGAGCAACAAAAATCATCAAAGGTCTAGAAAACAAGACCTATGAGGGAAGATTGAAATGATTAGGTTTATTTAGTCTGGAAAAGAGAAGGCTGAAGGGGTACGTACGTTTTCAAGTACGTAAAAAGGTTGTTACAAGGAAGAGGGAGAAAATTTTGTTCTCTTTATCCTCTGAAAATAGGACAAGAAACAATGGGCTTAAATTGCGACAAGGAAGATATTTAGGTTGGACATTAGGAAAAAATTCTTAACTGTCAGGGTGGCCAAGCACTGGAATAAATTGCCTGTGGAGATTGTGGACTCTGTCACTGGAGATTTTTAATAGCAGGTTAGACAAACACCTGTCAGGGATGGTCTAGATAATACTTAGTCCTGCCTTGAGTGCAGGGACTGGACTAGAAGACTCCCGAGGTCCCTTCTAGTCCTACACTTCTAGGATTCTATGATATATCCAAATTATCAGTCTTGACTTGTATTTTTGTGAAAACATATTGTAGGCGTAGGAGTCTGATGGGAATAAAAATACTGCCAAGCTTTTACATACTGTTTTTGATCTATAGATGTCGAAGCTCCTTACAAGCAAGATCAGTATCATAATCACCATTTAACAGATGGGGAAATGAAGTCACAGAGAGATGAAGTGACTTGCCCAAGGTCACTCTATTAGGAGTCTGGCATTAGAATTCAGGTCTCTGGAGTCCCGGTTCAGTGCTCTGTTCACTAGAGCAAGGTGACTCCTCATAATCTGTTGATACGGAGTGGTTGTGACTTCCCACTGCCACAACATTTAGAAGCAGTCCTTTGATTTGCATCCAGTTGATCATCCCACTGTGCTTTCCAAACAGGTACATGTCACCTCCTGATTCTGAGGCACTGTATAACGGGGCTAGCTGGGCCCTTAACAATAACAAGAGAGGTGGATGGGATCAAATTAGTGATTTAAACAAAGGTCTTTCTCAGCCATCATGTTGAATCCTTCTGTGGCCTTGGGTAGTTTCTTTGCCTGAGTTTCCCCACTTGTCAAATGGAGATAATTCATCCCTCTCCAGGTTAATCTAGACTAGGAAAAGTAGCTGAGGTCAGGTTTACTAATATATATTACCTAACATGGATCTTTCCCCTAGAGTAAATAAAGGTTTAACACCTTTTACCTCAACTTAGCCTCCCAGGTGAGGCTGCTAAATCTAGGTAAATGGCATTAACCTGTGCCTGCAGTAGGGAGACAGCCAGAGTTTACTAGCCTTTTCCTAGACTAGAAAAACCCACAGGTTGGTTGTAAAGATTGGCAGTTGTTTGTAAAGTGCTTGGATATCGAATAATTGACACTTTGCTCTTATGGAGAGAACTCTTTCTTCCGTCAATATCGAAGTATTTTACAAAAGCAGGAAGGTATTATCCTTATTTTATTGATGGGGAAACTGAGGCACATGCTGCTGGGGAAACTAGTCCGGAGTCACATAGTAGGTCTCTGGCAGAGGTGAAAGTAAAACCTAGGTCTCCTGACTCCCAGTTCAGTGCTCTTCCCACTGGACCACACCGTCACTGACAAAACATGTACACATTTGTTTTGAGAGAATACATGATGGTGTGGGGTGGAATATAGGTTGAGTTTGGAATAGTCACATTGCTCCTGAATGGGGTCAGCCTGGCAGCATGCATGAACTTCTCACCAGAGCAGAAAACCTTAGGGGAGATGAGATGTTTTCTCTGCATGCTTCTCCCTTTCTGTGTTGAGCGAGTGAGCAGACTGGAAGGGTGAGGTTGCAGCAGAGGGAGGGGAGATGTGACATTTCTGGGAGGTGATCTGGACTCTAGCTGGATGATGAGCTATGGGAAAGGAGGCTCTGGGGTTTCAGGTGGGAGTGGTGGCTGGCTATGCGTGTCGAGGAAGAGCCGTGTAATGGAGTGAGACAGGTAAGAGCTGTGTAACGGAGTTGAGGGGAGAGAGTGTGTGTGAATAAGGTGATGCTGTGCTGAGGAAGAGGATTGCTGGTGGATCAAAGGAGTTGCTTGCTTATTTTGCCCGCTGCTTGCTCATTTTGCCTGGTTAGTCACACATGCAAGCCAGCAGCATGTACACTAAGCATGGGATAACATGACCCATCCCTCTTTCTCTCTAGCTGTGCCCTGATGTCTGATCCATGCTCAGCCATCTGGAAGGGTAAAGGAAAAGCCATGCCAGAGGCTGAAGGGAAAACCGGTAAATTGGCAGTGGAAGTAAGATGCAAATAAGCTGAGCTCCTGCAGTTTCCTGTTTTGCCTTCCCTTAACCAAAGCAGACAGCACCAGAAGTGTTTAGCCATATCAAAAAGAGCTGAACTAGAAGTCTGAATGACTTCCTGCAGCTAATTTCAGTGTCTGGCGTGATACTAGCACTGCCTTGATGCTTTGTAGCGTGGAGTAGCCTGTCATGTTCACATTTGGGGCTGTCAGAGACAGATTTTTCTTGAGTTTGTGCGGCTTTGCATCTGGAACATTCAGGGCTTAGAACTCCAGGATGCAATTAAGCCGCATAACTTGTGGATAAACATCTTATTTAGTCAATTGTAGGGGAGGAGGTGTGTTTTGATTACCGCCGTATTCCAGCCATGAGGTGCCAGATGACTGATCTACCAGCAGTTTTGGATCTAATTTTAAAAAATGTTATCCTGCATTTTCTGAACGCGGAAGAATAGTTAGTTGTCAGGTAAGCAGAAGAATTGTCCTACCATGCTGTCAATGGAATCAGAAGAGGTCTTGTATTGTATGCGCATATGCTGTGTATATGCACGGGAAGGAATTATACTTTGGTTTTCATTTTTAACACATACAGACAGTTCCCATCCTGCAATCCCTTGCTCACTCAATTAGTCCCCTGAAAGTCAGTGTGGCTGCTGATGCGAGGGAAGGGAACTTGCACTGCAAAGTTTCACAAGCTGTTAAATGCTCAAGGTGGTTTAGAATAGTCTGCTCCCGTATGCGTGACTCACTTAAAGTTCCCCACACTTGTCATAAATCAGAAAGAGGCTAAATATATATGCATATATATATATATTGTAATGCATGACTGATCTCCTGTGACATTATCTCCAACCTTCACTGGTGAGGAGAGACAAGGATAACACACACTTACCCTAGCTATATCACTTGTGGTGATTCTCTCTTTCTCAGGAAGACTAATGTCAGAATGTAGCTCAGCCATCATGTTTTTGATAGATTAATTTCAGGAATGTCCATTCATACACACATCACTACAAGGCTCCCAATCTCAGACTAGAATGTCAAGTAGATGGGCTGTTGTGTAAACTGGAAAATATTTATTACAAGTAAATAATGGTGGTTAATTTTAGGAGACAGTTGTGCAATTATTGTACTGCAGTGATTTGAGCTTAGTATGAAGTGATTTCTGGTTGCTGTTCACGGAGCTGGTTTCAGATTCTAAGACCTTGACTCTGCAAAGTATTTAAGCATGTTCTTAAGTCCAGCCCTATTCAGTAAAGCACCTTGAGTATGTGCTTAAGTCTCATTGAAATCAATGGGATTTAAGCGTGTGTGTAAAGTTAACCACATGCTGAAGTGCTTAGCTGAACTGGGACCAGTATTCTGACACGATATGAGGCCTGCCTGTGTGAAGGATCACCTCTCTGCTTTGTAATACAGTGGCAATGATGACCAGTGTTGGCATTTGAGTGCACTGTCCCCTGATTTACGCACAGGTGGGATAGTGGGCAGGTTATTTCATGGGAAGAGACATTGACTTTGGAGTTGGTTTCCTTCCTTGGTCTATCAAAGTCCAAATTCATTGATTTTTCAGTTATTTTGCAAGGCCTGTCTGTTCTCCCAGGCTTTGGAGAAGAGGGTAGGTTGGTGAGGCTGAGGTCGGCTCCAAAAGGGATTGCATTTTTTACTCGTAATAGGCTGTTGGGATTCAGCCACTTTATTAGTTTGTCTGTACAGTCTGTTATGCTTTCAAACGTACGGATGTCTATCGAGCAAAAACCCCAAGTAGTGACAATGTTGTTTGAATGTACATTGACACACTCAGTCTCGAATGATTTTCCAGGTGCTTTATAGTAGAAATAGAAATCTCTCCCCCTGTTGTTGTGCCACAGGCATTGTCTCCCTGCCGGTATTTTTAAATGGCAAAGTAGAGTTATTTGAACTTGTTTGTAAAGCTGGCCACAACCCACCTTGTAATGAAGTTCAAAAGGAGTAAAGTTCTCTTCCTTTGTCTGTACTTACATGGCCTTCGTGACAGTAATATCTGAGTGCTCTGCAACTTCTCTGTGAGGCAGGGAAGTGCTATGATCCCAGTTTTACAAATGGGGGGGCTGAGGCATAGAAAGGTTAAGTGATTTACCCAAGGTCAGACAGGAAGCGTGTGGCAGAACAGGGATTGGCCCCTGGTCTCCTAGTCCTAACCACTGGATCATCCTGCCTCTCCCTCCTTCCTACAACCTAACCATCCCATTTAGCCTCGAAACTCAAATAGTAGTTTGCTGTTGATGTGGAGCCCTGCATTATTTTTGTCTCAGACCATAGTTGGCTGATGCCAGTATTTTATACAGAGGTTTAATTTTTTGTATATCAAAGTGGAATGAGGCTCTGCAGGGATCTGGAAATGAAACAAAATTACCGATGGGATATTGCTGCCAACTTTGAAGCCTGCCCTTTCCCTACATCTTGCGGTGTTTAGAGAAGGAATGGGAGAAAAGCCTTTTCTGACTGAGGTGAAAGAGTCTCTGCTTCTCATTTGGCTCTGTAATGTTTTATCTTTCCATCAGTATGCTTTTAGAGCTACCATTTCCACCAGTCACCTTCTTTTTCTTTTTGTATCACACAGTGTTTGAAGTAAGATGCCTGCAGAACTGAAGGGGAGAACATCCTGTGTTTCTTTCTTTATAAAACTATAATAGATTGTTTGTGGGATGAATTGAACAACTAGCAGATACTACTTCACAGGTACAAACAAAGTACAGAATGATGCCAGATAATCCAGGGTTCTACTATACAATCTAATTGCATAGCGGAGGCCATAAAACTGTACAGGGATATGTCCCTGCCAATTACCCAGGGTCCAATTCTGATTTCAGTAGGGCTGTGTGTGGAATAAGATACTACTCTCTGTTCCATGGCATATGGAGAAGGAAAAGGAGATCAACCCTCCCCATGCGCATTTTGATAACCAGCATCATCACATGAATCAAAAACTTTATCACTCAGAGAACCGGCCTGCTGATGGGACGTTGGAGTTCATGACGTAGTTGGATTGTGATTTTTATGGCCTATTGGTATCAATGCAATCCCAACTCTTGGGCTGCAAGGTTGCCCTGATAAGGATGGTCTTGCAAATCTCAGGAGAGGCTGCAATCTTCAAGTAGTTGTAAGGCACAAACAAATGCTAAGCATGCATCAGCTCTGAAAATCATGTACTAACATTAATAAAACTTCTTATTTTCAAGCAAATAAAAACCTCCTGATGAGGCCCATGGAAAAACTTGCATTGTTTCCAGTGGTGCAGAATCCAGCCCTTATGGAATTGGTCCCATTGGTTTATTCACATAGCTAAGGGCTGCCAGATGTTGCCTATGGGAAATTTTTAAAATACCATTAGGTTCAGTGTCTTATACTACTCATCTAGTGAGTGATGTGCAAAAGAGCCTCCTAGACTTTTGATGTTTAACCCAGAATCCTTAGCAACGTTGATTTAAGTCACAAGCCAGTTCAAGATGAAGTACTCCATTAAAACGTAATGCCTGACAAGTATGAGCTGCTTTGAGGTTTATTTATGAAAATATTTCCTGTAATGGATGAGATGCTGTCCAAATTAACTTAGGTAAAAAGGGACCACAGTTCTTGAGAAACAACAAAAGCAAAAGTGGGGAAGGGGAGCATAACATGGCACTGAGTGAAATGACAATGTGTCTAATGGACCACATCTGACATTCTGAAGGAGCCATAATGTTAAGTAATGAATTTAATTTTCAGAGTATCTAGGATGTATTTTCTCATTTCCCCTCTTTTGTGTAGAAAATACCAAATGGCAACAGGTACTAACTATTTCTTTTCTATTCATCAATCTAGAAGTCCTCTGAGACAAACCTCTCTCTCTCTCTCTCTCTCTCTCTCTCTCTCTCTCTCTCTCTCTCTCTCTCTCTCTCTCTCAGGATGAAAAGTTGATGCTTTACTTCACATACTGAAGGCTAGTCCTTCAGCTGGTGTAAATGGACATAGCTTATTTACACCAGCTGAAATTTGGTCCTATGATTGACCCTAAAAAAATAGTTCCATTGAGTTTAATTGCACCAGTTTACACCAGGCTTGTGAGTTTCCCTGGTTGTGTGGTTGTAGGCAGTGGTACAGAAATGCATATTTTCAGCACCTCAGTTTCTCTTGGTGGAAGTTTGCAATCATCCTACTTCCTAATTTTATCTAAGCCCCCAAATATCTATGGACAAATTCATTTGTTTGTTGCCTGGAGGTTGACTGATTGGGAGTTTGGAGTGGGGTTACAGTCAAAAAAGCGACTGTTAAAAATGATATCCTCTTACTGCTCTCTGCTTCCTAAGTTTTTTAGGCATCACATCCATTTAGTTTACTGATTTAAAACCAGACGTTTCCTGCCTTCCTCTCTCGACTGCTACTGTTGGTGGGGAAGCCATTGTGAAGTGTCTGCATTAGGAAGAACATAGCTTTACTTTCAGGTACTTGGCTGAACCTGGGTCAGATCAGTGTAGCTACATTGTTTTACACCAGCTGAGGATCTGGGTCTCCTATTGGAACTGTCATCTAATGGCCTGATTCTCCTCTCTCTTAGGCCTGGTCTACATTACCGAGTTTGGTTGATGTAAGGCAGCTTACGTCGACCTAACTCTGTAAGCATCTACACGACTAAGTTGCTGCCACCGAAGTAATTCGCCTACTACATCAACCTAATAAATCCAGCTCTGTGAGAGGCGTAGCACTTAGGTTGGAGTAATTAGGGCAATGCAGTGTCTGTGTAGACACTGTTACTTACATCGCCTATTGGCTGCTTGTGGGGGAGCACTTCAGTCTGGTGAGGAGACACATCACCAACAGAAGCGCTTCTGGTGAGGAGACACACCACTGACAGAAGGAGGGTAATGTGGAATGAAAAACTGCAGTAATTACTGTGGTGGCTGTACATCGATCTACCTTAGGTCGACTTAATTTTATAGTGCAGACAAGGCCTTATTGGTCTTTCCTCTTCTTTTTTTTTTCCCCACTGTTTTACTTGTGCAGCTTCACAGACTTGAAGGGAAATACTGTTGGTTTCCACTAGTGTCAGGGCTGAATCCTGGAAGGTGCTAAGCACTCTCTGGCCCTGATCCAGCAAAGCATTGTTGGAATATAAATTGTCCCATTTCACTGTCCATGTGCTTTGCTGGATTAGAGTCAGAGCGCTCAGCACTTTGCACAACTGATTCTTAAAGGAAGGGGGAATCGTGTTTTACTGGTTAGGTAGGGAGCACCCACAGCCTGCGCTGATAGCAGCACCTCACAGGATTGGCCCCAGCATGTGTTACTTGGAAGTTAAAATGAGTTCTTGGGTTCATAATCCATTTTAAAACTAATTTTAAAATTACACTATGCAGCACATGTAAAACGCTAGTATTCATGGCCTGCGATCTGTCCCTCACCCTACTTCCCGCTAAAAAGGGAACTGCACACACACACGGCTTGGCTTTTGAAACCAACCTCAACTCCCTAGTGAAGCTAATGGGAGCTGCAGGCCACTTCTACCTGCAAATCAGACCATAAACTTCTAATTCTCCCACATGCCACAATAACTTGAGGGAAGCTCTAGCAGGCAGGTTAGCACAAGCATTGGTGCATGAATTGGTACCTCTGCCTTTTCCTTTCCCAAGTGTTAACCCTCAAGCACCTCTCCCCAAAGAAGTCAGTCAGAAGGGACCCGCATGGGGTTGTGACCTGCATCAGCTGGCATTTGAAAACTATTTTGCTAACTCCCTCTGTTGGATCTTGAATATTTTCTCTCTCACCCCCTCAGCCCGCATTATATACAATCTGTTACCCCTGCAAGCAGCTGACTCTGCGACATCATATCATTTGTGCCCAGTCGACGGATGCCGCTAAAGCCTGGCTCTCCAGGGTCCTGAATCTGTCTCGGATACAGCACTGGCAATGAAGAGAATGTGTCTACAATTGCAACATTATTACAATTAAAGGCTTCACCTGTCCCCCGCCCCCGCCCCCCGGTGATTTCCTTTCCTCCCCACTTCACCCCCGCTTTGTGAATGCAGCACTTCCAAACTGGCGCATGTAAGGGCCTCCTGCAGTGCTCTGCCAATGCACCAAGCTAACAAGGCTTTGTGTTTGTCTCTGACATCCTGCCTGTCTCTTGTGATAAAGAGTTTCCCCTTTTCCACTGTCCTTTTCAAGTGCTGCTTTTTCATTTTCATTGTGTTTATGATAAGAAGAAGAAAAACCCTCCCCTTACGTGACCTTGGCAATAAAAGAAAAATAAACTGTTCTTTTCCAACCAGGTAATTATTTGTAATTAATTTACCAGGAATTAATTGCTGAACAGCAGCTTGATTCAGATTCCTTTGCTTGCTCGTGAGAAATGTTGCTGGCTATTTTTTTTAACCCTCTGCTTCTGTATATTTCTCTTCTGGATTTCCTTTTGCATCTTGCTTTTATTATGTAGATGTGATTTTTTTTTCTCTTTTGAAAATTCCCATTCTAAATGATTATTTGGGGGGATTTTTTAAGTGAGTTATATGGCTAACGAGGCCTTTTTATTTTATATTTTTAAAGTTTGGGTTTTTAATTTTATTTTATTTTTGGCACTCGTATTCAGCAATCTGTCTGCTTTGCATTTGGATGGTTTAATCCACTGGCAGAGTGAAGTCATGTTAACTGATAAATTGATGCTGCCTGGCAGAGCAGCTGAGCTCCAGGTCATTAAAAATGTTGAACTTCTTGAGATGCAAAATATCTGTCATTTGAGTGCTTTAGCACAGGCTAAACATGGAAATTTGCGGTGAGGCTTAGAGGAAAATACAGACTAACCACTGCATTTCAGAACTGTAAGTGTTTTTTGTTTTTCTTAAATTGCTTTTATCTGTGGTGGTGGTAATAGATCCATAGATCTAATCCCATCTCAAATGGCACATCGTTGAATGTTGTTGTTATGTAATGTAATGAGGTTTCTATCAGAATCTGGAACCCGTTGTACTAAATCCAGGGCAAGCACATAGTAACAGGGAGTCCCTGCCCTGAGGAGAATATATTCTAAAAAAGAGAAGGGACAGACAAAGGAAACAGGTGCCAGGTGGACAGATGGTGATATGCATGTGTCTGGCTAGTTCCTTTTTGTGTGTGGAGTTGGAGGGGGTTTCCTCCTGCATGAGTAACCTGAGTTCTTTGACTGACTCAGCACCTGCCTCACTATCTGAGTTTGGGGGCAAGTCACTTACCATATCTGAGTGAAATTTACTTCACCTTCACACGCCTCCTCCCCTAAAAAAGTCTTATTCTTTGAGCCTTTTGCGGTGAAATCCAGCCCCACATACCTCAAATAGAGGCCATGGTACAAAGTGATAGAGTGAAATATTTTTTCACACAATGGATAATTGGGCTGTGGAACTCATAGCTGCAGGAAGTCATTGAGGTTAAGAATTTAGGAAGAGTCACAAAAGAGATTGGACATTTTATATCATAAGAATATGCAGAATTAAAATAGATAATGCTAACAGAAGCTTAATCGGAATATTGAAGATCATGCTTCAGGCTTAAGCCAATCTCTTACTATGAGAGATTAGGCAGAAACCAATTGCAGCAAATCATCCCGCATCTGCCTGCTGCAGGGTTCTTATACTCTCTCCCAAAGCATCTGGTCCTGGCAATGATCAGAGAAAGGATATTGGACTAGAGAGACCTTGAGTCTGATCCAGTTTGGCAATTCCTATGCTCCTGTTCCTGTACAACTGACTCACTCGAGCATTCATTTGTTCAGCGTATAGGATCCTCTGTGCATTGTTAGCCCATAAGGTAATGTTTCTGTGTTGCTGGCGTTCTCTCCATCTATCTAAACCGTGGCATTATGAGATATGCAGGCCACCTCGCCACCAGGGTGAATACAATTCTGCGTTCAAGTGGCTAAAATGGGTTATAACTGTATTGACCTCTCGGGGTGGTGCAAGGCATGATTCATGGGGGCAAGCACTTTGAGATCTGCAAGTGTACGGGTATGTCCTGCTGCAGAAGTACTATGGTATTATAAGTGTATCTTATAAAGAATTATATAGGTCAACCCAACTTGAGAGAGAACTACTATAGAGAGAGAGCGTTTACTATAGGATTGAAGGGTTGAAGTTTCCAAAGTAATCTAGGAGATTTACACACAGATCTGCCACTTAAAATTAATGGAAGATGTATGTCTAAAGCCCTTAGGCTAAAATCTCAGCCTCAGTTACTATCATTTCATTTCAAGGGGCCATTTAAGGTGAAGTTGTCCATTAACACCCTTCTGGTCGGGGTCTGGGGGAAGTGTGTGTGTGTGTGTGGGTGGGGGGGTGATGGAATGCAGGAGGGGATTGCTAGTTGGCCACTTCACCTTGAATGGTCCCTTGAAATGTGTGTTAACAACTTATGCTAAACAATCTGTTCCATCTTGTATTTAGCTGTGACACTCCAAGTACGTTTCCCAGACCCAAAGAGCTCTGTGTAAGCTTGAAAGCCTGTCTCGCTCACCAACAGAAGTTGATCCAGTAAAAGATATTACCTCACCCACCTTATCTCTCTCGTATCCTGGCTGTGACACAGCTACAACACTGCATACAACAACGGCAGAATTAATGGTGTCATTTGAAGTTTATACAGGAATTAAATATTTTTTTGTTTTGTTTTATGTGTTTTGCTGTCTTTCCCTGACTTATACACACTCAGCAGTCCAAAAACTATTATACTGAAGGAACCCCAGTAATCTTGCCCAGTTAGTGTTTTATACTTTGGTTACTGGAAAAGACTTCAGGTAACTTTAAGAAGTATCTTCTCCATATCACTGTACTCTGAGATCTGGTTGCTTTTTCTGTCTGATTACCAGATGTAGATTACCCAACCACTGTAGCCTTCTGTTTCTCAGATGTGGGGCTTGTTTTGTTCCCTTCCTCTTAGCTGTTTGTTAATTAATCATAGCAAACTTCAGGGATTGACCACCTAGATCACAGATACTGTTTATTTTTAATGTCTAAACTAATTCGCTTCAAAATCTGATCCTACACATCTCTGTGCTTGTTTCCCCATGTGACATGGTGATGCTTACCTATCTTGTTGTGAGGTTTAATTAAAGCGCTCTGAGATCTTTGGATGGGAAGTGCAAACAACTTTTATTTATGACGTCTTTGTTTTCTACCTCTGCAGCCTTGGCTGAAATCCAGCCTAATTTTCAAAGTACTTCTGACCTTATATTAGTCTCTAAAGGTGCATAAATATATTATTCTGAGAACTTGGCATGAGGTGATATGACTTGCAATTTCTGCTCTCTGGGAATTGTTTTTTCCCCTTTACTTTTAAAGATCATCCAAAGCATGACTGACAGGTTGGTACTGGGAAATGTGCAGAAATGAAATCTAGACTAGACATAGAGGGTTTAAAACAGTACTACGTTAAAGTGCACTAAGGACCCTTTAGTGCATACCAGCAGGTTCTGCACAGACTCAGTAATACACAATATGTTCGTGCGCTTTAGAAATCAAACCCCTGTAGAGAACATTACCTCAGATAAGCCTTCAGAAAAAACTGGTATCCTAGTAAATCTAAGCATCTGTTTTCAAGCCAGTCACATTCTTTTGTATAATGCTAATAGGTGAATGTTTAAATGTTTCGAGACATATGAGTTAAAACTACTTTTATGTAATTGATCAGATAATAGGCTGATCTTGTTCTGTCTTTTGGAAGGAATATTGTCAGGTCAGATTTTCTCCATAATTTATACAAACTTTTACGAAATCTCATCGACAGAAATGTTTCTGTATTTTTTAAAATAATTTCAATGGGAGCCATTCATTTTGAAGACTATCATATTCCAGTGCAGCACCTGCATCCCACCAACTGTTGTATTGTGCTAATGTATAAAAACCAGAAACTGAATCTGTTTTCTTCTTGCATTTGTCTTGGCTTCTAAAGTAAAAATACGGAGCGTAAATGGTGAAGAATAAATCAGATTTATAAAAACTCCTTCCGTTCTAACAATCTAAAGCAGTGTCAGTAACACAGATCAGGAAAGCCTAGCTTTTAAACAGATGGGGTTTTAAGGTGACTGTGTTTTGTACCAAACCTGCATCGCCCAGGATCATTTCAGTTTAATACACTCACATTAGGGCTGTAATACTGTACACTTCCTTTTGTTGCATTTTCCTGATAACAGTATCTTCTTCTTCAGCCTGAATCCCTACAGCTATGATGAGAACTGCCTGAGCAGTAGTGAAGACCACATCCCACTGGCTGCCTTGCCCTTGCTGGCCATTTCCTCCCCTCAGTACCAGGATGCAGTTGCCATGGTGATTAGCAGAGCCAACCAAGTTTACAATGAATTTCTCAAGTCTCCAGATGGGACTGGTTTTAATGGACAGGTAGGACCATTTCTTCATATGCCAAAGAAAAGTGCTTTGGGCAAGGCTGAGTTTCCATTATTTTAGGCCATTGCATTGCGTGTATCAAGTTACTAGTATGGGGCTGACACAGCAAATGAAATAAAGCAGTGTTAGCATGGCAGTGCAAAATGTCTGTTAAGCCTTTGTGTGCATTTCCCAGACCTGAAGAAGATCTCTGTGTAAGTTCAATAGCTCTCTTTCACCAACAGAAGTTAGTCCAATAAAAGAGATTTCCTCACCCACACTGTCTTTCTGTTAAGCTTCTGAGGATGCTCAGGGTGAACTAGGAGCTTCCTGAAACCTGAGCAGTGTCAGTTTGAGCTGGTACCTCATGCAGTTAATAGAAAGCACTGGACCTAAAGGTGTGAGAATAATAGAATTTTTCGTTCATTGGCAATTTAAAAAAGTTTAAAATAAATATTTGGGGTCAGACCAAACACTAAAATATAGAAATTTGTCAGCAAATTGAAAACCTGAAGAAAAAATGTGTTGTGGGTTGAACAAAATCTGAAACACTTCATGTTGCAAATGTCAAAACAGAATGTTCTGGGTTTTTTTCTGACTTGTTCTCTCCGCCCTCCTCCTGCGCCCTCCACCACCACTCTAAAGCGAACAATTCGGCAACACCAACACACATTCATAAAATGTTTTGGTGTGGCTGAATCTGCAATTCTCACCAGAAAAAGTTTCAGCTGAAAAATTTGCTCAGCGCTAGCTGTACTACTCTCCTAGCTAGTTCAATTCCTAAGTTTGTATAATCCCTTTACAGATGATGGGAGTTGAGGGACCTCAGCACATCTCTGATTAGACTGCAGGGAATCAAACATTCAAGTACTGGTATCCCCGTCTCTTGTCACAGTGTCAGTAAAACCACAGGGAGGAAGCATGATCTTATGATTGAGGACTCAGGAGATCTGGGTTCAGATTTTGGCTCTGCCGGATTCCTGTGCATGACCATGGACAAATCACTCAATCTCTTTGAGCCTGATACAAATCCCAGTTAAATCAGCTGAAAGATTTGCATGAAGTTCATTGGGTTTGTGATCACCACTCTCCTGTAGCAAACTGGTCTCTCAGTGGGATTACTAATACTAATACTTCTAATACTAATACTTGAGGATACATTTATTACTGAATGTGAAGTGCTTATATACGTTTGTGATGGGCCTTTAAAGGTCTAGCTAGATACAGTTGTTTTAAGTACAGCAAGGTTTCAAAGGCTCTGAAAGAAGAAAAGATTTTTAATCTGAGGGTACAGTGTAATTTTCTGAGGAAAGCATGAGTCTTATTACACAAACAAATTATTTTTTTCATAACAATAATAGGATTATACCGTGGCATATCAGTTTTTTTAAGCTGAAATTTGGTTTAGAGCCAGTTTAATATCTGTAGTAAAAATATTCTTGCTTGGAGCTTTAAAAAAAAAAAAAAGAAACCCCAGCTATTATGACAGAACATTATGAAAGGTGAGATTATGATAAGAAAAATTATACCAATTACAGAGATAATTATAAAAACAGATCTCTTCCAGTAGAAATTGAATTTTAAGAGGTTTGGTTTTTTTTTTAGGCCAAAGCTGCAAAAAAGGCTTTTTTTTTGAAAAACATCTATTGATAATTCACCTGGGAGTGTATAAACGATCTCAGTATATTTTGCATGTTTCCACCACACAGGAGAAGTGCTGATATCATTAGAACGAAAATGTTGTATTGTTCATAGTCCATTTTGGCAACTGGATAAAAACATCAAATTCACTTCTAAATATATAGGTCTCTAGTTATAAAATATGTACAGTATAATTCACTGAAACAGGACTGGGGGTTGGGCCTTCAGTTCTATTCTCAGCTATGCCACTGACCTGCTGTGTGACTTGGGCAAGCCACTTAACGTGTCTGTGCCTCAGTTTCCTCTCTCACCCTTGCCTCTCTTGATTACTTACTTTACAAATTCTTTGGGGCAAAGGACTGCCTTACTCTTACAGTGGGAGGGGCTCGCTATCCAGACTATGCGCCCATCTGAGACCATAGCCATGTACTCAGGGTGGCTAGCCCCACCTGCCACTCATGCCACTATAGTGACATTCTATTTTTAGCACACGAGCTCTCATCGAGCTAATGTGGGTATGTCTCTCTTTGAGGTGGGAATCACACCTCCAGCTCCAAGGGTAGATGTACATACCCTAAGTGCTACTCGAACACTAATCATCATCAAGATGAGAGTTGTAATGGTAAGTGCAATGAGATGCCATTAATCCCTCACAAAACATGCTGTTAATGTAGTGTTAAGGTTCTGTGTAGCCAGATGGATTTTCAGTTCTTTGTGGTGTGCATCAGAGGGGATACGATTATTAAATTAAAAACTCACCTGGAATGTGGGAGCTGTGTTGCTTGGTTTAGAGCAGTGACTTGAATCTGAGGCCTCCACATACTGCTGCAAGTGTGAACATGCTATAGTGCAGGCAGCTGACAGTGTGAACACATAACAGCGGTTTCCCTTGCCACTGGGCTATTGACTATTCTCAGGGTCGGGAGCGGGGTTGCCCACTCTCTCTGTCTCTCTATGGTTTTGACCAGAAATTCCATTCTGGACCCAAGGAACCTTCCTGGTGAAAGTTAAGTCCAAACTCATATGTTCACACATACGGTGTTGGTTTTGATGCATTTTTTTGACTAAAAATAAGTTTAGTTGAAAAATCCCTGACCAACTCTAGTCATGATCATAGTGGGGAAATTAATGCCTTGGGGTAGGTATTGTGTTGGGTGTAACTATTGCTTATGTTACAATTTTGTGGGGAAATACACTTGAGCAACCTTAACTCTGTTAAATAAGAGTGTGGAATCATAGAGAGAGAGGAAAAATTACAAATCTCTGCCACCACGCTAGTGAATTCAGTTTCTCTAAACGTTACAGTCTATTCCTAGTGCTATAGTCTGAACCATAAGAAATTATATACCTATGTGAAATCTGTCTATTGGCAACTCATTTCACAGTTTGGGTCACTTGCTTTGACCAGTGAATGAGAGTGTATTTCTGCTTACAAATCTTTGCTAGAAATCCAGTTGAGAGCTATCTTGATCTCTTGGAAGAAATGAACAACCCAACCTGTGTCTGCAGAGTGCATTAAATGGATTGAAGCATGATCAGCCAGGTTCTTTAGAGATCCAGACCCTTTGTGCTGGATTCTGGCTTTATTTTATTTTATTTTATTGTATTTTATTTTATTTTATTTTTAAGGAGCCAGCAGGGATTACAGCTAGTGCTGGGGAATTCCCTTTTGGTGTAAAGCTGATGGAGGCATAGGGTGCATGTTGATGGGGAGAGGAGGAGTGGGCAAGTGGCAAAGTGGCTATATCTATCCCACACTGTAATGGGATCCACCAGAAACTTTGCAACCCTCAGCTGCTGCAGACTAGTCCCCAGGACCAGGGAGCTGTAATCAGGCTCCATGATGCCACCCCTCTTGCTTCCTGTTTTGAGTCAATGACTCTGGCTGATAAATATCACTATGTCTGACTCACATGAAATCTCCTATTCCTGCAGGTGTGCCTCATCGGTGACTGTGTTGGAGGAATTCTGGGGTTTGACGCCATCTGCTACAGTGCTGGCACTGCGGGTGAGAGTCAGAACAGTAGCAGGAGAGGGAGCCTCGGCAGCATGCAGGTAAAACTCCCATGGGTTCATTCCCTGGATGGAAGCCAGCTGGCGCTATGAAGCAGCTTTCTGGAAAAACAAATACAAAGGGTTGGTAGATTGCAGTAGTGCTGAATATTTCAGCTGTTATTTTCAAGTAAAAAGTCACTGATGTATCAAAAAACTTTCCAACTTCAGGTTTAGAGTACTTGCAAGTCGTTAACAAATGCTTTATTGGCAAATCCATGGGGAGGGGTCATAGAGTGCCTTTCAGTGTATCCCTAATTGTGATTTTTACGGTACCCTCTCCCAATAATCTCAGCCAGCTCCTGTCTGTCACTAAAATCTGCTTTTTTTTTATTTTTCACCATAGTGTCTGGAATTCTTAATGCTGCTGCTGGAGGCTAATGTTGCATTAAGACACACTCGGGAGTGTATTTTAATGGCGCATTGAAAGTGCGCCTTGGTTACACTGGGGAATGCCAGTCAGCTGAGGGTCATGTGAACGGAGCACCAAGCACACTCTGGAGTCTCTAAATGAATCCTGTTCTAATGAGAAGCTCTAAATTCAGATAATTTTTTAGATCTAAATTTGCTTTAGAAAGTAGTTTGTGATAGAAAAAAGCAGAATTAGGTTTTTTTTATTACTATTATGTTAATGTTTATGTTGCATTATTGATGTTCCATTTAAGAAAAAAAATCAAAGATAAATTTAACTAATTTTATGTAGTCTGAACAAAGTTTCCGGGGCCTTCAGAGGCAGTGGGTATGTCTTCACTGCACACTAAGCCTGGGTTCTCACTCAGGTTTAAGCCCAAGCTCCCCCTTCCATCCACATGCAGATCAATCTGATTCGGGTTAGCAAGCACTCAGGCCCTGGATGCTAGGACCCTACTAGTGGGGTTGGTCAGGACCCAAGTCACACTGCAGCTTGGATCCAAGCCCTGTTGTTTTGCTGTATGGACACCGCTCAAGCCCCAGACCTAAGTCAGAAGGTCTGCATAGTGCAGTCTGGATGTACTAGCAAGGCTGTGAGACCCAGTTCCAGCAATTGTAAACCCAGGTTTACAATGCAGTGTGGACACTCAAGTGCAGGCTTGAAAACTCCGAGTCCACAAGCCCAGGTCTCTCAGACCCTGATTTACAATGCAGTGTAGTCATGACCAGTTGACAAGGTAGTGGACTAGTTAGGTTTCAAGAGATATGGGTTTTATTCCTGGTTCTGCCATGGGCCTATTATGAGATTCTGGGCCAGATCCTTCATCTTTTGGTTCTTCCGTTTTCCTATCTCTACAACATGGATAACAAGACTGATTTCTTTTGTTCAGCACTTTGAGATCTATGGATGAAAAGTGCAATATAAAAGCCAAATGGTATTTTTATGAAGAAAAAAAGACATCCTCCTAATACTTGTGGGAAAGGAAATATTCCTAAAACAAATTACCCCATAGTTGCATTGCTGACATTTCTCAGCAGCTAGCCATTCTAGCAGTGCACATTGTCATGTCACTCAACATTGCTGAAAAATGCAAATCGTAGGTCCCTATCCTGCAATTGGATGCCCAAGAGCTTCAGTGGGATTCCGCAGGGGCCATCTGCAGGACTGGATCTTGGAAGTGCAAATTATTGATACTCTTTTTAAAATGGAAATATTTTCAGCATAACAGTCACTCTTTCGGCTTGTCCATGTAGCTTGACTCTCGTCATTCCCTTCACTTTATCCTCTCACTTCCTCCTCTACTCCTTTATATCCCCTTTCTCTTCTCTGTATTTACTTCTTGTCATGATCCCCACTTTCCTTTCCCCCTTCTCACACTTTTCTTTTTTTCCCTTTCCCTTTCATCCTCTCTCACCACACCTATTCATCTATTTCCCCACGGGGCAGGAAATATTAAACAAACAAACCAAAACACTTACAGTGAAATCCTGGCCCTATTGAAGTCAAAGGCAGTTTCATCCTTGGTATCTCATCATCACTGATTAGAGCTTGTGCCTGGTCTATACATCTGTCCGGCTTTATGGGTCGCTTGGGATGCTTTGAACTATTTCCTTCTCTTACACAGACAGATTAAGAATGCTTAAATAGGATCCAAATTGTTTCCTGGAGTGGAAGTTCAAAGCGACTTTGCTGTCTGCAGAACACAGTTGAGCAAAACAGTCAAGCTACAGGCAGAGGGACATAGCGTTTGTCTGAATTTTGGCAATCTGAGCAGTGCTGGTCCTTATGTAAGAGGAAGGGATGCTACTTTATCTGTGCAGCATTTATTTTTATTATATTTCACCTGCAAAGCAGACTTGTGCAAGATCAACTGAACGCAATCGTAAGGAACCTTTCAAGCTTATTCAGTTGGATTTAGCACCTGGTCCCGAAAGATGCTCAGAAGCTGTTACCAGGTACTTCATGCCTCTCCAGACTGGGGCATGTAAGGAGGAGATAGCTGTAAACGATATCTCTGTTGCTTGTGACTGAAAGTTGGCACTGATGTTTGTTCGTTTGGCCTAGGCAGACTATGAGTTTAGTGGTCCTAAATCTATATCATAAAAGCAGCCATTAACATCCATACCAGCTGGTACCCTTGTTGGGAGGCCTAGCTCAGAGTGGATCTCAGAAGAGAGGTCAAGGATCAAATAGGCGGATTCTGGTGGAGAGGAGATGATTTTTGTTTTTGTAAGATCTCCAAGAGAGGGGGCTTCTCTTGTCTGTTTGTATTACATTCAGCTCCCCTCCCACTAAAACCATTGGGTGTTACCTTTATATAAAAGATTATTGATGATAATGCCTGTGTTTTTACTTCTTCTTGGGATAAATAGAAGAAGTCAGTTTCCTGGGTTCTTAGTGCTAGCAAAAGACATCATAACAAGTTTACATAATAATTTGTACTGTGGCAGTCCTCACAATGTGTTAGGTGCCTTCCAAACACAAAGCAGGACACCGTCCTTTCCCCAGGAGCTTACAGTCTAATCAGACAATCAGGTAGAGAAGATGAAATATGAATTCTAGATATTCTTTCTTTGAATAAGTATCAGCTACCCTCAGCTGCCCCTGCCTACCAATTTACTGGTGTTTCAGTAGAAATGGATCTTAAGGAGGGGTTTAGGGTGGGAGTGGGGGGGTAGATTTTTGTTTTGCCAATCCCAAGGGTATTTGTGAAATGAAATGAATTGGGTATGAGGATGGGAATCCTATACTCAGAATCGTAACCAGGAGAGAATTTTATGACCTGATTATGAGCCCTGAAAATAGAATAAAATGAGATTTATATAGCTCCCTTCATACTCCAGTTATTCTGAAGTGCCTTATAACAATAAGTTAGAGAATGGGTACTGCAGAGACCATTGTGTTCTCTGAGTAGCGCCCAGCCTGGAGCATTAGAAACTTGCACTACAGGAGTGTATGTTTATATATTATGGCAATGTAAATAGGGAATTATAATAGAGATACCAATCAAAATTCACCTGCAGCAGCATTGGAATGTGCCACTGTAATTTCTCTGCTGTAATTGGGTTCCAGTATGCCCAGAATAACCAGTGGAGAATTACAATACGAGTTCTCATCATACACAGAGAAAAATACATGTTCCCATTGCCTATCATGTATAAGCCTTACTAGACAAGTATTTGAGGAGTTCACGAGACATTCTAAGGGAGTATAGGGAAATAAGTATAATCTGCTTTGACCAGATTAATAGTAGTAATAATACCTACCTCTTACACAGCAGTGTACATCTGTAAATATCAAAGTGCTTTACAAAGGAGGTCTGTATCATTATCCCCATTTTACAGTTGGAGAAACTGAGGCACAGAGCGGGAAAGTGCTGCAGAACTGGGAATACAGCTCAGTTATCCAGAGTCTCATGCCAGGACCCTCCCCCACAAGAACACACTGTCTCTTAGAAGATAATTCTGTTCTCTCTTGCTGATGCTGTTAAAATAGCATTCTGAAGCATTCAAGATCTTATTGAAAGATGTTGATTTGACAGGGTTTTAGGAGGTGGCTCAGGGTTTGCTTCCAGTAGCAATAAAAGGGTTTTTGTAGGTGGCTGATTGCGCTTCTGTTGAATTGATTCTTTTAATGCTGCTGAGATTTAATTTTATTACCGGCATGTTAGGGCGCCTAGAGCTTTGGCGAGTGGTGTTTTAGTTATTAATTAAGTTGAAATAACTAAATAGTCTCTTCAGCAATCATCTCAGCTTTCTTCTAACAGAGTATGTTTGACGATTTCCCCCCCTCCCCACAACAATAGTTTAATTTGTTTCGCAGAATAGTTTCCAAGTACGGTTAAAATAAATGTAGCAATTTGGCACAATATTCCCATGCAGTGTATGAGAGACAAATGGCCATGAATCTGACCCCAAGTAGTTAAACTAATGAGATCTGAACTCCAGCAAAGCTTTTCAGCTAATCTTTGGAGACGTGACATTATGTTGTTTTAAATTTAAAAAAAAAAAACCCATGTATTAGAATGAGATTAAATGTAACAAGTCATCTTTGCCTTAGCCTCAGTGTGTTTAGGCATTTTGGCACAATATAGTCTCTCAACACTGGTGGTGTTATGTGCTTCTGCCCTTCTTGACAAATGGATGGAGATATTGTGGCAAAAGTGATACAGAACAGAATTACAATTGCAAATGACTGGATGGCGTAAGGGGATCCATTTCTGAGTAACAGAACCTGTAGGTTACCAGCTAATATCTAGCCTGGGTCAGTAGTACCAAAAAGCCTTTCCAGTCTAAAGGCTGTTTAGTAACATACATGAACTGAATTTGGCTCCAGTTCAAATCCCATTGGGCAGGTTGTCCACATGATGAAAGCCAATCTTCTAATGGGTATTGCTGGGCTCTCTTCCTTGCCTATCTCAGCAGAAGGACCAGTTATTGAATGCACACATTAACAAAGCTGCCCTCTTAGTGGTCCCTCCAGTCTCTTTTCTTGAGAGTGTGGGCAAGTTTACAAGGAAGCTTTATATGTTCTATGGGGATAAACAGGAGTTCACTGTGGGGTTGTGGATCTGGAATAATTCAGCTGTAATGGATTCACATACAGATTTGAAACAATAATAGGCCTATCCACACGCTTGCTGAGAAGCATTTTCCTTGTGGCATACAACGGCCTCAGATTTGTGGGTCCATTTTGGCTGCACTGCCTTATCAGAGAGGTTTTGACTTCAGTGCTATGAACCCCTTAACTCAGAATTTCTTTCTCTTTGTGGTTCAAGAAATGTAGATGCAAATTCCCAGTTCTGCCGCAGACATTCTGTGTGACATTCATTGGGCAGGTCTCTTAATCTCTCTAAGCCTCAGTTCTGCATCTGGGAAACAGGGATAGTAGCACTTATTCTCTCCCACCCTTTGTCTGTCTCATCTATTTAGATTGTAATGGCTTTGCAGAAGGACTCCTGTCGCTATGTTAGTACAGCACCCAGCACAATGTAGCCTTGATCTCAGCAGGGGCTTTTCCTGAAGTAAACCATAAACAATGATTTTGAAAACATTTCAACATTACACCATTATGTCCCCAGGAGGGGACCCTAAGGGGAACGGAAAGCAGGGGCAGGGGAGAGTTGTGTAGGGACAGGGGGTGGGATTCTGCCCTCAGTGAGGTCACTTGTAAAAAGTCCCACTTACTTCACTGGCCTGTGGAAGATAGAGAAAGAAGAAAGTTATGAAATAATTAATCCCTTCTCCATCCAGACATGTTCATTCCTTCCATACACCCCCCTCCCTCCTCAAAACCTCATCTGAAATGCATGTGCTTTGGCAGCTACATAAAATGTAATCTAAAAACTAGGTGATACTGGGGTTTCCTCCTACTCTGTGCGGGGGGAGGGGAGAGGAAGAAAAGGGACGTATCCTGTTAACTTAGATTAGTTTTTGTCACTGAATAGAAGAGCTACCACATCTGAACAGGATCCAGCTCAAACAGCAACATCATATCCAGTAAATAAACACACACAATGGAAATGCCAACTTAACGATGGTGGTGGCAGCCCTGCAGCAGGAGTTTGGATGTCTTTCCACTCTGTATTGGTCTAAGATCATCTAACTGTGCAAATAGTAATTGCACAGTGATTGCCTTGTGACCCAGCGGAAGAAACCTGAACGCAGGTTTTAATGATGCTCAGTGGGCAACTGTGAACTGCTGCCAATTTCCAACAGACTGAAGAGACCTGTAACTTCCAGTGCCACTGGTCATTCTTTTACTGAACATTCTGTTGACCTAGTTCAGTGGTAGCACAAGGTAGTGTCTAAATATTGCTGAGAACCAGGCCAGCAAAATATATACCTCTACCCCAATATAACGCGACCCGATAGAACACAAATTCGGATCTAACGCAGTAAAGCAGTGCTCTGGGGGGGAGGGAGGGGCTGCACACTCCGGTGGATCAAAGGAAGTTCACTATAACGCGGTTTCACCTATAACACGGTCCGATTTTTTGGCTCCTGAGGATAGTGTTATATTGAGGTAGAGGTGTATGTGGGATTAAACCGTTTGTATTGAGGTATTGCCAACTCCAAGTATTCAAAAATGAGTCTAGCCCCTAAGAAAAATGTGATATTGGCATAAAAATGAGATTTAAAAAAATTGGATTGATTGGCCTTCTGGCTTTTCATTTTAATTAATTTGGCTATTTTGAAGATTTTAGGCTGCACACTTGCAAGCATCTGTGCACCCAGGAGGACTAGAAACTTATTTTTTGAACAAAATATTAAGATTTTTGTGTATTCACATGACTCCAGTCTTGGACTTTAATACAAAATATTACAAGTCTCATGATAAAATTGTGAAAGTTGGCAATCTGATGATATTCTCTGAAACCATCTTCACAGTGCTTAGATGATGTGACAATGAGAATTATAAAAAAGCTTATTATTCAATTAGATGTTTAAGTGCTTTATCCAAAACCTGTTGAAGTTAATGAATTACAGGAGGTATGTCTAAGGCGCTAAATGATTTTGCTCTGTATGTGTGTTGTATATATGTGTGTGTGCACGCACACACGTGTGCTGTGTCGTCAACGAGTTCTGTGTGTGTTAGCCATAAATATTCTTAAAAATGAATTTATAGGAAGGAAAATTCATCAAAGTTATGAATTTTAAGCAAAGATTGCAGCAATAATTCCTTTGCTGTTCAGAATTGCTGCTTTGTTAACAAGTGCTGGAAAAGGGACCTGTAAAAGAAATCCATTCAGGAAGCATTGTGGCAAAAGGCATTTTGACTTTGAGAAGTTCAGTTTTTCTGTTCAGATTGTTAATAATTCTTATGGTACCGAGAGTTTCACTGTAAGACTGTATGTTGATTTGCTGTGTAGATAAGAGATTCAAAGGCAAATTTAAAAATATGATGAATTGCATAATAAGAATTGCGTGGAGACTCTATTGTTCTCCACATTAACACACAAAAAGCTCATGTTAAGCAAATAACTTTTTTTATTTCAACTTTACTTCTGCCTATGGCATGACACAGAGCCCACTCATAGCTGCAACGGGCAGCTCTGTTCTGATCAGCATTCAGGGCCCCAGATTCCTGTGTGAAGAGTGATCCTTTGAAATCCTTCTGTTTGAAACCCAGCACATTACAGCTCCTCTACACAGGAACTAAGGGATGGCGTTAGCTATGGCATTACAGATAGCTGCAGTTTTAAGCCAGAAGTGTCCTGGGTAATGAGGAACTTTAACAGTGGACTTGGCACCATCTGAATTTTGCTGCAAGTTTGATGCAGCTAACAGGAGAACTTTCCAAGAATTCTAAATTTGTTATTTCTGATTATTAGTGATTTTCAGTTGTTGTACTGCAGGACTAATTGTTTCTATGAATATGGTGGTGCAAAAGTCATTAAGATGATGATGTTGATTATATTTTATCAGCCCATGAATGGTAATACTGCATAATATGAGCTAATAGGATATGGGTGAAAACTGATAATTACACAATTACAAGAGGTTCTTTGTGTCAGAAGTTTTCTCCATGCACGGTACCAATTTTCACATGCTTATAATTCTGTTAAAATAGATGTTAGGTATTTTTACCTGTTCTTATTTGTTGAAATCAAGTTTAAAAAAGCTTAAATTTGATTCAGACACAATAACTACATATGACCAAATCTTTGGAGGCCTGAAGTAGGCAGATCTTATGTATTCACTGCAGGATTCAGCCCATTGGAATTTGCTTTGACAAGCAGGGCTTTGCTTGTGTGCAATATATTGCCCTCTGAAATTGATGCAGGGTCAGAGCAGGGTTTCAGGAGAACGATGGTTATTAAAAGGAGCTGGTAAAATGAACAAACCGATTAATGTTCAATCCTATTTAAAGTGGTCTTTGCAATATATAGGCACCGGTGGCCTCACTGTGAGTGGCAAGTGGTCAGTATCTTTGAAAATCAGGCCTCACATCCATGGGCCATGGAGGGCTATGCCATTAACATATTTCAGTGTATTCTGTACACTTGGATCAAGGCCGCTTATGTCTGTCTATTATTTAAAGGGCACTCAAAGGACCACTGAGGTCAATGGGATCTGAACTTTTGATCGGGCCCCAAGCCCAGGAGGGGGTTACCAGGATTAAAGTTGTCATACAAGTGACCCTCCCATTAGCTGCCCTTCTCCCCCAGTTTGCATGACACACAGCTAAGACAGACATCCGGCCTTCTCTCAGCCTCCTTATTCTTACCTTGGTAGAGATCACAGCTAACAATTCTACCCTCTGTTGGATAGTACAAGACAACTATACAAATAGAACCGCTTCATATTAGCTGTGTTTTATTTTGGTCACTTTTTTAATCTCCCTTTTGCTTTGTTCATTCTTTGAAGGATAATCCCCTCTTAGCAGAGGATTCCAGTCTGGGTGGCAGCAAACGCCTAAGCAAAAGTAATATAGACATTTCGGGAACCATGGAGGATGAGGAGCCAAGGCAACCGTTGCCAAGGAAACAGAGCGACTCATCCACTTATGACTGTGATACTATATCCCAACACCATGCTTTCCTGTCTAGGTAACTAGTCCTTCATTCAGTAAAAGTGATAGGATTGCAATTCAATGTGGAATATTAATACAGTAAATGCGAGAGTAATGGCATCATTTATATAACCCACGTAATGTTGCTGAAGACTTAGTTTAAGCCTTTGCAGCTATTCCAGAAAAATGTAGATATTTAATTTTTGGAGGGTGGGGCATTGTTCTGGACCAACTCAGCGGTATTTTTTAATTCAGCTTTTGTTGACTGGTGTGAATTTTGAATGCGAAATTGAATGCAAAAAATCCCAGTTTTTATAATGCACCTCTCACAAATCAAATCAAATGAAGACTTGGCATTTTTTTGGAATTATTTTTATTGTTATTATTTAGCCCCATCTAACTTTCATTGGAAGCTTTGCATGATTCTCCAGAGAATTAGGAAATTGACTTTCGGTGCTCCCAGCTGTCTGCAAACTATTCAGGCTTTTTTGAAAACCTCCATAAATCTTCAATTTAAATGAATAAAAAGTAATCTTTAAAGGAAGCTTACTTCGCTTCCCTAAATCCTAAAAAAGAAACCTTTTAACAATATATCTAGCAGGGGAGGTTCATCATTTCCTTTGTCTGTCTGTCTCCCTGTCTTTACCTCCCTAATTTGACTGCTTGCTCGAGTATCTGTATCCTTTGTGCTTTATTTTTTCTTTCTGTTTGTTCTTTCTTCCTTTGTTTCGTTGGGGGTGATGGCGATAGAGAGAAAAGCCCCATTGTGTGCTCCCAAGTTTCAGTTCTGTGACAGCTCAGGTACAGTGCAGTGTACACCAGCCTGTTTTGTCAGTAATAGCTCAAGGTAATTTTATTCTATCTCTTTGGCTGCAGTCAATGCATTCTTTGCTTTGGGTTCCTTGATTATTCTGTTTGGTTTTCACATCAATGTGCTGCTGTTCCTTTCTGGATGCCGGGTCCTTACATTTTAAAGTACCTTCCTGCTTCAACGAAACAATGTGTCTTTTTCCATTTGTCTGTGACACAGAATTTGTCAAGAATTCTAGTCCATCACTTTTAGCTCCCTGTGTAGCAGCAAGAAACTCCCAGGCTATCTAATCTGAACTCTCCATTCAGCACATTTATAATAGAATCTGGCTCAACTGAACTAATTTATCAGGTTTTGGCATCTGATCTCTCTTGCTTACAAATTGAAACATCAAAATATTGGCACTCTTCTTTTCCTAATACCTATAGAATATATTTGCATGTTAGCTGCAAAATAAATATATTAAAGAAAATCCCCCCAGTACATTATTTATGTTTTCACAAAAGACAAAAAAGCCTATCTTTTTATTAAAAAAAAAAAGATAAAAACAACAGTGTATGCCCCTGTTCTAATGACAAGCATTTGATCTTCAGTCTTTGTTTATCAAAAGCAGACCATGACATTCAACATGCCTAGAGATTTATTAGTTCAGAGAAATATGAAAGGGAACATAACAGAGCTTGAAATGTGAAGATAGAGAATCATTTGATTAGCATTAATAATGTTAAGTGACCAAGTAGTTCTGAATGATTTTTTTTGCTATAATTTTTGCCTAATCTGGTTGTTTTAAATAGTGGACTCCGGATATATTTTAGCTTGGATGGAGAGGTGGGTATTGGCAGAAGTGTAGTAAAGAGAAAGGTTCTTAACAGGAATGTATTTCATACTCATGGGGAAAACAAGATAATACAAAAAGCAATATAACGGTCCTCCTTAAAACTTCCGCGTTTCAGTTTCTAGGTATTTACAGTTGTTTTAAACTGAAAACTATTAAACTTTTATAAGTACATTTTTGCCTATGCTTATACCCCCCCCTGAACATTTTACACCCCACTCAGATTTTTGACTCTTCAACCACCAGGTTTGCACAAATCTATTGCAAGGTAGCATGGAAATGCACAGATTGAGGATGAAAAATATTCTGAGAGATGTTTTTAAAAAAATCAGTGTGTTCCCCCAGCATGTGCAGCAATTTAAAAAGTTTCAGTTTTCTACATATCACTTCCATGCAGGATTATTAACAATTATTGTTGTTTTTTTTTTAATCTAGAGATGTTATCCCAGTTTGGATAATGAGATGACTGGGATACCTCCTAAGCATGGAAACTTTCTTGTTCTTTTTACTTTGACATGTTTGTCTTGGCTACTTTGTGCTAGCTTCTCTTACCCCATAGTGTAGCAATGATGCAACTTGGGGCCAATAATGCAATTTAGGGATGGAGTGGTAACTCTGCACTGCCCAAGCAGAAGATGAGTTTGACTCCTGGATTCATTCTATTCTGCATGACTGTAAACTTGGGGGCACAGCAGGGGTGCTAAACTCTGTCCTTAGTGGTTTGGGTTCAAAGTGTCTTATCTCTTCTCAATGAGAAGATCAGGTACAACATTGATGGGCTCAAGACAGTACCATTAAGTTCTCAGGTTGGAAAAAAGGCCTGGTCTTTTACTCTGAGTGCAGGACTGTGAGCCAGGGACTGCTGACTTCTAATCCTGGCTGAGCCTCTTATGTGCAGTGCGGCCTACGGTAAATAATTTGAGGCCTGATTTTCAAAAGTTGATAAGCACCCAGAACTTCATTGGAAGTCAGAATATCCTGCATCTCTTAAAATTAAACTCTTGACTTCTCTGGGCCTGGCACACCACCATTTTGATTTGGGAACATTTTACACCAGCTTTGCACAGATGTGAATAGCAAAGTAAGATGCTAGTCAGTAGAGAATCCATTTTCTCTTTAAAAAAAAAAAAGGGAGGGGGCGATAATGATACTTACCTACCTCAACTGTTGGTGATTTGAGGGTTAATATAAAGTTTGTAAATCACTTCACAATGCAAATGAAAAGCTAGACGGCTGCTTATTATTAAGTAGATAGCTGCACAGCGGGAGGGAAAAGTCAGAGAAACCCTCATGGACATGAAGATCCTTGTAACACCAAAAGCTCTCATGTACAATGACATTTTTGAGTCAGATTCTTACACAACTTGGGTCCATTACAATTTGCAGCAAACACTTTTCCAGTGAATTCCTGTATATGGCTTTAATTATTATTTTTGGGGGGCGCGGGGGAGTAGTCCTGAGTCACGCAGTGCCCGCACAGCTGTCTTCTATGCCAAGTATTTTAACTGCAGGGAATTACTGATCTTTGACAGTAGCAAATTCACTGTGTATCTGCATTAGAAAGTAAAATATTCCAGATGATTGTAACAGAAAGAATTGGAAGCCAGTATGGTTAGGGTGTGGCTTTGCTGTATGATTGTCTCATTATTAAAGCAGAAAATTTGGACCTACAGACCGAGACTGGAGTTTTCTAAGCAGACTCTCTTCGAAGTAGAGCCTTTGCCCAGCAAGATGGAAAGGGACCCCTGGTTTATTGTTGTTAAGTTAATCCATTTTCCTTGTTCAGTATCCACGCGAGTGTTATGAAGAACGATGCAGACTTTCCTCCTATGAGCAGCTCCAGTTTCTCAGAAGTAAACCTGGGACGGTTTGAATTTGAAGTTTCAGATTTCTTCCTGTTTGGATCACCCCTTGGTTTAGTACTGGCCATGAGGAGTACTGTTCTGCCTGGACTGGACGGTAAGTGCTTTTCAAAGTTTGAATACTGGCAGCTTAATGGCCAGTATGGGCAAAGAGAGGTACACCCTGTTCCATTAAGCAAAATTAGAGAAGAGACGGTAGATGAATTCCTACCTGTAAGGGACCAGCATGCTAAAGGTCCCAATTCAGCAGTGATATAAATGTAGGGTTGCCAATTTTGGTTGGATGTATTCCTGGAGGTTTCATCACATGCCATATCTTTTAATTAAAGATTAATCTTTAATTCCTGGAGACTCCAGGACAATCCTGGAGGCTTGGCAACCTTATGTAAATGCCATCTTAAGCAGTGACACTTGCACTGTTTTGGCATACAGTATTTGTGGCAAATCCTGCTCTACTATTTACCAATGTAAATCCAGAGTAATTTTAATGACCCCAGTGCAACTAAACAGAATATGGCTTTAAAGTGTAACTTGCATCATTTTAGCTTTCCATGGGGAGCAAATCCAGCCCCTGGTATAAGTGAGCTCAAACTGATTGGGCCCAGAAATATTGAGAAATGGTGCAAATATAAATTGTAGCCATCTTGCTTAATCTCCTCTCGGTTTGCTTTCTGGACTGTACACACGTGTTTGTTTTCTTGGCAGGTAAGCTGCACTCATTTTGTACATCAGTCATGACAAACTGGGGCATGTTAGGGTTCTATACCATTTACACCTGTTTTCTGACCCATTCACCCCTCATGTGTAACTCATACCACTGCTGGCTATGCATTGCAATGTCGTACTGCTACAAGCATATACATAAATCTAATTGTAGGAACGGTCCCTGAAAAAGTGCCCCAAAAAAATCACCTCTGAATTTGGCCCAGAGACTTCCATGTGATTTGTACCTCTTATTCCAGGTTGCATTTGGATGAATTTGGTTTTATTTGTGATAGTCACAAACCTTTTTTTCCCCTTTAGTGATGGCCTAATGCCCAGTGAAGTGTTAAAAAAAAAAAATTTAATACACACCTGGCTATCTACACTGTTTCTGGTGACTCACCCCATTCTCCGAAGACAAGTTATATCCTTTGAATCTTCACGCTGTGTCAGGTTCTGTTAGCATAACACCTGTATGCTGCGATGTGCAAAATAATGTGTCCGAGCTCTGTGGCAGGTGACCAATGTGAGAACATGCAGTAACGTGGTAGATGAATGTGTAGCTAGATGGTCTTCAGGGTTAATTTCTGGTTTTGTTTAAACCTATGACAGATGACTGTGATAAATATAAGAAGCTCCTACTTGACTGTCCATTACAGCTGCTTGAAAAGTTTCCAGTGAAACCTTTTGACATCAAAAAAATGTAGTTTCATCCAACATGAAATGTTTTGCAGTAATGTGCAATTTTAAATGAAAATGTCATTGGGAAGGTTTCTCAGGTGAAAGATGGAATTTAGAGAGAGCGAGTGCATGTGCTACATTCCAGGTCAATGCCTTGACTATCTGGCTATTGGCTACTCTGGGGTGGGCCTTGCCCTCTTTCTCTTTTCATGTTTTCTTCACAACAGTTTTCCAAGGGTCTTGTTTTTGTTCTTCATCAGAATGAAAACAAATTTCAAACCCTCAATGTTTCATGAAATGGAGTTGTTTTCTGTTACCTACCTGTCTGTTGCCAGTAGCAAAATATAGAAACCACAACGATCTTTCTGTTGCAACTTGCGTGTTTACTACCAATCTGATATTTGTACTTTCAAATCTCTTACAATACCCCAGTTTTTATTGGTTTTAAGGCCCAATCTAGCAATGTACTTAAGATGCTGCTTAACTTGAAGCAGATGAGTCGTCCTATTGTCTTCAATGGGGCTACGCCGGGTACTTAGATGCTTTTCTGGATCAGGGCCATAGTCTTGTAATCTCTCTTGCTTTCAGTCCTTCTCTCCTCACTGGCCGAGTACAATGCTGGAACAGTGCAACCGTCATCGCTGCTAAATTAACAGACAGTAGTTTGAACTATTACAAATTATTTCTCCCAATTAGCTCTCTCTTCCATCCCCTCTCAAATGTCCTGCAAGGAGCTGCTTTTGAGAACAACCTTTCTGGCTAGTATTTCAAAGACATTTCCAGCACGAGCAGAGTCTACGTGCAACATGAAGTGTTGTCAGTCCTCAGAGGGAGGTTCTTGTTAGGATAATTCCATAGGGGGGAAAAAGTTGAATCATTGTGCTGCCAAAAGGCAAATGTGTGACCAGAAGGCTCCTGTCATGCATACGGCTGAAGTTAGTAAAGTGGTGGAGTCAGAGTCACTTCTCATTCAGATGAGAGGTAGAGAGCAGAAAAGATGAGAAATGTAAGGCTAGACATCCTTTCGTTTTTGATTTAAAGTTTTGAGTCCATGGGCAAAGGAAAATTTGCCCAGCGCATTGTGTATTTCCTGCTGCAGAATAGGATCGCATGGCATAGTGGGATGCTGTATAATGTCTACATACAGAATATGTATAACATCTGTCGTGCTCAGGCATCATAGATTTGAATGTTGATTTTTCTTCTGTGGTAGTAGGAGTCTAGCTAAAAAGTGAACTTTGGTTCCAATTTTTGCTGTCCTTTCAAGGGGTCTTCTATTTCCTCCTTCTTCCTCCATTCAACATTCCCCTGACACTCCATAGCAATTTTTAATGTCCTCTCCTGCAGTTAGTTCTTTCTTTGCTCTTCCAATTGTCTAGTCACAGTTCTCGTCCTCTAAATCACAAATCATTTACAGCTCAATTTCATACTCTTCCACTTTCTATGTTCCTCATTCAGGGTTTTCTAGTCCATAAAGCTTACCCAAAGTTTGATATTCTCTAGCACTCACACTCTTCTGAGCATGCAGACCGTGGCCTCAGAGCTTTATGGGTAACTTTTTTCATCTAAAGCTGGCCAATTACTTTAGCTAGTTACCTCATTAAGTATTCGGAACTCAGTCCATAGAACTGCTGAAATGGATACATCTCATGGTCTTCCCAAAACTCAGTAGGGACTAGCAAAGTTTTCTACTGAATCGTCTACTTGGAGCACTGCAGACAATCTCTTAAGGACAGTGAAAGCTTTGCACTGAGTTTTAGCTTGTCATACTTTGAAAATGTTCAAAGAACTACACATTTTTTTAAAAGACCCCCAAATGGCAATTATATATATAGAAAGCCATTCTGTAAGTATTTAGTTCTTACAATCCAGTTATGCTCCCTCAAACATTCACACAGGGAGCATAAAAAATGGACAGAGGAAATAGAACCAGAACATTTCAGATAAGGTTACACATTCAGTTACACTTTAGTAATATAGGCAAATGATATGCAATGAATAATACATAAAACATCTGATAGACTAATGAGTAGTCCATATTCAAGTACTAATGGGAAGAGGGAAAGTGTCTTTAGCAAATACTCTGATTATCTCCTCCTACTCCCAGTTGTTTGATGCTAAAAGAACTTCCTGCTGAAATAAACAACATGCAGCGGACATCAGTGCAGGTTTTGGACTCCCCATACCTGGGAAACATGGCATTAGACACAGATCATAAACCGGACATGTCACAAAGTGGGCCTAGGGAAGGCCCCGAAGAAGGCTTTTAATTTAATGATAAGACTGAAAGACCCCAAAGAAGGCTTTTAATTTAATGACAAGAAACCTCCTGAATGAAACAAATGTCTCTCCACCCCAAGAGTGAGTCAGTGGCACATGATGCAATTCAGAGTGACAGAAAAGATCCCAGCTTTCCAGAACTCGATCAGGCATTAAGGGAAGGATAGTCCCAGAGTACAGGATCTGCATCTCCATGACATACAACTCAGGACAATAGGGTTTTTTCCTCCAGATGAACTAGAGAGGTCATTTTAAAAAAAGGGGTGAACTTTAAAGCCTACACTGTATTTTAGAAATTTGTCAATGAATCCATGAGCTACTTACTACTCCTTGCACCCAATACATTCACTCCTGGAGATGCCTGATCGGGGAAAAATTTTCAGTAATGGCCATTATTGTTACCTGCTGGCTTCTGCCCATGCAACGGATTCACCTATAAAGTAGATGCTTACCCGTTTCTGTGAATTCCAAATGTAGAGGCAGCTATACAGTGGTGACCACCTACCTGACTTGCATGCACAAGCCATAGGCTGAATAGGTGCCTACTTTTTAGGGCTGCGGTCAACTGCACCTATCTAAATAGAGGCTAACTGAAAAGATGATGATTTGATGGCTTATTTGAGGTCACATGTGGTTTGGCTGTTTAATTCAGGTTAGCCCTGACTGAACAGAAATCTGGTTTAAGTTGAATGTGGTCCTACTTAGGAAGTACAGTTGATAGGTGCTTTGTGCAGTTTAGACATAGTTTCAGAACTTGGACCACAGCTCTGGGAGGTAAATGCCTAGCAACGGACATGCTTTTGCTTAGACACATTCGTGAACTGAAACCTTCATGAGTGATTATTTTTAACAGCCTGTTCTTGATAAGAACACTTAAACATTTATTTTCTCATTACCCTGAGAACTGATGAGGAGGCTACCGAGTATGTCTGAACATTCTGCCCTGCTGTTCCTGGCACAGCATCCTGCCTGTATAAAGTGAATAATACCTTAAGCTATTGCTACAGACGGGCTGGGGCAGTGCCATCATGTTGATTGTCCATGGGGATTCTTTAAGGATCAGATCATGGTACCATTGTCTTGACTGGTACCATCGTTTGGCCCTAAATGCCAATTAGACTTGCAGCTTATATGGCATGGATTTTCAAAGCCCAAATATCAGCAGGGGAGGCCTACAAAGCCTGTCAAGCTTCAGTGTTTTTCAGCTTAACTCTTTCATTCCTCTCTCAAAGAGCACATGCGGCTGAGGAATGTGCGGTGCCTGAGGCAACGTATGTCACATTTTATCCAGCGGCTGGCTGAAGACGTCAGCTGTCGCCATATGAAACTTTTGAGAATGATAGTGAGCCTATGTGTTGTTTTCATTTCCTTCTCTAATTTGAGCCTGTTATCTTAGGAGCCCTCTCCTCAGGACAAGCTCCATCAGAAAACCCTGCAACACAGAGTAATTGAGCGTAAGCAGATTCCTTCAGAGTCGTTCTCAAGTTAACAATCAATCTGGCATATGGGTTTTTCCCTCTGGGTAAAAGCAGCCTAAAGCCTATTTCTGCAACATGGGGCCGGATTTTCAATCCTAATTCCATTCTCTTTCTGGAAGATGTGTCCCAGACTGTGGGGTGAGGGAAGATACAGAAACAATATTCTTCTGTAAGATGGAGTCACAGTTCAAAGATGATTGAGAACCACTGCCCTATTTCATTGGGAATCCTTTCAGAAGGAAGTGGGAAATGTGGGAATCTTTCATCGTGAGTATTAAAACTGATATGAGATGAGGTAAGGATGGTCTAGTGATAAGGATGATAGCCTGGGATTTGGGGACCTGCGTTTAAGTACCTGATCCGCCACAGACTCCTTCTGTGACCTAGGGAAAGTCACTGAGGGAGTTTAGGGCCTGAATACCTTTGAGGGTCTGGGCCTTTGCCTCTGTGCTTCAGTTCCCCATCTATCAAATGGAGATAATGGTACTTCCCTACCTCCCAGATGGGTTGTGACAATAAATACATTAATGATGATGGGGTGATGGAGTGCCCCCAAACAATTTGCTTTTTCCCCCTCTGTGGTGTTTACAACACCAGCACTTGGATGATGATCAAGAATAATGTTGCACAAACAAATGAGCCTTAAAGAAAAGCACCATACATGTTATCAGTTTTATAGTATCAGTGCAAGAGAACAGTAATAAACTGTAACAGAAAAGATTTTAGAGAGTATTATATTGCACAACAGTTTGGAAAACATTAAGGGACTGATCCTGTTCATGGAGTTCAGTGGGAGCTGGCATAATATTCCCAAACATCTGTTGTAAGTACTTTAATCTGTTCTTTACTCCTACAGTTAATGAATTGACTGTTGTAACATATTTGTGCTGCTGTAATATACTAAGTCTATTAGCGTAATTAGCCCCATAATGGATTGATCTGCTAACACTGGAGAGGTTCACAGTGATCCAAATGCAGTTTGGTTAGATGGGAAGTGACTACACCTGCTGGTTTACAGACCCCAGCAGCCATCTATGATCAGCCATTTGAGATGTCTCTATCTCAGTGCTGTACATCCAATTGAAAGAGTGCCTCATTAGCTGAGTGAGTGGGTGATTTTCAAACATCCATTTACAATTGCTGTCTGAATTTCTCAGTAGCTGCCTCTCTCTAGCAAATATTACAAGCCACACTCTCCTGTTTTAATGTGTGCAGTTTCATTTTATGCATTAACTTCAAAAGCTGCCTTGCTTCACATGCCCACTCCAGCTTTCATCTCCATTTCAATCCTCCCGATTTAATGTGCCCATTAAATAATTTTGCCTTCAAATATTCCAAGCAGAGGATGCGTCATGCTTTTGTAGGTGCAATGTTCGATAATATATTTAGAAAGTTTTAAAAACTTTATTGACTTTCTGGCTTCCATTGATTTCAAAGGCTGGCCTTAGCCTCAGCAGGTCGCCTATTTCTCAGACTGTTATCCTTTTGCAAAATTACCTTTCAGCAAAGCTCATTTCATTGCCAAAGGAGTATGAAACAATTTAGTTGAAGAATCTCCTGTCTTTTGACTGTGTGTGTAGTTTGGGCTATTGTTTGTTTGTAGAATTGAAGGGACTGTATATTTAATCATACCCCCAGCTAGACCTCTCGAAAGATATGTGAGCAACCCATCAAGATGCAATGCTGATCTCGCTCTCTTTCTCGTTCCAGTGTGCCAGGTCCGTCCAGCTTGCAGCCAAGTGTACAGTTTCTTTCACTCTGCTGATCCCTCTGCCTCCAGGCTTGAGCCATTGTTGGAGAAAAAATTCCACCTCTTGCCTCCATTTAACGTCCCAAGGTACCAGAGATTTCCACTGGGAGATGGAAGATCGCACCAGTTAGGTATGATAAAAATTTCATATTGTATTGCTTGGATTTCACTGCTCCTACCCCGTTAGTCTCTTGAGCTCTTCATCTACTCTTTTCAAGAGGATTTTAGATACAGATACAACCAGCATACTGATAGTCAGATAACTTTAGGGCAGGAGAGGTATTGCTTTATTCTGTAGTTATAAGCCCAAAGGGATGCAATGAAAGACACAGGGTTCCTAAAGGTATGCTTTCCTGCGCTCTTTGTGGCACTTCATAGCCCTTTCTTTCATGTACTCTTACTGCAACTTTGGTGTCTGCCTACTTCAGTATTTCTAATAGTGTGGAAAGTGCTGACAAAAAAGAAATTGAAAAAAAAATTAAAAAAATTAAAACTAAACATTTTGGGGGTTTTGATGAAAAATCCATTTTTGAGTACAGCAGACACAATCATTTTGTTTCTTTTTGTTAAAAACCCAGTTTTGCATTGGGGAAAATATTTGGACTGAACTTTTTTGACCAGACCCTCTCTCTAACTCTAATAGTTACCGTAAATAAATATAACAGAGATTCAGGTTCATCGTAGGAGGAATGCAGTGTGTTCACTTATAGCATGTGAACAATGCCTCATTTACTATGAAAGAGTCCTCCAAAGCCACTTTTATAAAATAGTTAGGTTGTCTACTGAAAACAGAGCAAAATCCTTTTTAAAAACACTAATCCTACGTAGGTACAACAGAAACCTAGTTAAGTACATTACCAGTAAACACTTACCTAAGTGTACATGGGTATTTCACATGTCGTTGTGCTATATTATTTGTAGCTGACTCATCCCACATACCTCCTAAGAGATTGTCTATTTCCATCTAATATTTTTTTTTGTTTAAAGAACAAAGTGTAAATTTGTGCAATTGCTCTTTTCCTAGATAGCTTGCCATGATCTAGCCAGGGTGGATAGAATGCATCTCCTGTTTTGTATGTCTGAATCCAGAGGAAAATAAAAGTGGAGAGGAGGGATTGTGCCATATTTGACTTTGTGAAAATTTCATATGGAAAATAAGGTTGGAAAAAGTCACACAGAGATGAAGCATTCTAACTGATAACATGGTGCAAGAACTCTATTAATCGCCCACAATTTATTCTCCTTTTCTTTTTTTTTTTTTTTTGTTACAAATCCCAGACACAAATTCAAGCCTCAGCAGGATATTTCAAAAGCCATTTGCGACTCAGAGCTTGGAAGTTAATGGAGTGAAATGGCAGAGTTTTGTATCTGTTGGATTCATGAGAACACAAATCAATGCAACTCTATTTTCCTCATTCAATAACATAGCTATAAATCCAACATCAGTCTTGTTTGCTAAACCATGTGCTGGGTCCAAAGTATAAACAAACTGTGGTATATTTAATGCTGATTAACTTCATGTTTAAGAAGCTACAGCAAATCTGAAGTTATGCCATTTCACAATGAAAACAATCATATGTTTAACAAAACTTCAGATGAACTGAGTTTCATCTATTAACCCAAAATAACAGTACTAATGCAGGGCACTACCATTTATCCATTACTGATTATTTAACAAACACAATGACTTAAATGGATAACACAGAGGTTAATGCTTTAATCTAGTATCAGTCAAGTGTTACTAGATTTAATGTCAACCTTTTTATAGTAGCTAAAATACTGATTCTCCTAACGTTAATGTGTAGCTTTGACAAACAGCTTAATGTCAACTTTCAATAATTTCATGGAGAAACTCGGTTAAATCACGACAGGGTTTTTTCATTTGAAATTATAGATTTCTTTTCCCAACAAGATTAAACTAGGCCACATTTTTCATTACAGTTAAATGATGCCTACATAAGTGTATTCAGGGATAAAGGAATTATAGCAAACCAAATGGAATAGTTTTACCACTTTGAACATGAGTAATAATTGAGGTCCATCCACCATGACGCTATTGTGTATTTTTATTCAATCCCCTAACTATGCTGAGATGGGTCTGGTGGAAGTAAGAGAGCAAAGGTCAGGTATAGAGCTGGTCAAAGTGTTTTAAACGAAAAGCAGATTCCCAGATACTTTGCATGTAGAAATTAATTTCTCTATAGCAGATCATCTTGCCATGGTTCTGCCCTGTACTTAGACAATCATTGGCAATCCCAAAGCTAGGGAACATGTATCCCCCTGAATGGCATGAAATCATATATCCCATCATGCTTCTCTAAGAACATAAGAAAGGCCATATTGGGTCAGACCAAAGGTCCATCTAGCCCAGTATCCTGTCTTCTGACAGGTGCCCCAGAGGGAATGAACAGAACAGGTCATCATCAAGTGATCCATCCCCTTTCGCCCATTCTCAGCTCCTGTCAAACAGAGGCTAGGGACACCATCCCTGCCCCTCCTGGCTAATAGCCATTGATGGACCTATCCTCCATGAACTTATCTAGTTCTTTTTTGATCCCTGTTATAGTCTTGGCCTTCTCAACAGCCTCGGGCGAGGAATTCCACAGGTATACCGTGTGTTGTGTGAAAAAATACTTCCTTTTGTTTGTTTTAAACCTGCTGCCTATTCATTTCATTTGGTGATGCCTATTGAAGTGTTATTTACTCCTCCTAACACAAACTTATTTACTTTCTCCATGCCAGTCATGATTTTATAGACCTCTATCCATATCCTCCCTTAGCTGATTCTTTTCCAAGCTGAAAATTCCCAGTTTTATTAATCTCTCCTCACACGGCAGCCATTCCATACCCCTAATAATTTTTGTTGCTCTTTTCTGAACCTTTTCCAATTCCAATAGATCTTTTTTGAGATGAGCGACCACATCTGCACACAGTACTCAAGATGTTGGGCGTACCATGGATTTATATAGAGGCAATATGATGTTTTATGTCTTATCATCTATCCCTTTCTTAATGATTCCCAACATTCTGTTCACTTTTTTGCCTGCCACTGCACATTGAGTGGATGTTTTCAGAGAACTATCCACAATGACTTCAAGATCTTTCTTGAGTGGTAACATCATTTAGATCCCATCATTTTATAGGTATAGTTGGGATTATGTTTTCCAATGTGCATTACTCTGCATTTATGAACACTGAATTTAATTTGCCATTTTGTTGCCTAGTCACGAAAGATCCTTTTGTAGCTCTTCGCAGTCTGCCTACTATCTTGAGTAGTTTTGTATCATCTGCATATTTTGCCACCTCAATATTTACGTCTTTCTCCAGATCATTCTTTGTGTGCCTCAGAAATTTTTTAAAGTCTGTTGGATGTGCTTCCTTGGATATGTGAGATGTGTTTGTTTGGGTTTTTGGCAGTCTGTGTTATCCAACTGTTGTCTTCCTCCAGTATAAAACGTAACACAAATTTGATCTAAGATTTGTAAAGCATTTCTGTGCTCAATGGGCAAGATTATGAATTATGCAGCAGCCTGACTGAGAGGCTTTTCAGTGAATATAGGTTCAGCTGCAGACACTTCCCCACTGTGAACAGTTGGCTTTATTTCACTACTTAGTGCAGAAGACTCCAAATAGTTTGAACTGCTGTTTAATATTGTCTCACCCATCCGTTCCCTGTTCAAAGGTGCATCTCTCCATTTTTATTTATTATTTATCTCTTCATCTCTATTAATATCCTGGAAGCTGCTCTGGATTTGTCTAATGTAGCTACAGCCTGTAGGTGCTAACTCCAAAGTGCTTATTCCCAGGCTAATATAGAGGGCTGGATTCTGAATGCAGATTCCTTTTTACAGGCATCTTTCTGCACCAACACTGAATAGTGTCTGGAAATGCTATCCTTTAGACACTTTTCTACATAAATGTCCTAGCAGATCAGGTATGTAGACACCTAAATGGCAGGACTTGTGCCTTCCAAAAAAGGAGACCATGTCAAGATCCCTTTAAATATCTGGCCCATAGAATACTTCCATAGGACTGGTAGCAAAGATACAGGATACTGAATTCGTGCAGCCTTGCTGTCTTTCATGGTGGTCCCATTTGCTGTTTCAAGCTAAGCAGATTCAGATAGTGAATGCTTGAAGGGGAGACCTTGCCAGTGCTGCACGGTGTGGTGTTGCTGATTTAGTAGTAGCAGATCTTTCTGGGATCATGTTGAACCCACTTCCCAGAATGTTCTTACAAGGCCAGCATGCAGCTCGAGGTGCTATCTTTTGTATGAGTTGTAAAACAGAGTCTCTGAACTCTTGTGATTATAACAGATTCCATGGAACTTTTTGCATTAATCCCAGAATAACTGGAAACTCCAACTTCACCTCCTGGCTTTAAATCTATGTAGACTTAAGTTGTTGCCACGTTTTATCCCAAAGTGAGCTGTATTTAAATGACAGATGAAATTTTCTCATTTAATTTAAACAAAATAAAAGTGCTTTGGGATCATCTTTTGGAATGAAAGGTGCTATATGAATATGGGATGCATTCTGTTGATTACATGGATTTTTCCTTCCTGTGGCAGACCAACTTGCAATATCCTTTATGTAAAGTGCAAGTCTTAAAACTGGAAGGTTTCATGGCCCTTATGGAGAGGCCTAATCCCATGCATTTCCTGATGTTTATACTGCTTTCCAAAACTTCCTTTCCTGATAACCTATCATATTAGAAAAGAGACTCTTCTCCAGATCCTCTGTTTCAGAAGAGTTGGAACATAGTTAAAAATGAGAGTGGTTCTATTGTAACTGTGGGCTTAGCATTCTTAACTGGTGCCTTTATGTGAAAAGGTAATGAATCTGGAAACCCAACTGAAGTGGCTACCACCAGAAAGAGAATGTCATGATGTGACTCACAGGAAAGAAGTAGATATATCAAGCTGGAGAACATGGTGAAAACTGAGTTTACTATAGCTACCTTCCAATTCTTGCTAACTGAATGACTCTAAAAGACATAATGCCCACTGCACTGTGTGTAGGATTAAGCTTGAAACTTTCAGATCTCTAAATCCACTCAAAGGGTCCATTTTACATCACTTATATCCATATCAAATCTCTGCCCGCATTGATCTGTTCCTACTGTCTATTATTATTCTGGTGAGCCACCATTGTTTCACAAGCAACATGCAAAGAACGTGTTGAGTTTCAGTAAAGCAAAGTTATCTCCTTGCGTTTAATAGTGATCAAGACTGACCTTTGACAGATGAATGTTTGACAGTCACTGTGGCTTGGCTAGCCTTGAGAACTGTTCCTTTTCCTGATGATTACTCATTTGACTGCAGCTATCAATACAGTCGCGAATGTAGATGTGATTACTTTGTTAGGCTATTGATTTATCAAGGGCAATTTCAGTAAGAAAAGAAATGGAGATGCTTGAAATGTATGGGACAATGGTATGGAAACATGATATATGAAAAAGTAGGAGAATAAATGTAGAATTGGTTTAGTGTCTGCTATATCTTCTACCAGTGGACTGCATCCCAAGTGCAGGTGTGTAGATCAAGCCTAGTAACCTTAACCCAACCCTATCGAAACCCAACTGTTATCCTCAAAGGACTAAAATATTACCTCATCCACCTTGTTTCTCTAATGCCCTGGGATCAATACAGCTATGCTGCATAAAGTAATGTTTGTACTTTTCTTCTGAGATCCTTTTATAGAGGCATTCTGTTAGAAATCACACTTTATATCCGGTTTACCAGGATGGCTTACTGGGACAGTAACAGCAAGAAAGTTATTCTTCATCTTTTCACATTCTCTAGCCTTCCCTTAACCACACACAGATTGTCCTGCCCAGGGCCGGCTTTATGAATGGCGAGGCCCGATCTGAATACCCGGCAGAGGTCCGGGGCTTCGGCGGCACTTCGGCAGCGGAGGGTCCTTCCCTCCCTCTGGATCTTCCGCGGCACCGAAGGACCCCCTGCCGCCAAAATGCTGCCGAAGCCCTGGAGCGGACGACACCCCCCCGCCCCCCCGCCGAAATGCTGCGAAGCCCTGGAGCGGATGACCCCCACCACCACCGAAATGCTGCCAAAGACCCAGAGTCAACACACACACACACCCCTGCCACTGAGTGAGTTAAAAACAAAAAAATTTAAAAAAACACCTAAGGTGCGGGGCCGTCAAGCATGGGTGCAGGGCCCTCTTAGGCACGGGGCCTGATTCCAGGGATTCGGCTTAAAGCTGGCCCTGGTCCTGCCCTTCTGCTTTAGCAGGATTCTTTTGTAAGAAGGTTTTCAGTGTGATGTGAGGAAACTCAAAACACTGTGTATGTTCCCATGAAAACTACAATTCAGCGTATTCTCTCCAAACCTCATCTTCCATTAATTGGTGCTAGACTTTAATTGCTTTCCCTGGCTCAGTTGTAATGGGGTTTGGTTGCTGTCTCTTCTGGTTGAGATGTTTGGGCTGAAATGAAAATAAGCCAGACTCTCTAAAATGGTTTCAGTGTGTGTTCACAGGAAACCCATTATGCTGTGTTTCTTTCAAGTATTATCAGTTCCAAAAATGTACAGAAAATTTAAGCTTCAGATGCATTTTTTACAGGGAAGTTCTATTATGCCCTTTAAAAACTGGGGCTTATCATGACGGCATGGGCAGGCCCCATTGCATTCTCCTCTGTGTGACTGTGATGAAATAGTTGTGGTGTTCAGTACAATGGAAGCTGGTGACACCTGGATGTGGGAAGGCAAACCCAGCACGTTAGTATTATTTATACGACGATGAGATCTGGGTCCCACCATGCCAGGCACTCAACAGACAAGAGAATCTGAATAGACAAGACAGAGTGGGAGAAGAAGTAACTTGCCCAAGGTGACACAACACGTCAGAGACAGGAACAGAACTTGGATCTCCTGAATCTCTGTCAAGTTCCGTTTGCAGTGGTTCTCAACCTGCAGCCTGTGGTCCATTTGTGACCCAAGCAGCACAAAGCTGCAGCCCATGTGACAACCTCAGGGCCATACAGATAGTGTATATATTGTGTGGATACAGCCCATGTAACACACATGCTGCCCTCAATGGTAAATAGGTTGAGACCCAATGCAATAGACCATTCTGCTTCCATTGCTTTGTTCTCTGGACTGAGTCCCATTTTCTACTCTTGCCAATATCACTAGGGGTTTGTGATGTCCACTGAAAAATAAGGCAGGTTCTGCCCACCCTGTCTGCTCTTGATCAGCATTCCTCCCTTACCGTACATCCCATCCAACTGGTTACCAGGTGTGCTTTAACACTTGGTAGCTGGTACTGTAACCACCTTAAGATGCCTGCCCTTCATATGTGTATTCAAGATGGACGAGCCACTTTCAAGAAAGTGTTACTGGTCACACTTTATATTAATGGCACATTTATAAATGGTTGATAAATGTTATGCGCATGTTACAGACCTAGGTAGTATGTTATAGATGGTTATAAGAACATCACTAGAAGGTAGTGTACAAAGTTATAAGCCATTGTGATAAGCAATCTATTGACTTGTGGCTTTAACTATCCTTGACACGATTAGTAGATGTTTTAATAAATTTTGTCTTTATAAGCAACTTTTAAATATGTCTTTAATTTAAAGTGTGACTGTATTACTTATTTGTATTCTGGTAATGCCCACAATATTAAGCACCGTCCACATAAAGGGAGAAATGGTATCTGCCCCAAACAGCTTACAATCTAAGAAGACAATCCGCCTATGAAGGATGGGGGAGATGCGCCATCAGAATTGGTTTATTTTTTTATATTTCATATTTGTGGGGTAGGATGTTGGTCTAGTTATTAAATAAATACACATTAACCATGTTCAGCTGTGCTGCAAACTGTCCATTGGTAGTTGGCCAGTCCTTTTACAGGAGTCACAAAGAAGCAAGAATTCTGTATGTTGCAGACATGCCTACAGTCCACTCTGTAAAGCATCACTGTCACACCGTTAGAGAATTGGTTTGATAGTATCGGGAATAAAGAAAACAACATCACGGGAATAGTGTCAGTGTCCTACACCTTTCTCTTCCATGAATTGGTACTGCCTAGATAATCTGAGGGTGAAACTCCCATTCACTTCAATAGACTCATAGACTTTAAGGTCAGAAGGGACCATTATGATCTTCTCGTCTGACCTCCTGCATGACACAGGCCACAGAATCTCACCCACCCACTCCTGTAACAAACCCCTGACCTATGTCAAAGCTATTGAATTCCTCAACTTGTGGTTTAAAGACTTGAAGGTGCAGAGAATCCTGCAGTAAGTGACCCGTGCCCCAAGCTGCAGAGAGAGGTGAAAAACCCCCAGAGCCTCTGCCAATCTGCACTGGAGGAAAATTCCTTCCCGACCCCAAATATGGCAATCCGCTAAACCCTGAGCATATGGGAAAGACTCACCAGCCAGATACCCAGGAAAGAATTCTCTGTAGTAACTCAGATCTCACCCCATCTAGTGTCCCATCACAGGCCATTGGGCATATTTACCACTAGTAGTCAAAGATAGCTTAATTTGGGCAATTAATTGATCTCATCATACCATCCCCTCCATAAACTTATCAATAGGGCCTGGAAAGATAACATATCTCATCATTTTCAAAGCAGTCCTATTGTGCTGTCCATATTTAGCCCTGTAATAATTTGCACAAAAACTTGTCTGTGTGCACAGACATGTACAAATCGGGGAGGCAGATGTCTAATAGACTTCACCATATTTTGGTATTTCGTATTTAGCTTCCCAACTGGGACTATTAGGATGCGCACTATGCAGCAATCAAACAGAGCAATTAAAGTAGTGAGATATGTAGAAAGAAACCTGTTTCTTCTTTTATTCTAGGGTAACGATTTTAGTATCAGACATTTTACTATGATTGTATAGGCTGAAAATGTCATTTCAACTACTTCTCGGTTGGAATAGGTCAGCAGTAAAACCACTTGCTCATGATCTTTTATTGCACCCAGAGAGGATTCCTTAAACCTGTTTACTTCCGTCTCACTTCCTTTTATTTGCAATAATTTATTTTTGGTGGAAAATCAGGCAGTATTTGGGCAAAGCTAATGGACGTTAATGCAATACGTTGGAGCGTATGAGATGAGTCAGAAAATTCAATCTTGAAGAAAGATACTCACTTGAATCTTTCACAGTCAATGAATGACCATCGGGGTTCCATTAATTTAATAACAAAGATTTCATTTTTCCATTGGAAAAAGACATCTTTGTGATTTAATAAACTTTAAAACTAAAATTGGAGTGGAAAACATGGGGGGGAAGGAAACCCAAAATCCACTGAGTGTGAGAATGTCCCTATCTTCCTGAACTACAGGAAATCATGTATAGCAATGCAAATAATAATAATAATAATGTACCATTGTTGAAGTGGCATGTAGCACTTGCACTGATTGATTAACTGTGTGCCACATCCAATGGGGTGAAATTCATCCCTGTGGAATGGGCTAGCATGAGGCCTATGCACCATATGACTCACTTAAATCTTATTTTAAGGAATTAGACAAGGTTTTGCAAAGAAGCCTAAGGGAGTTAAGACAAGATATTCAGATCTGATTAATGATTTTTGGGTATCTCAATTTTTGGGTGCCCAGTCTGAGATACCTTAGAGAAATGGTTCTCACCCAGAGGTCCGGGGTCCCTAGGGGGCTGTGAGCTGGTTTCAGCGCGTCCAGCAAAATAAACCAGAGAGCAGGGCTGGCGTTAAACTCTGTGAGGCCAAGGGCAAAAAGCCCAATCCCATACCCTGCTGCCTTGGGCTGAAGCTGAAGCCTGAGCAATTTAGCTTTGCGGGCCCCACTACGCATGGGGCCCTGGGCAATTGCTCTGCTTGCTACCCTCTAATGCCAGTAATGTCATCTACTGAAAAACAGTTGTACTACAGGTAGGCCGTGGAATTTTTATAGCATGTTGGTGGGGATGGGAGGGCTCGGGGGGGGAGGGGGGAATGGCTGAGAAACCCCTGCCTTAGAGGAGCCAGATTTTCTAAGAGCTAAGCAGCCACTATCTGAAAATCAGGCCCGTTTGAGATGTAGCTAGTCACAGAAATTGAGGCATCCAAAATCATGTAGTCACTTTTGAAAATCTAGGCCTAAGGCAGCCAGTTCTCATTGAAATTCAGTGGGAGTTGGTAGCTTCCTTCGTATAGGCTCCTTAACTTGTACTTGCTCTCTCCAGAGTGAACCTCACCCATAATCTTTATTCAGGCAAATTCCCACTGACCTCAATGAAATTGTTAGAAAACAATGTTGTTGTTCTCTTTGATTTTCATGTTTAAAACATGCAGCCGACACTCTTCACAACCAGAGCGCCCTGTTTCTTGAGAACATCTCCAGGGTCACACCCTCCTCTCCAGAGACTCCAGAATCTCCAGACACGCTGAGTGAGTCACAAGGAAAGACAAGGAGGACAAGCTTGGTCAGCACGAACAGCGAAACCTCCGGGTCGACCGAGAGCTTGCCATCAGCAAACATCTCCAGTAGTGAGTGAGACTTTGTGGTGGTGGTTTCTGATACAGTGTCAATCCTTCCATCTGCTTCAGGCCTATGGAGGTTTATTTTGAAAAGGGAATCTCCCTTTTCCAGGAACACTAGTAGTGCTTTTGAGGCTTAAAAAGCTAGAATTTTAATTAACCCAGGTTAATGTCCTCCATTTATATAGTTGGGTTTTTTTGCATTTTGCTCAGATAAGGTAATTCAATTGAGGTCATGCTTTTTATTAAGGGTATTTTTAAAGTCCTTTTATAAGGAGTAAATTTTAATAGGTGTTATAAGCATGTTCCAATCTTGGATCTTGTTGCCCCTTTTTTGACCCAAGCAACTCGTCAAAGTTTAGGTCCCTGTGGGTGTCCCTTTTGGGAGGAGAATTTGGTGATAGTCAGGTATTTCTTTGATACAGATTTGTTTATTTACAAAGAATGTACAAAAGTCCTGTGTCTTAAAGTGCTATAGATAGTTATAAGCAACCTATTGGCCTGCTGGACAATACTAATCTATAACTGATGAATTTACCCTTTTTGAGAACATCTATTATTCAGAGATGATTAACCCTTTAAGAGCTGTTTGTGAGTGAATTCTTAATATAAAGTGACAAAATAAAACTAGTCAGTTTCATTGTATATGGTGTTAAGATATTATAACTTATCATTTATCTGATGGCAGCATGCAAAGCCCTCAGTTAGAATCAAGACCCCATCATGCTGGGAGCTGTGAATATGCTCCCTGCCCCAAGCAGCATGCAACTAATGGTACAATTTGCATTGAAAACACTTGAGCAACTGTTTGAAAGCAAATGATAGACTGTTTTTGATTAATGAAAACATTACAATTAATATTAAGTTTCATAATGTCTTTTACAGGAACCTAAATTTTGGGAGAATCTTTTTAACCAAGTTGCCTAAATCAAAAAGATAAGAGTTTAACAGGGTGTCTGTTAGAAACGTGGTGCCATATTGGTTGGTTGTTGTTTTGCAGTTACTGGCAAATGGTGGGGAACAAAGAGAATAGATTACGCCCTGTACTGCCCAGATGTTTTAACAGCATTCCCAACAGTGGCCCTGCCCCATCTCTTCCACGCCAGCTACTGGGAATCAACTGACGTAGTGGCATTCATTTTAAGACAGGTAATTTTATCTTGATGTCTGTCTAAAGGAAAACTCAGTTTGACTCAGTAATAATTTGTTTCAGACCCCTTTGAATGTTAAGCTATACAGCAACCTTAGTTTGGTGAAAAGTTATTCATCCTTTCTGAGAAACGGGCGTTGTCTAGGCACGTGACTGGGAGTCAGGAACATCTGCTTTCCAGTCCCTGCTCTGGCACTGTTCCCAGTGGCATCTCACATTTGTTCTGCTTTGTTTTCAATTTTGCTATCAACTCAGGTAGAGGTCACCTCTTTAGTGTCCAGGTGAGGTATGCTCGTTATATACTGTAAGAGAAGGATGCTTTCATAGCTAGAGCACAGGACTGGAAGTAAGATGTGGGTTACAGTCTCTTTTGTCATGTCCTCCTTGATCTTTGGGAAGGTATTTGCCCTTTCCACTTAGCTTCCGTAGGGTACCACCCAAAAGGTGGGGAGGGGAGATCATACAAAACAAGCGGCAGTGAGAGCTGAATAGTTATCTACAAATCTCTTTGAAGATGAAAAGCACTATATTAAATGAAGAAGAGATGAATTGATATAAGCTGGCATCTAAAAATAGGCACAAAGGATACAAATAGTAATTTAATGTGCAAGTTACTGGGCTTTAATCAAGGTTGGATTTTTGGATCAGATGTGTCTGCATCGTCAATATGGCACTGAAATCGCTACTCTTTGGTAACAGAATATGCTGTTGATATCAGGCAGCACTGATGTACTTTGGATGAAATAATAGGTTGGTCTAATTGGATACTGTGTTTATACGGAGGGCATGGAGGCGTCTGACCTTTGATTCCTGATAAAATAGGCTCCAAGTGACCAAGACATTAGTCTGACCCCATGATTAGTGTGTGTGTGTTTTACCTTTATTTATCAAGAGTCAGTTGACTTCTGGTTACCTGGGAGAGGATTTTCTAAGGAGTGTAAATGAGGAGTAGGTGCTCTTTGCATGGTGATCAGCACAGTATAAATACAAGCGCTGGTTGAAATGTTTCTGATGGAGGAGTACAGCATCTGGAAAATGCTGATTTGATGGAACCAAAATTTTCCCTTGGGATGTGTCGATTCAGCTGATGCAGATGTAACACACACACCTCCTGGCCGTGGTGTTCTGTCCCTCCTAGTGGCACCAAGGTCACTTAGAGAGAGAGAGACTCATGAGTTTGCTCTGCAGCCTTAGCTTTTAGCTCATGCAGTAGAGGCTCATGCCTCTAGCTCCAGAGGTCCCAGGTTCTATCCCACCCGCCAACAACTGGGATCTGTCGACGTTCTACAGAGTCTGCCTGTCTGGTTTCCTGCCAGTCCATCTGGCTCGCTGGATTGCCCAGCTCCCCAACTGCCTGGCTGGCCTACCTGCTCAGCTCTCTGGATCCCCAGCTGCCCAGCCAGACATGTTGAAAACTTCCATTTGGTTCTTCTGAAATTAGGTTTATTTAAAAAAACACACTTTTCTATTGCATGGAAAATTGCACATTTCCAACTTTTCATTCAGATTTGTAACAAAACCTTTTTTGGAAATGTGCATTTTTCCTTGGAACAGGAATTCCAGTTCCCACACAGATCTAATAACACCTAGGTAGAAAAAGGTACACGCAAAACTTGCAAGAGATCCACTGGCTTCAAAGAAGCTACCGAAGAAACACTGCACATAAACAGTTGGAGTTTTTAATGTCTCTCTTCGACTTTTATTGTCCAGCCAAAGAGCTTCATAAGATGAATAAACTGCGTCAACGGAGCACTAAAGTCCATTGCTAAATTCTTATGCAAGTTCTGAGAGGAGTCATCTGCCTCCAGTTGGTGCAGTAGCTTACCAGCTGATTCTGAATCAAAGCCTATATATTCCTGCCCCTGTACAGTATCAATGTATACTTGTTTTAATTAACTCTGGTTTTATCAGAACTGAGGGGGACCTTTTAGCTTGGACACTGGTGCCAAGATCTGGAAAGAGTTTTCTTCTTCTTCAACAGTCACCTTTTTCAATGGGTCCTTGCATTTTGTTGAGTGCAGTCCTTATCCCTCAAGTTAATCAAGTGAGTAGGAAGTGTTCCCATCAGCCTAGCATTTGCCTAGCAAGAAGGAACGTAAAAATATCTACAGCTTACGCTTGTTTAGTAACTTTATGCCATTTTGTTTGAACAGAATCCTGTGCATTTTCATAAGAAACCAATGACCGTTAAACGTCATTATCATGTTCCTTATTCCAGGACAGAGGACAGCTGTAATATAGATACATCTGGGATTCAGTCTAAAGCCAATCTCAATCTTGAAGTCAATGGAAAGACTTTCACACACTTACCATCTCTGAACAGAGGAGGGAAGTGTTTCTTGTGCTTGCCCTTATCATTTACCCTTTCTATACATCCTGCATAGCTGTTACATGTATTTGAGATCGAAAAACCTCAGAGTTCAACTTTTGAAGACCCTCTAATTTTGGGGTTTGTAAACCTTCCTCCCCAGGTCAAATGTTCCCCTCCCCCATGCATGCTGATTCAGTTTCTTTCCACAAGCCTATCTTCTTTTAGCTGGTGTTATGCACTAAGAATAGAAGAAAACTTCCAATCCAAAGCTAAGCTGCCAGAGGTAGACATCCTGTATATGCTATTTGTTTTTCAATACTCAATTTTTTCTGCCGCCTCTTTTACCTTCCCCCACGTTCCTAGTAGTGTGTCTCTTTATTTTTCACTCTGCCTCCCTTCCCCCCTCCGCTCCATTAATGAAATACGAACCTACTGCTATTCAAGGTTTGATTCAGAGTCTGATTCCCAGAATGTCTGAGTAGTTTGAAAATTATGCAAGACAAGCTTGTGCACATTGTGGATATGGGTGTGTGTAGGTACATGCATATACACAGTTTGTGTCTAGCAAAACAATCGATCAGATACTGCAAACTTCAGTGTAACTTGTACTTTTTGGGCAAAGTTCATACAAGCACGCCATCCATCACCCTTTGCGCTTAAAATCAGGGGCTTAAAGCCAGTGTTCATAACTTCCCCATTAGAGATTAAGGTAATGGGCCCCTTAGAAATACCTATGGTAGACAGATTTAAGAGGTTATGCAGATATCTTTCTGAGGATTTCAGCACAAACTTGGCAATAAATGGTCAGAGGCTCTCTCCACAGTGGAATTCTCAAGGCCAGTTGAAGTAAACTTTGCTAGAAAAAGTATAATCACAGTCAGTTAAAAGCAGAATTTATCCATTAAACAAAACAAATCTCCATTTAAAGGAATAATAGATTTGCTGCTCTCCTTAAAGCAGAGGAGAAGTGGTCACATTCAGAATTTTATTTTTAGAAAATAATTCTTCAAGTAATAGAATTCAGGTCCCTGATTTTCAACTCTGCAGACGCAGACACTTACACACAATTTGTTCTCATTTCCAGTGCTTGTGTCTTACTGCTCCCTCCATCTCCTTCTCCAGCTTTGGACTTTATGCCTTTTTATCATGGCTTGCTCTTCCCTCTTCTATCAAGCACCCTCTCCTTTCCTCTTTCAAATCCCTCCCTATTCCTACTTCTCTCCAAGCAATCCTTCCTACCTTCTCCTCCTCAATGTCCCCCAACCCCTAGCGTGCAGCTGAGCTGTTGTGCTGTATCTTGACCCATGTATGTGATTTTTCTTGTGTAATTTGATTATAAGCTTTTCAGGGGCAAGGACCATGTCTCTGAAGGACCATGTAGATTTACAGCACTATATAAGTGACTAGGTAATAAGGTACAAGTTGTTCACTCTGCCTCTATACAGATTCAGGTTAATGAACATTCTGTAGAGCCAAATTGTCTTTGACTGAGCAATGCCCATGGTGAATGGGATTTGTGCTAGTGAATAAATACCCTGTCTAAACTAAAACCCCGGAGTCCTTTGTAAAGCCAGTCATGGGCTACCCAGGGCTGCTTGTACTTTGCTTTAGAAATGTACTTATCTTTCCATTAGCAAATTTGATTTTCCTGTTCGTTTTCCCCATAAGACTTTTTGCAAGTTAAGACAACAAATAGCACAGATATAAACTTCAGGTGAAAGGCTTCCGAAGCCAAATCAGGCCTGTCAGGACTACTTGTATGAGTCAAAAGAACTCCAGTAGGTGTAGCCATGTGAGGAAAGTCAGCAAGACTTGGCTGTCTTTATGTGGAGAAGAAAAAATCATTGTGGGCTGAATGTTACCATGTCATTTTCTATGAAAAGATATTTTCTTCCTCTCATACCTCTAAATATTAGAGGGGAAACACCCCTCATCCTCTGCCCCCACCTTTGCAATGCCCTTCTCTCTGCTCATGACACATTATATTTTATAAATGTCAAGACTGAGTGCTCTTCAGTGGTTCCCTTAAAGCCTTTTCCTGAGTAGGAGATAGCAAAGTTGATCAGTACCATTCCTGGAGAAGAGCTCTGTGGGAGCTCAAAAGCTTCTCTCTCTCATCAGCAGAGGTTGGTCCAATAAAAGATATTACCTCACCCACCTTGTCTCTCCAGTGCTATTCCTGTCACTTCTCAAAATAATCCCTCTGTCTGTGAAGCGGGTGAGGTAAAAAACAGTGGACAATTAATTGGTTAGTCAGTTGTTCCAATAACTATAGATGGTTCTTCAGGTGATCCTGCTGAGATTGTTGATGTACTTTGACACAGGCAAGGAACCAATCCATTGGAACAACTGTCTTGGAAAGATAGCATTACAAGTAAATAGCTGCTTAGCCTGGACTGGAAAGGAATGCTGGCTTTGCGGTGAAGACTGAATTGGAGTGTCAGAGACCTAGATTTAATTCCTGTTCCTGTCACAGATTTCCTGTATGACTTTAAACAAATCACTTAGGGCCAGATTTACACTGGTATTAAGACATCTAAAGTTGCAGATGGGTGCCTAACCTGCTTTGGTGTTTTTGAAAATCTGTCAGGCCCCTAATTCCAGTTGAAAGCCACGGGGCTGTATATAGCAGGCTTTTACTCAGAGGACCTTTCTTTGAGACAGCAGCGGCTGCACTGGCAGGTCTGTGGGTCTCACTAACTTGCATATAAATATACATTTAAAACAAAAGCAAGGCTGAGATTTTCAAAACTGCCCAAGCAAGTTGGGCATCCATCTCTTCTAGGCAGCTGGGACATCTCAGTCTCAACAGGCACTTTTCCGTTTCAGTGTGAATCAGGCTAGGGACATCAGATTGCTTACAAGGTTCTGGGTTTGGCTCCTCTCTATTAAATGCCCATCAAGAGGGAATCTTGGACACCAGGTTGAAGGAGTGTTATGATATCCATATGGAGGCTGAAATAGTCAACAGCAGCCATTTCACATTAGCTCGTGGAGGAGGCTGAACTGAAGGTTTATGCTTGGTGAGCCACTTGCTCATTTACACAGAAGTAACCTTATGCTATCCATGGTCCATCGGTCGCCAGTTAGAGTACAGACCTTCTCTTGTTTAAGTTGTAGATTGTTCCTTTAGCACCACAGAGAGCACAACGGCTCCCTGTTGGGTGCTGACATTTAGCCATACTCCCATATAATCTAGGCTTGTATTTTAATCAAGCTTCGCATGTTCAACTACTGGACTGAATTGTTCTTTGTTGTCATGCTACTGCATATGGACCTAATATGTGCAATCACTAGCATGGGGGGTAGCTGTGGAAAGCCAGTGCAAGCAGGATCAGTGAGATGGCCACCAGGACCATCAAGGAAAGGGGAAGGTTGCAGCAAATGCTACTATGGTCCATGTGACTGCTTTGTGGATGGCGTCACAGCCCAGGAGGGGATGCAACTATCCCCTATCCTTATGTAACACTCCAACTGTTTACTTTGGCTTTTGTGGGTTGTGAGGATTTGAGTCTGAAGCAGGAATAAATTTGCTTCATTGTGACTGGAAAACAACACAACCAGCTGCTAACATGCATTGTGTAGATACAATAACATCCTCTGCTTGCATGACACTTAAGGTGAAGGCAATGCAGGTACATTAATATTCCTGATCCGATTATCCATTTCTCTACCATACTCTTGCCACATGATCTGGGGAACACAGCTAAACTGTTGCAGCACTGTGCTTCCTCCTCCCCCACCAAGCATAGCTACGACGAATCTGGAGGCAGCCCATCATTTGTGATAACATTAATCTCATTTCAGGTGATGAGGTATGAAAATGTGAATGTCAAGGAAAATGACAGCTTGGACCCTGCAACACTAAGCCCCTCCAATCCACGAGAGAAATGGCTACGCAAGAGGACACACGTCAAGCTCAGAGTACGTATCATGTATCATCCCAGAGCAGATACAGATACATGTCTTCCCTTGCAACAGTTACAATGGAATGCAGTTCTCTCACCTGCAGGGTGATTGTTGCATAACTGCAGATTAGTAAAGAATTGAAAAGCATTAAGTATCTCTAGGGGAAGGAGGGAGTGTGTGTGTGTGTGTGCGCGTGTATCCTACTGACAGCGAGTGTATAGAAGTGAGAACTAAAAGAACAGAATTCTGAGACTTCAACAAAAACAACCACCTTAAGTGCTATAAAACAACAAAAATGGTGTTAAAATTAAAGCAACATTATTCCAAGCACAATACGTTGATCTGTAAACTCAAAGCATCTTTAGTTGAATTGTGGATATTGGTTACATAACATTTTGCCCTTGCCTAGCTTCTTAATTCTCAGAAACACAGAGATTCACAAGTCAGAGCTCTCCAGCACAGGTGTGAGGTAGGTCATCTGCCCTGCTTTTCAGAGTGAGAGAGCCGAAAGGTAAAGTGACCAGTGCGTACTTGGCAGAGTTGAGAATAGAACCCGAATGTCCTGACTCCTTACTTATGTGGCTAAGGCACGGAACTCTCTCTCCTCAGTGCTATTAAACCAGAGAACACGGGGACTGTGATTTCTAGTCCTCAATCGTAATCTTGCTACCAGGGCAGTGGGGTCCAATAGTAAGTAAGATCTGGGAGAATTGGGAATTGTGACAGCTGGGTTTGATTCTCTGCTCCAAGGACAAAGGCCTAAGTGGTTCATGTGCTTTGTCCTAGCCTTCTGCAAGGGCCAGGGCAGAATTTCAACCCCAGAGAGTAGTGTTTATTTGTTTAAATACAAGGTTGTCTGGATCTGTGCAGCACGCAGCATGCTGAGGCCTCAGGATACTATTACAATACCAATAAATAATACTAGAACATTGGAGAGAAAGCGTGGCGATGTGATTCAGGTGCTGCACCGTATCAGAGGGGTAGCCGTGTTAGTCTGGATCTGTAAAAAGCAACAGAGTCCTGTGGCACCTTATAGACTAACAGATGTATTGGAGCATAAGCTTTCGTGGGTGAATACCCACTTCGTCAGATGCATGTAATGGAAATTTCTAGAGGCAGGTTTAAATGTGCAGGCCAGAATCAGTCTGGAGATAACGAGGTTATTTCAATCAGGGAGGATGAGGCCCTCTTCTAACAGTTGAGGTGTGAACACCAAAGGAGGAGAAACTGCTTTTGTAGTTGGTTAGCCATTCACTACACTGAGATTCAGGAGAGATGGGTTCAGTTATTGGCTCTGCCAGGCTCCTTGTGTGACCTTGAACAATTTCCTTAGGTGCTTTTGAAAATGCCATCCTAAACCACTTAAGAAGAGCACATGTCCCGCTGATTTTTTTCAGTGGGACTTGGGCTCCTCCTAAGTAATTCATGTGTTTTTGAAAAATCCCAATCTTGATCTCTCTGTGCCTCCATTCTCCATCTGTAAAATGGGGATAATATTCCCTTCTTCCCGCCCTTTGTCTGCCTCATCTATGTAAATTATAATCCGTCTCTTTGGGACAGAGACTACCTCTTAGTATGTGTGTGTATCGTCTCTGACCTTGATGGGGCGTAGGCACTAATATAATACAAACAACCTAACACAAAGCCTACCAAAGGCATAAAAACATGGAAATACTAACCTTTTCCTTTCATTTCAGAATGTAACTGCCAATCACAGAGCAAATGACGTCATTGCAGCCGAAGATGGTCCTCAGATACTGGTTGGGCGGTTTATGTATGGTCCCCTGGATATGGTCGCTTTAACAGGTGAAAAGGTAAAGCTAGAGCTTTTGTGGATCATTTCCCCCAAATTAATGTTAGTGGTGATGTGTTGAGCACACTTAACTGTCAATATTACCATAGATGACTCCACAGTGATGGAGACTATGTTTAGTATCTCCTGTCACCCTGGCAAACAAGTGCTGAAACAACCCTTCTGATAGCTGACCTTTTCTACCCATCACCTTTCTTATGCGCTCTGAGCGATCTGAATGGGTTGATGCTGAGCATCAGCTGTGAAGTGATTACTAAGCATTCCATCCTATCACACCACCTACTGGAGACAGAATTAAATTCCTGGACAAGAATTAAAAGAGAGAATTCTGTAGCAGTGGCAAATCATGGAAGAAAAATTTATATCCCCCAGATGAGACATTCAGATAAAGGAACTGGGACTCTGGGGGAGTCACATCATTGTTGTTTCTCTGAAACTAGGAAGCCTGAAGATGAATTTTAGCACCAGAGTAGTAATGTGACACAGCTGGGGCCATTGCTGTTCCAAAAGTCTCATACAGTAGAAGTATTTAAGGCTAATAAAGCCAAGCGTTAAGCTACAATATACCAGTGAGTGTGTATGGCCTGATCATACAGGAGGGGCAGAGCTTGTTGCAGGATCGGTGCTGGTAGGTTCACCCAGCTCACTTTTGAGGTATAACATCAGGCCCACTGAAACCTTGTGACTAACCTGTGTGATGCCTATTAGTGTCTGATACGCACAGAATACACTACCACCACAGCCTAATGTAGATTCTCCTTTAGCTCACGTGGCAGGGCTTTGCATTTTGGACAGAAGTTCTCAAGCTACCAGTGTATCCCCACTGTTGAACAGGAAGTGAATTTCGCAGTGAGATGTATAGCAGTGGAGTGGACAGGTCGCTTGCCTGGGTGTCAAGAGACCAGGGTTCTGTACCCAGCTGAGCCACAGACTTGCTATATGATTTCAAGTAAAGTAAAACAATTCACCTCTGTGTCTCAATTTTCTCATCTGTGACATGGAGATAGTGCTGCTTATCCTGATACCTTTGCATTGAGCTTTTGAGTTCTGCCGATGAAAAACATTATACTAGTGCTCGTTGTTACTTTATTACATAGGCACAGATTCACTGCAAACTATAATGGTGAATCTTTTTGTGCTTCAGTAGAGTCGCCCAACAGTACAGTGGCTCTGTCATATTTATATTTCACGATCAGTGCAGTTTTATTTCGTAACAAATGCCTGTACCCGAAAATAATGACAATGTCCGACATTGCTACACTTATACCACCAGCTTCTATAAACAAAAATGTGTCCCCTCTAGATGTGTGTAGTTTAATACCATGAACATAGCCTTAAAAGAATGACTTGCAGTTGTTTCCTTAAATGAGTTACCAGCCTTCATTTACAATAGGTGATGGCATAACTATCACTGTTTTGTCAGAGGAAAATGAAGGTGGTGGTGGTAGCTGAATTACTGAAAAACAACTGATAGCATCCCTAGCCCTGTCATTGCTGGCAGGGTCGTGACACAGCTGAGCTGAATGTAATCACAGGCTAGGAATGAAATAATGGGTTCCGAGCACAATCTACTGCTTGCACTCTAACCTCGGGCATCTTGCTTTTGAAACCATCTGCAGTTAAATAGTCACTCTTAATAACTGGTTTACGTAAAGGAAGCTTGCATTGTGCTCTCACTGCTATTTAACATACCTCAGCTACCAGGAAATACATGCCCCTTCTTTGTTTCATAGAATGTAGATGTGGGGCAGATTTCTTTTTTCCTTTACCTGATGCAATACAATCCCTGGCACTACACATGCTAAACTGGGGAAAGTGAGCTAAAGAAGCCAACTGTTACTAATTATCAGGCATAAGCCCTAATCAGTCTGTATTATGACTTCCTCATGGCACAGTGAGAATCTTACTACAGTGCAAAAGAAGTCTTGCTTGGAGTTCCAGTACTCTGAAACAGCCATTATTTCATGTGACCTTGGATAGAGAATTGGCCACAGCAGCAGTTTTCAACATGAGGGTCACAACCAGCTGTCATCCTGCCTTGCCTTTCTCAGAGTGCTACATGGGAAGGTGGTAGGGATCCTGGTATGGAAAAGGCTAAGAGCCTCTGTGCTTACAGGTACCTTGGTTCCCGTAGCCTGGCTGTCACACGTGCATAGAATGCTGGCAGTCACATAACTGTAGTGAGGATAGGGGGCACTCACTGCATGTACCAGGACTATTTAATTTAGTCACTGTGCCACTCCCCTTTGGCAGCGTTTCTGATGCACTTTTCACTTGTAAGTATTTGGATTCTCACCTTATAGAATTCAAAAGCACCGTTGGCCACCTTCTTGAAAACCTAGCAGACAGGCTAAGAGTTGCTTGGTGCCAGATATCCATATCTAAAGGTTATCCCCTCAAAAATTAGGACCATTGCATGGGTAGGAGGAGGAAGCTTGAATTTCTGTTGCCATTGTTGGATGGTTCCTTGGTTGCATAGTGAACTTTGGTTAATATAGTGCTCGTTAAAGGTGAAATGTCTGGAGAGTAAACTATTAAAACGTGCCATTTAATTTCAAGAGGTGGGCAGATCCTGTAGTCCAACCCCCTCAAATACAACAATCTTTATTGTCTGGGATGGTTGCAGATTGCAGGTACGTTTCCAAAAGAAAATTATGTGTGCGCACGCACCAATGGCTTTTTAATGCAGGTTTGTTCCCCATTCCACTGCATTTGGAAACGCAGCTTAGGGAACCTGGTTGCACCTCTGCCTTTAATGTAATAGCAAACTCCCCCACAACTGAATTACTGTAAAAGGCAAAAATGGTGTGGCTTTTCCTAACACAGCCATGGAGAACTCCTGGTTGAGTGACATGGTGGAAGTTGATGAAATTTATCCTGGGAGTAACTCCATTGAAATCAATTAAGCTACAGCAGGGGATGAATTTGCCTCCTTATATTGACTCCAAACCCAGTAGAGTGCATGTAACAGTATTTCTCTGTCCTAAACAGTGCTCTGCTCTACAGTTCCTAAGAATGTGCTGCTGCTATGATCTCATTGCAGAATTCAGCCTTTCCTGTGCCAATATAAATTAAATTATCAAAGTGGGGTGAGGTTACGTTTAGTTAAGATGATTGTTTCAATCTGGTGTCTTGGTTGGTAAGAACTCTAAAACAGCCCTATTACTTGAGATGGCATAGGGGATAAGATCACAGATTTGCTCAAACATTATTGCAGATTTTTATCATAGCCCTTTTATTAGATTTTCAACCACTCTTTATTCTGATCACATTTTGTGTATATATATATATAAAATACGAGAGAAGATTCTTTTGGTCCAGTGATGAATAGGAAGCTGGGAGTGGGCATCAGTACTGGCATTATGAGAAGCACATAAGTTGTATTGCTCCAGAACTTGATTACTACTTATTCATACCATTCCTCAAATGTAGAATTAATTGATATTTTGAACCTATCTGGATATGAATGAACAATGCAGTCTCACAGTATATTTGCTTTGTATTAAAAGGCTTCAGATACGCATTCAGGAAGATTAGAACTCCCGCCCGCTCATGAAGTAACCCCCCTCCACGTCATTTTTTATTTATATTACAGTAGCATCTAGAGCCCCAAGTAAGACAGGGGCCCCATTGTGCTGGGTACAATTGCACAAACAGAGAGAGAGTCCATGTCCCAAGGATCTTAAAAGAGGCAAGACGGTGACGGGTGGGAGGCAAAAGGAAGCAGAGAAGTGGAGTGACTTGCCCAGCACTACATAGCAATTCAGTTAGAGCCAGGAATGGAATGCAGGTCTCCGAGTCCCATTCAGGTGCTCCATCCATTGGACCACCCTGCCTTTCGAGCTGTTGAAGGACTAGATTGTGGCATTTGCACACTCACACACGTTTCTGGGTGGGAAATGTGTGCCGCCCAGGTGGCATTCTGTCTGCTCAGTGCTGAGGCAGGCAGGTAGCATTTTCAGGAGCAGCAAATGATCTATGCTTTAAAATGATGCATGTGTTCCCTTAGTGCCACTGGCTGTGCTGGGAGGGTGAGACGCTGGCTCTGTCCCTTTTCATGTGTGGCACGCCTGAGGTCCCCTTGCTTGTGCTCAGAGAACTGAATCACTGGCTGTCTGTGCCATCTACTCCCCCTCCCTGGTGCACTTTTGCAGCAGCGGTTAGTCTAGCCTAAGTGTTCGATCTGCCTCTACTTCCAACTCAGGAGTTGGGGTGGTTCTGCTAGCAACGCAAGAGAACAAAGCATACTGTGTCCGCAGAGGATGCAAGGAGGTCACTTGAAATCCATACTGATTTTGATTATAGAGGCATGAGGAGCCGTAGGATGGATGACAACTCTTAAATTAGCTGGATCCTGTGCTGATTTGAGCACTCCATAAGCATCACTTTATGCATGATTTGGGAGTCAGATGTAGTTAGCTTCACTTTAGGTTGCTCTCATCAGTAAGCAGAAAATTCTCTTTGAGCTATGATTGCTTTCAGCCTCTTGTGTAAAAATACAATAGAGGAGTCAGTGTTGGATGCTAGTAAGGGGAGTCCTCCCAGTTAGAGCACAGAACTGGGAGACCAAGATTCTAAACTTGGCACAGTGCCATGTCACCTTGGGGATAAGTCATGTAACTGCTCTGTGCCTCAGTTTCCCCATCAGTAAAATGGGGATGAATATTTACTGACCTCACCCTGGGGTTGAGATGCTTGAAAAGGGGAATATCTTTGTTGCTGCCAGGCACAGTGCTGCAGCTTACACATATATTCTGTTTTCCAAGGGAATTCTTCGAGTCCATTTAGGATTTCTACAGACTGCTCATTTGTATTCCCATTGACTTTCTGTCATTTCAGTAACAGTAAACACATTTGGCTTCTAACAGGTACAAGCATGAAACTAACTAGCTTAAAAACGTAGCCTTGTTTATTCCTTTCAGACTGCAGACCCACTACTGCCATTTAAATGTATGGCTCTGGTATAACTCAAAGTACAGTGGTGGGAGAAGGACATAAAAAGACTGACTTGGAGAGACATTACTTATTAAGCTATAAAGATGTGTACGGAAACAAACTCGTGCAGGGATGATGAGTGAGGGAGAAGGTAGTGCAGCTAAACCAAATGCTGTTCTGATCACAGTCAGATGCTTAATTTGGATGTTTCAAAGGCATTTTACATGCTTTATTAATATTTTATTTGTTTCCAGTGTCTTTCATTAGGCGTTTTTCTGCATGCTCGGTGTTCTATGGGGAGGTGCACTGTAACATTAATGGTTCCAGACTGGCCACACAACATATAACTCTATTTTTGGGTAATGTTGGAGTTTGTCCTTCTGTTAAATGTAACCCCAGATCCCATTTTCTCCTGCAAGGGAGACTCCAGGATTTCAGCCATGAAATGCCTTGATTGGACGTGCAATCCTCTTACGGTCAATTTAACCCCAGTTCCAAGGAAGATAAGTGGAGTTCCATGTCTGTTCTGTTGAAGCTGGGGGTTTCTAGGGTGCTCATCACCATGGTATCCAATGCTCTAATTCAGCAGAGCTCCTTTAAGCACATGTTTAAGAGCTTTGCTGAATCAGGGCCTAAGCCTTTAATTTATGCCACCATAGCATCTAAGCCCAGTGTTGCATGTTCAAATGAAAACGTTAGAAAGAGTCCCCAGCTGCTCCATGTGAAAGCTGGGCCAGATTCTCAGCCAGTGTAAATCAGCCTCTTGACTTTGGCAGAGCTATGCCGATTTACACCAGCAGAGGTTAGGCCCAGTGTTTATTATTTCATGGGTTTTTTTTTTTTCTCCTTGTAAGGGCTTTAGTGAGACTGGGGCTTTGTCCTTTGACAACACTTCCCTCCCCGACATTGTTCTGTGTGCCCGTGGGTCCGCCTTGCTGCTTGCGTTCATGCCTCAGAAAGGGCTGCATTTCAGCAATGGGGAAAGCAAAGCGTGCGTTAGGATGTAATAAAATTCTGTTGTTCGTAAAGGTCCTTAGAATCTCGTGCCTTTAATGGCGCAAAAGAAGTGTTTGTCATTGAGACTCCCTTGAATTCATCTGGGCTGTAGAATTTTCACTCTCGCAAGTGTAGTTAATGTTCTAATTTGGGGGGTGTCAAATCTCACAATGAAAAAGTACCACTCTGCACTTATACATAACACCTTTCATTTATGGATCTCAAAGCACTTTGCAAAAGAGGGAAATCATCGTTATTTCCATTGTATATGGGGAAACTGAGGCACAGGGAATAGACATAGCACTCAATGGCATTTTATGTTCCCACCATAGTCTTTGCTGTGGAATGGGTATGATAGAGACTTGTTTGAGAGTGCAAACCAAAGAGTTTGTGTGTTTGCTTTTTCTGTGAAATTGCTTTTTACTTTGACACCACAGATTTCTTCCTCATCCTTATAAAAGAAAAGGAAGAACTGAATGGTTGAATAAAATAAAGTTCAAGCTGTAATTCACTAAAGAAAATGCATCTCTTCTTTATAGATCCACTACTCCTTTGAATATTGTCTGCAGAGAAATGATTCTTCTCACTTTATTGTTTATCAAAACTTTCCCATGTTTTCCTCATTCCTTCCTTGTGCTAAGGGGGTACTTGAAAGATTCAGATACAGAATCCACTTAGGGTACAAAATGAACAGTGTGAGCAATAGAAAGTTTCAGGACTTAGAAAAACAAAATCCTCAAACATCCTGCTGTGTGTCTATATGAGAACTGTGACTTCACACTGAAGTCTAAAAGCAGCCGGAGGGTAAATGTTGGTAACACTTCTGTTGTAAGCCTTCAAAAGGGTTTTAGCATTTAATTGTATTCAAACCTCATTGCCACAAGGCATCATCCAGGCCAAGAGAACTGGACATTTATAGGAATAACAGGAATATATGAAGTTAGGGACTCGCTTCTGCAAGATGCTGAGCACGCTGGTCCCAATCCTGCACAGCACTTAAGCACACTCAGTGTAGAAGTAATCCCTGGTGGCTTGAATAGGGGCAATTGTTTGCTTAAGTGCTGTGCAAAATGGAGTCCAGAGTACTCAGTATGTTACAAGATTGAGCCCAGTAATTTAAAAAATAGACCTTCATGCTTCAGGACATAAAACACCCTCTAACTGTAGAGGGGTTGTGAGAAAACTGTCCAGTGGGCAGATTATCCCAAAACCATTTACTGTAGGGTTTCTTGCATCTTTGTCTGAGGTATGTGGTACTGGCCCTTGTCAGAGACAGGACATTAAACTACTTAGATCACTGGTCTGAGCCAGTCTGGCACGTGCTATGAGTCTGATGGGTGTTGTATTCTAACAAATTTAATATATTGTTTGTTTGTACTTTTACAGGTTGATATCCTTATTATGACTGAACCCTCTTCGGGCAGGTGGGTGTATTTCGACACAGAGATCACCAATAGCAGTGGCAGGATATCCTACAACATACCCAAACAGAAGAGGCTTAGAGTTGGCGTGTATCCGATCAAAATGGTGGTTAGGTAATATTTTCACATTTCAATGTTCGATAATTAAGGTGTGGGATTCCCTAGTACAAAGAGTTATGCCAAACAAAAAACCCAACAGAAAACTGCATTTACCATGAATGCCATTCTTCAAATGGAGCAAAAGCACTTTTTGTTTGTCCACAACGAGCAAAGTTATTGTTCTGGAGACGTTTATTCCACCATCATGGGCTTGATATGTAGACAAAGAGCTTGTGCTTTTAGACAACGCAGGCCAAATGATGACCCTTGTCTGGATGGAGAGGGCATTCAGAGCTCGGTCACGTATCTGTTCCAGCTGTGGAAATGGGTGCCGCTGTGTGGATAGACAGAGGGGATGGGGGCAAATAGCTGTTAAATGGGTTCACTGTGGGGCTATGATCAGGATATCTGCACTGGGAGGTGGGACCTCTTGGCAAACCCCTGCTAAACAGATGTGTTAATTTTTGTACTCAGAAGTGGCAGTTCTGAAGATGAGTGAGGATGGACGGACGGAAGCAGAAGGAAGGGGGTTACTTACATAGCAAGCTCCTTGGGGCAGGGATTGCTGCCTTGCTGCATTTTGTACAGCATGTAGAACAGTGGGATTCATAACTGGGGCTCCTATGTGCTACTGCAGTACAAATAATAACTGGCAACAAACTACACATGTGATCCTTAGCTGCCATCTGAAAATGTTTTTTTAATTAATGCACATAAGGGGGGGGAGAGTGATGCTTTTTTAAAGGGACAAGTCTCCTGTTAATTTTATTTTCTAGACCGAAGGCAGACTTGGTTAATTGTTAAGATTAATATACTAAGCTGTAGGAGTAAAACTAGTCAAAGTGCTTTATGACATCACAACGCCCTCACTAGCAGGAAAGCCTCCCCTGGGCTTTGTAATGGTCATTCACATCACGTGAGCCATCACTGCAGATTTGAATAAGATACTGGAGACCGGATGGTTTTGTGGCTGGGGTAGTTCTGCCACAGCCTTCCTGTGCAAACTTGGGCAAGTCAGTTCATCTCTGTGTCCATTTCCCAGTGCTTCCTTTCCCCAACCCTTTGTGTGCTTTGCCTATTTTTATCTTAAGCATTTTGGGGCAGTGAGGGTCTCTTAATATGTCTGTACAATGCCCAGGCCAATGGGGCCCTGATCTCAGCTGCAATGTGTAGACATTACAGTGATATAAATAACAGCCAGTGGGACTCCGCTAACTTGTGTTTAGTCTTGTAAATGCAGGGGATCAGGGCTGTCTAAAGGCCCTAGCAAAGGTGTAGCTTGGGTAATCCAGAGCCTGCTTGTGGGTGGGGTTGGGATAAAGGATGATCTGCATTCCTCAGGGTGGTGACCAGTTTCTCCTGTTGAAATGAATAGTGAAGGTATTGCCATGTTCCAAGTCTGCAGTTCAGTTCATCTGTTGATGTCAGGCTGACTGAAGGAATCACTTTAATTCTGTACTTAGTGCCAGGCTTATTTTAAATTGAAAAACACAGCCTTAAAGCAACAATTCAGTTAAGTGAAATCAATTGACTCTCTCCTAGCTCTCAAGAGTTTCATGAAAAGCCCTCTGCTGAGTCAAGCATAAAGAGGAAAAATGTGTGAAATAAAATTAATCTGCCTAAGTGTGTGGATGGGGGCAGCTGTGCTTCTAAAGCTTTTTATGTTTAGTAAGAAACTGCTAAATGCTTTGAGACAAAGTTTTAATTTAATACTCCACTTTAGAGTTAAACTTCAGGCCCACTTGGGAAATAACTTGCAGATTCCACTGAACGTCTCCTCTAAAAAATGGAACTAAAGGTGTCCTCACAGCTAATCAAATGGAAGATCAGCTTTCCAATTCCACATATATATTTTCTTAATTAGTAATAATTCCATTGGAGAGTAGCAGGCAATCAATTTGAGAAGATAGGGCTGCTTAAAAACAAATTAAGGTCTATTTTGAGAAGTCTGCGGTTTAAAACATGGCAACTGACTCAGGAGCCAATCTTCTGCCTCCCTGGGTCTTAGATTGCATGTTTAATATGCTTCATGCTAGAATGGAAGTAGTTCTTTCCTCCTTACCCTTAAACGATCATGCCTGGACCTGACATGTGATGCGGGCACATTTCCAAGCAGAAATCCATCCTGCAAGATGTTGCCATTAACACCAGATACAATTTCCCCCATAGCTGTAACATTCACTGTGACAAAGGGGGCAGGGCTTGGGTCAGAACTGCAGCACAACATGATTCATATGGCAGGAAAAGGTAAGAGAGTTGTGGAATTTCTGCACCTGCCTTTTGTGGGCGTCCTAAGAGCTGCACTCCAGTGAAAGAATACTCAATGAGTAGAAGCTTGCAGATGCCAGAGCTTTGGAAGTAAGCACCTAGTGTCTAACAAATTCACAAAAGGGGAGGAATTCACACTCTTCTGTGCCAGCATTTTCAGCACAATTAAACAGGGACAGAGGAATGGTCAATTCCTGTCCATTGCTGTTACATAGTAAGCTTGCCTTTTTGCAAGCATGCACATCACTTTTTTCCCATATAACTGTGGATGCCTGATTTTTTTAGGCTGCTTTAAAAAACCCAGGCTAATTTTTATTTCTCAGCTGCAAAAAAGGACAAAGCCTACAGGACACTATTGTATTGTCAGTGATTTTTTTTTTTTGTTTGGTCTTGCAATGCTTTAATTAGATTTATGCAAATCTCAATGTTTTAGCCCCGTGGACTATTAGCTTCTTAAAGGGTCCCAACATCTTTACTTTCTGGTTCAAAGTGGAAACAGGATAGTTGAGTCCCATTAGGTGTGTGGAGCCTTGAATGCCTTGTTCCAGACAGACCTCATTTCTGGGTTTGGTTGTAATTCACAGCATTTGAGTTCTGATGCTTTGCTTTGTTTTTCTTCTCCAGGGGCGACCAGAGCAATGCACTCTGCTACCTGACTGTGCTTCCCCCGGGAATGGAGTGTGTGGTGTTTAGCATTGATGGCTCCTTTGCAGCGAGTGTCTCAATCATGGGTAGTGACCCCAAAGTCCGAGCTGGGGCAGTCGACGTTGTCCGGTAAGGGACATGTACACAGTGGTGTTTTTTGAGTCCCTGCCTCATCCCTTTTTAACAAAGGGGATCAAACTGGATGCAAGAATTAATAGATTGTTCACAAATTTTATGCATTTTTTAAGGCCCGTAATTCTTTAGATAAATTTTTGTATCATTTGGACATCCAGCTATGCCTGATTTGCACGGATATTTACACATTTTATAGATGCTTAACTTCATGATTTGCACAGTAAATTATACCAAAGTTAAAAGGCTGCCTCTGGGAAACATGGCCCAAAAGTGTATGGAGTCAATGGATAATTTTTCCATTTATTACTCTGATTATCAAAAAGGCTGGTGAGATAGCTTTTACGCTATAATGAATTTTAATCCTGAGGCATGCTGTATCTTCCATATTTAAAGCACTGTGAGATTCAGTTTTAAGAACCACCTAATTCCTTCACTTAAGAAGTCAGTTAATGCTGCACTGGTCGAAGAATTGGGGTCTATCATTTTAAACTCAGTGCCCCTTGAACCCTCCTGAAAATGGAGTGATGAGCATCTCAGTTTCCTAGGCTGTGATTCTGCTCTTGTTGAAATTAAAGGCAAAATTTCCATCCGTTTCAAGGACAGCAGGACTGAATCCACAGGGTGCAGAATATTTAAGATAAAATACATTTGGAAATATCCCCGGTGTTTTATACAACGGTATTTGCACAAGGCTGCCTATTGCTCTTCCCCATTTCTCTTGAGGCATACAAATTATTACATGAACACACTAGGATGTTAGCTATTAAAATCCGAAACGTGATCCTATCCAGCTAGCCTCTAACCTATTGAGAGATTATGCCTGGCTTTTCTTAAATTGTCTCAACGTTCAGCAAAGATGTTCATTAAGATTAAAGTGAATCGTGACTTCTCCCCCGCTTTCCACTCTCCCATGCTGCTTTTGCTTCTAACAGCCACTGGCAGGATCTGGGATATCTGATCATCTATATCACTGGCCGTCCTGATATGCAAAAGCAGAGAGTGGTCTCATGGTTATCTCAGCACAACTTTCCTCAAGGGATGATTTTCTTCTCGGATGGGCTTGTTCATGACCCACTACGACAAAAGACTATTTTCCTCCGGAATCTAATGCAAGAGGTAATAGAGGCTCTTGTGTAGGTATTGAAATCAAATGATCAGTTGATGGAAAGTCAGATCGCTATTGTCAGTGCCAAAGGGGAGGGTCTCTTTCCCTTGGAAGGAAAAGACCATTGTCCATTACAAGGTATTTTGCTGTATCTTGGTTTCCTTCCTAGCATGCAGGTGCAAAGAAGGTTGCGCTGCCTTCTGAGGGTCTTGGATCAAGGCTATTTATTTTGCTGATGCATATAAATAAATCCAGTAGCTATGAACAGTACAAGGTCAAATGTGTGTAGCCAAGCTATTGTCCTGGTTTAAGAGAATCCAGTCAACATGATGTCTGATAATGGCTGCACTCTTCCATTTGCTAACAGTATTAATTATGAATAGTCAGGAGAAATCCAGGCTGAGTTTGATAAGCTTCTGCATGGATTCTGGTCCCTCAAAGTCATGGTTGAAGCACCTTGGAGGGGGTGACAGAAGAGTTAATTTTCAGTGACCTGAACCTGGCAACAAAACCTTCACTTTTATAAGACAAATATGGAGGTCTTTTGAGTCTCACTAAATTCCATTCCTTGTGCTGTGATCACATAAAATCCCCCAAACCAGGTTGGAGATCTTTAAGGCTCTTAGTTGCTACAGGAAATGATGCTGGTTTCTCAGTGGGGTACAGACTAGGGTTATGTTGCTTTTGAGAACCTGGTCAGTCATGTTTATGGTTTGGATTCATATCCAATGGGAAAATGTGGCTCATTTTCACTCCTATAAATTGTGGATGTTTAGCACCTCTGAAGATCAAACTTCCCAAGTATCCCCTGTTCATATGGACCTTGCAAATAGAAACATTTTTTTTGCAATTTTGGTTCAGTTTCTAGAAATAAAGAGAGAAATATTCTAAAAGGTCTGTGGGAATTAAGCACCCAACTCCTATTGGCTTTCACACTAATCCCAGCAATTACTTAACAATGCATTCAGTCATCTTGCCACTTTTACTGGCAAGACGTCTGATTTTTTTTTTTTTTTTTTTTTTTAAACAATGGCAAGTTTATAAATTTGGGTCAGTAACATCAGTTTATCTGGAGCTTCATCACAAAGAAAATGCCTGCTGTAAGATTTGTGAGTCAGCCATTCAGAGCATGTGCAATTAAAAGAATATTTGCCTTGGTTCTTTCAGTGCTACATCAAAATTTGTGCTGCGTATGGCTCAATGAAGGATATTTCCGTGTACAATGTTTTGGGTCTGTCGCCTTCCCAGATCTACATAGTTGGACGTCCAACAAAGAAATACCAGACTCAATGTCAGGTATGTAACTCTTGCTAAAAAGTCAGTGTCTTTTGGGACATGCACAGGAGATGAAGAGTGAAGATAAATCTTGAGTGTGGCCAGCGCAGCATAGGTCTTAGAGAGGGCATTTTCATGCAGGAATGAACAGCAAAGAAGAATGGGGCAAAAGGTTTTTAGCATCTAAGGAGTGCAGGTTGCTTGACAGCTGCACGTACAATGTATGGCTGAATGGAAGGAGCATGTTAAGATGCACTGCTATAATGTCTTAAATATTAGCATTTTCTAGCCAGAATGGTCCAGAATTAGTCATCCATGTGTTTTGATCAGGAGTATAGTCACTCTGAAGGAGGAGAGGGGGTCTTAGCTCTAATTTTCCACCCCTCTAGAGCTTTCTTTTTATCCTTACTCTGATTCTCATGCAACTCTGCTGCTGAACTCATGGGGAAAGACTGTTACCCATTTGGGCTCTTCTGCGTTAATATGAAAGGACAGATCCCAGAGAGGCGCAGGATCCCGCCCTCATCACAGTAGAGTTCTACAACCTAAGTATGAGAAGATAAGTTCAAGTGGTAGAAAAGCCATTTTGTCCCCTCCATCTCAGAGAGTCTGGCCTCTCATGCCCTTGACTTAACTAGTCACCTGGAAGTTGGAAACTCCAGAAAGAAGGAACCATGCAGCTGTGCCTACTCAATATGCAACGCCTGTGCATTAGCTGGCATGAGAGCAGCGCATGCTGAATGCTTCACCACCACCCAAGAGCGGTGTTGGCTGGGGGTCTGTCAGATTGCTCATTGATATGATGTCTGCTCAGGTAGATCATTGATGCAGTGTTTTTCCTCTTTCCTTCCTCCACTCCAGTTCCTCAGTGAAGGTTATGCGGCACACTTAGCCTTGCTGGAATTCAGTCTCCATTCACGGCCCAAGAAGAACAACTCCCGGATGATCTTGAGGAAAGGAAGCTTTGGCCTGCACTCCCAGCCCGAGTTTCTGCGGAAACGGACTCACCTTCGCAGAACTATGTCTGTGCAGCAGCCTGACCCACCTTCGTCAAACCCCAAACCAGAGCGTGCCCAGAGCCAGCCTGAATCAGACAAAGATCATGACAGGCACCTGCCCCCTATAGCCTGGGTTCGAGGTGGGGTCCATAAATTTGAGTCTGCGCCTTAGGAAGCATTGAGGTGTAAGTCTTGGGTGCCGGCCAATCAAGCTGTAGGCATGAGGTAGGACACATAACCAGAGCCTTCCTTGCTCTGGAATCTGCCTTCTCAAACCAAGTAGGGAACTTTGTTTGTTCCTCTTAACATACCTATTATAAAACTTTAAATCCAGATCTAAAACTATCGCAAGTGCTTAACATCAAAACTGCAAAATAGGTCTTAGAATTTTTTTTTACAAGACACATTATAAAATGTACAATAAGAGAAAAGCTTTAACAGATTGATTTTACTCAAGGGAAGATGCTTAAAGGAGTGACATCAGCTAATTAGTAGCACCTTAAAAAAAAAGCATAAGCAGGTAAAATGAGTGAAAGAGAAGGGTTACATTTTAAAACCCTAATGGCTGTATCAGTTGCTGCTATACTCCTGAGAAAGTGTTTACACAGAAGGGAAGTGCAGGTGGAGTGGAAGGCAAACTCTTTGGGTACCTTAAACCCAAGAAAATTTCCTTTGGCTTGCGGTGTTGATGAATATGCATCAGCTCAAGTTCTGATCCATACATCTTATAAGTGAGGTAGCTAGACTTAAAATATACACTAGAGAAATCTACTTATGAACCAAATCAAACACCTGATGTTTAAAAAAATAAAATGTCTCTGCAGTCTGAAGCACTGATAGTGTTGCTATATACAAAAATCACTTTTTTTGGAGCTTGTTGACTGTACAAATGTTTGAATTCCTTCAAGCAACAAGATGGGTTTGACCCTTTAGATATAAGACATGGATCCTACATAGGTCAGCTAGAGGAATCCCTCTTCTGTAGCGTCTCCAGAATTTTACAATGGATGAAAATGAGTGATAAAATCATAACCGGTTTTATATTGGTAATTTTTCTCTTAGCATATTGTTTTTCAAACAGCAGTGACATGAAAGTGTAGTGCAGTTTCTGTTAAAACAATCTTACTGTATTTAAAATACTCACATTTAAGCTTCATAGAAACTAGATGCTATGAAATTGCAGCTGCTAGTTAAAAGTACTCATTTTCTAATTATCGAAAAATTCCATTTAGATGTTCTCAGCTCAGTTAGAAGGATCTACTGGAGGCAACTGTGTGGGAATCTCCCTAAATGTTCACATTTCAGAGGTAAATTTTGTAGTCGTTTTAGGATAGAAGCAAAGAGCCAGATCCTGCAAATTCTTACTCAGTGATAACTCCTACTGAGCTGAATTCAGTGGAAAAACTAAAACTTGGTTGTAAGTGCTCAGGAACACCACCTCTTACAGGATTAAACACTGGTTTATGAGCCTGGGAGAGTTCAACTAAAGCTACCCATTTTTCAATCTTCCCCATCTTGAATGCAGGCTCAAATGAGCCTATTGGTTATTGAGATTAGTATGTACAAGGAATGCTATGGGGAAATTACAATGAGGCAGTAGAGGGAAAACATAAACCTGCATTATTTGAAGACCCCAGAGAGCGATGAGAGGTTCCAAGGGGTGATTCCTACCCAAGAAAGTAGTAAATTAGCTCTACCTGTGCAGCACCTTAGGTCCAGTTCTGTATTTTATTCTGTGGGAGGAACGCCAAAGTTACCTGCTGTTTTGTATTACACTTCTAATCAGTCCACATGCAAAAATTTAGCTTCACATTTCCTGAAAGATCTAGTAGCATTTCACAATAAAATTAATGTTTCTCTTACCCCGGTTAAATTAAACTGGAGTTTTGACGTTAAAATTAAGACACTGATTGTTTTGCAAGCTCACGCTAGTTAGGATCCGGTACTTAAAGCTAACTGTTTTATTTATGTCCTTTGCTCAGTGTCTCCTTGGCGCCAGGTCATTTGGACATAAAAGCTAAATGTAAGATCTCCCAGAGCAACACTTAAAATAGTGTTTAGGTTTAAAATGTCTTTTTCTGTGTAATGTCACAAATCCTCTAACACACAGCACTTTAAATGGTTATGTGTTCTGTCTTTGCCCTCTGTGTCCCTCTGCAACCAGACTGAAATCACACAGGCTGCAAAGCAGGGCAGAAACTAGCTCCCTGCGCTCCACTGACTACTAGTATCAGCATGCATGGCTCCACAGACTTTAGTGGAGGCGTGGCTGCTTCTCCCAGTGATGAATCTGGCTCTCCATTGCTGCTCTACGGGCAAGGAAAAGCAAGTAATGAAGATGGGTGGCTGGTGCTGAATCTATCTGATGCCTCTCTTCTGACTAACAGGTACCAACAAAAAATGCCCTCAAAACATACAGTAAAAAGCTTGCTACGGTGATCTACATCTGACCACTAACGGTTTACAGATTCACTCCTTTATTGTCCTTAGAGCAGTTTTCTTTGCTTGGGGCTATGGTGACTGGCCAATTGTTTTAGGCTCTCTTCACTGCAAAACTTCTGAGATACAGTATTTTTCAGCTTACCTCAAGTTTAATGGGCAGGGGAGCATACAACTTTTCAGATTTGTCTATTGAGTTCCTACCTGTAATCGGATGGGCAGATCTAAAGGTGACATTGATTGTTTAGCTCAAAATTACATTTTTTAAAGCAGCTCTGTGTTACAGCATGTACCCTGTTGGTGGTAATTGTGCAATTCAAAGCTATTGTTGCTTTAGCTAATGTCTACCTCTATCAGCCACGAGGCTCCAAAACCAACTTCGCCTATATATTTATCTAATTCTCCTATTATCTGTATTTCTTTCCAGAATGAGATTGAGTTGGAACTGTGTCCATCATTAAGGAAAGTTATAACAATGTTTTTAACTTGAATTTTTCATTAATACCTGGGTCTCTTATGAGAAGCCAGTACAATAGCTTCTAGTCAACAGTATAATAATTTAAGCAGTGAAATAAGTACTAGTCTGTGTACATGATTAGAATGTCAGCATTTTAAAATGTTACAGTATTAGATTGCAGCTGAGAATAATTAACTCCTCGACTTGGTTTTATGAGCTATGGGAACTCATGTGGCCTTAGTATAATTCCAATATTGCTTATTGCTCAGGGATTGAATGTTTTACCCTCTGCTCACAATCCCACAACATATTCAAGTTACAGGTTAATGTTTCATACCAGTTTCCAGCCCGTGTTCCAAAATTTCAGAAGATTTAAAGGAATTGGGTTTTTTCCTTGCTCTAGATTATTAGTCACTAAAATGGTGTTGTCATTTCAGTGGGCTGAGAGTATCAGTATGGTGAGAAGAATGACATGAAATCTCTGAACTAGCTGGGCCTACAAACAAATTATTATGTAATTGGAAATTTGGGAACCCAGCTGTATATTAAAACTTGCATCTAACTTATGCTGTGTCCAGGTAGCTCTTTTATGGATGCTGACCTAGGCCCAGTTATGTTAAATTGTCAATCCCTGTTATCTCCTAAAGGATTTGCTTCTTGCCAGATTGTTTACATGCCATGATTCATAGGTGCAGACTTTCCTACTTCAAAGCCTGTTGAGTAAAGTGGAATTTCAAAATCAATTTAAGTCTTCATTCAGTTTTGCTTAAACTTTCACCAAGGGGATTAGCTGTGCTTTTTAAAATTTCATTCATTAGCAGATTGGGTTTGGGTATCATTTTCCATTTGTATCAAGTTACTACCAGATGTCTCTGCACACTCAAAACTATCTTGGTTGTGAATTAAGACATCAATGGAAGTTTTGGGTGCTCACAGAACACAGGTTGAGCACATAATTTCTGCACTTCAGTGCCTCCTGACTGCTTGATATGGAAAAGCACAGTCTTCTGCCCAGGTAAACTGAGGGAGTAATTGACTGCTATGACTCCTCACTAAAATACATTTTACATTTCCAAAGTTAAATGCACAAGGAAGGTAGGCTGTGACTAGAAACACTTATTTCTCTGCCATGTTTATGGACCCAGTTTATTACTGTAAAAAAAAACAAAAACCTGATTAACTAGCAGTGGTGGTCTGTTATCTGAGCTATTGTGAAAAGACACCTTCAGAGCTGTGGTGTTTGTTGTGCGTGTGTGTATATATTTACTGACTTCATAACAACCCTATGTGAAGTTTTGGTAAAGCTTTCACAGCAAATTTGTAACCAATATGCATTTTTTTACAATAGCTATTTGGTCTATTTTGTTGTCCTGTTTTTTGGGGGGAAAAGTAGCATTGTAAAGAGTGCAGAATATTCCACAGACACGCATAGTAATGGTAATCCAAATTTTATGAGTATGTCACTAAAATGTTTAAGTACACGTTTGCCTACACTAGTGCTCTTGAAACAAAATCATCTTGCTTGACCAAAGTTTTCTTGTTTATTCTGTGGCATGGTTTATATCTATTCAACATACTACTTTGTTAGGTGTGAACTACACAGCATCTATTGTCCTTCTCCGTCACTGGGGTTCAAGAGTTAGCTGCCGTTAGATGGGAAGAAAAGCATTAATCGTGTTTCATTCTCCACTATTTAGTACATCTAGCAGCCTTTATACTAGAGAGTTCAGACTTTAGAAGATGGTATTAGTGAAGATAGAGGGCCCTCTCCTCTTATTTGCTACTGCTTTCAAAGTAGCTAGGGCATATTTCAGGAGTTATAGGGAGACAGAAAAAGCCATTAGCGAAGATGGTGACACTTCTGTTAAATTCTCATGCTCTTGTGGGGCACAGAAAACATGTAAACAGCCCTTGTACCTGGTTCTGCTGAACAGGATGCCCTGCTTCCACTCTGCAAAAATTTTGTGCCTATGCATCTAAACAAATCCAGTAGTTTGCATATAATCTGGTTTAAAAAGCAAATAGCCAAGAGCACTTTCCCCTATAATTTTTCAAGACAATGTAAAACAATTGGTAAAGAACAGCACTAAAAGCAAAAACATCCCCCCCCCCCACTATCCACACCACAAGAAAGTTAACTGACACTATACATTAACACAATAGCAGCAAGTTGCTTTTAAACACTTCTCTTTAATCCTACATTATTAATAGAAGTATCTCCTCTGCCTCTTTTTTTTTTCCTATTTAAGGGACTGAAAACTCTGAATGTGGAGTCACAGAATTTCCAGCTGGTTATTCCCTTTGGGGAGTGGAGAAATTAGGCACGTGGCCTTTTTTCACCCTGCCACCTAATGTGTCTGACCTCACTGTCCCTGGAAGCATAGCTGTTCTACAGGAGATTGTAGGGTGGGAGTGAGTTCTAACTACAGACTAGGGTGAGTATGAAAACATACTCATTTCCCAGGCTACACAGAGCAGCCAGTGATCCTGCTTGGAATGGAGCTCCCTGGGGGAGTTGAAAATAACACAGCTGACACTTCCCTTTTTGGCTCAGATCCATGAAAAGGGGATGATGAGCTGGCCTGTAATTATTTTAAAATTTGACAGTAAGCAGGCCCAGTTTTAAAGGAAGGGGTGGAAAAATGTGAGTTAGCTGTCAATACGCTCCGAGAGTCAGTGCTTTTCTGGGTATGGGGAGGCTAAGTAAAGGCAGGTTTACGTGTAAAATGGAACACTAAAGTTGTGGAAAACAGCAAGTTCTAAATATTGGAAGCTACTTCTGGGTCTAGAAGGGCAGTCTCATGGCAGAACCCCAACCCCAAAGCATACTAAATTTTTTTATTTGTGTGGGAAGACAAAATGTCTACTTAACTGAATCCCTGTGAGGAGACTTGAAATTGTACATGGTCTTTGAGTCTACAGTTTTACTAAGTGTATACTTTTAAATAGTGTCAGTGGGAAGGTTCTATCTATGGTGACAAATGTTTATATTTCCTATGGCTGCCTTGTAAAAATTAAAAAAACCTGTACAATAATGAATTTCTTAACATTATGAACTAAGGAGTAAGATTTTTACAACTGGTCTAGATTTTGATGTGAGCTGGTTTTTAAAAATCTTATAAAAAGCTAGTCAAATAAAAGCCTTCTTTGCCTTTAAGTGACAGCGTTGTGGGTTTTTCTTTACATTGGTGTGCAAAAGCTCCCTGGGAATTATGCACCTGATTACCCATTCTGAACAGGTTGCAATTCCAAGACCTACCCAATGGCACAGTTAGTTTTGAGCAGCTGTATCTTAGTCAAAATAGAGAACTTTAGGTCCTTGCCTGCTGTAAAGCAGCATTGCCAGCTGAGCTTCAAGCAGAAAAAGGAGATGAGCAGGATTTTTCCAAAATGTGGGTTCTTTATCCCTTAGCTACACATGCCAGGCAGTCCCTTTGATTTTAATTAGTCAAAACCTATAATAGATAAAAATGCTTTGAGTGCACTGAATAACAAATGGCAAGAATAAACGTTTCTCCTCCTTACAAGATGAATGGCAATTGGGGGTTGAGGTTTTTCTTAAGGGGCAGTGGCAGGGAGTTTGAAAATAGCATTCAACAACAAGCCATCACTGTTATGAAAAGTCTATTTTGTCTTTTTTTTTTTATAAAGGATCAGTACATACCAGTAAAACTTCAAATAAAAGCTCTTCCCTGGCTTAAAACAATAACCTTATCTACTTTTTGAAATCCAAATAGGAAGGAGTTCCAGCCCAGCATTACAAAGTTTTAAACAGTCTGGTTTGTCACCATGCAAAAGAAGAGAGTTAATTTAAATATAGATGGGGCAGCATTCAGGCATTGGTGCAGGATTGCTTACAAAAATTTGGACTTCGATCCTACTGGAATATTATGGGGGAGAATGAAGCAGGGCAATATTGTAGCCATCTGAAATAGTAAGTGGCAACAGAATTCACACAAACGGCCATAAAGTTTAAAAATTCTAAATGTCAGTATTTTGTAGCCACACACTGACTCAGATTGCTTTAAAAAACAACAAATACTCCTTTGTTTACTTATTCTCTTTAGAAAAAAGCTACAGCTCAAGGAACAGCATTGGCATGGAGTTCTAGAAGTTTATGGAAAACAGGACTCCTTTGCTTTGTTGAAACAGAGAATTAATATTTTGCTAAACTAAGATTACCTCTATTATAGAGCCTGACATTTTATATCAAAATAAGAAGTTTCTAATAAATGTTTGTTAACATTAACTAGTGCCATTGCATAAAAACAAACATTATAATGTTAAGCAACAAGTGTTACTTTAGTATATTAACTGTTAGTGTTTTCAGCTGTCTTACAGCAGTAGCATGAAAGACAAATGAAGTCCCAACAGTTAAAAATGGAATAGATACATTAGTTAGTCAAACCCTGTGAACTTTAAGGGGGGGTGGATCACACATTCTGACTTCAATCACCCAGGGCTTATCTACACAGGCACCTTTAGGAAACCTAATCTGAATAAACCAAAGGCATGGATTAGTTAAGCAATGTTAAATTCCTGTGTGGACACACTCATTCCGAATTAAAGTTGCCTTGCTTCTATTTATCTTAATTCACTTAGGCAGTAATTTCAGTGCCACTCTGGAGTAATTACAGAATTCCATGATTTTTAGTTACCCCCAATGTCAACTCACAGTATCACAGCCAGACACCATTTTGTATACTATGGTTTTGGCACACAGGTGCTTCTGAAGGTTTTATGCTAAGTGATCTAAGGCCACTAAATCTCAATGAAATTCATGCACTTAGCACCAATGCCTATGCTTTCCCATTCTTAGTTTTCAAAGCTCTGTAGAAACTTAAGTCCTCAACATCTCATGAGAGAGGTACAGGAAGCAAGTATCCCCAATTACACAGAACAGGAGTCAAACACCGATGCTATTGTCTTTCCTTAAAATCATTCAGTAGTAGTTAGCTCAGCCCTAAAGTTCAATACACTAGACCACACCTCTCTCATTTGAAAGTCCTGGTTAAGTGAGTTCAGTTCACTATTCCATTGCTGGGCAATACCACAGGGGTGGTCATGTGATATACTTTAATATAATCCCTGCACCATTGGCAGGAGAAATCCATAGAAGGAAAGACCTGAGCTGAACTGAAAGGTAGTATTCTAAAAATGGTTAATGGCTTATTCAAAGCAGAGTCACTTAAATCCAAACAGACAATACACCCCTCCAACTCCCATATATAGTTAATCCTTCATTTGCTCACACGTTGTTAATACTGTTTAAGGTCATCTCAGTCCAAGTGCCAACTGCATGCTGGAGCCTCCTCGCACACCATCTGAAAGCAGATTGGGAGAGTTTCTGAGACCGATGACCAGATCGCAAGTTTTGTGCCATTAGATACTGATAATTGGATATTGCTTGTTCTCTGCAGAGAATAAAGGAGTGTAATTAATAAACAGAGTAATGGGCAAAGTTAGTTGGTAGTTCAGTATACACAAGCTGCTGGAAAGTGGGCAGAAGTCAGGAAACAGTGTGCCTAGTATAGTGAGCAGATTTTATGAAGGCCATTAAAACAAATTCTCACTTCAGTCATGTTTTATCTGTTATGTGTGGTCAGCAATAGCAGCAGACAGATTAAGCAGCATGATATTAGGAAAAAAACATTAATGGGGATGGTCTAATTTTGCTTAAATGTTAAATATTATATGTCTAACATAGCTTTTACATCAGTGCTTGTTTTGTGAAGGGTGAGGGAAAGTTTAAAAAAAAAAGAAAATAGCCATTGTCTATAAGTTTATCTGCACAGGGCCTAATTGGAGGAAAAACTCCAGACTCCTACTCATGTCTAGTGGAGATCAGAAGGTAGAATTAGTTTCTACCGTAAAGTTGCTAAGTATGACATCCTCTTACCAACATATTAAGTTGCAAAAGTCATGGGCTTTTCCAACAGAAATAGAGGAGATGTTCAAACCAGCAAGTGAAGGCATGTAAATAGGCAGTAAAGTGAACTGAATTGCTAGTGTTAAGTTACATGCATTACCACTGGAAGTAACATGATCAACTTGTCATTTAATGGTTACAGTCCCCCCCCACTTTCTACCATGCAACACTACAGGCATTCATGCCCCAGCATGTTCTTGTTTGCGTATTTGTTCCTAATTAAAACACCTGCAACAACTCACATTACCTCTTTCCCGTTAAATAAAAAAATCCAGCATACACACCTTCAACACAATGGTGTAAACATGTAAAGATGTCACAGTGCAGCTTCAAGTGAAGATAATGTAAGCATTTAACTTATTTTCTATGGGAATTCCTTAATGGGAAGGTTCGGAGAAGTGATGCTGAAGACATGTTCAGAAATTAACAGTGGAGAACCTTTCTTGTTCCAGAGCCACTTACATGCAATTGCAGTATTTAAACACCAGCAAGAAAGATGTCAACTGCTGCTATTGACGCAGCATTGTCTTAACAGTTAGACATTAAGAATGGTGTAACACTTTTCTGACATGCTTTACATTGTTAGTGAGTAACCAATGAGAACTGAAGAGACAAAACATTAGTACCAGATGTTTTCTGGTCTGGGATGAGAAAAACAGCTATTTGCACAGAAGTAAACTATTGTTTCAGTGCAAACCCACACAGGGCTCAGTGACCTATAATCCACCAGCTGAAGCTGGGTTTGATGGCTGCACTGCATTATAACTGCAGCTAGGAGAGGCATGAACAGCACTGGTGATTTTGAGAAAGCAGCCTGTGGTTCTGTACATTAGTAAGGTTGTTTGTTAGGTTTTTTTAAGGTGCTTAATAAAGTTTTGTATGTACTTGTTCCCTTGAAAACAGCAGTTTTTCTCCATTCAGCCACATGCAAGTGAAGTAAGTATATTCAAAGCAAGCTTAAGAACAACTTTACCTGGTTGGTATTATCCTCAGTTACGAATGAGAGAAACTGTCATATCACTAACAGATGGAAGAATGAATATTAGGAATGAGGCTTTAGTGAACTTGAAATGGTTACGAACATTTAATTGACACATGGCTCTGTCAGGATTTTGGCCACTTGTGTCCACACCTGATCAGCTGAAAATGTGACCCATATAAAAAAAATGATTGAGGTAGAGAGAACTAGTTGGAATTGTGCAGGATTTCCACAAGTCTTTCTGAGGCAAATTATCTGGAACAGTAGTTCTCAACCAGCAGGCCACAAGCAGCTTTCAGGGGCTCCACCAAGCATGGTTGGCATTAGACTTGCTAGAGCCCAGGGCAGAAAGCCAGGGCCCCAAGCCCCACCACCCAGAGCTGAAGCCAAAGTCTGAGCAACTTAGCTTCGCAAGACCCCCTGTGGAATGGGGCCCAGGACAATTGCCCTGCTTCCTACCCCCTAAAACTGGCCCTGGCTTTTATATGCAGAAAGCCAGCTATGGCACAGGTTGGCCATGGAGGTGTTTTTTTAGCATGGGGGGGAGGGGAGGGCTCAAAGAGAGGTTGAGAACCCCTGATCTAGAAGATATGTAGTGCTAAGCTACATCCAGATGCTTGTTATCTGCAAGACAGGGCCCTGTAGTCTAGATCTAGTCCCCTGATGATGCAGAATTTGTAACCAGATCCAAGTAGAATTAAGAGGCAAGATTTAGGTTTAATATATTCAGTGTTCTTTAAGAACAACTTGAGAAAGTTTAGGAGGAGATTACTGTGGCACCAAACTTTTTAATCTGAAAACTCTTACCACGCTGCTCTTTGAAGATGCTCATTCTAAATGAGGTAACTATTACAAAATCACAGCAATCTCCCACATTTCAAAAGCTTCTTAAGATAGAATCACTGTGCAAGAATTTTAGTTCTTCTTACAAAAGAGAGGCTCCCACATCAAGATTTTTTTTACTGGGTCTGGACAATAACAACGTTCTCATCTTGTTACTATTTTGATGATCCCTGTGAAACAAATTTGACCCTCAACTCTTCAGGCCTTTCAACCTGAAATTTAGTTAATTTCAAAGTGAGGAACAGCTTCAGTGAATACACCTGCCCCTAAGTCACCCTTTAAGTTATTTTCTACTTTAAGTACTGCTACTTAAAGTTATTTTCTGCTACTTTAAGTTATTTTCCTTTCTTGATAGGGTTTTTCTTTCCCACACTTGTGTGTGCAAGACCTTCAACTAGAAGGGAAGATTGTGATAATGACTATTACACACTGTTGTCAAATGCACAAGCCAAACTAATTCTAGGTGTTAACTTGATTCAGATCCAAGTTTCAGGCAACATTCAAAGAATCTTATTGAAATGAAAGTCTAGTGCCTGGTACAATGAGATTCTAAGAAGCCTCTACTGGCCCCATTCTGGGTTATTAACCCACTTAGAATTGCTGCAAGGAGTTACCAGGCAAGATACAGTATCGGAGGCTGAGTGTGGTGCGGAGGATTCTGATTTACAGCAAGCAGCATCTAATCAAGGAGAATGTTTGTTACAGGCTTCGGTGGAGCTGCGAGCCAGTCTGCAGATGTCTGTCTAACTATGCAGTGTCTTAAAGCAGAGAGGCTGCATTACAGTTAAGGCATTTCTATTGCTCTTACTCATCTTGATTATGAGCTTTGAGGGATCATTTAATTTATATTTAGCAGTATCATTGACTCAGGATTGGAGATGTGAATCTTTAGTGATACCATCCTCTGCTGCACAAGCAGCATTAGAGAGGAGAAATAAACATCTCCCCCGATCGCAATACTGCTTACCTCTCCTCTCTCACAATGACATCATCGAACACCTGAGAAAGACGTTTCAGCCGGTGAATTCCCAAAGAGACTGATTCTAACTTGCAGTCAAACTCTCTGAAGGAAGAAAGCAGCATGCAATTAGAGGATTCAAACATTACCTAGGTGATTTAGCCCAGCCCCCTACCACTGCGGAAGTATCTACAATATATACCCTAGTGCTCCTTCTGGTCAAATTTTAAGCCTCTAGCCACTGCTACAACTCCCCATCCCAATGTTCAGCCTTAATCATGCCTTAACTCCATTCACCTCGCACCTAGAAAAGATAGTCTCAGAGCTAAGGCACTGGACTGGGATCCAGGAGGCATGCGTGGAACTCCCAATTCTGTCTTCACCTGATACCTTGGGCAAGACACGATCTCTCCGCTTCATGAAATACTTTCTCCCCGCAACCCTTTGTCCACTCTCCATGGCAGGGGGCCATATTTCTGTTTGTACAGCACCTAGTGCCACAGGCATAGGCCAAGACCCTAGATACCACCACAATACAAATAAATAATTCTGGGAAATGCAGAGCAGAATAGGATGAATCGATATCCAAGTGATATATCAAACAAACAGCATCAATGCAGAATTTAGAAGGTTAAGATTTCTTTAACTCAAGCCAGACTGGAGCTGGCATAATTACATGATGTAAACTTAATATCACCCTCCCACTGGATGCGGATGGTGCAAGAGATCTCAGTGTTTGTGATCATGCAAAATTAAGTTTCCACGGCCTAGTTTTATGCCAAACACTCTCTCTGTAAATAGGTGCACGTAACAACTTTATTACCTTCCTAACCATTATAACAGCACATAGTTTCAGCGGGAAAGATTAGTAGTGCTCAGCTGCTGTCTCTCAGGTAGCCAGACACTCTAGTCACAATAATAAAACAGCAATAGGAATGACAAACGATTGCAGCTTGCCTCTTTCTGCTGGCAGGGATAGGTGATGAATACGGGCTCTTTAGAGCTGCTGCTCTCCTTGATCTCCGGAGAGGGACAGCTTCTTTTCCAAGCCAGTAAGAGAAACTCCTCCATTCTTTCCCCACCAAGCTCTTTGCAGATCTGGATGAAAGGGAGGCTCTCCTGCTGGACCTGGGGGTGCAAGTGGGACCACACAATGGGGTGGCCAGCCTATTCTTCCGACTAGGAGTTCGAGGTGAAGTGCTTCTCTTGGCAGAGCAAGTGATGCCACTTCTCCTTGCAGGGGCTTTAGCTGGAGAGATGACTAGAGACTGCGGGCGGTTTTGGCAGGACTTCTGTATTTTCTGCAAGGCAGACATATCTGGGATTACGAACCGCTGTCTACAGTGTGCCAGCTCAACAAAATCCCAGCACATGAACAATTGCTACAATTCTTAGAACCAGGCTTAGACTAGGGCAGATGCACATCTGCCATTTCTGCTAAAGCAGTGGTCCCCAACGTGGTGCCCGCGGGCGCCATGGCACCCACCGAGGCATTTATGTGCACCCGCCTAGTGCCCAGCAGAGGACCTGCCGGGGACAGAGAACTCAGGCTTCGGGCGCGGTGTTCTCTGTTCCCGGCAGGTGCGGGGCCTGCCTAGTTCCCAGCACGGGAAAGAAACTGTGGCCCCACGCCTGCCAGGGACAGAGAACTCTGGGGCTGCAGGCGCTGGTGCCCTTGGTCCCCAGAAGGTGCGGGGTCCGCCTAGTGCCCAGCAGAGAAGACAATCTGGGGCCCTGTGCCTGCCGGGGACAGAGTACTCCAGAGCTGCGAGCACCAGTGTTCTCTGTCCTCTTGGCTTTTCTCCGGATTCATATATTATGTAATATTAAAATATGGTTTTTTTGTATTATTTAACATACAAATACAAAATAAGTCTTGAAAAATTGTTGGCGGCTGCCACGCTCTTCTGAAAACATGGAAGTGCTACTGGTCGCAAAAAGGTTGGGGACCACTGTGCTAAAGCCTCTTCCCCCTGATAGCGCTGAAATGGAGCAGAGTGCTTCATTTGATCCATTAGTCTTTGGGATTGATCCTGCTGCCACAGGAGCCCTGGACAAAGTTCTCACTGATTTCATGTGGAGCAGGATCAGGCTCCTGCCTTTAGAACCTGTTAAAGATGCCTTTAAACTGAAGGCCTTTGTTTAGAGAAAGAAGAGCAGCACAAACAAGATTCCCTTTCCTACCCTGCTAACATACCTCAACCCGCAGGGCTCTCCCCTGGGCTTCAAGTCTACTTGCAAACTCTGAGTCATAGCAGGTCGTGCTCCTGGCTAGCAGCATTTCCTAAAATAGCTTGTGCCCCCTAGCACAGGCTGCATGAAAAATTCAGCAAAACTCCTCATTGGTACAACTCCGATATTGCAGGTCCCATGAGACAAGTGCTCAGGCCTGATTCCGCAGCCTTTACACAAGCAAAAACTCCTTGCTGCCAGTGCTTGGCATTTCATCTGCAAAATAAGCTTAGAGTTAGCAGGAAGCACTTATTTCAAATTCTTCCCACTATGTACATGCCATTATAGAAACAATTCATAGTTAGCGAGCATACCAAGGTCATGCCATCTGTTTAACATATGGGGAGGCTAGTGTTTTGCTATTTCTAAAGCTGTTCCCAGGATTTCCACTGCTTCTCTTTGCCTCGGTGACTTTAAAAGGGTGCAGAGACAATTTGCTGCAAGAGAGATGCTGGAGAAGTCTCCTCGATCTAGGTCACATGGATGTAAAGAACCGTGACTTTGCAGATCAAGGACTAAATTCCAGCAGAATCTTCAGGAATGCTGTTTAATATTTTCCCTCCCCACTCCAAGGAATGCTGTTTAATATTTTCCCTCCCCACTCCAAACTAGAGCTCTGAAACCTGACCTGAACCCAAAGGGACCCGACTACATGTGTCCAGGTCAGGTCAGAAAACAACCTCACACACTCAGGGTCAAGTCTGCCTGTAGGTAGCTGCACACCCTGTTCCTATTGACTGCCGTTGCCTCTCAGCACTGTGTGCTGTGGAGCCAAGTGCTGATGACTGAGCACAGGAGTGCAACAAGGCCATGGCAGCTGGCAGGAGAGGGGCATGCAGCCACTGACCCGCTGACCCAACAGGCAGAAGGAGTGTGAAGCCCCTACCAGGCTGAGCTCCAAGGACGAGGCACTGACGCACATTCATGGTTGGGTCTGAAAACGACACGACACTTGGACCTGGGTCAGCAATTGGCTAATCGGTTTTAGATCAGGCTTTAAAAATTAGATCTCTTCTCCACATGCAGTCTGTCTAAGGTTGTACATTTTTAACATCCCTGATCTTTAGGAATTTCCATAAGGTATGTCTTTGTGAACCCAGTCAGTCCATATTCAGACTATGTAAGTGGGTGATATTCTACTGATTTCATAGAATATCAGGGTTGGAAGGGACCTCAGGAGGTCATCTAGTCCAACCCCCATCTTCTCCCCCTGCCTCCAAATACAGTATAACTAAAGTCCCATATTTCTCTCACCCCTGAGCTCTTAAGTTTCCATAAAGCATGTTCTTTGAGAGCCCAGAAAAATCTATTAGTTTATCAGGTCTCCTTCATTTACTATTTTTAAAGTGTCTCTCTAGTGATGTCCCACGTAATGCACTCAGAGGGAAAGCGGTTTTACAGTTGCTGGAGATTTTGCTCAAAATAACATGACCAAGACTCTTTGTTTTTGTATATTGTTCCTACATGTCACTTTCCCTTGTTTGTGCTGCTCTTCTTTCTCTGTGGCAGCCAGCCAGCTACATATTATAAAGCATTTACTAGTTATGAAATACAGATACTATGTCCGGCAATAAAGCACTTTGCAATCTACAGCTGAAGAGTGCTGTATAGAAGAGCGCTGTATAGAAGAGCTAGATATTATTAGTCCTGAAACAGGACACCACGCTATGAACAGAACTGCCATCCATAGTACATTACAAGGGTCATTACCTGAGACACTGTTCCAAAGGCATTTTTTGCTGTTCTTGTGATAGCCCGGAAGCTTTGTTGCTTCTCTTTTGCTTCCAGACTTTCCCAAGTTGGATTCTCACTGAGGTTCATCTCTACTTGCTTTAAGGGCATTCGCTTTCTCAGAGACATGCGGAGGGTATTGAGAGCGCTTGAAGAAGGCTTCTTTCTAAATTTGTCAGGCACTGGGCTCTCATTTTCAAAGTCAGCCAGTAGCTGGTGGCTCCTCCAGCCAATTGTAGCCCCGACACTTTGTAACACTGATGCCATCACTCTTCGCTTCTTGGTTCAAAGGGGATCAGACAAAGCTGTTAAAAATAATGCACCAAATGAGAACACAGCCCCAACACAAATCAGTCCAGATGATAAAGGCTAAACATATTGCACAGCACATTCAACAGGTTGTTTGAAAGGACTCATCCTCATTTCCCAAATCCCCTTCAAAACATGAGACCAGCAACAAGTACCAGGCTGAGCAGGTTTGATTGGTTTAACAGGAAACGCTGTCCATTTCTGTAACTACCCATGTTTTTTGAGGGAAAAAAAGACAAAGATGTAACAGAAACTTTTCCCCAGGTGTTCTGGACAAGACTGCAATTGGAGGAGGAAACTGGTTAAAGCTCTGAGAGCCAACAGAAGTGAATCATTACTAGTCAAACAGTACTTTGGGCGTCTATTTCTGTTCAGTGAAGATTCCAGTCTTTTACACCACTCTGGTTTTACATTTCTCCCCACAGGCCCATTATCTCTCTACTTCCCATTGCCAGCTCCTCACATCAGCCCCGGTGAATCTAAGACCGAAGTTTACTATACAAGATTAAATATATGAATACCCTGTAATGGCAAGAGTTTGTTATGTGTCATATTGAGATTATGTCCTAAATTTGGAACTTGGTTAATTAGATCACTCCCTTTTGAGGTACCAGCTGAAGTCACAACTGCAGTAGTGTGCACACACAATGGATAGGGAATGGTATTACCAGCAAAAGAGATCTGCTACATGTTATAGTTAACAATGCATTCCTGATTTCTATACAGTAGCTTGTTCAAAATTATTTGGGAAATAATCTTTTAAATTACTTTCACTCTTGCTAATAAGCAAGCCACCCAGGGTGAATTAATGAACTGTGTCAATTCATAAGCACTGTTTAGAAAAGCCAGGCGATTGCATCCAAATGTGAGCCAAGATAAAACTGAACTAGCTTTCTCAACACCTCACTGCATATTAATAAAGGCACTGTAGTGTGTATGCATAATGATGTCTTAATACAGGAGTTCTCCAGTTTTTAAAACCGTGCTGCACATCTTAGTAAAGAGTGTCTTGTAGATACCTTTCCACCCATACACAACTTCCTGGACCCTCTCCCCTCCCCTCCAGCTAACATGCCCTCATCAACCGCAGCACTTGGTTACGTGAAACAGGAATAGTAGAAAAGCATTTAATATATTTTTAGATTCTTTAAATGCAGTTTTGCACACGGGAATGACAATGTACTAGCACCATGTGATCAATCAGCTCTCCAGAAACCTGTTTGATAACCCGTGCCTTGCTTAGAGACCTCACTTCAGCAAGCCATTAAATCTTTGCTGAGAAGTGGTGATAGACCAATTTATTGTGTGCATTCACACAGTGGAGCACAGCGCGAAGATGAGCGAAGTGCAGATCAAAGGGCCTCTCCTGTTATATTCTGATTCTCAAGAGTCATTGTCCCAACGGGTATTGCATGTTATGTTCTTTGCATAGAGCTGGAGAGTACGGCAAGTTCAGTTATAACCTGCTAATAATAAAGTGTGTTCAGCTTCTAAAATGTGCAGTTTCTGGGTGTTAAAGACAATAACAGACAGTTTCAAGTCACTTGATAAAATTTAAAATCGATTTTCCCTAACAGTAGCTTTATACACCTCTGTTAAGTTCCTAACCTACTCTCTTCCAGGATTCACATTTCTGTACCCAGTGCTGTCTAAATACAGCTATGGCCCTCTGTATCAAGCCTTCTGTTATAGTTCACTGAGTGTCTTGCAACAAACACCAGAAGCGTAGTGAACATAAATTAGTGCATATGCCCATCTCTGACATCTTTTTACTGGGATTCTCCTATCCTGTACGGTCCTGACTAGAGGAGAATTCCTTCCCAGCCCCACATCTGGAGATTGGTTAGATCCTGAGCATGTAAGCAAGAACCAGACAGCCAAGCACCTGAGAGAGAGAGAGAGAGAGAGAGAGAGAGAGAGAGAATGCTCCGTGGCACCTCAGAGCCTTGTCCAGTGTCCTATCTCCAAGGCTTCAGAGGAAGGAAATCAAAACCCACTATGTGGGGGGTGCGCAGGGTGGAGAAAGAGAGAATCCCATCCTGACTCCTGCAGGTGGCTGGCTGAAACCCTGGTCCCAGAAACCCATCCTCAAGGAACTCCATGACTAACCTCTCTCCAGTCCAATTCACCTTTCACCAAAAGCTTATAGCTTTATCCCCTTTAGCCAGTTCCTGATCCATCTTACAATTTTTATACTGATCCCCAATAGCAACTACCATAATTTAACTAATTATTTCTCATGTGGCACTGTGTCAAATGCGTTACTGAACTCCAAGTGTATTAAATCTACTGCACTTTCCTTATCTTAAAAAAAAAATCTGCTATTTTCTCAAAGGAGGAAATCAGGTTAGTCTGGCACGATCCACCTCTAGTTAACCCACGTTACATTACACTATTTACAGCAGAGCCTCAGAATTACAAACACCAGAGTTACAAACTGACAGGCCAACCATTCACCTCACTTGGAGTTGGAAGTTTGCAATCAGGCAGCAGCAGAGACAAAAAAACAAAACCAAAACAAAACAGCAGGAAATACTGTATTAAACTACTAAAAAAAATTAAGGGAAAGTTTAAAAAGATTTGACAAGGTAAGAAAACTGTTTCTGTGCTGGTTTCTTTTAAATTAAGATGGTTAAAAGCAGCATTTTTCTTTTGCACAGTAAAGTATCAAAACTGTATTAAGTCAATGTTCAGTTGTAAACTTTTGAAAGAACTATAATGTTTTGTTCAGAGTTAAACATTTCAGAGTTATGAACAACCTCCATTCCTGAGGAGTTTTTAACTTTGATGTTCGACAGGACCTCCATAAACTCCTTCAAAATTTGTTCTAGACCAGTGGTTCTCCGACTTTTGTACTGGTGACCCCTTTCACATAGCAAGCCTGAGTGCGACCCTCCCCCAATAAATATATAAAAAGGTGTTTTAAACACCACTATAAATGCTGGAGGCAAAACAGGATTTGGGGTGGAGGCTGATAGCTTGCGACTCCCCCATGTAATAACCTTGCAACCCCTTCAGGTGTCCCAACCTCCAGTTTGAGAACCCCCATTTTAGACCGTTTGTGTGCGCGCCAGTGCGCGCGCGCGCACACACACACACACACACACACACACACACACACACAAAAAGCTTGCAATAGAAGACCAAAAGCAGACAGGGCAAGGAATTTGTAATGAACTGAGATTACACCACCAATTCCTAGCTTTTACATAGCACTTTGATATCTACAGATAAAAGGTAGATCTGTATCAGCATTCCACATTTGACAGATGGGAAACTGAGGCACAGAGGGGACCATCACCCACAGTCATCCAGAGGCAGGAACAGACCCCAGCTTAGGTGCTAGAACTACAGGTGCTGCCGCACCCCCTGGTTTGAAGGGTTTACAGTTTGGGTCACTGGGTCTCAGCACCCCCCACTACACACGTTGTTCTGGAACCGAGCGCTCCCGAGCCCCAGGCCAGTCTGCCCACTGGCAGAGTCACTGTTTACCTGGTAGCAGGGCCGATGGCGCTGGGGCAGGACGGGGGGAGCCAGGGATGGGGATGCTGACAAAGGCAGGGGCAGCAAACAGCTCCCCAGCAAAACCGCAGCAGCCAGGGCACAATGCAGAGGACCGTGCCTCCCACCTCGCCCTCGGCGTGAAGCGCTGCAGCTGACGGCCACGGGCGAGGCGCCTGCTGCTTCCCAGCCCAGCCCGGGCTTTGTTCCTGGAGGGCCCCGGGCTTGCAACACTGTAGCGGCTTCAGCTTCCCCCCCCCCCGCCGCCGCGGCTCGCCGGAGCCCCCCCAAGGCTGCCTCCCCCCCGGCACCAGACTCACCGCTCCCAGCCCGGCCCCGCTTGCACCAGCTCCCGCCGCTTTATCTGCAATCGCCTTCGGGTTTGAATTGCGCGCTGTTTCCTTCCTCCCCTAGGATTGGCTCGCTCCTGCCTTTGCTGCTCTCCCGTGCAATGGGGGGACACACACACCCCCTGAAGAGGCGGGAGAACATATAATCCAGGCGATAGGCTGCAGCTGGGCGAGCTTGCGGGGGGCGGTGTCTGGGATGCGGACGTGCAGCCTTGGCCCTGTAGCCGTAGCTTACCCACCCCCCTGCCTGGAACCAGTCGGGGTGGGTTCACATTTGCAAGCCGTGCAGTTTGAATTGCCCCAGGGGAACAGAACAAGGTGGGGCTGTTTTGTGCCATGGTCATGGCCATGTCTTGGAAACCTCCCTACTCACTGTCTAATACAGTGGTTCTCAAACTTTTGTGCGGGTGACCTCTTTCACACAACAAGCCTCTGTGTGTGACCCCCCCTTATAAATTAAAGAAAAAGTTATAATATATTTAACACCATTATAAATGCTGGAGGCAAAGTGGGGTTTGGGGTGGCAGCTGACAGCTCAGGACCCCCCATGTAATAACCTTCTGAGGGGTCCCAACCTCCAGTTTGAGAACCACTGGAAGGGCCAAGTCTTGCAAGTAAAAAGAGACAGGAAAACGTGTGTGAGAGAGAGAAAGAAAAGAAAGAAAGAAAGAAACCCCCTCAGGTTTCCTATCCAGGCTGTTGGTATGGCTCCCTCACACTGGATCTTTGTAAGAGGCCCCTTGGGAGATTGTATACTATGGCAGGGTGGCATATTGCCTGCTTGCATCTGATCCAGCTGAGTGGGGAATGGTATCTGTGCTTTTCAAATAGCACTAGCTACTATTGATCCCATGTGCACCAGCTCTTGTCCAGCTCTGTAGCTCAGAACACTGGTTAACAGATGGATTCCCCCATTGTACCTACACAAGTTCCCATAATCTGCAGGGTCTAGTTATGAATAATTAAAGACAACCATGCACTGTTACAGTCTGCCTTCTGCACCTCACCTATTCAGAGCAGAACCAGAACACTTACATTTTCTATACATCTGTCCCTAGGCCTCAGACTAGCAGTTGGGCAGTGGTGGGGAAATAGATATACTTTGAATACAAGCTGGCATAAATACTCAGGTCCTAAATGCAGGGTTCATGAAATCTCCCCCCCCCACACCTTATAAAGAAGGGGGATTATTAACACCAGTGTCCTACCCAAACTCCAGTTTAGCTTGTTATACAGTGCTTCATACCTGAACTCCCACTGCTCTTTCAATTAGGGAAGATGTTCTTTTCTTACCCGTAAAATGGAGCCAACCCACAGAATCGATATAAAACAAAAAGAAACTGTATCTTACCAGGATAGACTTTTCTCTAGAAGACCAGGCGTAGCATTAACCAGTTTTCACAGAGCAGCTAAGTCCTTACTCAAGCTACAAACACTGCAACACTCATGACTAGACTACTAGGGAAAAAGAGAGTTTCCTTCATAGCTTGCACAAGACCTCCTAATTAGTCCACCAGCTCTCCTCTCATTAGCCACCCTTCTACACCTGCAGAAGACTTGAAAAGTGAATTAACTCTTTGCCTGCTGGCTCCTCCACACACTGTCATATATTTTGTGCAGCATTGCCATGCTCTGTTAAATAATTGCTCTGTTTCACCCCAAAGGAAGCTATGTTTTAGGGATTGATGATGCAATCACCGTTTGCAGCTTGCAAAGCACACTGGTATCCATCAGGCTGAAAGGTATTTGTATAATGTATAAGACCACAGTCATCTTCATCTGCCCCTTCCCCAAACCTCCTCTATGCAGAGATTTGTCATGTTGCAGACAAGAGTTGCATCTGACCTGTGCCTGAGATAGGAGAGGGAGGTGGGTTGGCATTTACCTGCATTCTGGGCTGTTAGAGATGGAGCAAGGCAGGGGGATGGGATGGGAGCAACAGTTACAGAAGTCACAGGAGAGCAGTGAGCCACAAACAACAATTGCAGTGACTTATTAGTTGCAGATGTGTGAGGATGCTGTAGCTTTTTAGCAATCTAAAACCACAGATGTGGTTTGGTGATTCACAGTGACCTGACCCAGCGGTAGGTTTATGCACACTTTGAATAATAAAGTAACCACAACTTAACCACAAGCAGCACCTCTGGGCTAACTCAAGTACACACAAGCTGGGACCTGAGGGAGTTAGGCACATAGACCCCACTTCAATTCAGGGGGGGTTGGGTGCCTAACTACCTTAGGTTGCCCTTTGAAAACCCCAGCCACAGTTGTTATTGCTAACACCCTGGGCCAAATCCTGTATATCTTCCTCAGAGAGCACTCCCTTTGGTTTCATAAGAGCTCTGAGTAAGACCAGCTGGATTTGATGTTCAAAATGAGTTTTAATCCATGTGTCTATTTAACATTATAATGAACAGAAGGGGGAAAACATCTCATTTTAACATCATCTTCCACTACTGGTAAGGCTTTGAATCAAAATCATATACAGTACAGTATGTGGTGTATATCTGGGCTTAATGCACAGAAAACACAGGTGCAGAGAATCAGTCTGTTTATGCAGCTCCAGAGGAAAATAATTCAAGTACTCACTGTTAAGCCATTTCCCCACAAGACTTTTTTTGAACTTTATCCTCCTTTTGAAAAATGAAGGTGGATTATGGTGTGAAGCTGATTATTAATTCCCCCCCCCACACACACACACACTGTGAACTCCATTTTGCATTGCTTTTCTCTTCACTAAACTCAATGCTGACATCTAGTGATGCTATATAACACAACAACACCATAACACAAGAATCTATAGCTTAAGGAGTGAGTGCAATGGGTTTTGAACCACAGAAGTCAGAGGTGGAAAAGCCCTGTCTCCGTGCCCATGCAGGGATTGGGCTGCACAGAAATTTTCTAGTGTTTTATGTGCTCTGATTTTAAAAGTCTGAAGTGACAGAGCTTCATCCACTTCCGGTCAGGAGACTATCCAATAGCCCAATACATCTCTATCAAGAAAGCTGCACAAATGTTTCCTTTAATATCATCCCGATTCCCATCACTCCCTGCAAAACCCCCAAATGCACTATTTCAAACTCCTCTCTGTCCTTTTGTGTGCATTAGCTTCAGATTTCTATAAAATCATTTCCCCCCTTTTCTCTACAGGAAAGAGAAGGGAACTGGATCTGCCTTGCTTCAATCAACTTTTGAGTGCTACATCTCTCTATCTACAGTATCTTTGAGATAACAGATGTACATTCAAGTATCCCTATCTGAAGGCAGAATTTGGTCCTTTATCTGACTGCCCTCTATGCAAGTGATCATTTTGAGTGTAAGAAGGACAGCTATTAAAAACCAAAAACAATGGGTTCAGACTACAATCAGATCTCCCCACGCTAACGGGTGTTCTCCTCTCATCTGACCTGGGGTTTTGGCTCAGTTCTATTGATATTAAAAACAAAATGTCAACCTGCATTTCAAAGCCTGTTTGTGAAATGAAAGCCTCAAGTTTCAAGCCTTTATGGTTACAGATAAAAGTCTTCAAAATGTAGGGTGGAGAGCTGAGAATGGCTCCCATTCATGTAATTTTGTTAACTGTGAAATCTGATTGTGACAATAAAATGCAAGAAAGAGAGCTGGTCATAGTAGGAAGATCTGCACAACCTGCTTGAGTAGCAGCATCTTATTTTGATATTACAAGTGTATGGGGCTTGGTTTTTAGGTAGAGTCTGGGGAAATAATCATTCCCCCCGTTGCTGTCCTGGAAGCATGTCAGTGATCTTAGCTAATCACGTTTTAAGACTTGTAGGTTGGGAGGCTGCTTTGGGTAGAAGCACATTTATTCTCCAGATCGGTTTCTCTACAAACTTACTAACAAAGCACAAGCTTCTCCATAGAACTTGGCCTTGGGTGGAGGGAAGTTAGATCCTGGTCTATTAAAGTTCTGATGAAAGCAAGGCCTTATCTCATCACCAGTGGCACCAGCCTGTATTGCATGCACGTCGTCATGACCCCCTGCTGCACATTCACCCAGCTGCTGTTTTGGGGTCCCACCACACTAGGGTTGCCCTGGAGTCTCCAGGAATTAAAGATTAATCTTTAATGAAAGATAATGTGATGAAATCTCCAGAAATTCATCCAAAAAAAATATTTGGCAACCCTACACCACAATAGACCTTTGTGCTCATCAGCTTCCCTTGCTCTGGGTAGCACCGTCTTTTTCTTTGGCCTCTCTGGCACATTTCTTGGGCACATATTCCATCACAGAAGGGAACTCAGAGTGCAGTTGCCAGAGGCCCCCAGGACCAAAGCTGATCCCTTCCCCGCAAAGACACATCAGTTGCATGAGCACATCCTTTCCCAGAGCTCCAGCCTTGTGAGCAGTCTGGGTTAGAGTTTACTTCTTCAGGGATAATAAACAGGCTTTGTAAAAGTTTGTAACACAGTTATTCCACAAGAAATATACAGACTTAGACAAAACAATAAAGACCTATGCTCCCTCCCTTCCTGCCTCAGTTTCCTCACCAATCTTGATTTGGCCAGAGTCCTCTGTGACCTCCAAGTACCCCCCGTCCTTCAGAAGGCTTCTCCCCTGATTCACAGGATATTTCTCCCCCTCTCTCCTGCAGCCAGTGTCCTTCTTATTCAGATGGCCCCTCAGTAAAAGAAGGATCCTTCTATTACAAAAACATGCTCCTCTCTTTTCCCAAGTCTCCTTGAGTCCCTCTCAGTTTTTAATTGACCAATCTATTCATAAACAAACATGCTGATACCGCTCTCCGGTCTCCTTAGCACAACAAGGCAGAACACAGAAAGATACAGTTTAAGACATAAGAATACAGACTGCTCATAAAATCCATCTGGAGTAAGTTGTACAAGAATACATTTTCCCCTCCCCTTTGCTTTCGCAGCGTGTAAGACTGCTCAGCTGGCTGCACTGCTCCTGTCTGCAATGAAGTCAAGTCAGTGCCCATGACATCACAAAGACTACCTCTTGCTCCCTGGCAATGGCTGAGCTCCCTAGGGTGGGAGAACAGGCAAGGTGATCATTGAACGCTGCAGGGAGTAAGGCTGTTGGGGTTTGAATGCCTCCTAAGCAGAACGGGTAACTAACTTCTTCTTGCATTCCAAGCATTTCTTGTCTCTTATTTTCACCACTCTTCATCAGATCTCCTGACTCCTAGAGCTAATCCCAGAGCTAGACCAGTTTCAAAAATGTTTTGAAAATCTTCCGCAGGTTTTTAAAGGGCCAGCTGAAACAGGCTGTGATGTTAACCCAGAAAAGCTAAGATCAGCAGATGTAGATAGTCCATTTAGATAGTGCTGTTAATCTTTTCAGTGTAAAGGAAGCAACTCTTTGTACAGCCCCAAGCACATAGCATGCTTCCAGAAAGAACTGATCCCCCACAAGAGACATCTTCCATTTTATCGGTATTTTCTAGGAGCTTCTAGAGTTTACAGAGACAAAAAATTTAGCAGATTGATACTGATACCTCTCTATCATTTTACCATGTGATGTTTAAGCTTTATGGAGGCCACAGTACTGAAATCGTACCCTTTGCTATTGGTGTGATTGTACTCTTCTCATTGCTTTTCTCTTTTGATTTAGTTTAGATCTCAGGTTAGACCTAAGAGCTCATGTGGTCACCAGCATTTGGATGTAAGGAGGCAAAGGATGGATTGTTGCTTTTGAATATAAAGAGGCAGGAGTTTTGCTATTCACGTAGAAGTGTTTGATCTGTCAAGTAACATTAAACAAACTAGCCACAGCCTTCCTGATCTAGAGACCATCTAAGCTTTGATTTTGCACCCAGCAGGAACTGACTGACTGACTGTCTCCTTGATGGAGAATGACAGCGAACTCCAGCAGAGTTGCTGGGCTTATTTGCCCAATGTCTGCCTGAGCCATGTGTTCTGGTGGCTAGATGACAGGGACAGATCTCAGGCTGCTTTGGTCTGTAAGAGATGGAATCAAGCCATGTACTCAGGCTCTCTCTGGAGAACGAGAACAATCACCTTCAGTGGGCGGCCATCCAGGTCAAACACATCCGAGTTTGAATCTGCTCTGTGGTATGTCAAGAGATTCGGCAAGTACTTGGAACACCTAGAGATCAAGTTTCTGAATCCTTACAATGCTGTCTTGACCCGAAAATTTCAAGTGACTATGAGGGGGCTTCTCTCGCGCTTGGGCAAATGTAACACTCGTCTGGTATCCCTGACTATTCAGCACCTGGAGTTGGACCGATTGGTCTGGAGAAACATAATTAAGAATCAGTTTATCAAGAGCTTAATTATTTTCCTGAAAAGAATGGGCACACATCTTGTTCATCTCAGCTTGAAAGGAGCAAGAGTGACACTGGAAGAAGGCTGTGAGCTTTTGAGCTCTTTGAGCTACTTGAAAAACAAAAGTTTTGCCTCTGAAATCAACATAGAAGACTTCTTCAGCCACCATCTTTCCATCTACAGCAGCCCCTTGTTCCACCAGACTATGTCCACGTTCCGCAACCTGGTCATCCTGACTCTCAATTACAACTGCATCTCGGATGAATTGCTGGACATCCTGTGCGAGAACAACGCCCATTCTCTCTGGACTATAAACATCAAGTGCCACATTCATGACCCTCATGGGCAGGTAGTTTGGGGGATGTCCTGGGCCAACCTAGCCAAGAGAGCACCCAAACTGAAAGTGAACTTCTTCTTTGAAAGAGTCATGAAGCACGACAGTCTAGCCAGAATACTCTTAGCGGAGATCCCACTTAGAAGCATCAGTCTACGGAGCTGCTATTTCAGTGACCCGGATTGGTCGATGAGGCCGACCCTCACCACTCTCTTACCAGCCTACAAGCACAGTCTGCAGGTATGGTGGGAACAGCAATAGTTTATCATTTTGTCACTAATCTAACCATGGCCACATGGGCGTTGTACCAAACTGTCGGTGTAAAAGTGAAACCCTGACCCATGAGGTCATTAGAGCTCCACAAGGTAGTTTTTCCACAAGAAATGTGAGCACCAGCTTCCCAGCCAAAGTCCAGTTTAGCTAATTACATTCTGCCCATCTAAATTCCTCCATCAGCCTCAGCTGGACACATTAACTGTACTGAGCTAGCACCTAGAGATCCCAACTGGGCCCACTGAAATATGTATTTACACACACAAAGAAAAGATTGTCCCAGCCGTGAAAAGATTACTTCCTCTCCATAAGCTGCTGTGCAGCTTAAAAAGTTGCAACTTTGTACCACAGAGGTGGCCGTGGTTTAGTGGAGAGAAGAAGATACAGTGTTTCTTTCAAACAATTCAGATATGAGATTGTAAAGTGCTTTGAAATCTTCCTAGGCATAAGTATATGCATCAGTGTAAGTTATTACTTTATAATCTTGCAGCTTCTATACTAGGTTTTCTATACAAGGTTTATCACGTAAATCAATTTCTAGCAGGGTTTCTCAAACAGGGGTCGCCAGTTGTGTAGGGAAAGCCCCTGGCGGGCCGGGCTGGTGTTTTTACCTGCCCCATCTGTAGGTCTGGCCGATTGTGGCTCCGGGCCAATGGGAGCTGCTGGAAGTGTCGCGGGAGCCGCGATCGGCCAGACCTGTGGACGGGGCAGGTAAACACACGGCCTGGCCTGCCAGGGGCTTTCCCTACACAAGCAGTGACCCCTGTTTGAGAAACCCTGATTTATAGGAAGAAAAAAAATGCTGTCTAGTATGTCCCTTGACAGACATTCTTTGTGGCTAACTATTGAAAATGGTCATTTGCATCAGTGAGTAGTGATTGCTGTTAACTTTCTCTGCTGCATCAAGCACGGTTACATCACAATGTTCCTTTCATTTACATTCAGCCCTTTGAATTATAATTATCCCCCCCCCCACACACAAATGTTTTGGGGATCAAAAAAAACTCTCCAGAATTGATTTCTGGAAATCCATATAAGAACCTCTCATAACACATTACAGGGACTCTGAGCATTATTTAATGCATTTTCCATCACTATTGGAAGGTCTTTTTGGAAGGGGCTATCTGTATACAGTGACTAACACAACAGGGCTCAATTCTGATTGGGGCCTTTGGGTGCTATTATGCTAGAATTATAAGTTACATAAGCTCTAAGTTACAAAAAATGACCTGCCTGTAAGTCAACCTTATCAGCAGCGCAAGGAAAGACTTGCTGATTGACTCCCAGGGCAATTGCAATAGCAGAACGCCTGGGTCATCGATCTAGATATTCACTATTTGTCTTTTCTAGAAATTAACGCTCGAATTCAACAACAGCCATGAATCACTGGATGAGGAGCTGCTGCAGCTTGTGTTATCATGCAAGCGGCTGTTCTTCCTAAAAATCTGGGCCTTCCTCCGTGTTGCATTTGTGGAGAGGCTGTTACAAAATCAAGCAGAAGGGAAATGCACTTTGAGGACCATGAAGGTAAAATCCTGTGTTTCAAAAGTTGCATTCCATCCAAAGAACCGCAAGTAGAAGCACAGATTTATGAACAGGGTAATGCAGCCCCTTCCTTTGAATGTTGGTTTAAGGTTACTGTTAACACACAGGAGGAAAGGATTGCGAGGAAGTGCAAGAACCATACATGTACTGTATTTCCAAATTCCACTTGAGAGGAGACCATTCAGGCATGGATCTCCCTAGGCCTGACCAGGTCCATGAAACGTATTCCAAAATAATACAGCTCTGTTTCACAATAGCTGGGGAGCACCATGCAAAGCATAGTCCTGCTACAAACTACAGCCAAGGGAAACAATGTTTGCACTGGTCTAAATGAGCCATGCTACCCGAGAGCCAGCAGGGTCCAAGGACGAGCAGAGCTGGCTTGTGCCTCTATAGATCCCCCAAGATCTGTGCAGGTCCCAGGAATCTATGGCTGCTGGAGAAGCCCTCTTTAGCCCACTGAGTCTTTCCTTCCCCAGTATCTCCTTCCATTGAAATGGCCCAAGGAGGGGTTGGTGAGAGTCTTAGTTTTCACTCAGCATTTCATGAGGCACAACTTTCACTGGCAGGCCTGAGAGTCTTGCCCAAGCAAAAACTGAGCAAGGGTTTCAGGATTTGACCCAGTCATGACCTGTCTTATTAGATATTACGCTTATCTAGAAACCTCAATAGTCACGTTGGCTTTGGAGCTTAATTTTGGCCAGTGAATACGCTTCTTACAGATATGATTTTGCTTCATCCGCACAGGTGAGGATTTACACAAATCGGTATGAAACCATTGAAGAAGATAGAATCTTGCGAGATATTTTCAGGAGATATCGAGACCTGATTGACTCAGAGCTTAATTATTTCGTCATCGCCTACCCGATGATGTGAGAGGCATGTAATCTGTGAGGTGAAAAAAATGAAAAAAAAAATCAGTCACATCTAGAAATGCCTGAATTCATCCTTTGGAGGAAGTCTATAGGGGAGCTGAATGTCATTAGCAGTGTTCCTGAAAGGGAAAGTCAACTAAAACTGAAACGGGGGCAGTGTGGCCCAGCAGATAGGAAACTGGAGTGAGATTCAGGTGACCTGGTCTTAGGGTCTAATTCCTGGGCAAGGCACCACCACTTTCTGTGCCTCTGTGTCCTCTCCCACCCATTGTCTTGTTTATTTAGAATGTAAACTATTGGGGGCAGGAGTTGTGTGTTTGAGCCTGGCACAATGGGGCCCTGATCTCAGGCAGAGCCTCAGGGCACTACGGTAATAATCATTAGGTCACCAAGTGTCATCACTGGAGCTTCTGTGGCGAGCAGAGGCTTAAAAACACACCACACAGTATTACAATCACCGAATTGGAAGTGCTCTAGAGAAGAAGCTGAGATTTTTTGGGATCTGACCATTGTCAAGGCAAACAGGCTGGCCATAGTTGTTGTAGAAAAGACAACAAACAAGTTGATGCTAATTGATATTGCCAGACCAGCAGATAGAAACACAAACAAGAAAGAGGGAAAGAAAACAGTGAAGTAGGAAGAACTCTGCCACAAAGTGGAATGTTTCTGGAAAGCTAGAACAAAGATGATCCCAGTGATGACAGGAGTACCTGGAGTGATTCCCAACAGAGAATTCCGGGGGCCTAGGGTCTTCGGCAGCAGGGGGCCCCCGCTTCGGCAGTAATTCGGGGGCGGGGGGGTCCTTCTGTTCCGGGACCCGCCCCTGAAGTGCCCTCGCCACCAAATTGCCACCGAAGGGGGACACGCCGCCGAAGTGCAGCCGGGTCTTCAGTGGTAATTCGGTGGTGGGGGGCCCCCCGCCGTGGGTCTTCAGGGCACTTTCGCAGCAGGTCCCAGAACAGAAAGGCCCCCCCGCCGCCGAATTACAGCCGAAGACCTGGCTGCACTTTGGCGGCGAGTCCTGCTTCGGCAGTAATTCGCCGTCAGGGTGTCTTTCTGCTTGGAACAGAAGAAGCTCCAGGGGCCCGGGCCCCGCCATAGTTTTCCGGTTCTCCCGGAGTGAGTTAAGGGCCGCAGTCCAGGGGCCCCGAAAAACTCTCGCAGGGGCCCCTGTGGGGCCTGGGGAAAATTGCCCCTCTTGCCCCCCCCCCCCCGCCAGCCCTGATTCCCAAGGATATGAAAGAGCCGCTCAAGAAGGAATTAGGAATTCAAGACATTGTGGTCAGTCACCTCCAGACAGGGCCACCCAGAGGATTCAGGGGGCCTGGGGCAAAGCAATTTCAGAGGTCCCTTCCATAAGAAAAAGTTGCAATACTATATTCTCATGGGGGCCCCTGCAGGGTCCAGGGAAAATCACCCCACTTCCCCTCCCCCTAGGCAGCCCTGCCTCCAGAAGACAGCACTCTTAGACACCGTGAGAATGTTAAGGAAAGTTAAAGCAGAACAAGTGCATTTGAGCACCTAAAATGCAGGAATGCCATGGAGGGTTTAACAAAACTCCTGACTACCCAACCTACAGAGTCAGTTTGTGGTCAGGCCTTATTGGTAACTCCTGGGGAAATTTTAGACAGTAGCCTTTCCTCCTTTTTATGTTTAAAGATCCTGCATGTTTTGAAAGCTTTTTGTTCACAAACACAAAACAAACACCAAAATAACCTTCCCCAGAATGTAATAGTGAGGAATAATGATAATACAGAAGGGAGGAATTTTAGAGCCATGGGTGATTTTAAAATCCTGTGGCTTGCACCTGGCCCTGTGTGTCTCATCTTTGCTATTTTGTTTGGTCTCTGCATTTAGGCCCCACCTCAATAGCCCTGAAGGAGGCAGAGAATGTTATTCTGCCAGGACCAGCAGTTATCTTAATGTTTGGCTGAAGCGTGGTCTCTAGCCAGTTCTCAAGTGCCACATGTCCACTTCACAAAGGTCACAGCCACGGCTGGCTCTGACTGGCACCACTGCTGTCTGTCTGTAAGGACAGAAACTAAGGATCAAATGCACCCTGTGATTAAACTATTTCACCTCTGAAGCTGGTGGCTCTCTCCAGGTCACTACTAAGTCCTGCTGAACCAGTGATGGGAAGCTTTCCCTGCCTCTACTCCTGTCAAATTTGTTTAACAGATAAACAGAAGACTTCAGACTCCACGATGGTCAAAGCAACATTGTTCACAATCACTGCGTCCTACCCAAAGATGTACAAAAAAACTCAGAGGGAAGTCTGGTTGAAGTGTTGAGATAAATGCATAAAGAGCCAGCCTATGTATCCCAGAGAACACCCAGTAAACTAGCAAGGGGAAACTAAACCTAGTTTAAAAGTTTATTTAGTATTTGTGTAATAATCCACATCTTGGAGACCCAATTATGGACCAGACCCCATTGTGGTAGGCGCGGTAGGACCCAGACAGTTAAATGGTGTTTTTCTTACACTTAGATTGTTAATACTGCAACTTCCCATCTCTCATTCAATAGATTTGTTCCCTTTGGGCATAATCATTCTTAGTACAGCTCCAGTACAGGAGAGGAGCTCTCCCCTCACTGGGATACAGTAGATCTATAATTTCTTTTTGCTGAAGAGTGATTAACAGCTCAGCTGGTGAGCAGACATCTTGACCAGATATTTAATATTTCTATTCTTTCACTGGTCATTTTGATTTCTAGTGGTTACGGCATTCCTTAGGCTGCAGATTTGGTCCTACCAGTCTTCATATGAATTGAATTCACTGTACAGTATAATCACTGGGCTCAATGGCTCCTTATGAATAAATCTGGTTTGAAATACTGTAGTGCGAAGTAAAAAAGAAAGAGGCTGTGTTAAAGGGAGTTGCAAAACGCTGTTCGAAAAGTGGACTTAATATTGAGCTCAAGAACACATTAGTTCTCACTAAAACTGGGTGGATGGTGGTGGTGGGGTGTAATACCCTGATTTCCCCAATGGATGACCTTCATTACCAAATGTACAAGTGACCAATTGTATAGTAGTTTCTGTACTAGCCTATATAAATTTGCCACAGTGAAAAATAGTGAAGTAGATGGCATTAGATAACAGAAGAGTTTAGCCTTCTGGAATTAAAAAAAAAGAAAAAAAAGTCCTGTCTTTATTGTTAAATGGAAAGCTTACAAACAGACCTGTAACAGACATTGTTGAGGCCTTTAAGTCAGTTTTAATTAATACACTCTAGGCCCATTTCTGCTCTGAGGCATATCTGTGAAAATCTGTAGCTGCCTGGTTAATTTCAGTGAAGTTAGTTCAGTTTTGCATAAGTGTATGTCAGCGCACAATCTGGCCCTGCAAGTCACATGCTCTCTCCGAGATCAGGACAGAGAATCAGTTTGTTTATCCTACTGCAGAGGGAAAAAAAATATAGATTCAAAAGGTTCAATCTTGTGGCTAGAATAAATAGTTCTCCCCTAAAATAACTATTTTAACCTTATTCTGCTTTGGAGATATCAGCCTGACAAAGGCAGGTTTCTTCCGCTGAGTTAAATTTGGCAGGGTTTATTTCAAGACATTTATGTTTGCAGTGTTGTAGCCATGTTGGCTCCAGGATATTAGAAAGAAGGTGAGTGAGGCACTGTCTCTTATGGGACCAACTTCTGTTGGTGGAAGAGACCAGAGACAAGCTTGTCTCTTTCACTAGTAGGAATTGGTCCCCTACAAGTATGTTCCCTCAAACCCACCTTGTCTCTTCAGTACATTTGTCTGGTGCAGCTGTCATGTGGCTTTTGGTGGCATTGCAATGCCTCATTGAGAGGAATCTGGGTTAACTAGGTACCTAGAATATATGAACGAAGTTATCAGAGAGATGGAGAAGAACTGTTACATCTTCCAGTCTTTCTCCCTCTTAGTACAGGGCTAGGTCCTACAGAACCTTTTCTTGTGTTGTTTCCAGACAGTATGGCTATGGTGACCAGATGTCCCTATTTTATAGAGACAGTCCCAATATTTGGGACCATTATCCCCCACCCTCATCCCAATTTTTCACCCTAAGTACGGCAGTCTTGCTGTCTGGCCACCCTAAGTACAGCAGTCATACACTATATATACACTAGAGTATTTATAGGATAACTTCTTGCTCTCAAGCTTTTACCATCAAAGCAAATAAGCTAGGACAACACTCATATAGACCAAATCACTAACAAAATGCTAAAATACTGAAGTAGGCACAGCTAGAACAGCCCTAACTGTGACAGGTTGCAATGGGCCAGATTTCGCTGCTTTCTCTGTGCAGACTGAGCCAACTGCAGTGAGAGTGCCGCAAACTGAAACCAGGGTGACTTGTGAGTCCTCCTCCTGGGGAAGAGAGGCTACAAGGGACAGACAGCCTGGAAAACTGGGGCTTAAGGGGTGCTTCCATACCCTCCACCTGCTTCCACTCAAAGTTTTGGCCAGCTCTACCCCATAACTTGAGAGAGCCTTGCACAGCTGATATTTGAGTATACCCACCTAATTATGGGTGTAGTTAGCCCCAGAAGCATTTAATGACCCATCTTCCCAGCCGCAGCACCGATGTTCCAAGAAAGGAATAAAAGGTAGAACAAAAAAAACCCCTTCCTGCTAAAATTTTTTTATTTGGTCAGCTCCCTCAAGAATGCTTGACATCGCCCACACACAGTCAGTCCCTGCCCTCCGAGAGCTCATCAGAACTATTCCAGTAGCCATCAGACATTTGCTAAATAATCTTCTTTTCTGTGTTTCTCTTGGTTGCCACAAACATTATTAAAGCAGAAGTATCTTGTTCATTCAAGTGAAGAGGCACAAATGACTGATGCACAAGCACTTTAGTTCCACTTAGCTCAGGCATCCCCCCCTCCTTCCCATACTGCAGCTATATTCAGGGCACAATGAGGCTGTATTCACAACAGCGCAAGGGAAGTTTGACAGCAGCAGGCATGTCTGTGTTAATGGTGCAGTGATTCAGTATCTGCAGCTAATGGCATTTACTTACTTGTTCAGACAATGGTAACTGTTTACTAGATTAACCTTGGTAATTACATTCTGAACCAAAGTGGTCTTTGAATGCACCTGCTCATGGCAAAGATTGCATGTGACTGTAATGTCACTGTGCATCTTTTACGTGGAAGCAGGCAAGCATGTAATAAACTTCCACCAAATTCTGCTATACCAGATTAAACCAATGGCCCATTCTCAGCCAGTATCCTGCCTTGGTAATGCCAGTTGCTTCAGCTAAGACCCATCTTCCTAACGCTAAACAATACTGGGGATTGGGGGAAAAAAACTGAGAATTTTCTGATTGCATTTTCGAGAACAATTTTGACTAGCTCTAAGTCTGATCTGAAAACTGTAACCTTTTTTGCTAGAATCTTCCAAACAATGTTCCATTTTCCATCAGAATTTAATGAAAAAGTATTCTTTGCTTGACACGTTCTACCTTATAAATTCAGTCTGAGGTAATGTCATGTTCTGTCACACAAAAAGCCCCCAACAACCCAGGAAAATAATTATATAAATCAAAGGACAGAATTAAATATTATTTTGTTAATCTATGCAGAGCACCAAAACTAGAGCATAGTGTCAGTGTATACTTGATTCTGATTATTCTGGAAGACAGCAACTTGGAATAATGCAGAATGAGTGAGAAAACCGTTAAAGCGACCAGCGAGATTTGGATGAATTTACACATAACAAAAATGATTCCGCTTAACAAAATGTAGCAGTTGTTAGCACTACAGCCATAAATCTAATACATGGGGCCCAATTCTACGTGGAACTTCCCTTGTGAGGAAAGGACAATCTTTTAAGAACTCCAGCATTCACTTGCTTTTAACATTTTCTAAATATATCCTTTCAGCTGAAATTTTAAATGCTTGGTCTCAGCCAAATACTGGTTTTGTCTCTGCACATGCAAGTTTGGGCATAATCCATGGCACCATTTTCTAGTTATATGAGCAGGGGAATAAAGCTACAAATGTCTTCAAATGAAAAAAAGCATGTTCAGCTTTTCTTGTACTCAAACAGTTCATGTATACAAACTTCCTGCTTAGCCTATGGCTAGTCCACAAGGAGGAACACTAGGGTTATTATAGGGTCCATAGGTAATTTTGAAAAAAAAAAAGTGCTTTCAGGTTTTGTTGAAAGTTACATGCACATTAATACAACCAAATTACTGTAGAAGCATGAAGCATACTGCACTATCAGCCTCAGTCCTACACCTCTATGGACTTCCATGCAGAAACACAAACATACCTATATAAAGACCACCCTTACATTTACCTCACAGCTCTACATATTTTTCATCTTGCTCATCTGATCTGGATCCTTCAAAAAATCTCTGATATTTAAAAACCTAAGAATCTTCTTTATTATTGACATATAATTTTTGCCTCATAATTTGACCAAGATCAGAGCCACATACAGTTCTCCTCCTCCAGTGGTAGAATCTACCAGCTGCCTCTATCTTTCACCATGAAATTTACTTAACATCTTTCCTGAGAAAATGGAAAATGCTTTGCTGTCTCTTTACATCATACATTAAGAACACCCCGAGCAAGTGTCAGTGTTGCTAACTGCAGAAACTTCTAAGCAGATCCAAAACTGTTCATTGCCACAGGCATCACAATGACTAAGGTACTGTTGAAAGGTGAGCAATCCCTGCTTTTATTCATTAAAGTTTGTACATGGCAATGGAGGCAGAGGGTTTCAAATCCCAGGTCACATCCCTGTATTTTAGTGCAAGGAAAGGCAAGAAAATATATACATCCAATGTTTATAATTTTGAAGGGGTCAATGTGTGATTTTGAAGTTGATGAAAAGTCTCTTCCAGGCAAAGGGTGCGAAACAGGCTAACAGCTATCAGTTCAACCATCGCACTGTGTCACCATAAAGGCTATCAACTAATATCATGGCATTTCTGCACCAGAAAGTTCAGTTTTCAAACTAGCCCTGCTGTAAATATAGTCAAGAATGTGTCTGAAAACTGGTTAAAGAGCCTCATCCCTGGGCCACTGTTCACAAAACTGGTAACATCTCTCAACCTTTTAACAGCAGTATGTGAAAACACAGACTCTGTAAAATAGATGGTGGACCACCGAAATCCCTGCCCTCAACTGCCACTGGAAACATCCCCATTCTCCATCATTGGGAAGTCTTCTCAGAGCCACAGGTGGTGGGCATAAAAGCCCCATTGCACTATTGGTGATAATGGTGGAGAGGGAGGCATGAGGAAACTGCTAGCTATGCTTACACCACCCTGGGATTTCCTGTGGATAGCGGGATAGGCCTGATCAGGACCTGTTGGTTTTACAGATGAACATGCATTAGCCAACTGGTAGGGGGGAACAAATGGGTATAAATAATGGATACCCACATTGGAAAAGTGTTCTGAGATCTAGTGGTTAAAGAAAGCAATATGAAATGTATTTAATACCTTTTGAAAAGCCTAGCATGACTATATTTACAAGTTCTGTAGGAACTGATGATTATCTTTCAGCTCAATTCCTGTTGTTATTTTGATGCAAAATTATTGGTGATTTTAACTGATAATTTTTGAACAGATATTCCTGGATGATAAGAACTGGTTCCATTGGCAAGCATACAAATTAGAACACAGAAATTTCTATGGCAATAATACTAGGCAATTTTGCTCAGATTTGCCAGATTTTAATTGTTTCATGACTCATTTGCAACCAGAAATCATTAATTTTTGTTAAAAAAAAAGCCTTCAATAAATAATCTTTTATCAATCACTTTTCCTCATGGAAATAAGACAATCGCTGGAGAAATTAGGCTGTCTGTTGCTGGCAATTGTCAAATGTTATTATGGTACATGATCTGCTGACATGACTCCATTAAAGAAAAAAGTCTTATATAAAGGAAGCCGTAGGTATATTGAAAGGCAGCATGTTTTAGTGGTTATAGCATTGGGAGTCAGGACATCTCAGTTCTCTTTCTGGCTTTGATATTAATTTACTGTGTGACCTTGGCGAGTCATTTCACCTGGTTTTGCTTCCAACTTTTTTTTTCTCTTGATTATTTCGATAAGATTGTTGGGATGGGGCTCTCTTACTACATGTTTGCACAATGTCTAGCATAATAGGCTACTTATAATACAAATAAATAAGACTCTCAAAAGGTGTGTCTGTCGCCTTTGGTTTCAATGAACTATGGTCTGTCAGATCTGTGTTTCTACTTGATATTCCATCATTTAACAGAAGTCAGGGTTGTGTCAGATGTTATGTACTCTATCAAGCACTTCTTTCTGAAATCCAAATCAACATGTTTAGAAGAAAAACAAATATTGTATTTTCCACTAGAGTGGTGGCTTCTGATATATTTCTCCTTTAATGGAGAGATCAACTTGCGGTCTACGATGACCAAGGAAAGGTGTCTCTAGAGAAGCCTGAGATAAAGATGAAATGATTTCTTAAAAACAACAAAAACTTGTTCCTAGGATTACACTTATTTATTAAGTCTTGGAAGAAAAGCTCCTAGTAACAGTAACAAGAATTCTGAAATTTTTTTATCTGGGGAAAAAGGGGAAAGCAAGGTACAAAAAGTATTTTCTGCTGTAGCAGAGAAATAATGTCCCCTAACATAACAATTGCATTATATAATTAAAAATACAGTATACACCAAAAGAAAGGAAAACATTAGAGTTCTTATAGGGTAGCATAAGAAATAATTCAATAATTGGTATTTAAAGTACAGATTGTTAGTGTTTATGAGCCTTTGCAGGCAAATAATCGGGAGCAAAAAGTTGGCGTTGTGGTTAAGGCACAGTGCTAGGGCTCAGGAGTTCTGGATTCACTTCCTGACACTGCCAGACACCTGGCGTGACCTTGGACAAGTTACTTAATCTGTGCGTCTGTTTATTTTGTACAGTGCTGTTACTGTACACAGCACTGAACAACTAATAAAACTAATAAAACACTTCCCTGCCACGCAGAGCCAGGCAAGGAGCCTGACAACCCCGTTTCAATGCCAATTGGACTTTTAATGGCCTGGTCAGCGCAGTGTAGCCACTCTTTGTCGGTAGGAGAGAAACGCCCCATAACAAGGGACTTTTCATCAGTAAAACTTGTGTCAGTCAGAACAACAAAAGTGTAGTGTAGATATAGCCTAAGAGGATAGCAGAATATTAAGGTTGGCGGACAGGTTCCCCTCCTTCCTTCTCTTGAGAGTTGCAACCTATATTGCAGAGAAGTTTTCTGATCAGAAATCCACATTGGCATGAGTGAGAAATATCTTTTAGTCACTAGATGGAGCTAAGAACCAATAAAATCACCACAACTCTGCCTGAAAAGTTAATGATTGGCTTAGATTCACCTGAGAAGGAAAAGCCAGGAGATTTCAAAAATGATGAAATTAAGTTATCACTTGTCCTGCTTTGTAATAGGTGCTTATATTACTAGGTTATTGTCCCAGTCTTAAAAACGGGACTGGTGGTAATTTCTTAAAGTGGAAAAATCACTGCTTAACTAAAATGAATAGAAAGGACAAAAGGATAGAACTGAGTCTCACAGATCTACAGAGCAGATATAGAATCTGACATTCTATCGTCCCTGCAGTTCCATGCTGGAATTCTAGAATCAACCTAAGGCTTTCGGATATACCTTAATTCTTCAGTTCAATCTAGAGGCAGTACGTTATTTCATTAACCCCTGACAAATCTTGTTGGCTCCATTAACATTTTTTTTAAAATTAGAAACAGTCTTTTTTATGTAAATAGCATAAGCCTTAACACAGAGAGGTGAAATACCAGAATGCTGCACATATGAATTTGTCCAGCTTTATGCGCGCTGTGTCTTATAGGTCTCCCATGCTACAAAGAATGCGGTATGTCACCATCTTAAGTTTGTCTCAAGGTTCATCTTTTTTGAAGACAGATGATCTGTGCTTAGAATGAATTACGAAGCCAGGCACATGTCTGCTACTGCCTACTGTTCCATTCAGGCACAGACAGTCCTGGAGAAAGCAGCGTTATCAAATGTGGGAGGAATTAAGATGAGATGGGTTGGGGAGAGCAGTTGGACGACCCAGTTTTATAAGTGGATCGAAAGTAAGTTCTGCTTCAGGATGGTTCTGCTGTTGCACCCAAAAGATCACAACTTTCATCTTCGTAGTTTAACTACCAGTCCCTTGATGTGGAAATTATAAAAAACAAAGAGTAAAATTCACTCCAGTGTAGAGAGGCAGTACAAGACCTATGTACCATTGAGGCATGTTAAAGAATGAAGTAAGAAACACACATTCTTTACACAAATGTGCCCAGTTACAATATAATGTGATATGTTCAACCTTATTATTAATGGTCAGCAGTTTGGCATTTTAGGGGTTTTAGAGGATGCCTCTTTTAAAGTCACATTGAAATGAAACTTGGCATAAGGATGAGCCCAGCTGCAAATCTGATGGATTCTAAAAATAGTGTAAGTGGATTAAGAGGGATTTTGTGTGAGTGTATTTATGTTTCAGATTATATGAACATGTGATTATTCCCAGACACCCTACCATGGTTGGATCCATGGGCCTGAAGGCACCGGAAACCTGATCCTATGTCAATTAAAATGTCTCCTATAATGCACAATTCCCCCCCATCACACACACAAAGAAGAACTTAACTGACCACCTTGTAAACAAAATGGATTCCGAATGAACTGTATAAAAAAAGAAAGAAACTAAAGGATAAAGAGAAGTTTCATGGTTATCAATATACACAGCTGATGGTTACTGATCATTTTAGAGACATTTCCTCAATTCAAGAAGGCATTTTTACCCACAGTTCCCTTCAGAAGTCAGTTTGGTCCATGGACCTATCGTTGATTTGGTCTAGTTCTGTGGAGTAACTCCAGAATTTCTTGAATGTTAAGAGTGTGCACTATGAGCTGTCAAGAATAATGTTGTTCCCTTCAAGACAGCAGAACATGTTAAAAACGCTACCAGTATTTACACTTGCTAAATGGCACGATGTAAGTGTATGCTTTTGAAACTTTGCTGACGCATTCCACTACAGACATAATAAAAGCTGCTCAATGAAGGTCCCTGACAAGGCTGTGGTAGGTGAGCAGATTAATAAATATGCTAGTCACTGATGCCAGCCGCTCAGTTAAAAAAAAATTCAATAACACTTTCCTTGGCTTTGTGAAAAGGTGACATTTCATTTCCGCACCATGAAGTGCAGTGACGACCAAATGGTGATTGATGAGAGCAAAAGGCTTGGCAGGCCCATGGAGATGTTTATTGGAAACATGTTTGAACTGGAAGTCTGGGAAATTGTGCTTGGATCCATGAGAATAAGACAGGAGAGCTGGAGTTCTGGTGTGAGATCATCCTAAGTGCTGGAGTTACTGATCTTTGCTCTCCCTATAGCCTTTTCCATTTGAGGATCTCAGAGCACTTTACAAATATTAAGTCTCACTGCAGCCCTGAGAGATTGATACCCTGGCCCACATCCTGCAAAAAGAACTGAGCAGGTGGGTTGCTGAACCCAGATGGAGCCCCACTGACTTCAGTAGCAAACAGATACACTCACATGCAACAAGTTGAAGGATCAGGGCTTGACCTACCCGTGGGTTGAAAATCATGCTTGTGCTGTATCTACAGCAATCTCAGGGGAAGCTTCCATGGCAATGATTGTTACTGGTATTCCAGCAGCACCCACAATATGCTTGGTGCTGTTCAGGCACATGGGATGACAACTATCCCTGCCCTCAAGAGGAAATCAGTGAATGCATCTGATCAATAAGAGTTCAGTAGACAGCAAGGCATTCATTTCCCCTTTATATAAGCCACAATGCTTTTTTAAAACCATAGAATGCTGGTCTTTCATGAGTAGCTTTTCGGTTCATTTAAGTGATATAATACAAGAGTTTTGAGTTGAGATATAATAAAAAACAAAAAACAATCTTCAATGTCTGCACAGTGAATGCATGGGTTGGTTTTTCCCCATAATACACAAGTGGGAACTGTGCATGACAACTATTTTACACCTGAGAGCTATTAATCTCAATCCTCTTTTGTGTTCACTCATTCTGAGGTTCAAGGTTAAGCAGTCTTAACTGAAAGACATTGCCTAGAGGTAAGGAGGACATAGATAAGAGGTGACTTATTAAGTATAAATGAAGGATACAAAACTGTGTCTGGTGTGAGGTTTGTATTGAATACTTTAGGTTCCTTTGGTGTCCTTCTCACCAGGAAAGGATCATGCAAATTGCATTGTCCAGTATATTACCTACTGTTTAATTGGCAAAAGGACTTGTATTATCCTTTTAACACAGTGTTAACTTTTCCATTTTGTTTTAGCCTTATACAATTAGGCACTCAACTGAGGAATTAGTTGAAATCTTAGGATCCTAGTGTACGGCTGCTGTGTACCTCACATAAAACTTAAGGGATGTAGGTTTTGTCAGCTTTCAACATTTATTAGTAATATTAATTTATTTGCCGTAGTGCCCATTACAGGCTAGTATTTTCCCAACACTTGAGAAGAAGTTCCTGCTCAGAGGGGCTCACAATCTAAACACAGAGGTCAGGAGAAAGGGAACAACTTAGAAACAATTTATATACAAACCAATGCGATTCTCTATAGGCAGCAAGGTAGAAATAGGTTGTTATGGGGGCTGCACAGAGAATCTGATCATTTACATGGCACTGGAACATAGAATCAGGTCAGAGCGAAGGACCGCATGTTACTGAAGAGTATATACAGAGTATATTTATTTTTTTACCTTCTTAACTAAACATACGTGAGATATTTATTTGATTAGACCTCTGAGAATATACTACAGCTGTGGGTGGAATTCTGAAGTAGTGCTGTAGAACATACTGTGCAGAAAAAGTGTCTTTTCTGGAATAAACTATCTACAATCAGGCATGATGCTCAGGTAGGAAAGGCTCGAATGGTTACAACACTCCTGATGAGCTCAGCTTTAATGTCGGTTTTTGAAAGAGAGAGATGCAATTCTATTTAAGGCAATGAAACAGCTGACCAGGTAATGTGGTTCATGCTGTTACACATAGCTTCAATACAATTCGTCTTAAATCAATGTAATGTTAATAATCTGATTTCATGCCTCCATGAAGAGGTCACACATTGGAAGAATTACAGAAAAGGTGCTAAGTTCTTAGAGCACTGTGTTGCTGGAGTTAGTCAACCCGAACAGTCCATTTCAACATAGAAAGCGTACCTAGGAAAATGAAAACAGCCTTTTGCATTCTGTGACAAAAATGAGAAACTATATTACTATACAATTAACAATAAACTAGGCAAAGCACATCAGTGGTTTCACATCACCATACCTCCATGTCCTCCTGGACTAACCAATACTAGCAATTCAATTCAATGCCCGAGCATTTATGGGAGGTGAATTATAAACTCACACACATGGGTTTGTGGACTGGATATGCTTATCCAGTCCTCTTTCCTGAGCTTCCTTTTTGGTAATCCAATGAGGACACCTAAACACAACCCTGTGATTAGCATGACCAATCAATCAGCTAACCAAAACCAACTTGAATGTAGACTTGCAGCAAGCTATTTGTGATCAGTCCAGAGTGTGTAAATATATTTGCAAGGGAAAAGAAGGCATATACATTGGAGGAATTTGGAATGTTCTCTGTGATATTCCAGAATCAGGGAAAGAGTTTCTTGTAGCCTCTCTGCTGAGCATTGAGATGGTTAAAAATGGCACCCACTCAACATGCAAGGAGCGTTTTAAACCAGCTTACTGGGTTTTCCATCATGTGTCCCTCTAGGCCAGCAGCTAAAGTCAGCATTCATACCACCACATGATGACCAGTCACACACAGCAAATGCCACTATTTGGGTAAATGGCACAAACTAAACCCTAAGTGATGCTAAGGGTGCTTGGGGAAGAGGCAGGGGACAGCTAACCTGCAATAGATGCTTAATATGCGATAGATGACCTTAAATGCTGCTGCAGGGTATTTTTTTAGCAGCATCGTTCAGAAAGTCCTTTAGAAGTGTAGGACTCTCCCAGCTGGTTGCTAAGCAAGATGCCAAAGAGGAGGAGCTGCATTTGAAGGATTTTCATTTTGTAATGCCTTAAAAGGAACTTAAAGAAAAATCTTTGTGGAGCAGCATCTATCCCTATAGAATAGCTTTGAGTGACAACTGTGTGAAAAGGGGGCCAATATATTACAAGCTACTCAACAGGATTGTGAAGTTTTACAAACTTAAAAGAGCAATCCTTGTATTCCTTCTCCCCCCTTTTTTGGATTTCTAGATATTTTACTATAGGATCTGTGCAAATTCTGCACCATATTCCTTTGACAGTGGACATATCCCCATCCCTACCCTTTGTTTGTATCTTTAGACTGTAAGCCCTTCAGGGCCAGTATTGTCTCTTACCCATGTTTGTACAGAGCCCAGTTCAACAGAACCCCCAATCTGGACACTATCATTATATACACATGTACTACTTCTACCAATACTAGGATTGGTTAAACAAGCAAAGAGGTTTTTGATGCCAGTAGCAACTGGCGATTAAAACACCTCCTCTATTTTGTATAATGCTAGTCAAGTCTTTATCATCAGCTCATCCATATGGGAGGTGAGTCTATGAGCAGAGGTTCAGTTTCCTTCAAGCTGAAATGAGGCCTGTGACTATATGGGATCACCAGCTGACAGTAACTGGGTGGATTAGCCATTAGTGGATTCTCCCCCTCTTATTATTATTTAACCTCAGTGACAAATTTGTGTTCTTTGCAAGAGCCCAAGTTGAACAGACTCGGTGTAGGAAACCCTCATGGGAGTTACTGGGGGTGAGGTGGGGGGAAGGCTGGAATTTTCCCTTCCTTAACTTCAGTCCAGGGTACCAAACAGCTGCTTCTGCAGCACTCCCTATATGTGGGCTTGGTCAGCAGCCATATGGTTCACTGATGCATTAGTCATGCCCTGATCCCTCCTAAGAACTGCCAGAGGGTGTTACCATAGACTAGTGTTCCAAGCACACGGGTCTGGATTCTCATAGCATGGCCAGGCTACGACAGCTCCTTTGCATTTCAGGCCTTGTACACACGTGGGAGGGGCAAGCCAGCTTGCCTTTGTGATAATGTGTTTGGAAGTAATAACTTGGACAAAACAGAAGTGACAAATCTTTCCTAAGTCTGGCTGTCCCAAACACATCCCAAAGTTTCAATGGCAGATGACAATTTTCATACCAAAACCATTACACACCTTGCTGCTACAGGGACGTACTGCCAGTATTTTCACAAAGGGATCCCATAAAAATGTTTCTCCCAAGCTGGTAGCTCCCATGTAGCAAAACTATGTGCCCTGTTTACCTATTTAATAAAACTAGGCCACATAACTATGGAAGGAAAGATAGTCACTTGGAAAATAAGCTTATATGTATCCCATTTCATTAGAAATGTTTATTTCTTGTTCCTGGCAAGCATCTTAAATATATTGCTAGTATGGCACAGTCCTTCAACTTGTGCAATAGAGGAATACTTCCTTGGGAAAATTCCTTGCTAGTTAGTGTAATTTATTCCATTAAATAGGCAATTTGCTCTAAAAAAAAAAAAGTTTAAGAGCCTCAAGGGTGAGTCATTTCTGGCAGGTAAAGAGGCTGAACTCCCTCAGATCGAGGGAAATCATCTCAATCTTTCCTCCGGTCTGGTAGCAGAATTTCAGCACAGAGCTCCTAGCACATCATTGTGCTGCTATCAGCAAGTTCATTCACTGTCTTTTATGCCCCCCTTTGCAGAGAAGTACTCAGGGATCAGTCATCAGGTTACAATGTGCTACTTTTGTTTATTCTATTATAATATAACTCCTCCCCTGCACGATCAGTTCCAAGGCATGAGACTTTTCACTGCCTCTAGCAATGTTTAAATGCCATTTGATATTTTGTTGAACCCTTGTGGGGAGGAAAGGTGTGTGATATCAAGTGTACAAAATGGTGTGTGGATTATTAAATTCCTGTTCATGGAAATTCTTCCCCTTCCTACATGTCATGCCATTGAACCAGAAGACTGGGTTTATTTTTGCTTTTGCAGTTATGGGACACATGTATTATCCCATTCTGCTCCCAGTGGGAACTTTGTCATTAACTCCAATTGATCATCCCCTGAAGTGATGAAATTCCCCTCCCCGCCAGATAGATGCTGGAACTAGGGGTGCTGTGGCACCCCCCTGCTTTGAAGTGGTTTCCATCATATACAGGATTTACAGTTCGGTTCAATGACTCTCAGCACCCTCCCACTATACGAATTGTGACAGCACCCCTGCCTCACCATGGTCCACACCTGATTTTACCGCACAATTCTGCAGCTGGTGAATGATGAAATAAATAGCTTCTGCTAGCTACAGCCTCTGGTTTAATGTCTCAGCAGCTTGTAATTTTTTTCCACCATGACATGCCATTGGACTTAATTGAATTGATGCAAATTGCAAAAATCAAAATTTACTGCTGTTTTTATATTCTCATTTCCACACAAACCTCATGCATAACCCTATCTCCTCACCAGTGGGCTTGTTCTCCAGCAGAGGAATTCTAGAATTACACTCACAGTTGAAGGTGACTGAACAATAGATTCAGGTAATTACAACTCATCTACTCCTGTCTGTAGCTTCAAAAATCACTGAAAAAGCTGTACCTCTGACTAAACTTCACAGCTAACCCACACATTAATAAGATTTAGCCAGGATAGCTTGCAATAATAACAGGCTCTACAATGGAGGACAATGAAACATTCTGGGATTTCAGCTCACGGGGACTCCACTTTTCTGGGATATTTTAAACCCCACCAGCTTTAACCCACTCTCCTCCAATTACACTAAAACATTTCTCTTTCTTCTCTTAGAAAATGTGTTCATTCAGCACTCGCACCTAAATGTCAAAGAATGCTTTACCGCAGCTTCTCCATTTTTATAGTCCCATTTGCTCTGCAAAATAAGGCAACGGGTCTCAGCTAAGCACAGACACAGCTGGAGCTCTCTACAGCAAGAGCAAACACCCATGAAGACATTTACTGTTTTAACCCCATCTCTTCCAGACACGCTGTAGAGTTGACATTGTCCACTGCCTTTTCCCCAAATGTCTGCGACATGTTTATTGAACAAAATCTTGACATTGTAAATTTCTCTTATGTACTATAAAGGCTTACGTTTATTTTTATGTCATGTCTTTCAAGCCTTTACCTCTGCAGTCCACAGTTCATCATTTCACAGTACTGGAGTCTTTGGTTGCCTTCATAATCAAATAGGTTGAGATTTTCAAAGCACGCCAGGGCATGGAGACATATACCATCTATGGATGTTTCTCAGTTCCCCACACTGCTATGAAGATCTCACCCACAGAGCGGATCAGATATATATTACACTTCAAAGCAATATTATTTGGGTTATTTTTTTTTTTAGGGATGATACAGTTGTGATATTAAAAATGGGTAGAAGTTATAATGTGAAAAGAGCTCAGAAATTGAGAGAGGTAATTATTTAAGGCCAAGGTTAAAGGCATCTCAGATTTCAGGGAGAGGAAGAGTTAACTATAGAGAGTCTCTTGTCTTAAATGAAATTTCTCCTATTTAGAGGAAAACTGTCCAGGTTGGCAAATTTGACCTATTTTCCCCCCATTGTATCTATAATATCCATGATCTTGTGTTAAAGAACATTATTAAGGTTGCAAAATCAAGCACTCAGAAGTTAGGAAAAGCCAGAATTAAGGTTGCCCATCACCATGCAACCTTAATTCAGTCCTCTTTTCTGTAAGCATTATTCTACTGTTTCTAATTACATGATCACATCTTGTTTCTCCTCCCTCCCCCCCCCGGCCTCTGCCTCATTCAGTGCACAGAATAGATGGTGCTCCCTTAACGACAAGTGTATCCTCAGTGCTGAACAGCACTAGAGGGGGAGGAGATACTTTGCCAGTGGGTTTCCCAGACATTTGCTGAAAGCGGAGGAATGGTGAGACTTGGATAATCTTGGTTTCCATTCCAGGCTCTGGAGGGGAGAGTGGTCTAGGGGCAGAGACTCATCTGCCCATTTTCTCCAGTCGTGACCCTTCCCCTGTAAGCTGTCCCGCTCTTCCGATGTCTTCCCACTCATCCAACCAATCCCACTCTCCATTCCTCAGGCTTCTCATCTCGGTCTCCATCTCATTGCCCAGTCAGTCCTGGTCTCCCCTCCACAGTCCTCTTGCCCCAGCTCCTAGTCCCCAGTCTCCTTGCTCAGCCATTTCCAGTTCTCCTCCTGTCTCCTTGTACAACTCTCTCTTCACCCGCACTAGCTTCCTGTCACCCTCTACCTATAGATCTCATCTTCACTGGCTCCCAATCCCAGACTCCTTGTCCATTCCCAGTGTGCTCCCTTCCCCTGGATCCTTTTACAGTTTCTTCACCCAGCACTTTCAAGGTCTCTGCATCACAGCTCCCTGGTCTCAGTTCTGGTGCCTGGATGCAGAACTCGGACAGCCAGGAACTGCAATTGCAGAAAAAGTCCTCCGAGGTCCTCTTCAGCCCCATTTGAACGGTGATTTTTCAAAGGCTTAACATTTGACTGAATTTGGGCATATTTTCACAGTGATGGAAAAAGGCACATCCCTGAGACAAAAAGCCACCTCCTGCAAAATTTTATATCCCTGCATCTCTGTGCTTTGGCACTAGAACTTCTCAAAGAAAAGGTCACCAGAATTTAACATGGTCTAAACAGTGTATTTTTCCCTAGCCTCCAGCTTGGAAATGGCTGAACCTTTCTGACTGTTTTTTTTGTGGGGGGTGGGAGGGAACACCACAAAAAACCCGCACCTGAGCCAGAGACCTAGCATGGAAAATTTCTGCAAACTTTAAGCATTTGGGCTAAGTTATAAACAGCTGAAAACAACATCTTAAATGGCCAACCTTAACAAAAGGTGGTGCTACCAGCCCCACCTACAATATTCTTACATACACACAATACGTAATTAAAAAAAAAACCCAAAGGAAAAAATTAAAGCCCCAACATACAATGGTAGAGTATTAAAGAGAATGTTGCATCCTTTAACACTGAACAAAGAACCATACTAGAATAAGGCAAACAGTGTTGTTTCACAGCCACTCTTTCTCTGTCTCTTTCTGCTTGACTGCAATACTTCTGCTTTGATTCACCTCACCCAGTCTTACATCTTGCCTTGCTTCCTTGTTTAGATTAAAGAAACAGCAGATATCTCATCTTCACAAATCGCCAAGCATGGGTACTTGAGGAAAAAGCTTTACTTCTAAAAGGCTGACAGTGCTGTTTATAGCTGGGCTGTCTATAGCTCTGGTATTAGTTCTGCGGGGCTAGACAGCAAATGTGGGATCTTTTGGTTGGAGAATTCTCTTAGGATCCGTACTGCTCTCTCCTCCACCCATTCCTCTGTGGAGGTAGAGCCTGCAAACAACATGCTTGAAGTCATCTCATACCCCCAAAAGATTAAAATTCAGAACCAAACTGTGGCCTCGTCAGTGACCCTTTCTCCCAGATTGCCAACATGAGAAAATGATGCCTGTAAACTTTCCTATGACTAGTAATTTGAGTCTAGTTAGTAGCTGAGTTTCTGGGAATTTACATAAATGGCTATCAGTAGGTACATGGGTGCCGTTAAAAAGTTTATTCTGGCTCTAAAGACATTCCAGGTTCACATACTTCAAGTGGGGAGTTCTGATATAGCCATAATATCTCTAGAGCTAAAATGAACTCTAAGGCCCACGGTGTAGAAAAACAAAGCACTTAAGAACGTACCTAACTCTAAGCATTGATGTCAATGGGTCTATTCACAGTGTGTAAAGTGAAGATAATATGCATAAGGTGTCAATGCGTTCATGGTATGTTCCCTTCCTTCACACAGGCCTAACACTTTCTCTTTCCCAAAAGACTAACAGATAAGGCTACTGGTTTGAGAAATTCTTTGAGATGAATCTTCCTGCTTGGGCTGTAAAGACTCACATGATTCCACCTTCCCTTTTTATCATTGCAGAGGAAATTATTTTGACCTTTATATATTTTTGTTGCAAATATTACTGGGAAGCAATGTTAAATGTGAGTGGGCAGTGTACATTGGAGGAGGGGGGGGCGATACTATGTGATAAAGGATTACACAGTGCTAGGGAAATGGTTGGATCATTTGCCTGTTCATTTCCAGATTTTCTAGCATCTGGAGTTTCAGAATGTAGGGAAGGATGCTCCAGTGGTTAGGGCATTAGCCTAGGACTTGGGAAACTGGGTTCAAGTCTTCACCCTGTCACAGATGTGTAGTGTGAACCTTGGGCAAGTCACTTAGCCTCTCTAAGCCTCCCCATCTGCAAGTGAGGGTAATAGCACTGCCCTGCCTCACCAAGGTGTTATGAGAACACCTCGATTGTGAGGCGCTCAGATAGAACAGTGATGGGGGGCCACAGAAAGTACCATAGCTAGGCTGCTGAACGTAGTGGTGCTGAATTGAGGTAGAGAAAGTGTTGTGTTGTTTGTTGGGTGTTAGCTGGACTCGGTTGAAAAACACTTTCAGCCTGGCCACTGAACTGAATGCAGTTAAACCATCTCCATCCACCTCCCCCATCCCCAAAAATGGATTTCAGGAGCATCATTATTCCTTCTTAATTTTAAAAAAGAAAATGCACTGACAGCTGTTGATGCCTAAAGCAGCAATATTGTCAGCTGTTATTCTACCAGAGACAAATATACAAGACGTTGCACAGAGGACCTAATTATTTTTATACACACACACAGCGCGCGTGTGCACGAGAGAGCACAATCAGGCCCATTTCAAAAATCAAAACAGAAGTCATCTGACGCTGCTCCCACTTTTTGCTTTGCTTTAGTTAAAGAGATGAGGCACACTCCATACTGCTGGTAACTCCACATGCCTTTTGCTCTATTCTGTTGAAAGTAATGGTGTAGAACTTCTCGAACCATTACTGTTAGCTGATCTACAAATCATTAGTTTCTCGCAAGCATTCCACCCAAGTCCGATTCTCAATGTAGCTGCTAAGCGCTGCCATATGCTTCTTTTATTTAAAAGAGAAACAAGAAAATGTAGGTGCCATTCATTTTGATCACCATTAAACCCTCAGATAAAAAGTCTCTTGGCCCTTGTCAGTCTGTCACGTTTCTCTTGGTTTACCACGGTTATATGAGTGATGGCTTACATATGAAACCTCAATTATATTTAAAGCTTCTGGAATTTGTCCGCACCTTTTCTTTCCAAAGAGCAATTACATTTCTTTTTAAAAAACCTCACAGCTCATTTCTCTAGCATTTAGGTTCGTATCTGATTGCTTCAAAAACCCTGTGTTGCTTTGCAAAGTGGAAAGATCCAGCTGATTGGCACAGGCTCAACTTTGACATGGCTAATATTCGCCCCTACCATAGGGTGGCAGTGTGATCTAGTCAATAGTGCACTGGAGTCGGTTCTTGATTCTGCCAGGTTAGCTTGAGCAAGTCACTTTGCACCTTTATTTCCTCTCTCATTCTTTATCTATCTTGTCTGTTTAGGGCAGGGGTGGCCAACCTGTGGCTCCAGAGCCACATGTGGCTCTTCAGAAGTTAATATGCAGCTCCTTGTATAGGCACTGACTCTGGGGCTGGAGCTACAGGTGCCAACTTTCTAATGTGCTAGGGGGTGCTCACTGCTAGACCTCTGGCTCTGCTACAGGCCTTCCCCCCTTTCCAGCCGCCTCCCCTGAGCCTGCAGTGCCCTCACTCCTAACCCTCACGCCCAGAGCCTCCTGCACGCCATGAAACAGCTGGTCGGGAGGTGTGGGGAGGGAGGGGGTGGCACTGTTCAGCAGGGCTGCCGGTGGGTGGGAGTGGGAGCTGATGGGGGGGCTGCTGAAGTACATTGCCGAAGAGCCACAATAATACATTGGCAAATTCTGGCTCCTTCTCAGGCTGGCCACCTCTGCTTAAGGGTATGACTACACTGAAAAAACAAAAAACCCTGCAGCAGCAACTCTCACACCCTGGATCAACTGAATTGGGCTTGCAGTACATGGCTAAAAATAGCAATGTAGCTGTCCCTGCCCCAGCTGAAGCCCAGCTGGTTCTAAGACTCTTCTGCACTGCCAAGTTTCAGAGTTCAGGCTCCAGCCCAAGTGGGACTGTCTACACTGATATTTTTATCCCCACTGCATGAGCCCAGTAGACCTGGATTCTGAGATTCGCTGCTGTGGATCTTTTTTTCCCCCCAGTGTAGACGTACCCTTAGACTGTAAGCAATTTTGGGAACAGGGACTCTCTCAAGTATTTGTATGTTGCTTAGCACTATGGGATGCCAATCTCACTTATGGCCTCTAGATGCTGTTACAGTGCTGATAAAGATTAACATCATTGATTCGGAGGATCTGTGTGAACAGCAGGGGAGCCTCTACCTTTCACACTAACTCTTAAAGTGAAGATAGATGGCAACTCCTAATTTTTATATAGCAGCTAGAACGGTCTGAAATGCATTCTCCTTGTAGAAATTTTCACATTTTCAATATTTAAAAAAAAAAAAGGATTTTGGCTGAGAATTCTGTTTTTGATCCAAATCTTTCAGTTTTTGGCTGAAATATTTAGCCTAACTCCCCCACCCCCAAATTTCTACAGAAAGCAGATACTTCATGAAAGATTTTTCATCGAAAACCCAAAATTTCCCACTGAAACTCAGTTTCAATGGAAATTTTTCAACTAGTCCTGATAGAGACTCTCTTACTCAATGCTTTACGAACAGTTGGCCATATCCGAGTCTCCATTTTTGACTACGCTGTCTGCTCCAGTAGACCTGTACTCCTGAGAATTCCTTTGGTGAGGGGGGTACTCAGTGCCTGTGTAAGCCCCTAAGCATATATGCCTATCAATCTCCAGTTTAGGAAACATGATAGGTAGAAAAGGTAGGTCTGGTTGAGGAACCACTGTATCTGCCCAATCTTTGGTTGTCCAACTGGCCCTTTAGGAGCTGTTAGAAGTTGGCACAACTTTGAGCAGCCATGAATCTTGGTACTCATCAGCCCCTGAGGTAGACATCCAACAGCATAAAGCAATACTACAAAATAGCATAGTGTGTAGTATTTGAAAATCCAAGATGAAAACATCAAATGTGGATGTTGTCAGGAGCATTAAGGATAGAAAGCCAGATTATTAAACCAACTAAAATGTGTAATTGCACACCCAATTTGTACATATCATCACTTGTGCATGCAGATAATTAGGCTAATTTACATGTGCTATTCCTGATTTGGGCAAGCAATAATTAATGTGCATTTTACATTTGCAGGGATGTTCCTAACTTGTTTAAAAAGTTGGACCATGTTATTTAGGAAGTATGAAGAAACTAAAAGGGGGACGTAAGTACCACAGTTGCCAACTTTCACACAGTAAATGAGCACCCAACCAAAAAATTATTTCTTCAGTCTATAAACAAACGCCAAGCTAGCTGCTCAAACCACTTGCAAAAGCGCCATCTCTGGAATAGTAAAAAGCAGACAACTGCAAGTCAAAAAATCCTAATAACTAAATACCACTGCCATAGCACTCTACCTATGATGAATCAGACTTTTGAATGAAAAGCCTAGCTGTGCTGCTAGGGGATAATGCGAAGGGACTATCAGCAGAGAAGAACTGATATTTTTGCAAAATGCTCTGATCTTTAATCTGCGGAAAAAACAACATTAATATAAAGCTTCACTGTTTTATTGGACTAGAAGCCTTACTTTCAGTCAAGTGTGCTCTAAATGGTTATTTCAAAAGCCATGCAATTTCCTCTGCTTTTTTCATTTGGTTCTTAGAATCCCCCAAGCCTCAATGAGCAGAGTTTTGTCTTTCTTTATAACACTAACTGTAATCAGCTAGGTATTCTATATCTCAGCTTTCTGACATTCTGAGGTAGCGGTGCAGAAACCTCAATTTCAGTGAGTAACCATGATGTCTAGATTAGGGACCAAAGTCGTCTGTTCCTCTTACTTATAGTGAGTGTTTATAGCATCCTTTGTCCAAAAACGGACATCTTTTGGAAAGGGACATTTGAGTAATTGGGCACTGGGCTTGCTTATTTATATTGCTTTACATGCCAAGATGACCAAAGTCTAGTCTAGCCAAAGATTCTCCATCATAGATATTCAGAAATTGGTTACATAAGTGGTTAGCAGAGGGTCAGAGTGGATGAAACAAATGGTCTGAATCACTATATTCTAGTCTCTTTGGAAAACAGACTGGTAGTGCACTAAATCCCATGCACCTTTAGGTGTGTTGACTGAAGTTGAAGTTCACATCACAGAGACTGCACGGTTTTGAAGTCACAATCTAACTAATGGTTAGGTGGAATCCACAGAATGAAAGTTATAGCTATCTCACATGATGAAGGAAACAACGCTTGTTCAAACTGGGTCACTAAGAGGCAGCAACAACTTAATACTGAGAAGCCATCATCTTACTTAAAAGATCTTTCCAAATATTGTTGATGAATTTTGAAAGTGTATGTCCAGAGGACATTTCTTTTTCCCCCCTCCTCTCTCACTATATATATTAAACACAAATCAGACTTATTTAACTGGACTTTTTTCTTGATCATTCATACATAGTGAAAATATATATTAAAGCCCCCACTTCTTATTTATCAAAACCTCCAGGTGTGTATTTCCAGTTTGGAGAGCATAATGAAATGTGGCAAAATAGGATTTTTAACTGAAAAGCCTGCAAATTGTTTATTGCACTACAAAGCTGATATGTGTAAATATACCTCATAACACACAAAAATGAATCCCATACTGAATATTTCATTGCAGAAGCAATAAACTGTACTAAAAAATGGATGCAGGGCAAATATATTATTATTTAAGCATTTACTTTTTTGGCATAAACAAATAGAAAAATATATGGAGGCATGCAAATAAATTTTCCAGGGCATTAAACTAAAATGAATAATATCAAGTTGTTGGCCCTGCATGGATATTTTATGCTTTAATATTGTAGACAATATTAAAACACACATAATATGGGCAACAGAAGTACATGGTAAACAGATTTAATTCTTCAGCAGCCTAAGCTTTCATTTCACTTCCCTAGTGAGAGCATGAACTTTTTATGCATCTAAATAAATCCATGTTGAGATGTCTCTCTCTGTGACCCACCTTCTGCTTTCACGGTTCCTTATGTATTTAATTTTTAAAAGTGTAGTTGGAGCATCCCTATACACTTTTGTTCTTTAAACAGCTTCATAAAGAGAGACAAAGAAACTAGATAAATAGTACAAGGTAGAACGTGGTGTTATATTTGGCACAAAAAAAAACCCCAAAGGAGCTACACTTTTACCCAAGTGGGATTAGTTCCCCAAGGAAGGATTTTGAATGCTTCTCACTGTGGGCTACCTTTAGTACAATCTCGCTAACTGGTGAAACTGATTAGACATGGGAATTCCTGTTCCGTGGGACGTTCTAAAATTTCAACAAAAACAAACTAATTATTCAGAATCAGAATGAAAAAAAATGTTGAAATTCCCCATGGAATGGAAATTCTGAAATTTCATTTAAAAATTGAAAACATTTTGTTTAGATTATTTTAAAACACTTCTGAGGCGTTCTGAGCTGCCCAGAGCTCTTGCAGCCCATCAGATGGGGAGATGGGCTGCTTGGAAAACTTGAGAGCTGGGTTTTCCACGGCATGCAGGCTGCCAAGGAGTGAGAAGCCAGGAAGCCCTGGCTCTGAGACAATCCACCCAGCCTCCCCAGCAGTCTGCCAGCTGGGCTACCAAGCAGCAGGGGGAGCTATGGAGCTGAGAACAATTTTCTAATAGAAAGAAAAATCGAAAATTTCTTCAGCAAAATCATGGGGAAATTTCAGTTTTGTAGAAAGTTAGTTTTCTGTCAGAAAATCATTTCAACAGAAAATTTCTAACCAGCTCTACTAATTGGTACTTTGCCAATATCTATGTCCCACAATTTGCATGCATGTACATACAAACTAACGGTGGTTTTCCCCCATGGTTTGATCTTACAAGGTGCTGAGCAGTTAGACCCTGATTCCAACACAGCACTTAAAGCACAAATTTAATCAGCACAATTAATAGTGCTTTTCATTTCAGTGGGGCTTCTTATTGAGGAAAGGGCAATTCATTGTAAGGGTAGCAAAATCTGGACCAAGATGGAAGATGTAGGTGGAACAGAATGCCATTTGTCCTAGTTCTCTCTCTCTCTCAGGGCTGATCCTCAGCCGGTTTAAATGGTCATAGTTCCGTTAAAGCCAATAGATCTGTGACAATTTACCTAAGCTGAAGATCTACTCCTTTGTCTCTAAGGACTTGATTTTGCCTCCATTATTTACGCTGTGTAGTACCTTACAATGCAAGCAGCACTAATGATTTTACTGAAACAACTCAAGGAATAAGGTAGTACTCCGCATGACTACAGAAAACTGGGTCCTGAACGGAGCTAGGTGAGATGTTTTTTCCAGGAAAAATTTCAAGACTTCCCTCCCCACATCCTTAATTTGGACAAAGTCAAAATTTGGCACATTTTCACAAACTGAAAACCACCAAAAAAAAATGTAGTTCAGGTCAATGAACACATTTTGTTTCCATTTCAACCTTTTTTTTGGTTAACAGTATTATAATTAGCTCAAAATTTCACAACAAACAGTAATTGTTGTGAAAACTGAGGTTTTTTTGTTTCAAAAATATCAAAATGGGATGTTTTGACAACTTAGAAATGTTATTTAAATAAAAATTGCAGGTCAATACATTTGTTGAAACTGACCCTTTGCTGTGGAACGTTTGGGGGTGGATGACTTGGCATTTTTTGATGAAAAATTTCATGTCAGCTTTTGTCCCAAATGATGAGTACAACTAGCTGATAAGTTACAGAAGATAGACTTCCCAAGGTCCCATTTACTTTCTTGCCAATCTATGCAAGCAACTATATCATCAACATTAAGGTTGATATATAGGCCTCTGATGATTACATTTGTTCCTAGAACTATGGGGGCAGATCCTCAGTTCACATAAGTTGTCACTGCTCCATTGACTTTTAGGGAGCTAACACAGATCACATCAGCTCACAGTCTGCCCATGTATCTTAGAAAAAGTTTATTTCCCATATATTTTTAAAGGTTCTCTCACAGCTCTATGTCTTCTCATCTAGGTCGGGTGAAAAGCATATTGCATTCAGGTCAAAGCCTGCTGATAGGCGTAGATGGATGTAAAAGGAAAAGTACATCTTCAAAAGACAGTGAGCTGGATGCTGGCATAAGCCAAGAAGAGTAAAAGGAACTGAGAATCCCTGAGAACAGCATTCAAGAAAAGAATGAAGAGGAAAAATCCAGATACAAACATGGGCTTCATTAATAGATGGCAACAGAAGGTTTAAATGGTTCATGCTTCAAGCATACTTTTAATTTATTCTTAGTAAATGATTTCATGTTAAAATATTTGTGTATAAGAAACTACGGTATTTCTGGTATCTTATTAATCACCAGATGTTTAAATGTGTTAGTAAACAATTTATCGCACTAGAAAGACAGCAATTTGTTCCATAGTCAATGATAGTAGTTTGTTATGTAAATTAACCCAAACCCAAAGAACCTTTAACATTTTATGCTATATCAAGTGTTGTGTTGAAAATAAACTACCCATAAATAATTTATATTACTGTATTCATTCTCAATGCTCAAACTTTTCATGAAATGACAAAAAATAAAATGAGGAATATTTGCTATGGAAACAACCTGAAGATAAATGTTCATATTTGGATGACTGATATTAAACCTGACTATAGTGTAATGAACTGGTTCACGTGCAGCATATGTACCACTGTCCTCTCTTGGATGGAATGAGAACTGCTCAGCTCTATTTCATGGGACCTCTATTGCTAACAGAGATTCTCTTTTAGCTTAAAGTAGCCCATGTCTGTGTGTTTAAAGTACCTGTATATGGAAGTTGAGAGTAGGCCTGGTATGCAGCATAGTCTCAGTTGTAAAGTCCTCGCTGACCATAGCTTTGTTACAATATTAAAAGATATAGGGCCAGACTCTCCACAGCTGTAAAGCAATGTAGCTCTATTAAAGTCAGTTAGGCCAATTTACACCAGCTAAGAATCTGGCCCATACTGTAACACCTGCAGTTCTAACTGAACATATTCATTATAGAGGAGGTCCACAATGAACCAATGTTTCAGTTTTCAAATGGATTTCAATCTATTACTTAAAAATTGTACCTACAGGCTTTTGTGCATAAAATCTGTGAATTGTATTTATGCACATGGATCTGGGTAGTGAGTCCTCTGCCTTCTGTTTTCCATACACAAAACTAGCCTTCATCCACAAAGCTGCACTTTTGTACATGCAAAAAACTGCAGGCATACTTTTAAGGGTTACTTTTGAAATTATTGGCCTCCAATTTCTTCCTTGGCTGGGACCTCTACTTCAGTTGTTCCAAAAATCTTGGTGAGGAACCAAGTTCAATTTCCCAGGACATTTTAGGACATTAATCTTTGCAAACTGATCACCTGCTGCTGATGTGACAGAATTCCTGGAAACACAGTTTTGTGGTAACAAGAGACACACATCCTACTCCCCTTACTCAAATAGATTTCATTGGGACATGCTGCTGCTTCTGGGAGCCACAACACGTGCGGACTGGGGGAAGCCTCTAACCCCGCTCCCCGGATGGCGCTCAAGGGCTGGATTAAAATGTCTGACAGGCTCGATGCAGTCCATGGGCCATAGTTTGCCCACCCCTGGCCTAGTTCATGCGAAAGGCAGCTTCAAAATCTGAGCTTCAGAATGTGTGTGTTCAATGTGAAAATACCAGTGTTGTCAAATGGCATTTGAGGGGTATGAAATCAACTGGAACGAAATGGCAAACACGATTCGGTGTGACATTTCACCAGTTTTGCACACCTCTGCTTCTAGCTCCCTCTCCTCTCTGTAAACCCCCCCCCCCACATTTCCTGTCTTGCTCTTTTAATACATGCTCATTTGGAACTCATGCTCCTGCAAAGCAGAAACTCCAGACATCTCCTACCTCAATGCCAGCTGCAGTGGACTCTGCCAGAACTCTGCTCTGCATGCACAGCAAAGGGGTGGTACTAATTAGTTCAGCATCCCAGATTTAACGTTCATACAGAAAAATCATCCAGGGATCACTGAAATCCTATTTGCTGCTGTACTCAGCTTACTGAAGGGTACACCAAATCATTCAAATGTTATTTAATTCCCATAAATAATTCTGCAGGGAGGACACATTTCTGGCAATGGCCTGGCACTCCTCAGTCTGTCAGGTTTCCTACTTCTCCATTACTCATGCAATAAACTTTTAGTGCAAACATTTCACAGTGGCAACAGAAACATGTCAGTCTAGGAGTTGTTTGGAAAATGACAAGCACCTGTCTACTCCAGAAAGGTCCAGACTGTCTGCAGTTTTTCACTCTAGGCATTCAGATACTTTAAATCCTGGTGGCTTGTCTCTTAACTCGATGTGATGCTCATTGACATAGCACCAAGCATTAAAGTCCCGTTTCAGGAAAACATTTCAGTATGTGCTTAAGTCCATGACTATTCAGGGCAGCATTTAAGCATGTGCTTAAAATTAAGCACATACTTAAGCGCTGTTTTGAGAAAGAATAAGTTCCTGAATCAGGGCCTAACTAAACTAGTTAAAAATTGAACAAGTTTCAGCAGCTCAGTGGTCTAAGATTGTGGCACTTGATTAGAGTAATGTGCTCAATATCTCTCTGTACATGGAAATACATTCACTGACAATGAAAATGTCCTCTCCTTTAAAGGACCAGGAGAGGGCAGCAGAAAACAAGCCTACAATGACTTGGCTTTTTCCTCATTTATGCAGGTTAATCCTCTGTTCACATGTGTTTTATACCAGCAAAGCTTGTGCTGTTTCAAAATGGCACGGAACTGGTGCTATAATGGTTGACACCTGAGGGGCAGAATTTTTTCTAGCATCACTCTTATGTTTTCCTACAGTAGCTCTCGTCCTCGTCCCTCTCCCAGCATAGTCTCCTGGCTGCTCTTTCTGCAGTATGTACCCTGGATCCGCGAGCCCTTCAAGGAAGATATTGTCTTTGTATCCATTTTTGCACCACACCAAGCACAACGGGGCCGTGATGTTCTGTGCATTTGTCACAGAGGTCATGGAAATCACAGATTCCGTGACTTTCCGTGACCACCGTTGCACCAGCCACTGGGGCCACTATCCCCTACCCCCAGCAGTTTGGGTGTGGAAGGGAACAGGGGCACAGGTTATGATGAGACAGGCTCTGGGTGGTGTTTACCTTGGGGAGGCTCCCCAGAAGTGTCGACATCCCCCTCGCTCAGCTCCTAGGCAGAGGCATGGCCAGGCAGCTCTGCACACAGCCTCTGCCTGCAGGCACCAACCCTGCATCTCCTATTGTCTGCAGTTTCTGGCCAATAGGAGCTGCGGAGCCAGCACTCAGGGAGGAGGCAGCGCGCAGAGCTGCATGGCCGCACCTCCGCCTCTGCCTAGGAGCTGAGGGATGTCGCCGCTTCTGGGGAGGTGTGGAGCCAGGTAGGAAGCCTGCTATCCCTGCCAACTCCACGCCCAGCACCTGCAGTGCCCCAAGTCTATCCCCCCACCCCCAAGATTTAGTCAGGGGTATATAGTACAAGTCATGGACAGGTCACGGGTTGTGAATTTTTATTTACTGCCGGTGACCTGTCCATGACTTTTGCTAAAAATACCTGTGACAAAAATGTAGCCTTAATTATCATCAATGATAATTATACTGTACTGAAAACTGTGGTTAAAATGATGAACTCTCACTTTAAATTCTCAGGGGTTTTCCTGGTCCTGTTTGCAGGCTTGAAGGCTCTGTAGGAAAACGTGTAACCTGGGTCTTTCAGCAGTCAGTCTTCAAAGAACCACCCTGCAGGAAGATGGAGGGAGTTGTGCCACTCTGCTTTAGGGAGAAGCCTGCATACTCACACTCAAGTGATTTAGGAACCTAAGTCACACTGACTTTCAATGAGAAGTGCTCACACTGGTTCTTTACATAGGGGTGAATTTCACCCGGTGTTGGTTGCACCTCTGGCAACATTTATGCAACGGTTTAAAATCCTTTCTCCTTACGCACAGAACCGTTTCACCCAACACATTGAGAAGACATAGACTCATAGGTCAGAAGGGACCAATCTGATCATCTAGTCTGACCTCCTGCACAAGGCAGGCCACAGAACCCCACCCATCCAATTTTATAACAACCCCTATCCCAGGACCGAGTTATTGAAATCCTCAAAAATGGTTTGAAGACCTCAAGCTGCAGAGAAACCACCAGCAAGCGACCCGTGCCCCACGCTGCAGGGGAAGGCGAAAAACCTCCAGGGCACCTGCCAATTCGCCCTGGAGGAAAATTCCTTCCCGACCCCAAATATGGTGATCAGCTAAACCCTGAGCATGTGGGCAAGAGTCACCAGCCAGCACCCAAGAAGGAATTCTCTGCAGCAACTCAGTACCCATCCCATCCAACATCTCCCCGCAGACCATTGAGCAGACCTGTCTGGTGGTAATTCAAGATCAATTGCCCAAATTAACGATCCTATCATAACACCCCCTCCATATACTTATCAAGCTTTGTCTTAAAGCCAGGAAAGTCTTTTGCCCCTACTACTTCCCTCGGAAGGCTATTCCAGAACTTCCATATTTGATGCTTCCTTGTTACATCTTACTTACACTCGTTCCCAAACATAGCCTGGAAAGATATATCTCCTGCTAATCCCAGTGGGCCAGAATATGGTACCCTTTCTCACACTGAACAGTAAGTGAAGGCAATAGGATTGCTGGGGGAGTAAGGTACTACTCACCCTGAGTAAGGCCATCGCAAGCTGGCCCAGAATTACTAATCATGGCAAAAAACACACACAAACTGTCTGTGAAGTGAAATATCATGGGGACGAAATGACTTGAAAACTTCAAGTGTTTGCAACCTGTTAAGACAAATTCAGGAGGAAGAACACATTATTTGGCATTCTAAAAATATGCCATTACGAGTGAATAATCAGCCTGAAGTAGTTAGATGAACACACTGAAAGAAGACTGAAAAAAGTTTAAATGACGTAAAAATATTTTTCTGGGGCTGTTCTTTGGTACACTTGATTAACCCACCCTAGACACAATTTTACAACTCACTGCTCCTGCACAATAAGCTAGGTTTCCAATGTTGCGAATTTAGTAAGCGCTAAATTGAAATTAAAAGACAAAAAATCTGTGCAAGTCTTATTGAAAGGGCAACTGCACTACATATTACAGCACTGCTTTTAAAGGGATGCTGTCAAGTCAAAAGTCACATGTACATATACGCAGAAATTCTGTATACACCTTCTGAATGCTAAAGAAATGAACTGTTTATATATGTGTGTATTTATAAATGACTTAGCAAGTAACCAGGCCCCCAGGTGCTGTACAAACACAGAGCAAAAGGATATTCATGCCTGTGCTTACAATCTCAGCATCAGTAACTGAGGGTATTCATGGACTCCCCCAGCTCAGGAGACTTCAGTGATTTCAGTGAAAGTTACTTGTATCCACCAGTGGAAGAGTAGAGCACAAGAAAAATGCAGAGCATGCTTTCCCATGGCCTTAACAGGAGCTGAGGGCACTCACTACCTTCCAGAACTGAGCCCTATATTAGTAAGAAGGGGGGAAAGAGAAAGTCACTGTTAACATTATTTTAAAAGTTTTCTTATTATTTATTCCTTAAACTTAATGACAGGGAATAATGAATGTACATTTTTAATGACTTCCCTCTCCACCGTGGTAAGCAGCTATCCTCAGCGTTAGCCAGCCAGTAAAATGGGACATAGGGTGTTACATATGCAAAGAAACAATACACCTAAAAGCTGTGTGATAGGGGTCTTGGCTCGGGCATACACAACCTATTTTCAAAGCTATGCAAACTGAACAGCTCTAAGACCCAGCATATATTCATTTGGTGAAACCTATTAGATTCAGTACAGAATCTAGCTTCTCAAGTCTGAGGTTTCAAATTATTTATCAGACACATTTTCTTGTTACTTCTGTATGAGACAGGATTAATTTCCCAAATGCCACTGGTTATCACTCTGTGTCACTGAAAGGTAATGTTCCAGCTAGTCAGTTTCTTAGCATTCGAAAGATCTATGCAGAATTTCTGAATCGGAGAAACAATGAATAATTTTTTACATGGTAGGCTTCTTGCAGAAGCTTATAAACCTTCTCTGATTGATCAACCATAGCAAAGTGCAAAGGACTCCCCCAGAGAAATGCTTACACAGTCTGAAAGGCTCAGACAAATAATATTATATACCCTTTATATTACTGTCACCTGTTCTATGGATAGAATGCATTGCCAGTACACGCACACTGTATATGTTAGGCTGTATATGATGATTATTCATTTACATTGCTCAGCATAACCAAGGATTCTCAAAATGAAGTTTTTCTTGTGGTCCATACTCATATAAATACAGGAATGGTTAACACACTATAGGGAAAAATGATGCCCATTATTCTATATTAATATTATTCTTCACATCGCAGTAGTGCTTAAAATCTAATAGGTACTTTCCAATCCGAAAGGAAGACATAGTGCCTGGCCCCAAAAGCATAGAGGATGAAATTTACCTTCGTGGTAATTTAAGGTAAGTCCTCCAAAAAGCCCTACTTTGTGGGCTTAACTGCAACGTTAAGTGTTGCTTAGCCCCAATGCTGGCCGTCTGCACAGGGATGAATTTCACCTATAGTCTAATTCTAATTTTTTATTCCCTACTGCCTGAAAAGCTCCCAAGCTATCATTGTGGTAAATAAAGGAAGAGTCTTACTATGTACCACCTACATAGCAGTTTTGATCCATAGATCACAAAGCTCTGCACAAAGATGGACAAGTATCATTATCCCCACTTTACTGATGACACAGGGAAGTGATTCTTTTACCCAAATTCCATGACAGAACAAAGATTAGAGTATGGGATATGAGATAGTTCACGTGGCCTATAACCTGTTTTGAGGTGTCCAGTGCTTTACATGGGTGATGCAGAGAGAACTCCAGTGATGCTTAGGTGCAAATGCAGAATGAGTCCATAAAGCTGCAGGAAAATTTAATATAATTTTTATTCTGCTACAGAGATTTCCAAGGATAAAAGTACTGATACATTCTCTGTCCAGGGAAAAGACATACTCCTTGGTCAGAACAACTGCTTAGACTCCTAGGTTTTGGAATGAGGTTCCTTGTAGCCCTAAACTTTGTGTTTCCAGTATTTCCTTTCTAAAAATCTAATTTTTATCTATCTAGAAATATAAAATATTTTCAGAGCCCCCCCATCACTTAAAGTATCAGAGTACATCACAGGCTTTAATGCATTTATTTTTACAAAATCTCTGCGAGGTAAGGCGGTGCTATTACCTCCATTTTACAGGTGGCCAACTGAGCCAGAGAGAGACTTAATGACTTGGCCAAGGTTACACAGGAAGTCAGTAGCAAAGTAGGGAACTGAACCCAGATCTCTAGGCTAGTACCCCAACCTCTGGACCACACTTCCCAAAGGGAAGGGGTGGGAGGAGATTCTATTAATTTCTGAGCTGCTACCTGTCCACATAGGCCCAGATTCATAGTTCAGTGAAGTCAGTGGTAATACTCCAATGGACTTTGGATCAGACCCCTAAAGGAGAATTCTACTCAAAGTTGTAAAATCTATCAAAGACGTACACATTGTTGAGAGCACCCATTGATAGTTGTTCTCTACACATGCAGCTAAAAGCGAGATATCCCCTGACACACATTTCTGCTTAATGACAACCACTGCATTTTATTTCCACTTTTCAATACACAGAAAACATAATGCACCATAGAGAGATGCTGCTCTGCACTGAATTCAGCTGGAAGCAATCAGATGATATATTAATTTGTTTAACATTTGGAAGGTGCAGAGGATATTCCTGCAGGCTGGTAAATTAGATACTTCAGTGTATACTAAACCGCTGAAACCTAAACTGTTACTCTCATTGTCTTCCAACACACGCTCATGTTTTCCCTCGGAATATTTTTTAAAAATACATAAGCAAAATCCTAAAACTGATTTTTCTTATTATCATAAAGATAATCACATCCCTGGGGATTACAGACCAAGTCTAGGGTCGTAATTATCGCACGATAAGAACATTCCTCCTTCATGTCTTCTCGCTTGACTAAGCATACTCCAAGCCAGAGATGAATGCCTGCATTGTTTATTTTAGAGTGAATTAACCACAAGGAATAATGCCTCGGACCAAAAGAGGTTAGGAAGAAACAGCTGACATTTTCTGTTTGGACAAGAGAACTTTAAAAATATCCCTGGCTGTGCTGACAGTGTCAGACAGCATAATATTGTGTTTTATCATCAGCAATGACTGGTCCAAAAAGACAAACACTAATGCACTGTTTCTGCCTACCTAAGAACAGGTCAGAACAGGGAAAGGATCAGTACTAGAATTCTAGTTATAGAATTAACTCTGGTTAATTCACTCTAAAATAAACAATGCAGGCATTCATCTAAGGACCTTTGTGATCATCTAATCTGACCCCTGCATTACAAAGGCCCAAGAACCTCACCCAGGAATTTCTAAATCAAGCCCATAACTTCACCTTGAGCTACAGCATGGCTTCTAGAAAGAGATCAAGTTTTGACTTAGACTGCAAGTGATAGAAAATCCACCCTCTGGAAGAAGTGTTAGAGGATGCGACAAGCGACCAAGGGAGGCGGGGATATGCCCCGATTGTGTGACTAGGCAAGAACCCATCAGAGAGGCCTTCCAACCAAAAGGCTTCTAGAATTCTCAGAAAGGACTCTACGTACTGTGAGTAGAAAAAAAGATAACATGGGAGGGAAATCCCAAATGGAATCAGAACGGGAAAACATTGGCTCCCTGACACACTCCCTCCTTCTCCTGGGAGTTTTTGAAGGCTTCTCTACCATCCCAGGAGGTTATGATCTGCAGAATTGTGGGCAGATGCATTGAATCCAGGATGGGAACTACACTTCTTGGCATGGCGTGCTCCAGCAGGAATATCATTGGAAAGAACAGCAAGAGTTAATGCTGTTAGAAGCACATAGCTATTAATACAATTACTCACATGCTTAAAATTAGACATGTGCTTAAGTGTTTTGCTGGATTGGGGCCTTAAGGAACCATATCAAATAATGTGATTGAATTATAACATTTTGGCGGACATTAATTTTCTATTATGTGTTGATCTTTTTGTTCTTCAGTGCCCACTCTGCAAGACAACAGTTCGTCAGTATTAAATGTCCACCTCACCCAGTCTAAAGTGCAAAGAATACTATGGTTTATGGTTTGTTTTCATTAACTTTTAAACACTGATTTAAAGTAGCTCCAGACATCTTACATCCAGCTGACAAATACTCCTTTGACACTGTGGAATCAAAGGTAATCTACTCCTCTGCATTGTCAAGGTTCCCTAGCAGGGATAATGCAGATTGAACATGACATTTCCTCTCTTTCATTTTCTTCCAACATATATCAGCTGAAAGAAAGAACGAACTCATTTGGCATTTCATATTGTTAGAGTAGATTATTTCCCAGCTCTTCGCACATCCCATTTTTAATAGAGGTGCAATATAAAACACCGGTAATTCTTCCTACCCAACTAATCTGAGAACAGAATTTTGACACCCAATTCTAATTTACACCAAGGATGGAACTGGCCAGTCTTTGTCTATGAGGAATAAAACTCTTTTGTTTAATGTTAGAACTACAATATGGGATTGTGCGCACACGCACACAAGCAGACACATACCCTCATTGCAATGATCTGTACAGCAGTATTTGCTAAATCTGTACAGTGAATTATGAGGATGCCAGTTAGATAGAGTGAACTAAATGAGTCATAACCAAGAACCCTACAAGGCACCACAGAAACCATGTCACAGGAGAAGTTACTGAGGCATCAACATAAATAATATACGCTTGAGAGTTTAGAGAGATTGAAACTGCTGCAGAGCTTTGTCCAGATATCCAATGTAATTATTTGTTACAAAAATATCATTTCCCTAAATTAACCAAACGGGGCCACTATTTTATTTATTCAAATAAATCTGCATCCAATTTGTGTCTTGAGAGAAAAACTTCCACATGGGTACACTTGAAAAAATAAATGGTTCTGGAATAAACATTACATTCTGCTTGCCCCTCAGTAATTTCCTATATGGGCCAGGTTGTTATTGAATTAGTTTCTGTTTTTAAAAGTTTTTCTTCTTAGCACCCACCCTCTGAATATCAGGACCATTTCAGCTCAAAGAGGAAGGATGGACCGGTGGTTAGGCACTAACCAGGCACTTGAGAAACCTTTCAGTACCCTGTTCTTCCACATATTTCTTCTGTGACCTTGGCAAGTCGCTTTAAAATGAGGATGGATAATAGCACTTTGTTTCCTCAGAGGCCTGTTGAGTGGAGAAATATATTAAAGATTGTGAGTGTGGTGAATTGAAAACAGTGTTAAAATGACAAGTGATCATATGAAGTGTAAGGGGTTTTCTGGTCCTGTTTGTAGGCTAGGGGGCTCTGTAGGAAAGTATGCAAATTGAGTCGTTAGCCATCAGTCTGCAAACGGCCACCCTAGAGCAAGGTGGGTTGATTTGTACCTCTCTGCCTTAGGGAGCAGCCTGCTTTGTTGATCTCTGTTTTCTGGATTCTAAGAAATAAAGCAGTGTTACTTTGCAACCTTCTAGAAAGAGTATTTTATGTTTTCAGATCACTTCTTTGTGCGTTTGACAAGAACATAACAGTGAGGTGCTCAGATGTTACAGCAGGGGTGGGCAAACTTTTTGGCCTGAGGGCCACATCGGGGTTCCAAAATTGTATGGAGGGCTGGGTAGGGAAGGCTGTTCCTCCCCAAACAGCCTGTCCCCCACCCCCATCCACCCACACCCTATCCCCTGACTGCCCCCCTCAGAATCCCTGACCCATCCAACCCATCCTGCTCCTTTCCCCCTGACCGCCCCCTCCCAGGACCCCCCCCACCCCTAACCATCCCCCCGGGACCCCATCCCTTATCCAACCCCCTTGCTCCCTGTCCTCAGACTTCCCCGACCCCTATCCATACCCCTGCCTCCTGACAAGTCCCCCAGGACTCCCATTCCTATCCAAGCCCCCATTCCCCATCCCCGACAGCCCCTACAGAACCTCCACCCCATCAAACTGCTCCCTGCTCCTTCTCCCCTGACTGCCCCCTGGGACCCCCTGCGTCTTATCCAACCCCCTCCGCTCCTTACCCCCTTACCATACTGCTCAAAGCACCACGACTGGCAGCCACATGGCCTGGCCAGAGCCAGCCACACTGCCGCGCAGTCTAGAGCACCTGGGCAGGCCGATGGCTCTTGTAGACACACTGCCCAGCAGGAGCTCGCAGCCCTGCCACCCAGAGCGCTGGCAGCATGGTGAGCTGAGGCTGCGGGGGAGGGACAGGGGGACAGTAGGGGACAGATTGGGGGCTAGCCTCCCCTTCCGGGAGCTCAGGGGCCAGGCAGGAGGGATGTGTCCCATGGGCTGCAGTTTGCCCATCTCTGTGCTACAGTATATGGGGCCATAAATACCACAAATTAAGTTGCCTCAAGTTGGTCACCCCCAAAATCACTAGTTGCTTGTAAACATCTAAATCTTAATCTCTCTCTAAAGCACGATTTCATGGGAAAGATCAGATTATTAAGTGCTTCAGCACTAAGTTTAGTCCTCACCAAACAAATCCAGTGAGATGAGGGAAGATGTTTACATCAGTTGCTTTGGACTATTCCCTTTCTTGCCTTGAGACAGAAGGGCAACGAGAGCCTTTTGAAGGAACGCAGAAGCAGAGCTGTGATATTTCTAAAAAGAACTTCCCCGTAGACTATCTGAGGACAGACAGCTGAGGGACTGTGCATCAGATAGACATTTCACAAGATAGCATCGGAATAGACAAAGGGATGTTTCAAAACTAGGTAACTTATGACTTAAATTAACCTCTCCATAAGCTAGAAAGCTTGGAGAGCTTTTCATTTTTCAAGAGTCTGTTTCCAAGGCAGAGGAAGAGCTCATATAGTTCTAGAGCCAAATGTTCTTCACGGGAGACATGTCAGTTTAGGTGAGGGTTGCATTTGCCCTTATTATTCAAAGGGGAAGTTAATCAAGCCAGCTTGTTTTCCTTTCTTCTCTAGCATGCAAACAGAGTATTGGCCTTAATTATAATTGGGTGATTTCTAGACAGCAGAACTAGGGTGAGGTGACCAGAGAGCAAGTGTGAAAAATCAGGACGGGGGTGGAAGGTAACAGGAGCCTATATCAGAAAAAGACCCCAAAATTGGGACTGTCCCTATAAAATAGGGACATCTGGTCACCCTAAGCAGAACACCATTGTGGGAGCTGATAGCTCTCCATACTCATAGACTATTGTAGTGGCGATAGGCAGAAGAAAGATTTCTTAGATGTTTGTCAACTGAAGGAAAAAGTTCGCTGCTGGCTAGAGAGACATATAGAAATAGATTCTACCGCTGTGCCTGAGGCTCGCTGCATCAGCTGTTTTAAAAAAAAGGAATTGATACCATTCTTGCAGCCTGAATGCCTGAAAAATTTGTGGAACAACTACATTATTCGGCATGTCCTACATGAGCTACAGGAAAGATGTGATTGTGTTACCTTAAACTGAGGTTCAAGGACTAGAATCCAAAGTTATTGTTTTTATTAGATTAATTATGGTTAGGGTCCTACCAAATTCACGGCCATGAAAAATGCATCTTGGACCATGAAATCTGGTCTCCTCCAGTGAAAGCTGGTCTTGTGTGCTTTTACCCTATACTATACAAATTTCACAGGGGAGACAAGAGTTTCTCAACTTGGACATCCTGACCCAGAAGGGATTGCAAGGTTATTTTAGGTGGGGTCATAGTATTGCCGCCCTTACTTCTGCACTGACTTCAGAGCTAGGTGGCCACAAAGCAGCAGCTGTTGGTTGGGCACCCAGCTCTGAGGGCAGTGCCCCCCAGCCGCAGTGCAGAAATAAGGATGGCAATACCATACCGTGCCATCCTTACTTCTGCATTGCAGCTGGCAGCAGCTCTGCATTCAGAGCTGGGATCCCACCACTCTTCAGCAGCAGCGCAGAAGTAAGGGTAGCAGTACCGCAACCTTCCCTGCAATAACCTTGAGGCCCCTCCCTCCACAACTCCTTTTTGGGTCAGGACCCCTACAATTACAACACCGTGAAAATTTCAGATTTAAATAGCTGAAATAGTGAAATTTACTATTTTTAAAAAAATCTTATGACCGTGAAATTGACCAAAATTTACCATGAATTTGGTAGGGTCCTAGTTATGGTACTGCCTAGCAGCCCCAGTCACAGACAAGGACATCATTGTGCTAGGTGCTGTCCAAGCACAGAACAAAAAGACAGTCCCTGCCCCAACGAGTGTACAATCTAGAGTAAAAACAACAAGTGCATTGTCATCCGACCTTGACTGTTAGTGGTGGCATTATGGTAGAGGCTAGTAGGCCCCATTGTGGTTGGTGCTGTACAAACACATACTATGAGATGGTTCCAAAATTGCTTACTATGTAAATAGACACGACAGACAAAGGGTGGGAGGAAAACAGGCACAGAGAGATGAAATAATTTGCTCAAAGTCATACAGCAAATCCTCTGCAAAGCTGAGAATAGAACCCAGCTCTTCTGGGTCAGAGTCTAATCTACAGACTCCTACCACCTCTGTGTCTAGTAACAGAAATTGCTGTTTGCATTTTCCATCAGTCAAACATCGTTCAGATGGCATCTTTACGAATCTGCTACTTCCAGCTACCTTACTCTGAACTACTCCAAGTGTTGTTTGGTATGACCCAAGTGATATTCAGCCAGTCTCATGAATGATCCAATCAAATGGCTAAATTCTGAATTGCTTACACAGGCCTTAGGGAACAACTCCCACTGAATCTCAAGGGAATTCAATTTGAGCAAGAACAGATCAAGGGTTAAATATGGATGCTCCTTTCATCATCACAAGATTATTATGGAAAGCTCAGGTAGATCAACTAATTCTCCGAGAAGAGACCTTAATAAGGTCTATGATTTGAGAACAGCTTCATTAGCATGACAGTTTTTTAAACCACGTAGATACTGAGTGAAATTCACGCATGTGCAAAGAGAACACCACAAGGTCTACGTGCCTTTTAAATCCCACTTTAGTCTATAAAAATAGGGCTTAAGTGGTGCACAGTGCTTGTGCTAACTCTCTGCACAGGGATGAATATCATCCACATGGCTATTCTTTGTATCATCTATTATTGCAGAATCTTTGGGGCAGAGTTCCGTTTTGTAGCAACATTCCCAGTCAAATGTTCATTGGAGAATAAGAAAACAGAATTGAATATACTCAGCATCTAGATGAGATCCTTTCCATACCCATCATTTTTCCTTTTACAGCTACAAGCTTCAGACAATGTGCAAAACAGTCAACAGATGTAAACCCACGGTCTCTAAGCACTTTTAAAACATTAGTATCCTTGACAGAGAGACAGCCATTTCCCACTCCCTGTGAAGCACAGCCAAATGCTGCAGGAAGTTTTTCCAAATATTTTCAGGCAGAGGGCCATGTTTTCAGCAGTGCTTTGCAGTTTCTCATGGAGGACCAGGAGAAAGAGTAGTGACAGTCACGTACTGTAATAAAGTGTCTGATTGCCTGTCCAAGTACACAATGCTGTGGAAGAGTATCAAATGCTCAGTGTCCCTCTTCCAGGGATCAAACTGCCAGATACTTATCAAGACACATACAGTTTAGTTACTTTCAAACAAGAAAAAAGATCAGATAGGAAGTTATACTGCCCCTTTGCCTTGTTCAATTAAAGACTTCCTGGGAATCAACTTTTTTCACTAAGATCAAAGATCTACAGCTATTATTGCAGTTGTTTGAGGTTTTTTAGTAAAGGCACTGGGCTTGATTCTGTCTAGCTAGGTATTTTTATGGGCCTCATTACCATAGTATTTCAGCACCTCGCACTCTTTAGTGTATTTGCCCTCACAACTCCCCTGTGAGTTAGGGAAATGCTATTATCTCTATTTGTAAAATGGGGAACGGAGACACAGAGAGACTAAGTGACTTTCCCAAGGTCACCAGAAAGTCTGTGGCAGAACAGAGAATTGAAACAAGATTTCCCCAGTTGTAGTCTAGTGTCCTATCCACTAGACCACCCTTCCTTTAATTCTGCTCTGCTTACACTGGTACAAATGAGGCTTCTTCCCCTCCTCACTGGAGTTAATAGAGTTACACATTGCTTTAAAACTGATAAAAAGCAGAGGAGAATAAGTCCCCATAAGTCTGAGAGGAGAGCTGACAAACATGCTGTCTTTCTAGTACTTGTTGCAGTGCCAACAGTTTCAGTTTGTTGGAAGTGCGTAGCCCAAGGTTGTAGAATGTTTATTTCAGTTGATTTCAGCAACGCTCATAGAAACATTAGTGATGGCACTAATAGAGTCCACCTTCCTTTGCAATGCTACCTAGTCTGTGGTTTTTGCGGGGGGGGGGGCGTTCACTTAGATTGAGTTGACTGGTGTTACTGGAAGGAGTCAGGACTGACAGCTCTTTGCATGATGAGAGAGAGAGAGAGAGAGAGAGCGCGCGCAGTTACATCTAATGGATAGAACTTGAGACACTTTCCAGGGGCCTGGTTTTCAGAAGACAGGAACTCAGCACTTTCTGAGAACCAGGCTCCTTTTTAAAAGTGTTGGATTGAGCACTCCGAAAACTGGAGGTACGCAAAAATCACAAGTCACTTTGAAATTCCTGGTCACTGTCTCCCAACTCCATGTTCAATGTAATAACACTACCACTTCTCTCTTATATCACACTTTTCAACCACAGATCTCAAAGCACTTTACAAAAAAAGAGGTCAGTTGCATTATCCTCTTTTTACAGATGCGGAAACCAAGGCGCAGAGGCAAAACACATTGCCCATGGTCACCCAGCAAGCCAGTGGCAGAGCCAGGACTATAACCTAAGTCTTTCATAACCCAGTTCTCTATCCACTAGATCACACTGTGTTTCAAAATCATAATTTTCTTTACATTTTGTAATGAGCTAAAAAGTGGAGACTTAAATAGAGCTAGTCATTTACAACAGCAAAGTGCTTTTATCGTAGGAAAGTGAGTATCATTTTTTCAGGCCAAAATTCACCCCTGGACAGAGGGCCAGAAAAAAGGACTATGGGTCACCGTAAGAGAGGACTTAAGTAGGATTTAGGAGGCACACAGGCCTTCTACCGACTCTTTGCAGGAGGGTGAGTTTCACTGATAGTAAATCTCAATCTGTGGTATGGAAATGGATGAAGTTCTTGACCCTTCTTTTAGGACTGTAACTGCCATTAAATGGAGGCAGGGTGATTCTATTATCAGTTTTGAGATGATAGAAGAATAAAAGGTGAATAAATTAGAGTTTTGAGACATCTGTATTACTGACATACTGGTTGACATTTTCATACCCTCTGTTTAAAAGTAAATATGCCCACAGATATATTTGGATGAATGACTTTATAGCTGTAGAGCTGACAGATCTCAACACTGTCAGGAGAAAACAACAATAAAATATCATATTGTTACGAAACTTAGCGTTCACCAGCCCTGACTTCACTGAGAGAGGAAATTAAGAAGCAGCTGTTTATCCTGGTCTTTTCAGCTGTCACTCCATTGAATCACCAACCCTACACATTCACCTGTGGGTGTCATGTAACAGCCTATTTTAAGATCACCATGATAAGCCCTCACCATGATACAGTGCCTGTTTAGAATATTACGCAAAGAAGGGATACATTTTTTCCCCCAGCTTTAACCATTGCAGGGCTATTTAACATACCACATCTGAGCAGCAAAACCTACTGCCAGGTGCTTCCCCTAAGCATGAGCAAAGCATCTAAATGCATGTGTAAGTCCATCCTTATTCAGCAAAGCACTGGGGCACATGCTGAACTTTGAACATGTCCCTTGAAGTAAATGGGATTTAGGCACATGCTTTGAGTTGTTCACATGCTTAAATGCTTTGCTGAATAGGGATGGAGTGAAAGATGACCCTGGGGTGCCCCTTCACAGTGCTGATATTCCAGTGGAATGCTGGCATTCAGAAGAATATTGTAGCTAACCTGCTACAGTGGACACGGGCAGCGAAGGGGGAAACACACCCAGTTTGTTAACTGCAGCTCCAGATTCAGGAAGAGTAGAGTGGCTGGAGTGAACCACTAAGAGAGAAGAGGGGAAGGCTTAGCGTTTTATTGATGCTCATCCTCTTATGGCTACAGAAAATTCACCTTGTGGGAGATGCCCAACTGATCCTCATTTACTAGCCCTTCTCTTTATGCCTGAAAAGGTGTGGAAAGCAGTCTACGTTTGGGAACTCAGCACCTAGCTAAAATGGTGATTGGAAGGATATAAATTCCTCAGTGTTTCCCGAACTGTGGGTACAGACTCCGAGGGCAGTTGCAAAAGGGTACCAGAGGGGTCACAAGATGTTGAGAAAAAGAGGGGGGCCAGGCCAAACTCGAGTGGTGCTGCAATGTGATCTCATGCACCAGTGGCCTAGTCTCAATGCCCAGATCAGGAAGCCGAGCCCAAGCAGCTCTGCAGGACAGGAGTGGCAGAAGCCACCACTGAGTCAGGGTGGGTTCTCTCTGCAAATCCCTTCTCTGGGCCTCCAACCCCCGCCTCCCGGGGGTGGGGCAGAACAACCCCCCTGGGTCTCTCTTCCCCTAGGAGCACCACCCCTCGGCCACCTCAAAGGGGGTGGCAGCTTGAAAAATGTGTGAACCCTGACATAGTTTGGTTTGATAGTCACGGGGAGGGAGCAGGGGCCTACTGAAATGTATTAAATTATAGATAAAGAACCCTGGTTTATGGAGGAAGTTAGGGGGGGCAGGACAGGACTACAGGGGGCTACTGAAAGGCCAAAGGACTGATGCCACCATAGAACAGTTGGAAGGTCAGGTGCAAGGACTGGGAAGAGCTTCAAAGTTCAGATTAGCTTTAGATAAACGCTATAGGTCTGAATCTCATGTACCCTAAGGGCACTTTAAGCTACGCTGGCAGTGTAAAGGAGCTTTAAAGTAGACAAAAATTACACTTGGACATGTCCTCCTCAGCATCCTCTTTACACAGCCAGAATGGTATAGAGCAGCCATAGTGAAAAGAAGATTCGCGATAATTTTTTCAAAAGTATCTACGTGATCTAGGAGTCAACGCCCAGATTTCAACCGTATTTGGTTGGGTCCTAATGATGCAGATAGGTATCTAGTGGGTTTAGAAGCAGGATAGGTGCCTAACTCCCATTGAAAGTCAATGAGATACAGGCACCTAACTCATGTAGGCACTTCTGTAAATCCCACTAGGCACAAATAACTTTGTAAATATGGCCCCTAAGTCACATCTTCTAAAGTTACTTAGACACCCACTGAAATTCAGTGGTCCCCTTTTGAAAATTGGACTAAAGTGCTTTTGAAAATTTTACTCATAAGCCTTAAGTTTTGGACAGTATATGCAGTGTTTGAGGGATGTGGATTTTGACTTTTGAATTCTGTCCATTTATTATTCTCTTATTATTTATTGTTTGTATTGCAGCTGAACCCAGGAGCCCCCTCATTATGGACCAGGACCCCATTGTACTAAGTCCTCATAGATTCAGACTGTAAGGTCAAAAGGGATCATCGTGATCATCTAGTCTGACCTTCTGCATATTGCAGGCCACAGAACCTCACCCACTCACTCCTGTGATAGACCCCTAACCTCTGGCTGAGTTACTAATGTCCTCAAATGGATCCACCATTTATACTAGTTTAAATCTGCGAGCGAACCCGTGCCCCATGCTGCAGAGGAAGGAGAAAGCCCCCTCAAGATCTCTGTCAACCTGACCTGGAATAAATTCCTTCCCAACCCCAAATATGCCAATCAGTTAGACTCTGAGCATGTGGGCAAGACACCTGGAAAAGAATTCTCTGTAGTAACTCAGATTCCTTTCTCCCATCTAGTGTCCCATCACCAGCCATTGGAGATATTTGCTACTAGCAGTTGCAGATCAGCTACATGCTGTTGTAGGCAGTCTCATTATACCATCCCCTCCATAAATGTATCAAGCTCAGTCTTGAAGCCAGTTAGGTTTTTTGCCCCCACTGCCCCCCTTTTGCTTTTGTAAAGAACAAAAAGGAGCGGAGTACCTTGCGTAACTCTCTATTATGAAAGGACTAGGCATATTAATATGCAACACATTCTTCAGGAGATACAGTTAAACTCTGTGATACATTTGACCATGTAGAAAAGTTAGCAGGACAAGTATTGGGACATCTTACCAGTTTCCCTCTTTACCCATTCTCCTCCTGAAGTCAGGATCAGCAGGAACTTCCAAACATCTAAATAGCTTATAATAATTTACCTTAAAAATTAAAAGAAGAAAAGAAATGTAATTGTAGAGACACAAATCCCCTAAATTGGCAAGGAAGCACATCACGTTCCTGTAGATTTTAATTTTTCTAGTTAATAACAATTCCACACTTTTATCTTTCACTTTCTGCTCAAGTGGTATTTCTTTTTGCTTTCCCAATAATTAATTTATAAGCTGAGAAGTGACAGGTAATGTTTATTATGGAGATGACTCTCGAAAAAGCTCCCTGAAATAACCTCTATGGATTTCTAAGGAAGTGTACATTTGGAAATTAATTATGCAATCCTACTTTTAACATAACTGTAGGTAATCAGAACAAAAGAAGGCAATTGTCTTTGTTAATTATCATGAAAATTTACTTTGAATATTGTAATTGTGCACGTTGCTGCATCTGCTGTCACTCATGGGCAGAATAGCTTTAGGCAGCCTTATTTTCCTCCCAATTGTCAGTGGAACAAAGGGCTAGTGAAAGGAAGGGAGCTGAAGTTGGAAGCTCTGAAGTTTCATTTCGGATTATGTCATTCTTCTTATAAACTTTCAATGGTATTGAGTTGTTTTAGGAACAGAACACTCGGCCCTTCTGTCAGCATCATTTAAAAGCTAGAAGACCTTGCATGGATCAAGGAAACATTTCACTGCATCTACTTCAGATAGAATGTTTTCATTACAAAATATTATGTACGTATGAAGGAAAGAATGGCTCAGAGGCTTGTTAATGGATTTCTTAGTATCTCACCACTAGGTCATGGGTTCAACTGGCCTCAATCAGTAATGCCTAAAAATTGATAGTAACTATTTGATGCCGGTTTGTATTGAGTTGTTCACCCCACATTAGCCTGGAAAGGGTCAGTTAAACGGACAGGCCAGTTCTCAGGGGAAGTAAGTGGTCTAAGCAAGCACTGATGGATGATGGAGTCCAGCTGAGAACAAACAAGCCGGGCTAGTATAAAGCCAGGAAGTTGACTACAGAAAAAGGCTTCAGGGAGGAAGCCTACAGTCACTCTCTAGGCATTGGAGAGGGAAAGGAGGAAACTCTGGGGCTCCAGGTCCTGAAGGAAGAGTTTATGCCGAAGAGTGATGGAGTAGGAGTGGTCTCAGTTAGCCTACAGGCTTGAGGGCTTGTTCCTGTTGGGAGCGGGGAAATCTCTCCATCCCTTGTGAGCTTCGGGGAAAGGAAAGCAGCCATTGTTATATAAGGAGCCTGAGAGTATCAAAGTAGGAAAAGGCTCAGGAGCTTGATGGGATGTTTCAGACCTCCACTGATGAGTAGAAGATTCCTGAGCTGGAACCCTGAGTAGAGGGTAGGCCCAGGTTGCCCCACTGGCTCCTGGGGAAGTGGCCCAGTCTGGGAAGCAAATGGGAAGACTACCTGAGACAGTGTGGATGAAAAGACTTTGATATCTTGGAAGGGGGAGAAAACATGGCGAGCTGGCTGGAGGCGAAGACATAATGAGGGCACAACTGAGTCATGAAGAGGAAGTGTGCAAAATCCCAGGGAGTCAGAGGATCCATGATGAGAGTGGTGCAGAGGAAGGGTGTGTTGGACTTGGAAGGAGCTAGTCCCTACAGCAGCAAAGAGGAGGTGCCCTAGGAATGGGTGCCCTGTGATGTGAAATACCATGGTGGTCCTAGGTAATTTCTTGGGGGGACACAACAAGCTGAGGCCAATTTAGAGTCCTAGCAGAAAGGCCAAAGGTTAAAACTGAGATTTTCAAAGGAGCCTAAGAGTTAGGTCCCAACTTCCATTCATGTTCAAAGGGAGGTGGGTGCTTAACTCTCATGTGCATCTTTAAAAGTGAGCCAACTACCCTCCCATTTTCAGAGGTGGTGTCTCCAGAATGAGGTAAAGAAATATTGAAGGGGAAAATGGCCCTGATTCTGATTTCACTTTTTACACCAGGACAATTCTATTCACTTTAGTGGAGTTACTCCAGATTCACACCATTTTTGACCAACATGCGGGAGGTTGTGCTGCTGCTCTTTCAGGCTGTGCCTGTCCTGTAGATGAGCAGAGAACACCAGTCTCCAGGGCTGTCAAACCAGAGTCTTCCATGAGCACTTTAATTTGCTTTTGGAATTTTTAAATCTCAAAGACAAAAAGGGACAAATGCTCTGCTGGCATAAATGGATAGCACTCCCCTGAAGTCAGTGATGTCAGATCCATTTACATCATCAAAGGATTTGGCTACCAAGCTTTAGCACAATGTGTTTCACAGGCCAATTTTCTTAAAAGTAGACATAGTTACAATTTCTTGACTCTACTGACTAAGCTTTGATAGCTGGCAAAGCATGACAAAATTAATTGGGGATAGACTATAACATAGATGCAAAAAAAGCTAAGTGCCTTGCCTTTCTGTGAAAGCAGAAGCTCTACTAGATCAGGTCAGCTCAACCTTTAGCCCTCATTTCTTCCCTGGAGTATATCAGACATGGGGAAATTGCCAATTAAATTAATTAAAGGACGTTTAAAAGTACATTTTTACAATTGTTCCTTTTAGCACAGAGCAGGCCTTAGAATTTCCATATCCAGCTACTCACCAGAGGTCAATAACTTTAAAAAAAAAAATCTATGCCCCATATAATACTGCAAGTGCTACACAAAGAGAAGACTTGATTACTGAAGTGCCAAGTACCCACAACTCGAGCTGAAATCAATGGGAGAGGCAGACTGAATGGAAATGCAGGGAGCCTGAGTATTGTTTTGGTGGAGCTGTATGTGTGTGGAGAGAAGCCGCAAAACCCCCAAAGGAGCTGACAGAAGAGCAGCAGAAAAGCCAGCCAGCCAGCCAGAACAAGCACTTTGAGTGTGTCTCTATGAAAAAGCCTAAAGAGCGAGCCTTCTGGGTACAGTGGTGGCTGAAACAGGCTTGGAACATTGAGCAAAGAAACTGTCTCCTGCTGATTAATTTTTACTGTGCTCAAGTAAACAGGACTTTATGTACATTAATTGTTAATAAACAGGATTGTACCAAAGCAATTCCTGACTCATTATTTTCTCCTCCTAATGGAAACATCATGCAAGACCCCAAATATTGTCTAACCATGCCATAACAATATTAATCTGAGTGACCACGATGCCTTTGTCACCGAAATGTTTGCTCTTTTCCATTGTGGTCCCAATTTGTATAAAGATAGCAAAATACAATGGCAAAACATTTATGATGGGAGTTGGGCCCTCTGAAATAATAAAAAAATCCATATCTAAAACTACAGTACTATGCACTATGATAAAGATGGAAAAGAATCATGGGTAAGATCTGGTCTAAATGAGAGTAACATCCCTGTGTGATGTAAAATTGGGGTAGCTCCATTGATTTATTAGGGCTACCTTGCTTTACGACAACTGAGGATCTGAATCCATATACCTAATTTCATATATATCCTTAGCCAAGTCTGAGCAGAGAATAAATGGTAAGAAACATTCCTTGCACCAATGATATATTAATTTAACCTAACAAATCAATAAGCAGAAATCTTGTAGTTAAATTAACTCAAAATAAGTAGTAATGAGCCTTGAAGATAAAACAGAAAATTACAACTGCCTAAAATAAGACCAAATTTAGGCCATCTTGTAGGAACCAGCTTCTCCTTGCTGTTGCTAAAAATTGTGGTAAACCCTTCAACCTCTCCACTGTCTCATGGGACATATTAATTTGCAAACAATGTCATCTCACGGGACACTGTAACAGCCTGCTGAGTTTCACAAGCTGGCAAATACACACTGATGAAAAACGACTGCACACCCAACCTTTGGTAGCCAACCCATCCCAGTTCTTTCCCATAATAACCAGGAGCTGAAACAGCTAAATCAACTGGGCTCCTTGCAATTGGTAAGCAAATGTAAAGTGAATTATTCACAATGGGTTGCAACTCATGAACATCCGCTGTGGTGCTGTGCACATCAGGGATTGCAGCCTGCATTTCATGTGCACTCAGAACTCCCACTGAAATCTTGCATTTCTTATATAATATTGATTTAAGTACAGCTACTTAAAATATGACCTACTTCGGGCATCTTGAAGGAACTAGCTTCTCATCACTGTTGCTAAAAATTGTGCAACTGGATTTTATTTTATGACATTCTCCTGCATCCCATTACTTCTGCTCACTCAAAAACTTCCCCTGGCTTTTCTAGGTGCACAAGGAATGCAAGATTGAATCCGCGCTGAGTTATGAGCGTGTGTCAGTTAAAGCTCTGGTTCACTTATAGGGGATACAGTAAATTCAAACTGTGGGCTTTATATTTCATAGCAATAGCTGACTTTTAGTAGCAAGGGACCCAGAATGATTTCGCCATTTACAAGAATGAATACAGGCCTGATCCAGAGCACTGGTAATTCCACCGATGGCACCATGACTTACAGATGCTCAGCATCTCTCTCAGGGCATTGTCCTGATATTCGAGGTGGCTGAGCTACAAGTCAGTTGCCTTTAAACCAGGCCTCAAACACATTCTTGAAGAGCAGTCTCATCACTATCTATCTTCACTTAGGGCGACAGTTAGTTGTGTTCTAATTCACAAGGCCTCGATGGTTTGTGGTGAACGAGTGCCCTATAGTCCTGCTAATCTCTGCCTGAGCTGCAACTCTCTTGATTAAACTCCAAAATGCCTGGAGTGAAATCAGCAAACAGGATGGAGAAGTAACAGCAGAATGAAATAAGGGGGCCATGTTTGTTTTCCAGTATTATTTAGATTCAGAGATGAAAGCATGCTTCCTTTTGCTGCTGCTTTTGAAACTTTCTGCTCCCCTCTCAACCTCCCTTTCCCAAAACGGGATCTTCGCTTTGAACTAAACTGGATCAAAAAGTCATCGCTGGCTATCTAAACTCAGAATTCAAACCTCTGGAGAAGAGTGCACTAGCTCACAAAAATTTGCACATGAGGTTAATAAATAAATATTAATAAATAATAATAACAATAATGATGATGATGATGATACCCACTCAAGCCCTTAGAATCAGAGAGAAGGACATGATGACTTGCAGAAGTGTAAAAGCCAACACTATTATATTTGTAGATTTCTGAACTTAAGAGTACATAACCCTGATGACTGTAACTAAACCTGATTTGCAGATCTACAGGACCTCACTGGACTGCCATACAATTAGAATCTACAACCTTGAGGCAATTTTAGCTTTGTAGTTTGCCCCTTTAATTTTGCCTGTTGCTATGATAGCAGCAACTGATTGCAATCACTACTGTTTATGTTGAAAGCTAAGTCGCATCACTACAGATTTTGGAAACTGAACAAAAAAAATTGGAGTTAAACGCACACTGCATTCATTGTTTTTCATAATCCTGATAATCAAGATTCATCAAGATCCTTTTTTCCTGAAGTAAACGATTTTGAAAATCATTTAAACTATAGAGTTCTCAGAGGATTGTTTGGTTTCCACACACTTTCAATCACAGCTTTTCATAGAACGGGACAATACATATTTCTGTTGAACTGTATTCTTGATAATTATGAAAGCTGTGGAAACAATTGCTATGAAGTACCTATTCTATTCTAATTTTTTTACACCACACTAATCATTGCAGTATCTGAGAGACTAGACATAAGCCTAAAGTACCAAATCTGTAAAGGGGAAAACAATACTTTCTCCCACACTTCTGTTCAGATACTATTAACTCTTCGAGAAGAGTCTTATGTATAAAGGAACCTCTACTCACAACTAGAGTGCCTCTTTCTGGCTTCATCAGGGTATAAGCTCTGCCACCCTGATGTCCTGTTCTCACTTTTCCTTGGCCCAGCATCTCATTCTGCAGCCCCCCTTCTGCTCATCAGAAGTGGACGTGTCTTGTCTTCATGGCTTAGCCCTCCAAGCAAGTCACAACAGTCCTCCCCTTCCGGGATACTATCAAAGTCTTCCACACTGTCCCATGCAGTCCTTAAATCCACTGCCCTGTCTGCGCCACTCCCTCAGCAACTAGCCCTTTAAATTGCCCCTGAGCCCTGGGGCTCCCAGCCACCTCTGCAGCTGATAGCTCTGGGGTGATTTGAAGGGTCCGGGGAATTTAAAGGCCCTGCCTCTTCTAGTTGCAAGCATGCACCCTGCTCAGGACTCTGGCGTACCGGTAATTTCTTTAAGTTACTTTCATCTCTGCCTCATTGAGATCATTTATAGTAGAGAGCACAGACGTATGAGGTACGTCATGCTCCGATAATGGACTGTGGGATGTATAAAGGCAAGACGTTCAAATAACCCGTTTTACAGTCTGCAGTTGGAACTGATCCAAACATAGACCAAACCCAAATGAATCTTTTTTTGTTTTTAAGATGAAAATTTGAGATCTCTTTTGTTCGTCTTATTATCTCGTCTTTGCATTTCTTGTTTTCTACTGGGACAGGACATGAGCATTGAAATCCTGTAATAAATCAGGATCTCTTAAGGTGGAATTTTCAGCAGTGCCGAGCATTGGCCTAACAGCTCCCATTAAAAAGTCAATGAAAGTTTTAGCGTTGGCTTCCGTGGGAGAAGAGTTAGGCCAACAGTACCAGCATCTTTGAAAATTTCCACCATTTAAAACTGTTGTTGTTATCATTATTAGTGATTATTCTTATTTGTTCATTACCGATGCTGTGAAAGGTAGTTTGTAAATTCAGTAGCTTCCACCCCATTTGGAACCAGAAAGCACCAGAAATACTTCAAGTCAGTCTGTTTGCGTGAGAGTTGCAGCCTTTACTTCAGACCAAAGAAATTAAATTAAGCTTCGAATCAATTTGAGCCTTCAAAACTTTGGAAATTCTCCCATCACTGTGGATTAGGATTCACTCCTCTGGATCCTACATTAAGGGTAAAAAACTCTTTCACGTCCATACAACAGCCTGCCCTTTATTAAAAAATAAATAAATAAAAATCTATGGTTATTGTCCCTTTCACTGTAGCATTGCTATCCTAAAATGTAGGCGCTGGTTGTTCCCTGCAAGCTGGCTGCTTTATGCAGCTCATATATAAGGAGAATCCATAGGTGGCATAGAGCAAGCATGGCAACTCTATGCTTCCATGTTCTTGGCCTCCCAATATAGGAAGCATATCTATATAGGGAAAAGATGGCACTGCCAGACCACACTGGGTTATGGGCCCTGTGGAGAGTTGGTGCAAACAGATTTTTTTGGGGGCTGGGAGGAGGGAAAGCAGTTTCGGTGATAGCGAAGTGTTTCGCAAATTCCTATTGGTTTCACCAATTTATTTCAGTCAACACCTCCCCATCCCATCCATGTTAAGCCCGTCCATTAAAAAAACCAAACCAAAACCTCCAAGAAAATAAAAATATTTCGTTTGGGTTTTTTTCTCCAATTCAGAATGACTTCATTTCAATATTTCCCTTTTTTAAAAATAAAATAAAATGTTCAAAATGTTCAGAACAAGACATTTCATTCGATCTACAATGATTTTTTTTTGACTTTTTATTCATTGAATATTTCATAAGGCTTCATTTTTGGTTTGACCCAAATGAATTTTTTCCTCCAGTTTTTCAGAATTGCCAACAAACTGAAAAATCTGTCATTCACATAACTCCCCACCCCATCTAATTCACAGGTTGGCCAGAACAGAGAACATATCCTGCAATGATCTGAAGCATTATTGTAAAACTTATTTCCCACATGGGTCACCTCCAATAACCTGCTCTTCCTTCATGCACAGATTTTCCATGGCCTCCTTCACTTGGAGACAAAGATCACAATGATGGAAGATGAGGTCCTCTGTGAGCACTGGAGAAGAGAATTTTGCCTTCAGCACTGAGACTCATGTACTGTAAGGTGCTTCTTTTCTTATGGAGAGCTGAATCCAGAATGAAAATAGCAGGCCAGTAAGGCAATTTGCTGTTTAAATGACCCAATGCACATTGGGCATATTGAAGAAAAAACCATTTCCTAGTGACTAAATCTCATTAAAAAAGCAATTTTCTAATCAATTACAATGCAATTTAGCTGCTAACTGTTTAATTTTGTTCTGTTCCTATATTTATGAGCCATGCTTTAAAATCTCATCTTCAGAGTGGCTGTTTGGAGCAATATGAGTGGTCTATTGGTGCAATCACATTGAAGTTAAATTTTTTCAATTCAATATATTATATTAGTCCAAGAAAATATTGTTTGTACAGAGGCATTTGAAGTGGGGTAGATTCACTGATTTCTACAAGAGCTTAAATCTTTATCATTACTGTCACGCACTATGAAAAGTGTATTTTTATGTAGGTTTATTAGAGGAACATTATTTCTATAATTTTTTTTCAATCCCATACAAGAATTAACCTCCTGGAAACATCTTTGGAAAAAGGAGCATGCATACTTGTGACATGGAGACTCTTGTCTCCAAAGAGACTGGAACACAGAAAAGGCTAAAATGCAGGGATGATTTATAAGAGCTCAGAAGCTAGTGTTTGACTGTAACTGCCTGTCTAAAGGATGAATAGCATCATGGACAATGCACTGAATTCTCAGGGAAGGAACAAAAAAAACAACCACCCCAAAAGACGTGAAGGACAAGTTATGCCAGCTCTTGCCATTTTTAATCAAGAATATTGTGATGGTTGGTGTTTTTCCCTCGAAGTCCCAGCTCCTGGAGTCATGTGATTACACAAGACTTTATTTATTTATTTATTTTTTACACACACACACACACACACACACACACACACACACAAAGCTATGTTTCTAACCCTCATGGTAGCAGATGATAGCTTGAAAATGTAAACCCTACAGCTTCCAACATTAGAAGGCAAATAAAAGAACAATACCAAATTTATTATTTTTAATAAATTCATGATTTTAAGCCAGTCTTCTGACTGGGGGGAGGGCGGGGTCTGATTTATAATTATTGAGCAACTGAGGTTATACTGAGATTTTTTTTTCCTCCTTATAAGAAAAGCTTTGCTCTCATTTAGGTAGCTAAACAAGGGCCAGTTTTTCCATAATGGCTCAGCACCATGCAGCTCCCACTATGACACTTAGGGCCAGATTTTCTTGTGAAAATTTGGCCACTTATTCATGTGCCTAAATAGCTCTTGAGTTCTTGGAAAAGCTGGCCCCAGTTGTGATGATTGATACATTTATAGAGCTTAGCATCTACAATTTTGCCCTTGCCCATTTCCCCCAAATCATCCAGTGACTCCCCACAACCTGGTATCGGTTCTCTCCCCTGAACTCCTTAATTCACTGCCCCCTCCTTTCTTATTTCAGTTGTCCCAGTTTTTCCCCTTTGAAAATCTGGTCACTCTAATTTATTCAGTGACAGTTACACCCATTTTACAGATAGGGAAAAGAGAAGAACTGAGAAGTTAAGTGTTTTATGCAAGGTCACATGATGAAACAGTGGCAATTGGCCCCCCCGCTCTATTAGTCAAAACTCTGTCCAGAAGTCAACAGAATCATAGAAGTGTAGGGCTGGAAGGGACCTCGGTAGTTCACCTAGTCCAGTACCCTGCACTCAAAGCAACACTAAATAATAACTAGACCATTCCTGACAGGTGTTTGTCTCACCTGTTCTTAAAAATTTGCTATGATGGCAATTCCATAACCTCCCTAGGCAATTTGTTCCAATGCTTAACCATCCTGACAGTTAGGAAGCTTTTCCTAATGTCCAACCAAAACCTCCCTTGCTTCAATTTAAGCTCATTGCTTCTTGTTTTATCTTCAGAGGTTAACAAGAACAAAGATTCTCCATCCTCTTTGTAACAACCTTTTACGTACTTGAAAACTGTTATCACGTCTCTCCTCAGTCTTTTCTTTTCCAGACAAACCAATCCAATATTTTCAATCTTCCCCCACGTCATGTTTTCTAGACCTTTAATCATTTTTGTTGGTCTTCTCTGGACTTTCTCCAGTTTGTCCACATCCTCCCTGAAATGTGGTGCCCAGAACTAGATACAATACTCCACTGAGGCCTAATCAGCACAGAGTAAAGCAAGAGATGAGAGGTAATTCTGCTCATGACACTCCTGTTAATACATTCCAGAAATGTTTTCGTTTTTTGCAACAGTGTTACATTGTTGATTCATATTTAGTTTGTGATCCACTCTGACCCCCAGATCCCTTTCTGCAGTACTCCTTCCTGGGAAATGACTGCCTATTTTGTATGAGTGCAACTGACCATTCCTTCCTAAGTGAAGTACTTTGCATTTGTCCTTATTAAATTTCACCCTATTTACTTCAGACCATTTCTCTGGTATATCCAAATCATTCTGAATTTTAATCCTGTCCTCCAAAGCACTGGCCACTCTTCCCAGCTTGGCATCATCTGCAGACTTTAAGTGATCTCTCTATGCCCTTATCTAAATAATTTATGAAAATATTGAACAGAACTGGACCCAGGACCATTCCCTGTGAGACCTGACTCAATGTGCCCTCACAGCTTGACTGTAAGCCACTGATAACTACTCTCTGTGAACAGTTTTCCAAGTAGTTATGCACTCATCTTATAGTAGCTCCAATCTTTAAAGCACACACCTGGGTTTCAATGAGCAGCAAGGTTCTGTGACTCAACTGTGGGTAGGGCAGCAAAGACAACACCACATTTCCCACAGGATGTGACAATCATTGAGTGACCCCTGGCACAACCCTCCAGCACTCACTAAAGCCCTGAGATGGGGCCACTTACCTTTCTCCTCTTGTTGCTTTGCTTATGACTGTATCATATACCACTTCTACCTTGGCTGGCTATTGCTTTGCTTTTTTCCTCTTTTTCAGTGACTATCCACCTCCACAGTCCCCTCCTAAGACACCACTGAGCATAGCAGCTGAGAGTGAGTGAAATTAAACATGGTGGATGGTGCTTCATGCTGAGGGGAGGGGCCAGACCCAGCTCTGCACCCTTTCTCATTACTAACTAGTAGGGAAATGAGACCATGAAGCCCTACCCTCTGATCCTGCTTGCACAAACCTCACTAATTGTCACAGGAATGCTCTCCATTGAGGATTAACGTGACTCCATTATATTCACCACTGAGACATGTCTTTGTGGTAAATGAAATACCCTGGTTATATAGCTCCCTTTTAAATAGCAATTTTGCTGCTCTGTAAATAGTTTCTAGCACTCAGCTTTTTGAGAGTCCAGGAGATGTCCCTGACCTTTTGCAGGAAGCCTTTGAGATTGCACTAGCAAAGCTACTTTCAAGCCTTTACTGGGCATTTTTCCATTGTTTTGCATTCAAGGAACTAGAGATGGAAAAGACCCATCACATCACTGACTGCCTTCTTTCACAGGTGCAGAACACAACCCACCAGGATAAGAGTTTAAGTGGAAAGTTGTTTGATATAATATGGTAAATTGAAGTTCACAGCCAGTTCTCAAAAAGAGTCAAGTGGTCACTTGGTCAAAAATCATGTGTCAAAATTTGTTCTTTGACTTATAGGGCCCTCACTTTAGTATTTGAATACATGAGACCCAATTCTGTGTTTTCCCAACCCTGAACAGAGTGGATGTGGTGGGGGGTAATTTAAGATCCTTTGTATTCCCTGTTTTGAGAGGCCTGACCAGCTGCTGAGAACTTTCAGCAAATGGCTCGGGGGCTGCTCTAACTTACACTCTGCTTCACCATGGATGATAGATAGAGAATAGCTGTAGCCCAATAGGCAATGCCCCAAGATCCTTCCTACAGCAGGTGTTCGGAGTAGGGATGGCATAGAACTACTCTGGCAGTTTTCTGAAGGCAGGGGAGTTCTCTTCTGCAGGGGATGTTCTGCAGGCTCAGATTCCACTTCTTACTGGCTACTATTAGAGCAGTGTAAATGGACTGCAATGCAACCGAGAATTGGTCCTGTTATCTTCTTAACTCTGTCATTACATGTAGGTCTGGAAAATTAGGCACTAACGAGACATGGCTAGTTAGAGTTAAAGCAAGAGATGATGATTTAACCCTTCCCTCCTGCCCCTGAAATTAGCAAACACCAATAAAGACTTTTAGCTCATCTGACAAAAGAACTTGCAAGTTCTCCATGACATCTTAACAGCCACAGAGCATACTCCTCTTCTAGGGGAATCAGTAATCTAAACACGCCCATCCTAGTTACAGCAACATTTCAGAATACAGGGAGCCTCTGAACCATATCCAGGTCCATCCAATTATCTCTTATTGGAGCCTGTGCTGTGCTTTCCCTTTAAATGCTTGTCTCTTGGTTTGAATATGTTCAATGTTGCAGCCTCTGATTGTCTGCATATTAATTATCCTCTGCCTTTGATTATATTGTGCCTTCAAAGTGTAAAGAACTGCTGTGGTGAGCTGATGGTTCAATGTTTCTACTTTCTTCTAATAATGACTGTGCATGTTTTATCTGAGAATCTCAAAGTTCATTACCTATATTATTTAATTAATGCCATTTTATTGCTCATTTTATTCAGTGTTCATTTTGCCATTCACTCCAACAGGAAGACTTTGGGACCCTTATATTTAGCATCACCCTGCTGAGGGAGATAAACTTATAAAGTTTGTGGATGTTATCAAGCTGAGAATTGTTGCAAGTACCTTGGAGGATGGGATTAAAATTCAAAATGGTCTGGACAAACTAGAGAAATGGTCTGAAGTGAATAGGATGAAATTCAATAAGGACAGATGCAAAGTACTCCACTAAGGAAGGAACAATCAGTTGCACGCATACAAAGTGGGAAATGACTGCCTAGGAAGGAGTGCTGCAGAAAGGGATCTGGGGGTCATAGTGGATCACAAGCTGAATAGAATCACCAATGTAACACAGTTGCAAAAAAAGCAAACATCCTTCTGGGATGTATTAGTAGAAGTGTGGTAAACAAGGCATGAGAAGTTATTTTTTCTGCGCTGATTAGGCCTCAACTGGAGTATTGTGACCAGTTACAGGCACCACATTTCAATTAAGATGTAGACAAATTAGAGAAAGTCCAGAGAAGATTAACAAAAATGATTAAAGGTCTAGAAAACATGACATATGGGGAAAGATGGAAAAAAATAGGTTTGCTTAACCTGGAGAAGAGAAGAGAGAGGGGATGTGACAACAGTTTTCAAATACATTTGTTGTTACAAAGAGGAGTGAGAAATTTTTTTTTTCTTAACCTCTGAGGATAAAACAAAAACCAATGGGCTTAAATTGCAGCAAGAGAGGTTTAGGTTGGATAATAAGGAAAAACTTCCTAATTGTCAGGATAATTAAACACTGGAATAAATTGCATAGGGAGGTTGTGGAATCTCCACCATTGGTGATTGTTAGGAGTAGTCAGGGATAGTCTAGCTAATACTTAGTCCTGCCATGAGCGCAGAGGACTGGACTAGGTGACCTCTCAAAGTCCCTTCCAGTCCTATGATACTTCTGCCTGTTCCACATAAAAGCAAAGTGGGGCCTGGGAAGGTTAAATGACTTGACCCAGGTCACACAGTGCATCAGTGGCAGAGTTGGGAAGCAGAACTTAGGAGTCCAGATTTCCAGTCCCCTGCTCTAATGATTGGATATACTGTGTCACTTTGTCTTTTGTGAAGGAATTGACTTATTCAGTGGCTTTTCCATAAGTTCTTTCAGTGCCCTGTGAATTCTTGTCCTCAGAAAATTTTGCAGCCCTGTAAGTGCATGAAATGAACCCAGTCTTTCCTGAGTATAAAGGAAAATTGCTCAGTTACACCTCTAACAGCTCAACCTCGATAGAAGGATTATTTTATCTGTGGTAGGTCACCAGTTTCCATTCTCTCCTATATCTGCACAAAAACAAAGCCCCACATTTTAGGATTTTGCCACCTCTGACATTCCTCAGGCTTCTAAAGCTAGGCACTGGAATTGGTTACAATTTTTTTACTAATTTTTTTCTGTTGAAAAATGGCGTTTTTCAATCACAATGGTTCATGAAAGCATTTCATTGAAAAGTTGAAATATTCCATGTAAAACATTGAACAAATTAGTTTGTCAAATACTTTCAGTGGAAATAAAATTGGTCATTTTTGACCAACTCTATTAGGCATCTAAAAACAGAAGAATCCAAATGTAGAGGCTGCTTTAAAAACATTGGCCTAGTATGATCATTCTACCAGTGCTTCATGTCTGATCATTCTTAAAAATAACCTCATCTGCTCTTTTAAAAAAGGTATTATAGATTTAATGGGATTTTCAAAAACCTCTTCTGGGTTAGGAGCACAAATCAATTTCTAACTCATTTAGGAACTTTTGAAAATGCCACCATTAACGTGGCCAACAAATGCAGTGTTTGTACTATATAGCTGGTTTTGCTCTCTGTGTGTGTGTGGTTACTGTAGTTTCCAGTATGTCTAGGTTTGGAGAAAACTGTTTTGTTTATGAGCACAGCAGTAGAATATGTATAATTATTTATTGATTTATCTTGGATGATTAATGGCTCTGCTTTAACAGGCCTGTTTTATTGCCATGCATAAACAATATTAAGGTAATTAACATGATTCGATTTCTTCACGAATAAGGTGAAGCTTGAAACATTCATGCATGCTGTAATATCGTCCCACGGATGGCATGCAAGAAAAATGTCACTCATTACATACTAGTTACCCGAGAAACAGCACACCTATTGCAATTTTATGAGTTGGTTTTAAAAGAGACAGATGCACATGTCTTTTATAGGGGAGTTTTCTCAGCCAGTTTCATAATAAAATAAACTACTGTAGTTTGCTGACGGAAAGAATGTCTTTGGCCCTGTTCTTGCTAGCACTGTTGCTCATGTTTGAATTTCAGCAAGTGAGTCATCCCATCAGCTTGAGCATGATGTATGTAAGTAAGTATGCAAGTGCTTGCAGGATCAAGGCCTTAGTAATCAAAGCATCTTGCCTGAAATATCTAGACTGAAAGGAGTCAGTTCCATGTGCCATCCCAGTCACTTCAAGGGGAGTACACCCATTTTTAAGGCAGGACAGAATTTTGGACTGCAGGTTCAAATCCTGGCCAGGCTGGTTGGCCCAGATCCTCAGTGGTACTTAGGTGCCTTACACCCACTGAAATCAAAGTTAGTTGAAATCAATGGACACTAAGTACTTAAATATCTTTGAGGAGGATCTGGGTCACTGAGCCCCTCATCCTTCTAATATGGCTAAATTGAGCAGTATGGCTATTTAGGGCCAGATTGTAACTGGCCCTTGAATGTTTGTGAAAAGGAAGAGTGAGGGCATGAGAAGTTAGGTACAGTTGCAACCCTTGCACTACCCCAAGTGAAGGAACAGAGTTCTCCTACTATCCACTGGGGCAAGATTCACTTTGGTGCTCCTCCCTGCCATACACTGACTGGCTGCTGAGAAGGAACTTATGCCCAGATTTTCAGAGGTGCATGAATAGCATCATAAAGCCCTGATGGGTAATAGGCTTTTATGTGCTAAAAGAAACCTTTCGAGGAGGCTTTCATTAACTAAAAATATCATTCTGTGCAACATGGTATTCAAGACCGAGGCAGAGAAGATCTTCATTGGATACTATATTTGGGTAACTGAAAAATGGAACATTTACTATAAAAGGCGCTCAGCGAAGTTCTGCAAACTAAGAATCAGCCACAGGGATGTCACTTATAATCATTTAGGGACTTATAATTCAACCGCTGAAAATTGCTCCAGGAAAAACTTCATAAACAAGTTCTTAAGCTTGGAAACATTCCCCCTCTTTTAACCAAGTTTTCAAACATCAGCCCAAGCGAGTCCCCTGACTCAGCAGAAGTAGATCCTAGGTCATCTCGCTCTCCAGCCAGTGCCCAATCCACTGGCCCAGACTGCCTTTTTTAGAGTACATCAGCTAGGAATAACATTTATTCGAAATAGTAATAACTGCAGAGTGTAACTGCTTCAAATGTGTAAAATACATCCCTTGCCCCCAGATAGCGAAGGGACAGATCTTGCCACTAGAATTGCATGTGCACAGGGGTCCATCTGCATGGAGTTCCTTGTAAGATTAAGGCCTCAGGGCTTGTCTACACATGGAGAGATTCCTGAATAACCTGAAGAAGAGCTCTGTGTAGCTCAAATGCTTGTCTCTCTCAGCAACTGAAGTTGGTCCAATAAAAGATATTACCTCACCCACCTTGTCTGTATCCCGGGAACGACCTGGCTACAACAACACTGCACACCACTGGGGAGGGTATTCTGGTCTTTCACGAGAAGCAGAGAATGCTACACATTCAGAGAGAGAGAGAGAGAGAGAGAGACTGTATGTGTGTGTGTGTGTGTGTGTGTGTATGTATATATACATATGAGGAAAACATGCATGATGTACTGGGTGACTCAGGGAAGTACTTAGGGCTACAGACCATTTCCTTTCTAAATTATGAGCTCAATTCCAGCCCAGGTGACACACAACGGAAAGGCATCCTATCTGATAGCTAGTCAATGCCCTGTCTGAAATGAGTTAGAGGTCTCAGTCCATTTTCCAATGGACAGCTGTCCTTATCACAGAAATCCAAAATCGTAAATCTCAATAGCACACCTAAGGTTAAATGGGTGTGGTGGACACAGTACGAGTGCCAAGAAGTGGTGCCTCCACGTCAGGCTGTTGATTATCACTGGGCAGTCTGCGGGCTGCTGTAACAGTTTGGTGGCTAAATAGAGAACTTTGGAGCTGATTTCTCAGTGTAAATGTGGGTAGGTCTGTTGACTTCAACAAAGCGATGCCAATTTACACCAGCTCGAAAGCTGTCAGTCCCAGCTATTTCACAAAGCAATGACATTGTTGAAAAACATAAAACAGTGAGTGGCAAACTTAACCTAGATAGCCTGTGACTTATTTCCTAGGGGACAGATGGATTTAATTTGTACTGTATCCTCCTTTTGTGGAGGGTGACATTTTGACACAAAACACTAAGTTATCTCTAAACACAGATGTAAAAAAATAAAAATAAAATAAAATCCCATAACAGCACATTGTTTTTTCAGAAGGGTGAAAATTTAAATTCTTCCCATAACCAGAGTTGACATGATTTGAGCAGCATCGTTTATTCACCATTCATTGCATTTTAGTTGGACTACTGAGAGGTGCTATTTGGAAAATATCAGGGTGTAATTATAAAGCTTTATGGCTTCATCGTGCTTTGTAAAGACAGACTTGGGAATCAATAAGCACAGCGGGGATGCAGCGTATAGAACACTCAAGGTATCATTCCAGCTTAGGGTCGCAACAGGAAAACAGCCTATTAGACCAGCAGGGAAGCAATACTTGACAAATAAGCATCTCTAGAGCGTCTTCCAGATGTGAACATCTTCAAGCCCAGAACTCTATTGCCATAGTGTTCCAGAGAGACAGCCTTTTCTGCCCTGAAGGAGAATAGTGTCATAGGGAGGCAGCCTATTATCCCAGCAGGAAGCAATAAAGGGTTTGAAGGAGGTTTCAGGATGCAGCAGCCTGTTGGCCCAGTGGGGACACAGTGTTTACCAGATAGCAGCCTATTATTCTGGCATGGGAATAGGGTTTTAAAAGAGGAACAGCGTTTCCAGGAGGTAACCTGCCGGTCTGACCGGGAACAAGCTCCTCCACAATGCGAAAAGGTGCTTGCTGTAACAAGGGCCTGAGATGCAAGTGTGCAGGGGAGAGACAGATTTTTGGCTAGCCGTTTGCATAGTCCTTTTCATGCTCCTCCTGGAATGTATGCTTGATCTCTGATGACTCTGGGCTAGCCTCATGGAGGATTTCACCCTCTCCTGTTCCTCTGCAGTCCTGCTTGCTTCTTTGAAAATCTGAACATACAGCACCCTATTGAGGGACTCAGTGAGTTCTGTGTCATGCTGGTATTTCAGCCACACACAAATGGGTATCCCTGGCCCAGTGGCTTTTACTTTGCACCTTACTGAAGAAGAGGGGCATATAATAGTCTATATATAAAACCACCCCAGAAAATGGATGGTGAGTCCCTTTGAGGTCCCAGTCACATAATCAGAACCACTAGGCTATGGCTGAGATTTTCCCATTAAAATGTGTGGGTGAGATTTGGCTAAATCTTCTAGTTGGTTTTGAGATTCTCTATATATGACAATGTTGTGTGTAATCGCACTATTTATTCCAGACATTAGACTGATGCACAGGGAATGCTTTACTGTCCTAGGGTTTGTCGACATTTAAAATGCTGCTGCAGCAGCAGAATTCTTCTGTCAGCCTAGCACTGTCTGCACTGAGGCATAGATTGGCCTAACTACATCTCTTACGGGTGTTATGTTTTTTTTTTCGCACCCGTGAGTGGTATAGTTAGGTCAACTTACATTTTAAGATTAGCCTGGGCCTTATAAATAGTGAGTTTGTCATTGGCGTTGTGGATTCTGTGACTTCCAATTTTTTTTTTTGTTTAGGAAATTCATGAGCTCATGATATCAAGGGCCTACCCTATGATGGGACGTGTGTGTGGTGTGTGTGTGTGTGAGAGAGAGAGAGAGAGAGAAAAGAGGAACTGTCACTCTGTGGCCAACCCCTGCTGGAAGAAGAGAAGCTGCATGTGAGATATGGGATGAAGCTGTGTGCCAAAAAACACCCAAAACCCAATGGTGAGTCATACACAGTGATTCAAATCTCAGAACTGATCAGATATTTGCTCTTATTTCAGCTGTGACGTTATGCAAATTTTTCTGTAACAAACTCTGCCCTGACTACAACCGTCCCTTATAGTGAAGCTGAAGGGTCAAAACATCTTGTGCTCTATGACTGTCTTTTTGTTCTGTGCTTGTGTTAGGCGCTGTCCAGTAGGGTCCCGGTCCATGTCTGGGGCTGTTAGATGCTTCGATAATACAAATACTCAATAATAGTGATTCTCCAAGACTCTGTTGTAAATGATGTTTGATTGCAGCACACTGTGATGTGTATGTGCAGGCTATCTAACGCTCCCCATACTCCACCAGATTAATTAATGCAGTAAATGGGTGAGATTTGAGGTATTGGTTTTGTAAAAGTGCCTTTAAGATGTGGGTATTTCAGAGACAGCGTCTCTGAGATCAGATGAAACACTTATCCTCACGGTCATGAGTTCTGTTTGTCTGGGGATATCTCTAAGTGGGCTTTGGAACTCCTTTCACAGAGCCCGAGTTTCTTGACTTTCAAGACATGTGGCACAGTGTGTGGTCCTTCAGATTTTTTCTTATGCATTGGGCTGAGTTGTAAACATCAGTCTTATTCTCTTTTCAGTGGGAATGGTGGGTCAGTTATATTTATTATATGGGGGGAAGAGTTTATGTGCCAATTATTAATGCCTTTATGGCCTGATTCTGTTTCTATTAAAGTGAATTGCAAAACTCCCATCGATTGCATTAATTCAGGATCGGGTCCTTAAAAGACTGGTTAGACAAAATAAAGGAATATGAGCCTCTCCCCCAAGTGTCATAAGGGAGACACCAAAGCCTTAATTCATTATTTATGGGTATCTGAAGGGACTTTGCTTACAGCTGCTTACCATTCCAACCATTTGCAGGAGGCAGGCTTGCTGTGCAGAAGGGACATGGGCCTGGAAGAGGCTAATCTCATTAATATTTGGTGACTGTACATCAGGGTAGCATCTCCAACACCAAAGCATGTCATGAATTTGAAACTGATAGCTGTGGGCATGCACAGAGCCTTGTCTGTATTAATAACTACATAATGCACCATAACAGATTGGCATTAATAAGTGCAGATCAAAGATATATCTTGGGAGATAGTCTGTTATGCTATTAGATGCCAATAATAAAATGTTGTGCTCCCTCATTGCACTATGTAAATGTATTCTGCTCCTGACAATTAAATAGCATCTTTCCCGTCTAAAACTGCCTTTTACACATGCCAGTAAACTTTATTTATCATTACACTGAAAATATGCTCTGTGAAGAGACTTCCATGTTTCAGATAAGCAATTATTTCAAGAAAACTGGCTGTAACATTTGTAGTCATCATTGCAAAAAGAAAGCTGTTTGGGGACTGGATAGCTCAGAGGACTGAAAAAAGACAGCTGGGCAAGACAGTATGGTCTCATGGATCAGCCTCTGGATTGTGAGTCGAGAGCTCTGAGTTCTAGCTCTTACACTTCCCCTCCTGCTGTATGATGGGGTGCAAGTCTTTAGGGCTTCTGTGTCCTCTCTTCTCCTTTGTCTAGGCTGTAAATAGTTTGGGGGCAGGGACTGTGTCCTACTATATGTGTTGTGCAGTGCACAGCAGGGACTTGGTATGGATGGGGGTTTACAGGTGTGACTGTAATACAATCACTCCCCTCTAATTTACCAGTTTGAATCCAGCTATGGGTAAGAGTGATTCAGAGGGGTGAAACCTCGCCATTGTTTGATTGGTCTAATCTTGATCGCTCTCAGTACACCTCACAGTGAGCCACTGTCCATCTCACAAACTTGGCACTACAGCCCGTTCTGGCGCTGTCAACAGAGAAGCCTTGGCATGAAAGGACACAGAATAAACTCCCTTCTTATCTTCAGAGATGGTCCCTCCATTGAAGCATAGTGGCGGGATGTTTTTGGGAAACTTGCGCTCCAGATCTCTGTGCAGAATTTGTTTGTGGATACACACAGAACTTCAGTCACTAGGGCAGTTAGCACCTTTCAGATCATTAAGGACCTGATCCAGCTCCCACAAAAGACAATGGGAAGACTCCCATTGACTTCAGTGGAGATGGGCCAGTGCTCTTAAGATATAATAAATCCTAAGAAGAAGAAATAGAATTGTGTATAAATATATTTAACATTGATCAGAGCCTTGGTGTGAATTACCCTGTAACATTACTTTGGAGTGAATTACCACGGACCATTTTTTTTGTTCTCAGGGAACAAAAAATAGCCAATAAGTGTTTGTTTATTAGTATATTTTCTGAATTCTTTTCTCAAATAGTCAGACAGGTACAACAACTTGAATGATGAATGTGAAACCACCGCGACACTTGCCAGCACATAACTTCAGAATGAAGGCTACGATAAGAGTGATAAAAATCCTCGCTTCTTATTGAGCTACCAGCCAAAAATGCTGTCAGAGAAAGGCAAACTATTGTCCCAGCAGGGTTTACTTGTGATTGAATAAAGTGTCTCTGGGGCAGATCCCCAGGTCCAGCCAAGCTATTGTAGTGATCTATGTACACAGTGTGGAAGGGTGGACTGACAAATAAATGTTGGCTATTTAAAATGTGTGCGCGCACGCAATACCCTTTTAGACAAGTTTGAGTTGAGAATTCCCTATGGCTTTGCAATGGGATTTTCAAAAGAAGCCTAAAGGAAGTAAGCACCCACTGAAAATCCCATCCTCAGTATTTAGTAGTATCAGGGCTGCTTCATAATACTGACAATATGGGGGAGATTTTCAAAGGCAGAAAGGTGCCTAACTCCCATTGACTTGCCATCTGAGTTGGGCACCTCATTGGCATGTATCCATTTGCGAATCTCCCTCACCATTTCCTTGCCTTTCAAAGCTTGTTAATTCTAGAAGTCAAGTGTTTTCATTGGACTGAGTGTAAAGAAAAGTAAAGGATAAAAGAAAACATGTAAATATGCTGTTGCAAAGAGACTTTCTTTTGGATCTCACACTAAAATGAAATAATCATTTTCAAGCAAATCAAATGTTGCCAGAATTTCACTGAAATAGAATTCTGCTCAAGAGAGTAATACGACAAAAGTTATTTGTGCTAATGGAATACCCTGAGCTAGATTTACAGTAAGACAAAATATTCTCTTAAATGTAGTTTAGCTGACTTTGATAAATTTGGTCACTTGCACTATCAATTTAGATAAGACAGCAGCCATTTGTTTATGAAAATTATCATACATAAACAATGAAAAAAGATTTATAGATTTATGGCTTAATGTTGTAATTGGGTTTTCACTAAAGGAAAACAAAAATCTTTTGAGAGTCAGCTTATAATTGCTTTTGTACAGAAATAATATGTAGTGAGTCTGCAAAATGCTATCTCTGTCTGTCTCCAGACACACTTATTTATTGGTTTATGAAATGCAACCAATGCCAACCTGTCTGGAGATATGAACCATTTCTAAAATCATAGTCAAATCATGTACAAGCAAAATAAAAAATATGCTTCTGTATAACCAAATAAATCTCAGTTGAATCAAGATTTTTTTTTTTAAACGGCTAGTAATTTTGGGTGCTTCAGTTTTTGATGACCAATATGAGATACCTTGAAGGGTCCTGATTTCAGAAAGTGCTGAGCATTAAACCCCTGGAAAAAAAATCAGACCACATTAAGGTATCATAAGTGGGCATCCAAAAATTGAGGTATCCAAAATTGCTAGTCATATATGAAAATCTCGGCTCAAATCTCTGTCCTTCTGGTCACAGCCAAAGAGGAGAATCTATCTTTTCTCTCATTTCACATTCATCACCATAACAAAAATAGTCTTGCTCACCCCAAGATCTAAAGCTTGATAGACATGGGGACAGATTCTTATCTCAGTTACACCAGCATAATTCTATAAGAATTCCACTGTATGTGACCATCAGGTTCTGTTGGACCATAGAAAGAAGCAAATTCCTGAACCTCTGAGGGCCTTTCACTGACAACACAACAAGAGACATTTATATTCAACAACAACAAGTGACAACGCCACACACACAGAAAGGGACGCCCGCTCAGCTTGAGTTCCAGTTTTGTTGCCTTTGTTTGCCAAGACCTCACCATGTCTGGAACTCTATAAAGCAGAGACATCTAGTGGCTGAATGCAGGTGAACATATTTATTCCCTGTCTTGAGACTTTCAAATCTAAGTGGTATCACAAATTCTACAGCTGATGTGAACTGCCATGCTGGCTTAAACAAGAAGAAGCAGTCTCTCAGACAGTCAAGACCCAAACCATGTAGACCTTTATAAATCAATGACAACGAATTAAGCAGGTGCAGTTGTTGTTGAACAGGTGTGATATGTCCATGGCTAACCCTGTCAAGCAAGAGGACAGATCATTCTGTGCCACCTGAAACTTCTGTGTTGAGTGCATTGTAGCAATGCAGCCAGACCATCAGCCAGTGTAAGCCATTGAAATCAGTGGAACTATGCTGAGGATCTGGCCCAATGAACATAGAAGTCACAAAGGCCTAGGTAACCTTGTGGCAGTCTGAAACCTACAGAAATGGTTGCAATCATCTTGTCAGATATAGTTTAAATAAACATGGTGCTATGGTTATTGAAATTACCTGGGAATGCAGAAGAAAAATACAACTTTGACAGACAGAGAGATATTTAATTAAATGTTTTAATTATTACATATATATTTGCTAATTAAAACATTTTCTCAAACTGTCTGTGAGAATCTAATGTTTCCATTAACCTCCAATGAATTTTTTTTTCATTTAAGCAAAACAAAAATTATTAGGGCCATTAATATCTAGGCTGCTTCTAATCCTCTATTGGAGAAGAAAACTAAAATTCCCAAACAAATATTAATATTTACTTTTAAGGCTATTCATCAATGTTTAATAACCTTGTGAACTCATTATGTCTATTATTTTACTGCAGTACAAACGGGGAAAAAAAGCTGCGTTAGATAAACAGATGTTATTGTTTACCTAAATGAAGACAAAAAATGGAAACTGTTTTTAAAAAGCCCATTTTCCTTCTTCAAACACTGATTCAGCACAGGGTTTCCTTTCTGCTCACCAGCAAAAATCTTCTACAGACCCAAATGTAGTGGAAGATGATCACATACCCAGTGCGCCATAGTGTCCCCTAGTGGACAGATAACTGAAAGTAGGGTAGAGAGGCACTTGGAGACAAAGTTCTCTGAGTTAGACACTGAATCCAGTTTAATTCATTATTAGAGCCTTCGGCGGATACAAAATTTGTATCCACATCTGATCCACAAACATGGTCTGTGGATATCCGCAGATTTCCAGGGTTCTAGCCATTATGTTTATTCCATCGTTAAACAAGAGCATTTCACTAAGGCTCTCTGTTCACTTGCTTTACACCTCTGGCCAAATGCTGCTGCAGTAACTTCTCTCTGCTGAAGAATATGGCACAGAGCCATAGTACTCTCAGTAGAGGGCCCTTAATAGTTCTGGAATTTGCTTCTCCCTAAAATCCAACAGTGAATCAGCCTTTACTCGGTGAAAACAGGTAAATATCCACAGAAGCAACTACTATGTCTGGCTTTCATTTTGTTCTTCTAGCTGTGTCTTGGGGGTTAGGACTTCACCAGCTTACATGGGGATGGAAATTTAAGGTTGAAACAACTGGATTTTCATCTTTCATTAAAGGAAAACCCTTTAGGTGCAAAATGACAAGACAAGATCTTTGCATTATGAAAGGAATCCTGGTCCCTTCTCTGTGGGAATAGAGGGCCCAATCTCTCCCTCCCTACATTTCCTTTCCCAGGTCTTTCTATCTGTTTATGATTCATATTTATAAGGCATCTATCTTCTTGGTATCTAAGGACAGAAAAAGGATAGATACAGTGTCCAGAAGAAATGGTTTTTGTGTCTGTTCTCTTTTGTGCAGTGATGTGTGAATTTACATGCTCATTACATTTGTATTTAATATATCGATTTGCAGACATCATTTCTAGGAACAGACTTTCCTGCAGAGAAACACCTAACGCTTCTATCTGAACAGTAAGACTAGGGGCCAGCCTGGTCTCTTCTCATAGGGAGCTCCACAGCTGAGAACATTCTGCCCCAAGTGCCTAAACTTGATTCTTTCCCACTATATCATTCCTGTGGAACATAGCAAGAGTGGGGGGTCTTAGGGGTTGAGGCAGCTTTGGTGGTAGCTAGATCCCAATCTTGTACATAGTTTTCTGTATTAGGACCAGCACTGGGAAGTGAACTGGTATCCATATTGTGCCTTCTTAAAGATGTGAACAAACTGGAAAGAATCCAGGGGAGAGCAACAAAAACGATAAAAGGTTTAGAAAACATGTCCCAGGAGGAAACGTTGAAAGAACGTAGCATGTTAAGTCTAGAGGAGAGAAGGCTGAGGAGGGAACGTGATAAGTCTTCAAATACATAAAAAGTTGTTTAAAAAAAGGACAGTGATCAATTGTTCTCCATGTGCACCAAGGATAGGATGAGAAGTAATCGGCTTAGTTTGCAGCATATATATATATATATATATATATATATATATATATATATATATATATATATATATATATATATATCTCTTGCCTTGTTAGCATGAAATAGAAGGTACAAAATAAGACTCAGCAGGAGTGGACATTGTGATCGCTGAAGACATGGGGATGTAGCCAAGCCAAGAAATTATGTTCACTGGAGCCAGTGCAGTACATTTATTTGTTCTTGCTTCTAAATCATTATTTCCCCATGTTTGCCAGGCAGTAGAAGCATGAAATGTGCCTTCAGGATCTTCTGACAAAACTCTTTTGTAGTGAGCAGAGTCCCAAGTGTTCCAGAGATCTCACGCTGGAGGTAAACAAAAGGGTATTCATAGCTGTCACCATACAATAATCACATTGTGACAATTTTAATTTTGCACTGATTCTCTGGGCATTGCAAGAGGGTTAGCCTTCTGCCTGGAAGAGAACCAGTTGCTGAATTTAAATTTTAAGCTCTCTCTCATTTCTTAAATTTATGGGAATCCCTAGACAAGACACAATGGTAAAGTGAGACCACAGTTAACACTGCTGAAATCTTCATTTGGATTTAGCACATTCATCAAGTGGATAAGTGAAAACTAAAGTAACTTGGTCAGATCCTCAACTGGCATAAATGGCTATAGCTCCATGGAGGTCAATAGAGTTACACTGATTTACATCAGCTGAGGATTTGGCTCAATATTTCTGCTACAACTTGGTGATTGTTTTAATGGAAACTGGTAGCAGCTCAGTCTGCAGTACATGCCAGTGGGGGGTGTTAAAATGGATGATGAGCATTGCAGTATTTGGTAAGTCACTTTTAGCTAAATTCAGTAAGAAACATGTACAATTCATCTTGCTGAACTGAAAATGTGATCTTATTTTGTAACATGCCAGGAAGAGTTAGTGTCCAGTACAAGCATTCCTGTCACAGTTCTTTAAATCTCCTTCTTCCTGGATTTCTGTGCAATGACAGCTTGCTGGAGAGTTAACGAAAGAAAGACTCAGGCAAATAGGCTGCAATCTGTGACTATGATGAATGGAAAGGTTACAGCCTCTTATTGAAATTTATCCTTTATGAATTTTAATAAGGGAATAATTTGCAATAAGGTGTTTGCTCTGTAATAAAAATCTTACCCTCACTTTCATGATAGGCCAGCGTCTGGAGACTTGTAATTTATAAATGACAGTAAATGACAAAGTGTCTTGCATCTTGACTTCAGGGTGTAATTGGTGCCTGCCCTGTGTTTCAAGGTAAGATGGTTTGATGGTCTATTTGAACCCTGCTAACACAGTGTGGTTACTGGTGCTGTAGCAACTCAAATAGCAAATTAATGGACCATAAATGGAAAGAACTATGGGGTTGATTGCCAAGGATGCTGAGCACTAGTAGTCCCCATTGACATCAGCTGGAGATCTGGCCCATCAGAAAAGGGCAGACAAATAAACAGGGACAACTTCTGAAAATCAGTCTTTTGCCAATAATAATGTAATCCTGATACTTCATACTTACACGTGTAATACCTTCTATCTGAGCATTTGGGGCTTGATTCTGTCCCATGCGCCTCAGAAGGTAGCCTAGGAAAGGAGGACAACTGTGACTTTATGCCACTCTGTGCCCTTCCAAATGCCAGTATCTTCCAGTAGCCCAAGTGGTCCTAATGAAGCTGCTTCCAGGAATAAGTTGGCACAATACCAGATGTGCAAATGATCACTGAGTATGAGACAGCGACCCACAAAAGGCACACATTTGCCAGAGACTGATAATTTGTCTCTCAGCTACTTTCCCAAAGTCATACACCAAGCCAACAGCAAAACAAGGACTAGAACCCAGAACCACTAACTCCTAAACTGCAAGATCACCTTTCCTCCTGCAATACAGGCCTACAGCCAAAGTAGCTTGCCAAAATATAGGTGCTACATGTAAGTGTTCTGCAAATTTCATTAACTGCTATGTTGTTTTGTTCACATCTGCCAATGTTGTATTCTCAAGATTTTATGGTTCATATTCTCTCCTGCTTTAATTAAGAATACATCATCTTCTTTGGAGAGATCATTATGCCTGACAATTGCAGAGTTCAGTGTGTCAAATATCAGTTTCAGCTGACTCTCATTTCATGTCACCTACTGTTTGCACTTAAAAATGAGTGCTTGCAGAGTGCAAATTGTTTAAACCACATCATGGATCACTTGCTTCTACTTATAAGGAAAGCCATCACTAAAATCACTAAGCTATTACAAATAAGAATAATGGTGCAGCTAATTTTTGTCACTTAGTTCTAGACCGGCTTGAATATAAATGCAAATTCATAACTTATAAGTGGCTTATGAGAGAGGCAGCCTAAGATATTGGACTAAGACTTGAGAGATATGAGTTCAGTTCCTGGCTCTTTCAAAGGTTTCCTGTATGACCTTGGCCAAGTCACTTAGGGTACATTTTTCAACAATGCACAGTAGGCACCCTTTGTCTTATCTTAGCTTTTAGGGACATGAAACATCTCCTATTATGTGTATGTATAGTGCCTAATACACTGGGAGCTGATCTCAGTTGAGGTCTATAGGCTTTACTGTAATATGAATAACAAATGTTTATATCTAGGTTCAAGTTTTGGTAAATGTGAAGAAAGTGACCTAACCTCATACCCTGGTTGTACTCCTTTTGGAGAGTGGTTATCTTCTTAGCCTTGGCACTAACTTGCTGTGGACCCTCATTAAGTCACTTAGCCCCTCGTGCCTCAGTTTTCCCATCTGTAAAATAGGTTAATAGCTACCCACCTTTGAAATCTTGGATGAAAGGCTTTATTTATAGAAGTTAATTGGAGTTGACGGAAGAAATATTCACAGAAACAGTTAAGGTTACGCAAACGTCTAAGGCTGCTTTAAGAAAACTAACGTGGGATCTAATCCTACCAACTCTTGCTTATAGAAATATTGTGGCTGGCTTCAGTGAGGTTACTTGTATGAAAATGGGCTACATGTACGGGTGAGGATTTGTGAGATTGGGTCCATATTACATATGACTATGACAGAGTGTATAGATTGAAACACCCTTTATATAAGCCCATCCACCTTGCAAAAAGAACTTTGAAAATGTTCTTCACCCCTCCCCACCCCCATTACTTAACACCTTTTTCTTAAAGCTGATAGATGATGGCTGGACAAAAGCTATTACCTTCTAGGGGTTACTATATATTACAGGGGTTATTTGAAAACAGTCAGCTAGCACCTGGAGAGAAAATATATGCTTTTCAGTTCGCTGCCATTTGAGTTCTTCCTTTCAGAGGATAAGCAACTCTAGTGTAATAAATATAGAATAGTTAGGATTAAACTGTGAAGGTTAAATGAATCACTCAGAACATCTGAAATCTAGTGACCTGGTCCCTACTGGGATGCAGAGAGAGATGGAAAGATGAAAATGCCTCTGTGAAATTCTCAATCTTTGCCTAATTTATATAGTGATCGTTTTCCCCTCCTCTCTCCCACAAACAGGCCCATCTCTTATACCGAATCATAGAACGTAGGGCTGGAAAGGACCTCAAGAGGTCATCATCTATCTAGACCATCTCCTCGGACTAATCTGTCTAAGTATTTGTGTACCACTTACAATTTAAAATCTGCTGCTGTTTGTTGCTACAGTGGTTGACATTTCCTGAGAAATTTCCTAATTCTATGAGATTGTGCCATTTTGGCAACCTTTTCATCTCTAGACCTGAAAGTTATAGGGTGTAATCACCCCCTCCCCACATCATTCCTATCTAACATTGATTCTAGAATATTGACCTGTTAGAAGAGATGTCTGGGCACCATATTTCAGGAAGGATGTGAACAAATTGGAGAAAGTCCAGAGAAGAGCAACAAAGCTGATTGAAGGTCTAGAAAACATGAGCTAAGAGGGAAGATTGAAAAAAGTGGGTTTGTTTAGTCTAGAAGAAAGAAGACAGGGGGACATAACTTTTCAAGTACATAAAAGGTTGTTACAAGGAGGAGAGAGAAGAATTGTTCTTCTTAACCTCTGAGGATAGGACAAGTAGCAATGGGTTTAAACTGCAGCAAGGGAGGTTTAGGTTGGACATTAAGAAAAACTTCCTACTGTCAGGGTGGTGAAGCTCTGGAATAGATTGCCTAGGGAGGTGGTGGAGTCTCCATCACTGGGGATTTTTAAGAGCAGGTTGGACAAACACCTGTCGGAAATGGTCTAGATAATACTTAATCCTGCCATGACTGCAAGGGACTGGACTAGATGACCTCTCGAGGTTCCTTCCAGCTCTGATTCTATGTCCTCCAATTAATTTAATTAAACAGGGTCCCTTCTGCCTTTCTCCATTATCAGCTCAGGTAGTTGTTAAGCTTTTTTGAAGACATGTAGGGGACCCCCACCCCGCAGACACAAATAATGAGAAAAATGACATATAAGCCACTGGCAAGTGTCTCCCTCAGTGACTGATCCACAGAAAATACGAGACTGTTACAGTACTACCCAGCGAGCTTTGGCTTCACCTACTGCAGCTCATGCTTCTGACTCTGGATGTCCCCACTCCAGTTTCTAGGCCAGGGGTCAGCAACCTTTCAGAAATGGGGTGCTGAATCTTCATTTAGTCACTCTAATTTAAGGTTTCGCGTGCCAGTAATACATTTTAACCTTTTTAGAAGGTCTCTTTCTATAAATCTATAATATATACCTAAACTGTTGTTGTATGTAAAGTAAATATGGTTTCAAAATGTTTAAGAAGCTTCATTTAAAATTAAATTAAAATGCAGACCCCCCTGGACTGGTGGCCAGGGCCCAGGCAGCATGAGTGCTACTGAAAATCAGCTTGTGTGCCGCCTTTGGCACACGTGCCATAGGTTGCCTACCCCTGGTCTAGTGTGTCAGCCAAGATACTGATCATTGCATGTACACAGTGATGAGGGATAAAGGATGAAAGTGCAAGGGAGATCAAGCATCAAGCCTCAAGGCATTGTCGTCACGGCATCCAGAGTTACATAGTGGGGATCTGCCACTGAGACTTAACCCACATGTGAGGAAATGGCCTTTTTCTTGGTATCTCTTTGACCCACAGGGCCAGTGTGGGGAAGGTATGTGTCCTGGTCCCTGGCCTGTTTACTCCTTCCCTAGCCCTGCTCCTTTCCAGTGGGCTTAATTCAATCCCCATTGAAATAATGTACAGCCTTCTATTAACTTCACAGGCATTGTATCAGGTCCAGGGCGCAGATCCCCAGACAGAGACAGGGGAAGGTAGGAGGCAGCTGAGACCCCCTTGCAGGTAAGAATGCATGATCTGTGGGTAGAGAGATTTGCTCACAGCACTTAGGCCAAGATCAGGCCTAAATAAGGGCCTCAGAATTTGCGCACACGTAGCATATCACTTTCAGATCACTATTGCTCACTGCCAAAAGAAAGGGGAATTGTCAGAAAGTAAGAGATACACTGATCATTTCAGGAAACCCTGGGAAGAAAACAGTAAATAAAATGCAGCTGCCACTTAAGACTATCTTTTTGTGTAATAGAAAAAGTTGTCAAAAGATGACATTTTTTCTTTTTGTTGCCTCAAAGAAAGAAAACAGGTGCTGGTATAAAAGGAGAATAATAGCCTCACAGCACAGAAGGGCCAATAAGCAGAAACAAAGAGGCTAATCAGTACAGGGAGAGGAACGAAAAGGAACCAGAACTCTGCAGTGTTTCATTTTTAAAAGGAAAACACCTGATGAAGAACTGGGAGTGTTATGTCTGCAGCAGCACTTGCTTTTCCCATTGCCTGGACACTGCTTTTTCTTTTTCTTTATGGGGTGGCCTGTCTGCTACTTCCTCTGAATCAGTGACATCAGCTTCTGCCCCCAGGAATGCCACAGGGATAAGACAAGAAAAAGATCTACCCTGAGCAAGGCTTGCAGGAAATGTCACAGCACCAGTGCAAACAAACATACATACCCACAAAATTAATGACCAGCCATAGAATGTGAGCCAAAAAGGGACCACTATGATAATCTAGTTTGTCCTCCTGCATAACAAAAGCCATAGAATTTCAACCAGCAATTCCTTCTTCCTCATTACACAGGGATGTTGAACTAAGTTTCATGCATGGCATTGGGGTGTGGAGAGGCTGTCCTTTAAAGACACTACTGCTCTTTCCACATATGCACAGTCATTAACAGCTTAAACAGGCATAGGACCATCTGAGGATACGGCTCACTGTCTCCAAACTATATATTCATACTGCTACTACTATGAGCTGTGACACAACTAGTTCACCCAAGCTAACCACTCTCAGGTTTGCTGAGAAATTAGATGGAAAACTTCCAAAAACAAACGGGGCATGTGCTTGTGGCTTTCGAGCACATCTATTTTCCTTCTTCATTTTTGGATCCTCCCATTCTCTTAAGACTTCAGTCTCTAATTTTTAAATGAATTTTCAACATCTCCTTGAAGGGGGAATTAAAACTCATTGCTGGTTTGTAAGAAACATGTTTTGATATTCTCTTTTGAGAGTCTACAATACAGTGAAGTCAGAATGAAGGAAGATGCTCCAGTGTGGCTCAGGCTTACATGTTTTTGTTCCCACAGCTCATGTACATTTGTCCTTAAAAATAAAAAAACATAAGAAATCCTTCATTTCATCTGTGCAGACTGACATGTTAACAGTGGAAACTGAATATGTTCTCGTTCAAGGTATGTCTACACTGCAACCAAAGGTGTGATTGCAACACGTGTAGACGCACCAGAGCTCACTTTGATTTAGCTAGCTCAGGTACTGATCGCAGTGAAGTCACAGCATCCTGGGCTTCGGCATAGGCTGTAGAAGCTCTCTCAGGACCCTGGCTATAAACTCCAGCCATTAGCCAGCATTGAAATCCGTGTTGTTGCTGCTTCACTGCGACTGGTACTTGTGTTATCTACATATGTAGACACTCACTCCTCCAATTTCAGAGAAGATGTATCCCAAGAGGTGCAGATTTTTTTTACTGCATCACACAGTAAGGAAAACTCCCTTTGATAAATCTGACTTTTCCATGATTTGACCTTCCTTGGATTGCTCTGAGTCTGGGCCCATTGTTAACACAGAAGGGGGAGATTTTGGAAAGACAGAAAGGAGACACAGGAGTTCAACTCTGAGTGAAAATCAAAGGCAGATGACTGCCTAAGTGCCCCATGTGCCTTTGGAAATCTTACCCTAATCCTATATTGCTTTTAAAAATATATATTCTTTATAAACGCAATTTCGACCAAATGTGAATGCCACTAACCTAGATTCAGAGCAGCTGTGGAGAAATCATCAGCCATCAGTGTCAATCCAAGAGTAACTCCAATGAAGGAGTTACTCTAAATTTACACTGGTGTTACTGACAGCAGAATCTGTCCCCATCTCTTATAACCTGAGGAAGCTCTCCCTTTGTTTGACTTTTCCTGGTTCAGATCTCGCATGAGCTGTGTGTGGGGAAGAAAATCATGTCTGTTCTGAAAATTCCTGGCAGCACTTTAAAGGAGAACCACTGAGACTCCCCCTGGATGTTTTTCAGCCTGCAGTTCATTCTCCTTTGACAACTGGTTCCCAGCTGAGTTGCAAACTGTAATCTTCAAATCAGCTGGTAAACAAGCATCTAAACAAAAAATGTTACTGGAATGGAAAAGCATGCAGACTCAAATGTCTGTCATCTGGAGTCTTTGCATCTCAAGCTTCACAATCATATTTCAATAGGGGAAGAACAGACAAAATACTCCTATACAATGCTTCTGGCATGTCAAATGCCATTTCTTCAATCAGTCCTTCTCTTTTTAGCATTATACAAACTTGTCCATCCTTTTGGCCATTGGATCTTCTATCTTTATTAGGAAATGCTTGCAGATCCATCGCTATTTTAAAAAAATAATAAGGCGGTTTCTTGTTTCCTTTTTGTTATGTCAGAGATGTGTGGTTTTCACAATAAGAAACCTATAGAAAACATCAAATCAAGTTAGAAATTATTTATGAATGGATTTATAATTCTATAGCTTAGTGTCTGTTTTGGATAGCTGGTAAACATTAACAGGATATGCAGTTCCTTTACATGTTCCTGGTGTGCTTTTGTTGTTTGTTTGTTTTTGTTTTTAATTTTGTACATTTAATGACAGATCAGCATGGGATCCTGCTTTTTTTGGGTTCAATCCCTGCAGATTGCTCCTCCCTGGGCATTATTAAAAGTGGTGGCCCATATAGGCATTTGAAGTGCTGTGGACCTCAGAAACTCAGGATGAGCTTTTCTGGCCGAGGGGAGTGAGTAACCCAGGCTAGCACAGGGTGGCTCTCTGTCCCCCCAGTAGTGTCCAGATGATGTACAGCAGCTTTTGAGTCTAATCTGATACACGTTATCCCTAACAGCAGAGGTCCAGGCTTTTAGATCCAATAATCACTGCTTCACTTCCCCCAAATATAATACAAATCTAACATCAATTATTGGTTTATTTTGTGTTGGTACAGAACCCAGCAGAATGGTTCCCTGATCTTGATTCATAACGCTGGGCACACTATACTACAAACTAATTGCCATTGTCATTAAACAGAACACCTGAAATTTGCTATGAGTTGTGGAGATATTTCCAGATGGAGTTAAAATTGTTGGTGCAATAAGGAATGCAATAATCATGCATCCAAGTATCTGATATGGTCGTGCAGAAGGAGAAAGTATGAGAAAAGAGGGAAATGCATGCAGCAAAGAATTTAATTTTGGAAGCTATTTACGATTTGTAGGCCAGACCCAGATGCAAATCAGCGTAGCTCTATTGACATCAAGGGAGCATCACTGATTTACACCAACCTGCCCCTGTGAGTCTCAAACTTCTGCCTGTCTTACCCAGAAAATGGGGGTAGTTTAGAGATAAGTCTTGTATTTCTTATATTCTTTTTAAGATGACATTTCAAAAGGGGGGCTAATTACAAAGGCAATGACAGTACAATGTTTTAGAGCAGGAAGAGTGGAGTGGAATTGTTTCCAGTTCAGGAAGCGTGAATATTAATTGTTTAGGTTATTGCTGCAGGGTATAATTAGCAAAACCCTGGGCCCAGAAACAGAGTGAAAAACATGTAGTGGATAAAAGTGATCCCTACTGTTACTGCACTGAAAATTGGGCTTTTTTCTTTAACAATGATTCTTCTTGATGTCTTGGGGCTGGGGGAACCATAGAATGTCAGGGTTGGAAGGGACCTCAGAAGGTCATCTAGTCCAATCCCCTGCTCAAAGCAGGACCAATCCCCAGAAAGATTTTTACCTCACGTCCCTAAATGGCCTTCTCACTGCTCAAGAAGTGAACTCACAACCCTGGGTTTAGCAAGCCACTGCTCAAACCACTGAATTATCCCTCCCCCCAGGTGCCCCAGAGGGAATGAACAGAACAGGTAATCATGGAATGAAAGCAACACCTCTACAAACAGCTTTGAAGAGTCAGTCATGCCTGATTAAAATGACTGTGTTTTCGCTCCCAAAAAGAAATTGCCTTATTGATCTAGGTTTTATTTGGTTCTTCTAGGGGGACTTGGAAGAGCAGGGAAAGGTCACAGGGTAAGTGAACTTGAGGAAATAGATAAAAGTTTCATTTCATGTCAGTGTATATAGTTGGTATTTCTTGACAGAATTAATAATTGAGCAACATGAGCACTATGATTGTTATAAGCAGTATAGATTTACTATTACCTTGGGAGACTTTTAACCGTCCGCTTACTTACATTTTTCCTGATGGGTTATAAATCCCTGTTTCTGTGACTTTTGGTTCTATTTTTTCATGTTAAAATGCTGGGTCATTGCATCAAAAACCTTCAGCAACTGTGGCTTTGACGTCATGCCACTCTATAAGAATAATAGTCTAGAAAGTGTTAGAAAACAGGGCATCAGTATCCCTATTTTCACCAATGACAAATGTTGTGAAAAGGAGGAGGGCTCAACTCTGCTATAACACATGCAGAATGGGCCCGGTCCCCCTACAAGGGCCTGATCCCCTCCTCCGCCCCTGGCAGAGTACCATATCTACATGCAAAATAATGCATGCAACAAACTAACCCATGATTCTACGCACAAATGGGGTTGTTGCTTTTGTAAAAGGAAAACATTCACGTGTACCAGGGTAAACCCACTCTGCAGTGCACATCACTGGGTTCTCTCTCCAGTCTATGCACATAAGAACATGCTCCAGCCAAAGGATATTCTTTTTCTCTAGGGCTTCGGTTTCATTTAAGAACATAAGAACGGCCATACTGGGTCAGACCCAAGGTCAATCTAGCCCAATATCCTGTCCTTCAATAGTGGCCAATGTCAGGCGCCCCACAGGGAATGAACAGAACAGGGAATCATCAAATGATGCATCCTCTATCGCCCATTCACAGCTTCTGGCAAACAGAGGCTAGAGACACCATCTTTACCAATAGCCATTGATGGATCTTCAAAAACAAACCTATTTAACATACCAATCAAGTTTTTTTTCCCTGACCCAGGGTCCTACCTATTCTGTACAAGAGTAGTCTTTGCAGGCCATCCACCTGGGAGTCAAAGCAAGCTTCTCTGTTTCCTTCTCCTTCCTAGCCTGCCTACTGCAGTATTATGCCCTGCAGGCTTCGTACCCGTGAGGGCTCTCCTGCAGCTCTCACAAGCACCTGAGCTCTTGCTGGCTTTTAGGAGGACTGGACATTAGCAGGGAGGCAGCTGTTTAGTCAGAGCTGGACCCGTGCCCTTTTTGGGAGGCTAGCAACCCTATGAGTTACCACAATTGTACAAAGTGAGTTATTGCTTGTGTAATAGGCTAGTTAGGCATTTGCATGGGCAATAAGATTTGGTGGCTCAGGCATATAGAATCATAGAAACGTAGTACTTGTTAGGTCACCTAGCCCTGTCTCCTGCACTGAGGCAGGACTAAGTATTATTCTAGGCCATCTCTGAGAGATGTTTGTCTAACCTGTTCCACAACTTTCCTACGTAATTTGTCCCAGTGGTTAACTGCCCTTCCAGTTAGGAAGTTTTTTCTCATGTGTAACCTAAATCTCCCTTGCTGCAGTTTAAGCCCAATACTTTCCATTTTATAACAACTTCCGATGTCCTCGGGGTGAAAGTAATGTAAGGGACTTACTGGTACGCAGGGCTGGGGTCCAAAGCAAGGTGGGGCGGGGCCTTGGGCAGAAGGGGCAGGGCCTTTAAATCCCTGGGCCCTTTACATCACAACTGGAGCCCCATGATAGCAGTAGCTACAGCCAGGAGCCCTGGGGCTCGGGTGGTGATTTAAAGAGCCAGGGGCCTTTAAACTGCTGCTGGAGCCCCGGGGCTCCTGGCTGCTGCCGCTCCCCCAGGGGGCAGCTTCTCCATGCTGGCAATTTAAAAGGGCCTGGGGCTCCCAGCAGCAGCTGGAACCCCTGGTGCTTTAAATTGCAGGGAGCCCCAGGACTCTGGCGGTGATTTATAGGGCCTGGGGCTCCCGACCACTCATACCGCAGCCAGAGCCCCAGGCCCTTTAAATCGCTGCTGGAGCCCCATGGTAGCAGTAGCAGCAGTCGGGGGCCCTGGGGCTCTGGCTGTGATTTAAAGGGCTAGAGCTCCTGGCAGCGGCTGGAGCCCTTGGTCCTTTAAATTGCCACTGGAGCCCCGAGGCTCCCAGCTGCTGCCGCTATCCCAGGGCTCCAGCAGTGGGGCTCTGGTGGCAATTTAAAGGGCCAGGGTTTCCAGTCACTGCTGGGAGCCCAGGACCCTTTTAAATTGCCAGCCTGGGGAAGTTGCCTCCTGCCGGTATGATCACCTGTGTATCGGTCCTGGCCGGTACACCATACTGGCTTATTTTCACCTCTGGATGTCTTTGAAGATTATTTTTTATCACGGCCCCTCTCACTTTTCTCTTCTCCAGACTAAACAAACTCAGTTTTTTTCAGTCTTTCCTCATAGATAATGTTTTCTAGACCTCGAATCATTTTTGTTGTTCTCTGGACTTTCTCCATTTGCCCATATCTTTCCAGAAGCATGGTGTCCAGAACAAGACACAGTACTCCAGCTGAGGCCTCATCAGTGCTCAGTAAAGCGGGTGAATTACTTCTAATGTCTTGTTTACAACAATCCTGCTAACACAGCCCGGAATGATTTTTGCAAAAAAATAACCCACAGTATTACATTTTTGACTTATATTTAGTTCGTGATCTGCTGTAAACCCCAGATTATTTTCTGCAGTACTCCTGTCTAGACACTCATTTCCCATTTTGTATTTCAGTAATGTATTATTCCTATCTAAATGGAATAGTTAGCATTTGTCCTTAGTGAGTTTCATCCTATTTACTTCAAGTCATTTCTCCTCCAAAGGACTTGCAACCCATCCCAGGTTGATATCATCCTCAAACTTTATTGATGAAGATATATGCAGACTTTCACTTCCTGCTCACCATATAATGCGTATCTTTGCATTGCAAATGGCATGGAGCTCACAGTTGGGCTCCAGCTAGAGAGAGAACAGAAGCTACATGTGGACGCAAAAGATAGTCCTCTATCCTGAGCAAGTTGTAAGTCCTTTAACAGCAAAAGTAAAGGATGAAAAAGTCTTGGGCTCTTGTTGGAGAATGAGGAGGAAACACGGACTTGAATCTGATTTGCAGCATGCCATGAGGCTCTCAGCTACATGTTCCTCTCCTTGGCCTTATGCCCTCCACTACCAGAAGCAGGAGTAACTTGGCTGGCAGGCAGCAGCACTCTCATTAATGCAGAATCCAGTCCCCCAGTGTTCCCTGTGCATCACTTTTTAGCTTGTGCTTGCTAAACTTTGCAACCATGCTGCATACAATCAAGGACCTCATCTCCTCCTATCCCATCCCATCCCATCCCATATAACAGGGGCATTTTATCTCAAGAAACAGCCTCATTCCAGAAAAGTATGTAATACAGCATTTGGCTTTTCTATGAACAGGCGCTGTAAATCACCCTGGTGACCAGTTATCTCACACATGTTGATCTCACTGGGATTTTATAGATGCTATATAATGGAACAAATATAGGCTCTGCACTAAAATGACAGATACCCTGTCCTAAAGGGCTTGCACTACTTGCTAGAGATCCCTGCTGTGATCATACAGAGGCTAGGTTCTGAGATGCGCTACTGGTTCATACTGCAGGAAATAACACAATCTTAGCACTATAAATAGTGTTCAAGAGAAGAAGTAACCCGATGAGTCTTCTTGACTCATACTATTAATGGAGAAAAATGCCTCCCTAATAAGAATGGAGACTGGATTCAAACCACAGGCCATATTCTGGCTGGCGCTACATGGTAGCTATATATCAGAAAACCAATAGATAGCAGTGGGAGTTCAGGTAAGAAGTTTGCTATCCCTAATTTCCTCTTTGATGAGTGTTACTAAGACTACTTTACTAGTTACCTCTTAGGGTACATTAAGGACAGGTATTACTGTTTGGAGTTCTACAGTGTGGACCATATCCTCAGCTAGTGTAAATCATTTGATGTCAATGGAGATATGCTCAATTACACCAGGGTGTGTGTGTGTGTAAAATAGTTCCTTTTTCCCAGGTGCCAGCCAGAATTTGCTCCTGCATCTCCTGGATTTTGTCAGTGTGAGGCCCAAACTTAATATTATTAAACATTAATTTTTGTGGGGTCCGGCCTAATTCCGATTGTAAGTCCACGGAGACAATGCCATTTACTTCAGTGGGAGTTGGAGCAAGACTTCACGCTGGGGCTTTAGCAGGAGAAATGTGGAGACAGGACCCAATTCTCCTTTCAATGTGATTTGAGCAACTAATTCCTTTAGACTCTTTTGAAAATCCCAGCCTTGGTATTTGATTACTTTGCTATACATATTTAAAAGCCTTCAAAGAAGAAAGGAAAAGGTGGCATTGATAATGGTAATTACAGAAGTGCTTATAATCTCCTGTTGTGGACAGGACCCTACTGTATTAGATGCTGAACAAACACAGAAGAAAATGATGCCCCAAAGATCTTGCCATGTAAGCAAATATATTTATTAAAGCCTCTGTTTATCCTGGAGATAGAAGGGGAAAACTTCAGCACTAGTTTGGTGCAGCAGATAAATGAAACATTTAGACAGTTTGTTCAGATACATAGTATGTGCCCAAATGACTGGAGGAATCATTCCAACATCTTGGGTTATGTCGCATTAGGAAAAGAAAAAGGCCCAAGGTATATCAAGTACATAATTGGGCAATCAGGGGGAGCATTGACATTGTCTCAATAGGCACAAGATCAGGCCTTAGGATTTTTTTTTGTGCTTCATTTACCAAGTATCCACAGTTTGAAACCGTGAAATTGAAGCGTATGTGGATATAGAACTGATCTGGTTCTAGTTCACCTGCATTGTCCCAGATGTAATTCTTTATCACTCACAGCGCACTTTGGATTACTGTTAGGATAAAACAGGCAGCTCTCTGGATCTAAACTGTGCCAGCAGGTTGGCATGTTCATCTATCATTTTTATGAATGCAATTCAGTGAAAGTTCTTTGGCCGCAGCTATTGTATTTTATGAATGACCCTTGTGATATGAAATTATCGTATGCCCCTGAGATAGTCCTAAAAGCCTGCACCTAAAAATGTGTGGGGAGAAAAAGCTAGTGGATAGTTTAATAATCACAGCCTCCAAAGCATTTAAACTTAGCGGAAACATATTTACCTTACTTTGGAATGGCTAACTTGAATTTGAAAACAAGAAATTACTATTATGAAATTATAACTGCAAATAGTGTTTCGCAAGGAGACTCTGGCAGCCTATATCTGGAAAGAGGAACAAATATGGCTGCTCCTTGCCATACACAACATATTGTTCAGCAAGAGTGCACATGTGCAGGACAACTAGTATGTTCGGGGGGTGGGGACGCTCAGTGACCAGCAGAGAGAGCATGGTTGCCATCTACTGTTCATGGGGAAAAATAACAACCACCACCCAAAAAAAAAGCGAGGGTTTTTTTTGTATTGATTAGATGGAAAAGCACAACAAAAATAAGCAGCACAGGTTCTGCAAGTACACAGTGAAATATGAGGAGGCCATGGATTGTCTGCAGTACTTTTAAAAAATAAGAAAGTAATAGACCACACAGGAAAAATCACGGCAGTAAAATTATAACAGCATAGTAGTGTCCATAATCACTTTAGTTCTAATGGGTAATTGCATTATGAACTTAGAATTCACTTAGAGAGCTTCAGGCACTCATCAATGCAAGCCAGCATTATTTGTTAGCTGTTTGCAGGCAAAGTAATTTGATTATAATGAAGATCTAATAGTGATAGATTTATTGCGTTTTTACACTACCTATCATCCAAGTGGTTCATTTGAAGAGTTTGCCATTTAAAACCTACATCTGTATTACTGAGAGCTCTATTGATATAGATGATAGATAAACTTTCCTAAACTGGCAAAACCAAAACACCCTAATATGTTGTATCTCAATATGTGATCATTAGCGCAGCCAAATATTTTCATAAAAACAAACGTGTCTTTCCAGGGACAGGATATTGGATTTCAATGGCAAATTAGCAAACTTTCAAAAAGGAGCATCTAATTTTGGGGCCCAACCATATACAGCCTGGGCATGTATTCCCCAGAGGGGCAGCTCCAGACACCAGCACACCAAGCATGTGCCTGGGGCGGCAAGCCACGGGGGATGGCCTGCCAGTCACTGTGAGGGCGGCAGTCAGGCTGCCTTCGGCGGCATGCTTGCGGGAAGTCCGCCGGTCCCTCAGTTTTGGCGGCAATTCAGCAGTGGGTATGCCGAAGGCACGGGACTGGCGGACCTCCCACAGGCAAGCCGCTGAATCAGTGTTACCAGCGGACCTCCTGCAGGCAAGCTGCCAAATCCACATTACCAGCAGACCTCCTGCAGGCATGCCGCCGAAAGCTGCCTGACTGCCTTGCTTGGGGCGGCAAAATACACAGAGCCGCCCCTGATTCCGCCTCTCCTCCCCAATGCTAAGAACTTGCAACTGCCATTGATAGATACAGAGATATTCTTTTGATAGAATTACATTTGGAAATTAGGTATGTTTATAAAATGCAATACCATTATAGCAGGTTTGATTATTCTGCCTGTGGATTTAAGAGGGATTTTAAAACACTGATTTCTCCCAAGCTCTCAGAGCCTTCATGATGTGTTTATCACTGTGTCTTTCCCAAGAAAGACATAAGCACAGCTGAAAACCGGGTGACCTTTTCTTACGCTTGTTTCCTCCCAAAGGAAAAACAGCCAAGAAGAAGCTGTAGAGTACTATTCCGTGATTCAACCTAGAGATACAATTTGCAGATGCATTTTTATAATAGAGATATTTACAAGTAGTTTCCTACCATGTGAATTGCCCTGTTTCCTTCCACTTTTGAAGTCTGTCACTATGGATGTGCAGATGAGGGGTTCCTCTTAGCATTGCGACCTTGTGATGCTAGCCACTGCTGTCATTGTTTGCCTCTAACTCATCTTCTTGCACTCCTGCCTTTTTCCATGCTCTTTTCTTAGCCCAGCCCCAGATCCTCAGAGATATTTAGGCACCTAACTCCTACTGGTTTCAGTGGAATTAGGCGTCTAGATGCCATTGCGAATCTGAGCTCATTTCCCTACTCCTTCCAGCCAGCTGTGCTGCCACCCAGTTCCTCCACCCCTGTGAGGTAGGGCAGTGCTATTGTGCCCATTTTGCAGATGGAGAACTGAGTCCTGGAGGCCGAGATCCACGAAGGTATTTAGGCTCCTAATTTCCATTGATTTCAATGGAGCCTAAATATCTTTGTGGATCTGGGCTAGAGAGATGAAGGGCCAGATTTTTAAAGGTACTGAGGCACTTCACTGCTATTGGTAGCACCCTAATCATAGGCCATCCTGTCTCCTGCAGGAGTATCCCTAGTGGAAAACCGGCATGCATAAGTGCTTCTGAATGGACTGATCAGAAAGGAGTTAAGGTAGAAAAACATCAAGTGTTTGCAAACTAGAAAATGTAACACAATTGAGAACTTAAAAAAAACAAAACATCCAATAAAGGCAAAGCGAAAGATGACATAGTTCAGTAATTAATTAAAAAATTACGCCAACTGTTTTGGCTTACTCCTTGCTTTGTGTAAGGTGTATGATTCTGTTGCTGCTGTACACATGCTCCACAGAATCTTGGCATAAATTTCATCTTTTCATAATTACCATATATTTGTATAAAACATCTGAACAGCATTTTTCAGTCCCAGCCTGAGCCTTTGAAGCCAGAAATAACAGGTTTGAATCTAAATCCTCTGAAGAAACTTATGATAATGAGGGTGAAATGTCAGGGGGAAGAAAAGGAAGCAAAGTTATTCCTCAAAAGGAAAGAACATCTGCTGCACTAAATGCACCTCCAAAAAGTTTTACTAATGTTTCGAAAGCAAAATAAAAAAGGGATGTTTAAACATTATCTGTCTCCCTCTATGGATCTATCCCCATCACCATTAGGTAGCAGCAGCTCACAGACATTGATACATTTGGGCCTGATGGACTCCTTATCCTCACCACAGCCCTCTGAGGCAGGGCAGTATTATCATTCCTATTTCAAACATAGAGAACTCAGGCACAGAGGCATTAAATATGTTGCCTGAGGACACACAGAAATTAAGCCCAGATCTCCCGAGTTCCAGCCTAGTTCATTAACCATAAGCCCATCTTTCTTCCATACACCTAAATACCTACCAGATGTACATAAATCTTTTTGAAATTTCAACTGAAAATCTTTTGCTGGTTTTCAACCAGTTTATATAGTGTAAGAAGCCACTGCACCTGCATTTCATGTCACAGCGTGTCCGTCCTTGTTTTCCAACCACAGCACTTCACCTGTGCAGATTAGAGAGCAAAGCCTGCAGCATTTTCATTGGAGCTGGCTCTCCTTTTTTCAATGTGATCCAAGAAATTGTTGACAAAACATGTCCCCTGGATAAGTATGTCTGGGGACAGATCCCCAGCTAGTGTAAACAACTGCATCAGCTGAGGATCTGGCCCTTTTGTTAATTTTACTAGCTCCACAGATGGCTGAATATTCTACAAGGGTGAAAACAAAAAGCATGATGCTATTTTTTTTCTTCTCTCCTTCATTAGTTAATTTATTCATGAAGGTTTTTTTCATTACTCAGCCAGCTCTAGTTTCCTTTCTATCATGACAAACCTATTCTTCACTGCATTCATGGAGGATGGCAGGGGGTCTAATTAAACAGACTGCACACTGAGGCTAAGCTCTGCACTGGCCTGCCTGGCATTTCTAGCGAGGCTTCCTTGCCATGTAGTTTGAGATGCCCAAAACCAAACCAAACCAAAAGTATGTGATGCCACAAGCATGACATGGAAAAGGTTTGCTTCTCAGGTTAATTTCCCTTAGGCTTTGGGGTTCATGTTTGTTTTTAACCTAGACGTTAGTTCCATTGCAGCCTGATGAATTCAATCAGATGTATCTTTGTAGCAAGAGCAATGTCTCTTTTCTCCTTTATACCTGCCTCTTCTCCACAGTTGGTGTCAGAAGGACAATCTGTTGCACATTTAATGTTTAGAAATAATTATGGGGCCTAGTCCAAAGATCACTGAATTCCCTGGGAATCTTTCCATTGACTTCAGTAGGCTTTGGATCAGGCCCACAGAAAATGATCTAAGTCATACCTACTCATGTTCATGAGAATCTATTTTATCCACCTCTAACTTCCCTAAATAGGTGCATGTCAAACAGCTACGCTCTGTCATTTTCCATAAGTCTGCACAATTGAGTGCTGGCCTAGATAAGGTCTCTAAGTCCTACTGGAATATAAAATGTTAAATATTATTAATAATAATAAATAATATTTCCTCTAGTGTGGTTGGCTCAATAGGAATTCTCTTCAGAGTCCCTTTTGGGCTGCTTCTGGTTGACCTGCAGAGCAAATACCATGTACAGAAATGCCACCCACCTTCTCTCCGCACCCCCATCCTGAGAGTTTAAGCAGCTCCACTTCTATAACAGCTGTTATTTACACTTAGCACTACTGACAAGTAAAACAAACCAAACCAAACATCAGGATGGCTTCAATACTCCCTGCTCCCCAAAGCAAACAGCCATAAACCAAAAGTTTCAGTGCTCCCAGCTGAAGGAGTTTCTAAAGAAGGGTGACAAAAACATTGCACAGTGGCTGCATAATTCAGTTGCCACCCTCCGAGGCACAAACCCAAGCCCAAAGTACTACTCCAATGGAGGCACCCGTTCATAATTGTCCTTAATGTGTGTAATGTCATATGACTGAACGGCTAAGGATCTTCAGCTACCGGGGGGGGAGGGACAAAACCTCACAAAGCTATGTAGACCCTTAAGCATGCACCAATCCTCCCTCGTGTGCATTTCCAGCAGCTTCACAGGTTACGAATTGTCTGCACAGGGTGGTGTCAACCTCTGCCTCCCTGCTGCGTACACATAAAGCACTCCTGATTTCCCTTGCTGGCTGGGAATCAAGACTACTGTGCACATGGGTGAGATCTGGCTACCTGTATGGAGTTTGTAAACCAGACTTGTCCCCAGCCCATTTGGGGCAGAAACACTTCCCTTTGCCCTCCATGTTAGGTGGTGTGCAGCAGGCAGCATTTGCCACATTGGCATCCAGATGAATACGCAGATCGCGTCAATGATCTTTCAGCCGATCATTTTGCAACTATTTATCTTGTAATTTAATTCCTTGTTTCCAAGATCCTTGAGTCGGGGTATGGCTTATGTACCACAGCACAGGCAGGTATGCAGGGTCCCCCAAAACAACAGTTGCCACGGATACATCAGACAGAACCATATCCTTACTGGGGAATAAAAACCCTTCTTCCCACTTCAGGTACAATCAGCACTCTGGTGTCATGAACCTTTCCAGTGTTCCCCACATTTGTATTCATCAATCTGCCTCTGTGGTCCACTAAACCTCTGAGAGTGATTGAATAGTGACATTTTTGGTTCACAAACTAAGTTGCCCCTCGCAGTGGGGAAAGTGTTTGGATATGAGTGCCATCGATGACTTCTGCACCGTTTGGAAACCTCATTCTGGGTAATCTAGCTATTTTTTCCTGGAACTTTTCTCATGGTCAGCATCCATGAGTAAATCTCAGTGTTAGTTGCCTCATAAACACACAGAGCTCTGACCCTAAAGAGTGGTTTGCAACAGCTGTCTGGGATTGCCAGCTGCTGTGGAGCAATAACAACCTTCTTCTGAACTGGTACAGCTTCCCTTAATTGAGTGTTGTGGTGCTGCGGGGTTGGTGCAAACTCATCACACAGCTCCATGAAGGATTTTTTTCTTATTCAGAAGTTCTGCAGTTATTGCTGGTCATCCAAGGTTTCCAAAACAAAGTGATCCCACTGTACCTTGCTGATTATCCTGCATCAGAAGTGACCAAAGGGCATACTGTGACAATGCCGGCATTCACCGTAACCGTGCAATGTGAGCAGAATGAATTGTCATTGACCCTCCAGGTCAGTGGTTTTCAGCATGTCCAAGTGCTGCCCAAATTCCATCCAGCATCTCGCTGAGCACTTACTCCACTGCATAAACATTTATCCCGCAATAAGGAGCAGAACCAGATCATCCTCCATCTGCATCCACTGAGTTTTGTGGAGAATAGCCGTAAGGGACGACATGAACAGGAACTGTCATTAGATAACACCCCTGAAATGGTAGCATTAATGCTGCGTACATACAGCGGCAGAGTGGATGTGGGTATAAACATGTGCACCACATTATACCTGTGTCCAGTACAGCATATGTGGATTCTTGGGCGTGGGTATGAGGAGCATGCACAAGTACAAACACGATCCAGTATTTGGGTAGTGTAGACATAGGTCAATAAGATCATTACATTGTTTTGACCAGCCGGACACCAAGTAAATAGCAGGTAGGAAATAAGAGAAATAATGAGATGGTCAGAGTGACATTTTTATTCTGACTCTGTCTTTTCTTCCATTGTGTTCCAAACATACAACATATGCAGCTGTTCAATTATACGGGAAAGAAAGAAGATAATATAAATAAGGCATATAAAATGATTATTTGGTCTAGTATATGAGTTTTGCTTTGGATGCATGAGGTCCCAGATTCCATCCCATCATGAGACATCCAGGATTTCTTGATCTATTAGTTATAATGAAGAAAAAAAAAAAAGCTCTATCTCACCTGACAAATATCTGTAAATATGTTGTCTTAAAATGTTCTCTCATCTATGCTCTCCCGTAGGCCTGAATCTATATACTTGTCTTGTGTTCCTTTCCTCTTTTTCTCAAATCCTTCCTTAAAAAAAAACAACCACCCCACATTTCTTCCATCAAACCTTTCAATGATAACCCCTTTGAGACTCCAGGTTTCCCCTGTCACCTCCAGCTTGTACCATCACCTAAGGGATGATGTGTCTGAAACATTATGATTTATGTGTCTGTGCTGGATGGTAAACACCTGATCCCTGAATCTCCTCTTGCTCACACCAATGTAACTCTTTTGAGTATATATGAGAATACAACCAGATCCATTCCCACTTTATGAGTATATATTGATATGCATCCTCAGGCATCCTCTTTACACCCAAAAATAAATAATAGGGTTCCAAGGTGTTATGATAATACAACTAAATATCTAATAATAACAACAGTAAGTCTCATTCTGATGTTCTAAGATGTTTTTATCCACTATTCAGGGCCTGATCCACAGCCCGGTGATGTCAATGGAAAGACTCTCATTGAGTTCATTTAGTTTTGGATGAGGGTCCAAGTTGCTACTAAGACAAAACTCCCATTACTTAAATGAGAACTGAGTAAGAAGTTTTAGGTAACTTATTCAGATGTGGCCCCTGTTGAAGTCTGTGGCAAAACTCCCCCTGGCTTCAATGCGCCTTTTGCTAGTAGTGGGATAGCAAGTAAAGTTTATTCATTCATTTGCAAGAATATTAGTCACTGTTTCATGAACGGATTCTCTTCTATGCAGAGATCTTTCTGTAAAAATGTGAAGCTGAAGTAAGCTTGTTAATAGGGCTATATAGACGGGAAATAATTGACTATGAACATACAGTTAGTAGCAACCTACCTTTCCACATTAAAAGTGATAATCAAAGTGTAGTGTTAAAACAAAGGGCACTTTATCAGCCACAAAGTTTAATCGAATCAATATTGTTCAGGGCTACTTTTACACACAACATCAGCTCGTTTGAAAAAGAGTGGAGGGTATGTGCTGTGCATCAGAATTACTCCATTAATCCCAGCAAATGCCATAACAACTGAGCTCTTTTGTTAGTGCTTCATTCATTAGGAAGAATAAAAACCAGGCTGATCAATATTTGTGATGTCAAACAAATTGCTGAATATGTAGCACATTTGATTTCTATTGGGTAAAAATAGTTTAGAACACCAGGTAAGACTTAGTCTATGTCTACACTTAAAAAGCTACAGTGGCACAACTGCAGCGTTTTGGTGTAGACACTACAGCAGGGGTGGACAAACTTTTTGGCCTGAGGGCCTTATCAGGGTTCTAAAACTATATGGAGAGCCAGGTGGGAAAGGCTGTGCCTCCCCAAACAGCCTGGCCCCCGCCCCCTATCCACCTCCTCCCACTCCCCATCCCCTGACTGCCCCCCTCAGAACCTCTGCCCCATCCAACCCCCCCTGCTCCTTGTCCCCTGATTGCCTGCTCCCAGGACCCCCTGCTCCTAACCGTCTCCCCGGGACCCCACCTCCTATCCAACCCTCCCTGCTCCCTGTCCCCTGACTGCCCTGACCCCTATCCACACACCCTCCCCTTGACAGGCCTCCCCAGGATTCCCATGCCTATCTAACCCTCCCTGCTCCCTGTCCCTTGACTGCCCTGACCCCTATCCACACACCCCCTCCCTGACAAGCCTCCCAGGACTCCCACGCCTATCCAACACTCCTCCCCCACCTCCCGAGGCGTAATAGGAACATGATGATCATGATGTGGAGGAACCCTTCTATCAGTGTAGGGAGCATCTACACTACAGCTGCACAGGTGCAACTGTGCTGGTATAGTGTAGACATAATCTACAACTCAGAAGAGCTGGGCTCTATTACTGACTCTGCCACTGCGGGTGACCTTGGACAAGTCATGTTATCTTTCTGTGCCTCAGTTTTCCAATCTGTAAAATGAGCGTGGGGATAAAGCACTTTGAGATCTACTGCAAAAAGCACTATTACTGAAAGCATTAAGAGAACTATGTCTGGGCAATGGAATATTTTGTCTGTCAATGGCAATTAGTCAAGATGGTCAAGGATGCAACCCTATGCGCTCGGTATCCCTAAGCCTTTAACTGCCAGATGTTGGGACTGGATGACAGGGGATGGATCACCTGATAATTGCCCTATTTTGTTCATACCCTTTGAAGCATCTGGTGTTGGCCACTGTTGGAAGGAAGGATATTGGGCTAGTTGAACCATTGGTCTGACCCAGTGTGGCCATTCTTATGTTGTTATGTTATGCTCTTTATCGTCCAACTTAGGGTTTTTAGACAGCTCTGATATCCTGAAATAAGATCTTAATTACCCAAGGAAAGTCATTGCAATGGTTAGATATGTGGCCAATATTCAAATAAACAAAATAAAATTATCATACATTGTGTACTTCACAGGGCTCAAGATTATAATTATAATGTTGGGTACATTTTTTAAAAATAATTAAAAAAAAGGAAGTCAGAATGATATAGCAACAAAAGCCAGTTATGACATGGTATAAAATGCAAGTACTGAAAAGCCTGGGTAATGTGTAATTAGACATAAAGTGGATCCAAGCATATAGTCACAGTGTTCATTACAATGCTGGATAACAAGTCGCTAGAGATAAAAATAAGCTCCAAATATAATAAAACTCACCATCAATTTTGCATGCCATAGGAACCCCTAAAAATAACTAGGAAAGTTGGTTCCGTTTTGCAAATAAACTTCACATGAAAAGTAGCAATTTTCCAAAAGCAACTTGTGTACTACTTGCCAAATACTTTTTAAAGAAAACTGTTTCCCTTGATTGTGGGTGGCTTTTGTTTTTGCTTTGCTGTTCAGAGAGGGAAATGGGTCCCTTTTTTATTATTATTATTATTATTATTTTATTTTAACTAACCATAAAGCACATTTTGTATCAGATGAGATCAGAAATGAGGGGGAAAGATTGAAACATATTTGTATGCCAAAGTGAGATCATGGGGGTGGGGGGGAATCTTAAGAACCAACTATATTCATCGCCTCCATTTCAGCACAAATGCAGTAGTCATTAAAAAGAAATATAGTGTGGCAGGGCTGGATTTATTGCTGGAGTTTGCTCGCTGCCGTAAAGAATGTCCTCTATTAATGACAACAGCTGTTAGTTTAATAACCCTGGAAAAGATCATTAAATTCCTTCACATTTCCCAGAAACAGATGGAAGAAATGCAGAAGTGTTAAAACATATGGGGGAACATATTGAAATCCAGCAGCCTCCTGCAGTGGGTAGGAATCCTAATACTATAATCTCTCATTTTACATTGGTTTACTCTTGGGTGCTTAAGGTGTGTGTGTGTTGTGAAGATTATTTAAACACTGAAAGGGAAAAGAGGAAGTGTGATGTTCTGTAGCTGGCATTTGCTTTGACATTTTACCATAACTAACTGGTTTTTATTCTTCCTAAAGAATGAAGCACTAACAAAAGAGCTCATTTGTTATGGCATTTGCTGGGATTAATGGAGTAATTCTGATGCACAGCACATATCCTCCACTCTTTTTCAAACGAGCTGATGTTGTGTGTAAAAGTAGCCCTGAACAATATTGATTCGATTAAACTTTGGGGCTGATAAAGTGCCCTTTGTTTTAACACTACACTTTGATTATCACTTTTAATGTGGAAAGGCAGGTTGCTACTTTCGTGACAATACCATAGCTCATAAAACCTCAGCCTTATTTCTTTTAAAATCTTAAACCGACTAACAGGTTCTACAGATAACAACTATAACAGCAACAAAAAGTAACTGGGGTTTTATTATAGAAGAATTACATCTGTCATTGTCTCCACCCTCCACTTTTAAAACAATTATTCTTTGTTCACTTTCAAATGGAAAAATTAGATCATGGGCTTACTCCTATTGAAATCAGTGGCAGAACCCAAATGGCTTCTACAAAGCTGGACAGAGCTTTTAATGATTAGAGGGAACTGAGTTTGACTTAATGATAAGAGGGACCTGGATTTGATTGAGTATATTGTCTATGGCAAAAGGACTCTATTTCTAGCCATGATTGGACTGGTAAGGGGAGTGTCAAGAGAACACAGAGCCGGTCACTGGCATTGGTCTAGGTCATTGGCATGAGTTCAGTTCCAGACTAATGGTGACTCAAAATTCAGTTTTATGGCTGTGCAGTGTCCTTTGTGTATTTAGTTGAGAGTCTCATTTCAGTTTTTAAAGGGTAACAAGCTACATTACCTAAAGAAAACTATCACTGAAATGTGACTAACTGGGACCCTTGTTGTCAGTTCCAGCAAAGGGAATAAGGAAGGAGTGAGCATGGCGAACGGACTGTCATCCTGGTCTCTATGGGGCAGTATTGAAGTGTGTAAGGTAGGGGCAGCGTAGGGGAAACTTCCACTGTTATTGCCTGTGGTGTAGCAGTTATGTGAAATGGCTAGCTAGTTGCTGTCTGTTGCTGGGGCTGCCCCTTAATGAGCACTGTGGTCCCGATCCAATTCCTACGGAAGTCAATGTGATGCTTTCCTTTCCCTTCAGTGGGAGTAGGATTGGAGCCTACATTCACTTAAAAACAAACCAACAACAAAAGCCAAGCAGGGAAGAAATATTCTAGTGTTGGTAATAGGCTCCAGCCCATTTTCCTTATGGTGGCAGATGGTTCTTTAGAAGTAGCCTCGCCTTCTCTCTCTCAGGACATTTTGGACAGCCCCCTGCAGCTGAATCAGAAGACGTAGCATCTGCTGCCCCTCCTTTGGTCACTTGCAAAGCATAGATAGCCTGCTGTGGGTTCTAGATGGCTGCTGAAGGTTATTGCTGAAACTTTTCAAGAAGAGGATTGTTTCAAAAAGGATCAATTTAGCTTCCTCTTGTTCCTCCATCATCACTTCTTCTGTTCCCGCCTTAGTTGATTCCTATCTTTATTATACATTATGTCCCCTACTTGTGTTTTAGTGCATTTATTCTTTCCCCTTGTGCTCCTCTGTGTTATTGTGCACATTCGTCAGTTGTGCCATGTTGTTTTTAAGAAGGGGGGGCAGATTCTGCTCTGAGGAGTGGGTGCTTTGGGCCATACAGCTAGGAGACAGTTCCCCAAAGCCAGAATAGCTGGCAGGAGAAGGATCCTTAGCTGGTGTGGAGTCAACATGGCTACTCCTGAATTGGCCATCTTTCCTCAGTCCAACACAAGGATATGGATGGGGAAAAGGAAATGAGGACGGGCTTCCTTGCACACTGGTGATCCTCAACTGCTATATGAACATCTTCGGGCCATTTGCAGCCAGTGGTGGATAGAGCAGGTCTCAGGGAAGCCCAAAGATGGTTAAACCACCCCTCCTGCGGGGTGCTGTGCATCGTGCACTCCTCAGCCACAGCTGAGTATTAGTATTCAAGCCATGGTGTCTTGTGTGAGGGTCACTCAGTTAAACTCAAGTGCAGCTTGTCATCAAACCAACCTTCTTCAGGTCTCTGATATTCATGAGATACCGAAACTTTTGCGAGGGCTCTCATGACAATGTTCATATTATTGACACCAAGCCATAGCTTGAAGACCATCATAATAAGGGCAGGCCCTTGGATTTTGAAATGTAAGCTTTTTTTTTCCCCCAGAGAAATGTAAACACAAATCTCTCCATTTCCAAGCTACTTTAGTTTCCTGCAAAAATGTGCAAGCTAATTTGAGACAGCTGGCTGAGTTAAAATGCCTTGGCATTTTCCTTCCCACCATGGACTGACCTATTTTGAAAACCGATCAATTTATGCAATTTACTTGTAATTAAATGAAACTGTGGGTGGACGGAGAGAAAGTGAGTAAAAAAATAAAATCATCCAAGATCTTGTTCAGACCAGGTGTTAACAACTATCAGCAACATTTTTTTCCCCTCTTCAAAATTGATGGGCAGCATTTTATTGGAGAGATGTTACAGTAGTTTGCAGAAACATTTTCTTTCTTTGAACTTGTACTGCTGAACTAGGTGATGTGACAGCTCAACAATGCCTCTTATCAGAGGCAATAGACACAGAAAGGTTAGTTGGCGCTCCGTGATTGATGTCTTTAGTTACCTTGCACCAGACGGCAGCTTCATTACTATCCTAGAATGAATAGATTTCTAACATTTTTTATTTTAACATCTGTTGCAAACCCATTTGATGGAGGATCACTTGGTATGAAATCACAAATTGTGCATTACATGCTTGGGATGACCTTTAGTGGACATTGGGGAAGTTAAAAGAAATAATCCATCCTATTAAAAAGGAGGAAAAATCTAGGGTGGTTTTGCATCATCCATTTGGGTTTGGTTTTTTAAAATCAAAGCTACAGGTGGGTTAGAATTGGGTCCCAGTTTATTGAAACCCTGAAGTTCAGGAGGATTTAGATAGTGATCTAATTTGGGTGTCTCTAGAGATGGGTAAACCCTGAAGTGGGTTTGGATTTGTAAATTCTCATTAGTTAAAATTTTGTTTTGCAAAACCAAATACAAAACCTGGAACAGATTTAGGTTGAGCTCACTTTTTATCCTGACTTCCAAAGTTAAGCTTTGGGAGCTTGGGGGACAGGATAAACAGATTCAGATAAATCACTCTAATCTGGGCCCACTATACTGGGATAATTGGATATGAGTCACAATGAAAATATATAATGCACCTACTTTTTAATCAAGTAGAGTAAGTAACCTGCTTCAGCTAGCATCAGACAACTGTAGATGGGGTGATTAGTGATAATTCATCGATTCTAAGGCCAAAAGAGAGAATCTAATCTGCCTCCTGTATAGCATACAGACCACAGTTTCATCCAGTTTCTCCTGTACTGAGCCCTAATACCTGTGTCTGACTGAAAGCAGCGGTTTTCAAAACTTCATTGCACCACAACCCCATTCTGACAACAAAAATTACTACATGACCCCAGTTCAGGGCCGGAGTTAGAGGGTGGCAAGGAGGGCAATTGCCTGGGATCCCATGCTACAGAGGACCCTGCAAAACCAAATTGCTTGGGCTTCAGCTTCAGCCCCACAAAGCAGGAGTCGGACTTCAGCAGGGCCAGGACAAAAAGCTGAAGCTGAGCCCTGCCATCCGGGGCTGAAGTCCTCGGCTTTTGGCTTCATAGAATCAGAGAATATCAGGGTTGGAAGGGACCTAAGGAGGTCATCTAGTGCATTTAGCTTCAGCCCCAGTCATTAGCAAATCTAACTCCTGCCCTGGTGACCCCATTAAAACAGGCTTGAGAGCCACTGTTGGAGAACCACTGTACTACAGCATATTTTCCAGAAAGGCATCCAGACTTCAAGAGACGGATTCTCCATCTCTTCTCTTGGTGGTTCATCCCAGTGGTTACTCCCTCTCACTGTTAAAGATGTGTGTCTTATTTCTAATTGGAATTTGTCTGGCTTTAATGCCCAGCCATGGGTTCTTGTTATGCCGGTCTCTGGGAGGTTAAATAGCCCTTGAGAATCTAGTATTTTCTTCCTAAAAGGGAGCTCATATACTATAATCAAGTCATCTCTTGCTCTTCTTTTTGATAAGTGAAACAGATTGAGCACCCTAAATCTCTCTCTCTAAGGCATATTTTTCCATTCCTAGAATAATTTTTGTGGCTCTTCTCTGAAGGAGAAATACGCAGGATTAAGGCAAAAAGCCAGAAAGATAAAAAAGTCTGGGGTGCCGGTAAAGTCAATTAAATCTTGAAGTGAGTGTGGTTAGTACTGCACTGTATTTGGTAGGGCACAAACAACATGAAGGCAACTGGGCACCTTGACATGTTGTAACCGAGGATTTACTGGAAGCAGGTAGAAGGCTGGGACAGCTCTCTGTTAAGATGTTATCTTCTTTGTCTTTCTATCATTTTTAATATAGTAAATGTAGCCCCTTTCCCTGAAAGGAAAGAGGATCCCTGAGTAGAGGCATAGCAATGGCCAAACTGGATCAGATTCAAGGTCCATCTAATCTGGAATCCTGTCTCCAACAGCTGCCAGTACCAGATGCTACAGAGGAAGGGACAAGAAATTCTTTAGAGTGCAATTATGGAATATTCTGCCATAGGTGAAGTTCTTCCTAACCAGTATTAGTTGACATTGGTTTATGCCCCAATGTGGAGGTTTCTCATTTCTTCCAAAACTCTTGATTATTGTTAACATTTACTGATATAACTCTTGATGTTCTTATATAAAATATCCTTAAAAAAACCAAAACTTAATCCTGCTGAGTTCTTGGACTTGGTCTTGAGGCAATGAGTTCCACAAACTAATTGTATAACAAAAAAGTATTTCCTTTTATTAGTGTTAAATTATGTAGGGTATTTTAAAATGTAACAATTATTTTTGAGTTTACAGATATCACTTCACAATCATTAAGGGCGACCGCCTCTGGTGTGAAACACAGCAGCTGATTAACTGTGTTCCTACTACATATTTAGTTCCTTAATAAAATATAAGAGCCAGATTTAGAACACAATACAACTGCACATAATAAGTAGGATACGAGGTGTTCAGGTAAAGCCCTAATTCCTATGTTAACATTAAGCTACTTTGGAGTTATGCTATGTGCAATGTATAGCATACTGTGTAACCATAAAGGATATACCCTCCTTCCTCCCCCACCCAAAAAACTCCCAAACCCTAGGACCTGATTCTTCTCCCACTGACTTCAATAGAAGCAGGATCGAATCTCTAGTTTGTAGCAATGCCTTACTATAGTGATACATTCCTCTGTGGGTGACTTTGTGACATGGGAAATATTTGAATGAAAACAATTAACAGCAGGAGAACATTGTTTTCTAACAAAACTTACTAAGTTTTTATACAGACATATTCAGAAAACTAATTCTAGGACTGCACGTGCACAGGTAGGAAAAGCTCTGATTAATCTCACTGAAGGAGTAATTGCTCCACTCAGATGATTAATAAATGAAAAAGAATAAAATGAAAATGCATGTTGATTGTCTTCTGTGGTTTATTCAACCTGGAGATTTAAAAACCCTTACCAGTTTTTCATCTCAACTGAAATACATTTTTTAATTAATTGTTCTGTTGGCTTGAAAGCTTCATAAATTGGATTAGAATCCTATCTATACACCATCCATGGGCAATGGGTTATTTTTGTACCTGGCACTTTCATTAAAATAATTCCTGCATGGACATTTTAAGCAGGAGTGGGCAGGAGTGGAAATATCCTATATGCAGTGGGAGAAGATTTGGGCTAAAATTGCCAAAATTATGGAGGATTTATCTAACCTTTCCAAAATGTGGGTATTTGAACTTGAATTAATTAGCATGGAATTGACTGAGCACATTTAGTTGAATATGCCTCATTAGTATTCAGCATTGCTACCACAGAAGGAAAAGAAAAGAAACAGAAGAGAGAGGCTAAAATGAGAAAAGAGAAGAAAGGATGTTTCTTACATCTCTGGTGATTTATAAAAATCACCTTCAGTCTCCATGAAATTCTAGATCAATCCAAGAAATAGTACTAATAATTCATAAAAAATAATTTAATTATATGATAGACATCGCCAAGGATTTTTGGACAGATAAAAATTAACGTACAATTGTCTGTCAGTTTTATAGTACTGCCCACCACCACACCATAAAGCACATCATAAGTAAGGATGCTGTAAATGCATTCCTGCTTTTATGTTCCTTATGCACAGTACTATTATTTATTTGTATTGTGGTATTGCTTAGAAATCTGTCTTGGACCAGGACCCCCTTATGCTATGCTCTGTACAAACACAGAGCAAAAAGAGCCACTTCCCCAAAAGGCTTAGGGTTGTCTAAGTATAAGACAGGAAGCAAGTGGATATAGACAGATGGGGAAGGACAAGGAAACAATGGGTGTGTATGTTTACACTGCAAAACAAAAACAAACAAACAACTCTCCCTGCCACACGCACCCATCCAGTGACAGACTCCTGAAAGGGGTGGGGTATGGTAGTCTGGAAAGCTTGAGAGGCACTGAATTAAAGTGTAGGCACCCTCCACAGTGTGTTCAGAATAGGATTTAAGGATGTGGTGTTTGAGCAGATAACTTGATCTAATTAACACCTCCTAAAACTCTAGTCAAGACCAAATAATTACATTGTGGCATGTGCTAAACTTGTTGAGTTAAAAGCCTAGATTTTAAGTGGGCCAATTGAGCACTTACTGAGGTGCAGCTGCTTTGTTTTGACTGGAGTTTTAGAAGATGTCAATTAGATCATACTAGAGGCATAGGACAGCTCACGTTCTTAGAACAGAGCATGAATAAAATTAAATCGGGGGCCATTGTTACTAAGGGCCAGACCCTCAACTGACATAAATCATCAAACTCTAATGAAGTGAGTGGAACAACAATAATTTACATTAGCTGATGATCTGGCCTTAATCTTTTGTTCCACTGTTAGCCAGCTACACAGAGATGAGAACATGTCCTAAAACTTGTCCATCCATCCTCCCCCATGTTCCTCTTCAAGGCAATAGAACTACTCCTTCTTTAAACAGGAATGCACCAAACTAACTCCAGAGAGCTCCAAATCAAGCCATATAATGGTGGACTTACAAATTAATATATTACTTATATATTTCATTTGTTTTTTATTAATACCACAGCAACATAGATCTGACAAGGCAAGTGCTCTGAATCATTGTTATTCAGCAGCTGTCTGTCCTGTCTGGAGATGCCCTGTAGTTTGCCAAGTGAACATAAGTCAAATGGCTAGCATTATTTTAAAGTAGTGGGGATTTTCAGCTTTTAATAGGTGTAGATCCTGTTCTTGTATCTGAACTCAGGACCATTCAGGGGCAGGAGAAAATTATAGTTGGAGTGCCATTTGGAGTGGGGAGGCTAAGTGTTTCATTTTCTTGGTGATGTCTATGTAGACGTTAAATTAAATTCTCTTTACATTCCTGAGCAGAAATCTTGAGGCGAAAAAAGTTGTTTTCAAATTGGGGTTTTCAAAGCTAGAATGAAATATTTCAGAGTGCGGTTACAGACATGTTTATAGTATTGTTTCTTCCTTTGCCCATAATTAAAGAGTTCTATTGGATTCCCTGCTTAGTCATTGCAGAGCCTGTGCAATCAATAGAAACACACAGTCAGTTGCATACATCTGAACAGGACTCACAAATCCCACTGCACAAGACTGTGTTTTCACAAGGCCCAACCAAACCAATCTTACATCAGCTGGCGTGGTGAGCAGCAACACGCTGCCAATAGCTCTAGCTAACTGGCATATGTAATGTACTTACAGACAGAACTGACTGCCAGTAGGTGCCAACAGATCCTGTAGTCTGACCTTCTGTATATCACAGGCCACTAAACACCAACCACCCTCCATTCTCAATCCCAACAACCAGAATTAGACCACAATATTACAGCCCTTAGGAGCCCCAACTAGTGTGTGTTACATGCGGAGCTGAGGTGCACTAATGCTCAAGGCCCCTGGAGTGGCAGGGAATTGATATAGTGAGATACACCCAATGCTATAACATCCATTAATGGATTTTACCCTTGCAACACCCCTTGTGGGTTAGGGTACTACTAGCCCCATTTTACAGGTGGGAAAACTGAGGCCTAGGATAGATTAAGTGACTTGCCAAGGTCAGATGGGAAATCTGTGGCTGAGCCGCAACTTGAACCCAAGTCTCCCAAGCCTCTGACCAGTGCCCTCACTAGGTCATCCTTCCCACCTATTCCAAAAAATGGGCTGTGAGAAAGGTTTTCCTTTTTTCCCCTGTGCTAAGCCCCACTATTCAGGAAGGGCCTTTCAGAACTGTCATGACTAGAATAGGATATTTCAAGAGTAATAGTACAGATTTGCCTTTCTCTGAGCATGTCAGTTAAGACCTGATCAAAAGCCTGTTGAAATAAATGGGACTCTTGCCATTGATCTCAATGCACTTTGGATCAGGCCAGTCATGGGGCTATGACTGTGTTTAGGGCTTTTTCATTTATATAATTCTACATTGCCAACTGAAACTATTATTAATCAAAGATTTTTGTGACAATATCAGCAAGACGATGTGACATTTCTGTGCCATTCTTCTACCAGTTTAAATAAGATTCCAAAAGGAAGTTGACCTTTCCGCAGCCGAATTATAAATGTCAAAACTGCATGAATCCATCTTTCAATTACTGTCACCTTGGAAAAGAAAAAGACTGGAGGCATCACACTTAAATATTACCAATCACAGATATATTTCAAATGCAATCTCTCCTTGTGAGACGTAGTCTTCGCATTGAATTGCAACGAATTCTGTTGTGACAATGCTACAGATTAAGTTTAAGCATTAAAAGAATGGGGGCAAGGGATGGCACTGGAGCTGAAGACATATCTGGAGACTGGAGCATTATATCAAGCTGGCATCGCCTTCTAGTCTAATAAATGAAAGAGGAGACCTATTTTGGCTCAAATCCTGCAACTGGATCCATTACAGCTGGCCTCTGCACCCATGTGGAATCCCATTAAACACGGGGCAATATATAATTTTAACCACCATCCCCCAGATTTGTGGCAAGCCCTGTGTATGGAACAGCATAGATACGCACTGCCTCAGGAGTGGCAGGAAAGGAAGGCAACATTCCATCCTTGTTCAGCCCTTGTTCTGGGGTCAGTAAGTTGCTGATGGCCTTTACTAGCAGCAAATTGCAAAACTCTCCATGCCAGCTCAGCTGCAATGGCCAGCACATTGGGGTCTGGAGTTAAGGCTCTGCCAACACCCTTCTCCCAAACTTACTTCTGATGGGAGAAGCAGGCACCCAATGTTCAGGTAGTCCATACAGGGAGATCAAAGGCAAAATCTAGCCCTTAGACTCAACCTCATTGACATGCTTAGAAAAAGATCACTCTTTAATGCTTTAATGTAGCTTGCGTAGTTGCGGCAGAACGCTGGGAGAACTTGCTCTAAAAAATCCCACCCCCACGAAGAGCGTGGCTCCCAGCACTGGTGCACTGTCTTCACTGGCACTTTACAGCACTGAAACTTGCTGTGCTCAAGGAGGTGTTTTTTCACACCCCTAAGCGAGAAAGTTGCAAAACTGTAAATTGGCAATGTAGACAAGCCCAAAATTAGCTCAGTGGGGCTCCATGCTGGTCCATCCATCTGCAGCATCAAAGTGTTTATTAATTTTGAAGACATATTGCTGTATGAAGCTCACTAATATCATTTAGTCTAAATATGGATGATTGCTAATATAGCTATTTAGCTTTGATTGTCCTCCCCCCATATCCTTAAGCTTTTAAGAAATCATATGTACTGTTTAGTTGGAAAAATCCCTTTACATTGAGGTGTGGCGTTCTTTGCACGTTTTTTCCCCCTTGGTGAAACCAATCATACTACTTCAGAGATGAAAGAACCGCGGCTTGAGAGCAATAAGAGGAAAAAAGCAATTAGAAATCTGAGTGCTAATGTAACGATGAATTATTTATCACAAATATATTGAATTAGCAACTGCATACAAATGTAAGATAATTTTTCTTTCAAAGTCTCACCCATAACAAGTATTTATAGTATTGTTTCTTCCTTTGCACATAATTAAGAAAGGGGCTTTATTGGATTCCCAGCTTAGTTATTACAGAGCTTATGTAATCAATATAAGCATATGGTCAGGTTTAGACAGCTGAACAAGACATCATGGACTTCAGTTCACAAGCCTGTGTTTTCATAGGGTGCAACCAAGCTAGCATTACATCAATAGGAACTTTATCTGAGCAGCAACATGCTGCCACTAGTTCTAGCAAGCTAAAATATAATTTACTTATAAGGACCCTGTTGCTGTGGCCCTTGAGTGTTTTGCAACCATTAATAGACTTTATCATGACAACTCTAGTTACAGATAGGGAACTCAGGCGCAAAGTAGATTAGGTGACTTCCCCAAAGTCTCACAGGAAATTTCTGGCTAAGATAGAAATGGAACTTTTCTTGACTTCCCGTCTAGTGTCCCATCTGCTAGATCATTCTTCCAACCTAGTCAAAAAAGGGCTGTCAGAAAGATGTTTCCTTTTGGCTTAGTGGAGAGTTATGGAGAATAGGAGACTGGAAAAACTTGAGAAAAAATGCTCTCTCATAAACCTAACAATGGACTGAGTCAACAGTACCCAGCAAGCCAATTTAACTTAAGGGCACTTACTGGAATGTGTTTATGGGCTAGATTCTCAGCTGGTGTAAATCTGTGTAGTTCTATCATTTTCAGCAGAGCTAAACCAATATATACCTTCCAAAGATCCAAGCATATATTTTGCTACTGAAAAGCATGGAGAGTACATTGATCTAGCACAGTGAGTAGCTTGTGTAATATGAAGCGAGTGAGCGGGCATGTTAGGACAAAGTATATACTCTTCAGAACTATTTTTATGTGCCCCAGGAGTCAGTCATGACTGTCTGGGTTTATTTAAGCAGTATCTAGAGATGAGTAAGGGCTCTATCAAAAGGAGGGAATCATCCCAATTCTTCCTTCAGCTGCTGGCTGAATTTTAATAAAGTGTTTCTATGAATGCCAGAGGACCCGTCCATTATATGCATATGCTGAGTAAATATTGCAGGTTCTGTCCATATAATATGATTGTAACAGAGAAACAGTGCGATCCATTTGTTCCATGCAAAATGGATTAATCCAACAAGATTTACACTACATGTGCTAGACATATGCAGCCTGCTCCAAAGACATCCAAGACTGATGTAAGAAAAGGCACCCACTAGACTTCATTGTGCTTTGGATCAGGCATATGTGCACTCTTGAAATCTTCACATTCTTCCCTACCTGAAGATAGAGAGTGTCTTTTTTACAGGAATCCAATGCTACTAAGTAGAACTCACCTTGCAGGACAGAATGTCTTCCCCAGGAGGATAGCTGGAATTAATTGGTGCCAAACTGAGAACCAGTAAGGAGGCTTACAGGTGCCTGATTGTATGTGAAAGTGAAGCAGCCAGTTCCAATGACGATCGAGTCCTGAAGCAAAACTAGGTCTGATGCTAATAACCCAGAAAATGCATATTTCACAGAGAGAGGAGTTATTCATGTGTCAGAATGATCATTCTATTGCTCTGCAGAAGCAAGGATGATGCTATATTTTTGATCCATCAAACACAAATCTCATTTAGTGACTTCGGTCTTAAAGAAATGCTTAATTTTATAGGAGGCCATCCCAAAACCTTCTCTCAATAGCCCAAGGAGCTGGGGGGGATGAATGTCAAGATGATGCAAGGGAGTGAGGGAGTAGTCTTTGTAATATTTAAACATAATCTGGTGGCGCTGGCATTGTGTTGCTGAAATTTATGAGACTGTTTCGTTAAAATCTTGGATGCTCTGGATAGATTGTTGCACAAGTTCCATGAGTGTTTTTTGGATTATCAATTTGATAATTGCCATTCGTGCAATGGAGGCTAATGTTGCATATGTGCTCATTGTTTTCTAAAGGCAGGACTCTCTGCCTTCTAGCAGTGAGAACATCAATACCCACTCCCAACACTCAAATGAGGCATGCTCTCAAAAGCCATATAAACTGACATCCTCCACTCCATCAGCAGGGATAAAGTGCAGCATCGATAACACTTCCTATTCCAAACATCTACCTTTGGATGATAATTGGCTGCTATCGTCTCGCTGAGTGACACCCTCATGTCAGGGAAATATGAAAGGGGTAAAAGAGTTCAACTTTAAGTGATGAGATTCTAAATGTACTTCAAGAATATTCTATACTTCAGGATTTTAATCAGGCAGTAAAATTAGTCTGACATTTCATTGAGCTCTTCTCTCTAATCAAATCACCCTATGGACACGTTGGGTTTCTTTTTCTTTTTTTATTCCCACATTGGGGCTGACAGCTTTAATCTGTCTCATACTTTCCCCTGAACAAATAAGATTTTTTAAAATCCATTAAATTTGAAAGATACTTATTTTCTAACTGCTGCTCGGCTAGGAAGAATTGCCTTGGGTTCTCAAACGTCATCATTTATTTATATAGTAGCACCTCAAAGTCCTAGCCAAAACTGGGGTCTTGTTGTGCTTCAAATGCAGAGTAAGACTCCTATCCCTGCTCCAAAGAGCTTACATTCTAAATAGGCAAGAGATAAAGGAAATATCAGTATTGCCCAACTTTTTTATAGATAGGAAACTGAGGCACAGAATGAATTGCCCATGACCATGCACAAAGTCCGTGGCAAGGCCAGGAACTGAACTTAGACTGAGCCTGAGTCCAGCCCCTTAGCTACAAGACTATACATCTTTCTTCTGTGTACAGTCGGGCTATTCAATTTATCATGTGGCAGAAAACTGAACAGGGTTTTTTTAAAGTTAAAGCCATGAGATGTGCCTGCATTGTCTCCTCTGGTGCACAGCACAGAAGGAATGGAAGGAGCAGCAAAACTACCAGAGCCCCTTCAGAGCTATTGGAGAGAGACTCTGTGAAGCATCTGGCACCAATCACTGTCAGAAGACGGGATACTGGGCTAGATGGATCGTTATCTATCCCTTTTCTAACCTTCTGTTAGCTTTTTTGATCGCCGCTGCACATTGAGCAGATATTTGTCAAGAACAATCTATGATTACTCCAAGATCTCTTTCTTGAGTGGTAACAGCTAACTTAGACCCCATCATTTTGTATGTATATTTGGGATTATGTTTTCTAATGTGCATTAATTTGCACTTATCAACTTTGAATTTCATCTGCCATTTTGTTGCCCAGTCTCCCAGTTTAGTGAGATCCCTTTATAACTCTTCACAATCAGCTCTGGATTTAACTATCTTGAGTAATATTCTATCAGCTGCAAACTTTGCCTCCTCACTACTTACCCCCTTTTCTAGATCATTTATGAATATGTTGAACAGCACAGGTCCAAGTACAGATCTATGGGAAACCCCACTGTTTACTTCTCTCCACTGTGAAAACTGACAGTTTAGTCCTACCCTTTGTTTCCTATCTTTTAACCAGTTACTTATCTATGAGAGGCCCTTCTCCCTTACCCTATGACTGCTCACTTTGCTTAAGAGCATTCTTACACTCATGCACTAGCACAGTGCTGAAGACATATTGCAAACAAAGTGATCTCAGACTTTGCTAGTTTCATTGGATTCAAATCTTGCTTGCCTTATGCACATGAATGATCCCATTGGCTCCAGTGGGACTACTTAACGTGAGTAAACTGAGCAGGATTTTGTCCAAAAGGACACCTTTCCTCCAGTTCACCTCAATTGACCTAGAAGAAAAAGCAATAAATGCCAAGAGCATGGGTAGGCAACCCATGGCACATGAGCTGATTTTCAATGGCATTCACACTGCCTGGGTCCTGGCCACTGGTCCAGGGGGCTCTGCATTTTAATTTAATTTTAAATGAAGCTTCTTAAACGTTTTAAAAAACCTTATTTACTTTACATATAACAATAGTTTAGTTATATATTATAGACTTCTAGAAAGAGACCTTCTAAAAAGGTTAAAATGTATTACTGGCACGCGAAACCTTAAATTAGAGTGAATAAACGAAGGCTCGGCACACACTTCTGAAAGGTTGCTGACCCCTGGCCTAGAGTTTCAAAAGACTTAGGCTAGGTCTACACTGGGGGAAGGGGGTCGACCTAAGATACGCCGACTTCAGCTACGCGAATAGTGTAGCTGAAGTCGGCGTATCTTAGGTTGATTTACCTGGCCGTGTGGATGTCGGCAAGTCAACTACTGCCACTCCCCCATCGACTCTGCTTCTGCCTCTCACTGCGGTGGAGTTCCAGAATCGATGGCAGAGCGATCGGGGATGTAGTGTAGACGAACACTCAGCTCCAACTATATTGCACTCTCGAGATGATCTAGCCATAAGAGTCAGGGAGCTGAGCACTTTTGAAAATCTGGCCTTATTTTAAGGGCTTAAATGGAAACAGAATGTGCGCATTTTGGCTGGAAATCTGGCTGCAATGGTGCGTGCTGAACAGTTGAAAATCAGGCTCTGAACTTTTCTGAAAATCCAGCCCTTAACAACCACATAAAGCTTCCATGCAAGGAAAGATGGTATCACAAATCAACTGTTCAGATATAATTTACACCTCAGTTTTCCCTCTGTTATTTTCCCTTTTGAAAAAAAGATAATAAAAAAAATACAAACTGAAAGCTGAATTTGTAAAGAGTAAGACGAAAAGCCTAACCAAATATATCTGTTCAAGATACCTCCCTATTGTCCCAATGTTTAGTAGAGTAGAAATTGTGATAAAAGTGCAATTTGTGTTGAAGTGCCATAGTACATTATGAAGCAGTTTCTGGGTCCAATTTTCCCTTTTAAAAAGTTAAATAGGAAAACTTTAATTTTTTTAACAAATGGGTTAATGCATTCAACTTTTTGTGGGGACTTTGATGGACTGAGAGCAACATCTACAGTTGACAGTGCTCATTAAGCCTGCAGGAAAGTCTCAAAAGTTATGTTAACCCAGCTACGTCACTCAGGGGTGTACAAATCCACACACCTGAGCAAAGTATGCAAGCGGACCTAACCCCTTGTGTAGGGAGTGATAGTGTAACCCACACACCTTCTGGGTGAGGTGTTCTGTCCCATCAAATGGCACCGAGACCACTTAGAGAGAGATTAATGAGTCTGCTCTGCAGCCTTAGCTAACAGCCAGATGGTTTTTAGCTCGTGCAGTAGAGGCTCAGGCACTAAGCTGAAGAGGCCCCAGGTTCAATTCTGCCCGACGATGACCAGGGTCTGTCGGCATTACACTAGGTCAACGGAAGAATTCTTACCTAGCTACTGCCTCTTGGGAAGGTGGATTAACTATGCCAACAGGAGAACCATTCCCAATTCTGTAGTGAATGTTTACATCAATACTCTACAGTGGAGCAAATGCACCAGTATTGTGATTCAGTGTAGCCACACCCCTGAGTAACATAACTTTGAGTGTAGACCTGGCCTCAGTGTGTAACAGATAATGACCAAAAAAATGGATGAATAGAGGGAGGAAATTGGAGAAGGACAGAGACAAAAAAAAATGTGGAATTTGAGACTAAAACTAATAGGACCCCCACCATCCTGTTCAAAGTAATTTGTCAAATGGACACTGGAGATAATTAGCATAGATTCAGAAACCCGATGTGGTTTCATGAACATGAACAACTAAAGACAGGAAATGGGACTCTCCTGTAGTGCTCATCCAAAGTTAATTTTAGTTCCCTTGATTTTCACTGACCTCTCATCTCAACCCCTGCATAGAGAGTTAGTGCAGGGGACATACGACCCATCAAGCTCTCAAATCAAGTTATGAATAGAAAGCTTATGTCACGATGCAAAAGTTACCTATGGATTTCTCAGCAATGTAAACTGTCAACCTGATTAATGTTTTCACACACCTAGTGAAGAAACACCAAATCAGGGAATTTTTTTTTAATCCCACTCCAAATGTAGGGCCAAATTCTGATACTCACTATGTGTAATACCTTATTCTTGGAGTATTATCACTGAAAACATTGGGACTACTTGAGAATTGAGATCACTCAACTGAAGAGTGGCAGGAACCCTCAAACCAGATACTGTTACTCTTACTCACTAATCCAGAACACCATATTATAATTTTAAGTATGTGAATAATCCCACTGAAGTCAGCAAGACTACTCACATGCTTAAAGTTAAGCATATGCATAAATGCTTTGTTGGACTGGAGTCTTTGCATACCACCTTACTCCTCCAATAGTCTCACTGACTTCAGTGGAACTATTGCTAGAGTAAAAGTACTACTCAACAGGAATAAGAGTGGCGGAACCTTCTCTTCAGCAGTTTGGATGAAACAGAACCTGATCTGAACTACTTTCTGGTTTTAATTTTGGTTTTCCATAAGTACAACTTGAAAAGTTTTTACAAAACCAAAACCAAAGTATTGTCTCCTTGGGTGGTCTCTAAATCACACATATGAGTGACTTACTCTTACAGCATGCACTGGTATTTGAGATGTGTTGATATGTCACTAGATGAAAAATATTGTGCAGGCAATAAAGATTGTATTAGTGCAGTTGGGATCCAAGGATATGGACAAATCTATATCTATATCTATATCTATATCTATATCTATATTTGTTTCCTTTATTGTTCTGTTCCAGTAGGGCAGTGTTTCCCAAACTTGAGACAGTGCTTGTGTAGGGAAAGTCTCTGGTGGTCTGGGCCAGTGTGTGTACCTGCCGCGCCCACAGGTCCGGCCAATCACAGTTCCCACTGGCCCTGGTTCACTGCTCCAGGCCAATGGGAGCTGCTGGAAGTGGCAGCCAGTATGTCCGTCGGCCCGTGCCACTTCCAGCAGCTTTCATTGGCCTGGAGCAGCTAACTGTGGCCCAGGTATAGGTCATCACCAAGGTCTGAAGCCTAGACTGTTAGTACTACACACAGAGCTCTACCACTTGAGCTAAAAGGGTAACTTCATTAACTAGTAGCAGCAGTAGGCTGTTATCCTCTAGTACACCAGGCCATAGAAGGAAATGCAAGACACTTTTTTCACCATATTGTAATTGTCTTGGCAAAAGTCTAAATGACCTAACTGGAGGTCTAGCTAAAGTTAAGCCGAACATCATGGAAAATAGGGTATTGGAAGCAAAACGTTCTGGTTGGATATATTCAGGAATGGGAAAGCAAAATCAAACAAAAAATATTCACTGCATTTAAAGGTATCCTTAATTTTAAAGGCATACGTAGAACATGGATGGTTAGGCTCAAAACAGCACATGAGCTGTAGCCCACGAAACCCCCCAGGAGGGTGTTAACTTGCTATAACTTTGCAAGAGACCTGATTATTGTTTTAATGATGTAGGACCTGCTTCTCATCTCTATTACCTGGTATAAGTCAGGAGTGATGCCACTGAGGTCAATGCAGAAATATCCGTGTAAAGTCAGTGAGAGTGGAGTACTGAACCCACTGGGTGAGATCCACAGCTGAGCTTGGATTAGGCCCTGTGAAACCAGGAGATAAAATTGCTGCTCTAAGTTAGGTTGTGCTGCAAAGGCCTATTTAGTGATGTTCAAATAGCAGCTGGAGATTGCTGGAGGGCAGCAGTGCTCCAGCTTGACCTTGACTTATCCTGATGCAGGTGGCTGCGGGGGGAAGGCTGGGGATTGCATAGCACTCTTAAGATGGCTTGGTGCCACACAGGGATTCCGTTTACACTAGGAGAATCCTCAGAGAGCCAGTTACACAGCACTGACAACTTTGTGCCACCCAGAGTGGGAGCCAATGATCCAGCCCACTAGGTTTGCACAGGATGTAACTGAGGACAGAACTGGGAGCCAAGTGTTCTCTGAGTGCCTCATGGCTATGGGATTTTCTCTTCCTCTTTATCTTAAATAGCCTGAATCTGATGACCTCAGAGCACAGTGCAAAGCGTACTTTGAAAAAAAAAAGGGGGGGGGGGACTGTCAGAATCAGAAGGAGATTTGAGTCGTTACTAGAACCCAGCACCAAGTACTGCTGCACTTAAGGAATTAACTGATGTATTTCTAGGTAATGTCAAGAGTGCCTGGAGAATATGGCTAAATGTCCCTTTTTAAGAAGCATTTTTATAAGTCTAAATAATCTAACAAATAGTATGTCGGGGAGGGGAGAAGGGAGAGAGTGGAAGAGAGGGTTGGGAACAAAACCAACATTTAGTACAAAAGTGGATGTTTTTAGTCCCAATTTTTGTGCTTTGCTTCTAAATGAACAATCACAACAAAAGCTTGTCAAGCACTGTGACTTAACACTATCAATCTTAAAAAGGCTGAACAAATATATGAGCTGCCAGCCTGCACTCTTTTCTCATGGAAACAAATCGATGGCTGCAATACTAAACTTTTTGCATGGCTTCTCTCTCCTTGTGACAGGCATTACAAGCCCAAGATTTGCTAGTTAAGTCATCTGGAATTAGGTCTATACTCCTCAGCTATATGGGGCAGGTTTGTTTTGTGAGCTTCAGGCAGTGCTAGCCTATATAACCGCATCTTATTTTTCCTGGGAAAGCAGTACAGAGAGAGTTGATATGAAGCCATTTTGTAAGAGAAAAAGAAAATATCATCTGGGGGGAGATTTAGGGCTGATAAATCCAGGTGGAGTTTTCTGTGAAAGGCCTCAATGAGCATGAGTAAATGCACTGCTGAAACTTGTCGTAGTTCGTATTTAATCCAAACAATTATGTACATACCCAGCAGGAACTAAGCTGAGATCTGGAGAGGGGACTGAGATTGATTTGAAATATATAGAGTCATCAGTTTAACTGAGGCTGAGTCTTCCCCACTAACTGTTAAGGATCCTGACTAGGGCAATCAGGACCAAAGGTCAGAGCACAGTCAAACCTGAGGCTGAGAAGCAGATACGTTTGTAGTCAAGTTCCAGGCCAAGGTCAATGTCACGGATCAGAGACCAAACCATGCTTCAGAGTCTGGGTTAGGAGGCGATGTTCACATCAAGCTAAGTTCCAGAACAGGGAGCAGGAGTGGTCATGGCAGGTACAGGAGATCCCGGAAGTGTCCAGGCAACAATGTTAGAACACCGCTTGGGTGTATATAGGGCAAGGAAGCCAATCAGCTTTGAGTCTGCTGCCTGTCATACCCCATGAGGTGGGACTTCCTGAGATCTGTGTCCTCAGTAGGTTATGGGGCGCAACAGAGTTATCATGGCAATATCAGCTTCCTGGAAGCTCTGGAGGCCCAAGTTCAAGACTTGCTGGGCCTTACCCAGATGTAAATTAATGCATTAGCTTTCCTTTGAGCAGTGATGGACAAATTAGTAATACTTAAGAGGAAATTTTCAAAGCAGCTGATTTGCATCCATAGTTTTTCAAATGCCATGATTCATTCATGCCAATGGCACCCATGGGCAGGACAGCTAGAAATGTACCTACTCTCCTTGTGCATGCACTGATGTTTTCACATGCAAACAAGCATAAAGTGTGGGGTGTATGTTTAGAGGATGTGTGTGACAATATGCAAAAAGATAACAATTATTGTTATTTATGAATATAACACGGCACTATAGCACACTAGATGATGACTTATGTTCATAACTGTAGCATGCACATGAATCAGTCTAACAGCATCTGTTCCTCACAGCAGAAGGTCCCACATTATAAGGTTCTGAGAAGTTCTGAGTACTCTCAGCTCCCTCTGAATTATCCAAGAGGAGCAGAAGCCTGCTTGGCACCTTACGAGGAGTAATTCAACTCCTTGCAGAATCAGGCCCCACATCTTCCTAGAAAACATTCTTCCTGCCAAACCCCACATATGTCTTTCAAGTATCAAAGTAACAGACTTCTCAGTAACAAATGCCAAAGAGCACAAGTTGCAGGGGGTTAGTGCACAGATCAATGGAAGATCTTTTTTCCCAGAGAAAAGGTATAAAGGGGACTCTCAGATTCCCTCAGTGCCTTGCTGATAGCTATGGAGCATGTCCAGTAATGATAAGTGATGCCCTGAAGCAAGTATCGTATATTCTGAACTGTTGTTAGGAACTGGACACTTCAGAAATGATGTGAGCTATAGTCTCTTTGTAGCTGCCATAATAGATAGATGGCATTCCTTGACATATACCTATGTTATTTGACATCAGGATCAACACTGGATGTCAATACTTTTCTTGGAATGATGTTGGTGAAAATAATAAAGGCCGTACTGGGTCAGACCAAAGGTCAATCTAGTCCAGTATCCTGTCTTCCAACAGTGGCCAGTGCCAGGTGCCCCACAGGGAATGAACAGAACAAGTAATCATCAAGTGATCCATCCCCTGTTGCCCATTCCCAGCTCCTGGCAAACAGGCTAGGGACACTATCCCTGCCCAACCTGGCTAATAGCCATTGATGGACCTATCCTCCATGAACTTATTTAGTTCTTTTTTGAATCCTGTTATAGTCTTGGCCTTCACAACATCCTCTGGCAAGAAGTTCCACAGGTTGACTGTGTCTCCAGGTCAACTGTAATCCTTGTGGCAAGTCCATGATAGCACTATATTTGATGCACAATGGCCACCAACCTCATTCATATCACTGAACAAAGTCTCAGATTATGTACAATAGAAATTAATGTGTGTTAAAATAAATAAAAAAAATATTGGAGAAATTTTAAGCAGCCCTGAGGAGGAGAGTTCACATTCATAGGATTATTATAAAAGTTTATGCAATTTCATTATTGTTAGCTCCAAAATTCTGGAACTCATCCATATTTAGAGTCAACTACTGTTAAACTGCAACACACACTATAAAAATCCTGGAAAGGATAATGCCTCATTTTAACCACCCTGTGACCCAGAACACATGTAGATTCAGAACCTGGACATTGCTATATGATGCTTGAAAACCAAGGGACATGTTAGCCGTACAAATACATTGTTACGAGCATAAAAGAAGCCAAATCAAATTAAAATACAGACACACGTTAAATAACCACTCTTTGGGGCTAGTTTACAACATGCCCTGGGTAAGGGGAGGGGGCCATAGCTGCACCATGCCAGGAACACACCAGAGACCATATTGTATCTCAGATTGTTGATATTCCTTTTCCTTTACTCTGGAGAGAGAGAAAGTAAATTGCCTCAGCGGACTCCCACCATTTGCCCACCCAGAGGAGTTCTTCCCACTGTTCTCCTCACTCTATTCTCCGCCTGCCCACTATCTCGCAGCATAGAATAGCTGGTCAATAGCTCCCCTCTCTCCACCACAAAGGGAGTCATAATCAGAGCTGGGCTGAGCAGGGAGCCCATTTATCCCCTTTGCTCCTCTATGTACCAGGGTCAAGGCCTTCAAACAGTAGTATCATTTCAGAAAAAAATCTGAGTGGGCTGGGGCAAAGCTTTGTCAGAATATAGAACATTATATATGATTATATTATATCCTGCAAAGCTGGGGAGAGTAGAACAGATAATGAAACATAAAGACCTATTAAACATCTGGGGGGGGGGACCAAGGTCAGGAACAACTTCCCCCCTTGTCCCATAGCAAAGTTACTTCAAGTAACTTATAGTATTATATACAATATATTTTGTGAGATGCCAGGGAAAGGCAGGGACTTTTCATGTTGAAAACACTGACCTGTTTTTCTATTGCAAAGTGGCATGCACATTTACAGTGGTGTATAAACAAAAGCCACCGCAATCGTACCTATCGGAAACCCTTCTGCCTGGTGTTCCTGGCAGCAAAAAGGCCCAGCTTCAAATTTTTAAACGTTCTTTCTAAAGACTTAAACATGGGCTCAAGCCCCAACCCAGAAAGCTGGGAAATTCTCTTTCTCTCTCTCTATATATATCGAGAGATATCTCAAATCACCCTGGACACCCTTGATGGGCAATACTGCCTCACTGGAAAACACTGAGTCCAGGCTTCATTTTTTGCAGCGGGAGGGGAGAGGCGGAGGGGAACAACGAAATAAACCTGGGAAAATCAGCATTTTATAACTTGACAATATTAGGGAAGAGTCCCCTCTCCACTCTCATTTGTCCCAACCCTTCCTCTGGCCTTTGTTCTAGCCACTTCCCTGCTCCCCACTCACAATTTGTTGCCCTGGGTTGGAGGAGTCCAGAGAGTCTCTGGCAAGTCAGTGCTAGGCTGTGCCACCTGCCACAGCTGAGGTGATTTCAGCTTTAATTGCTGGGCAGGGAGGCCCGCCCTGGAGTGCCTCTGCTAAGGTTCCGCCCAATCTACCTCGGAACCCTCGCCCCAAAGCCGCCTCAGCTCCACGTTGTCTGTCTGCTGCCTCAGCTCGGCACCAGCTGGGCGGTGTTTTGCTGCTGTCCTGGCTCATCCCTTGAGAGGATCAGTGGCATATAGGGCACTTAACATCATCCTTCCCACCAGAGCGGTGCTCCCTGTGAAGGTAGGAGCCTCTCCCTTCCCCTTCCCCCCTTTCAGCCATGTCCAGGCTCTTACCCCACTGAATGCTTGACTGTGGTCTCAGAGTGACCCCAGCTACAGTTAGTGTCCCTCTCTTGTCCCATTATTTCCTATCAGGATCGATAGCATTTTATAACGCCCCTTCCCAGCTCAAATCTTAACCCATATACCCCAAAGGGTCACAACTGAAATATAAATGAGACCTGGACCATTCATCCAGTTCCTCTTGCTCACCACAGATGTGGTCAGAGAGTTCCCACCCCTCTAAGGTGTCAGGCTGCAGGGCTTTAATCTCTAGGGTATTAATGAGTGCTAATTACTGGAGCAGGTAGGTGCTCTAAGGAGGTATGTACAGCAATGTCGTTTCCTAAATCCATTTTATCTTTATTCACTGCATGCATTCAGAAGCAGGGGCCCAATCCAACACCAATTGCTGTCAATAAAAGGACTCTTATTGGCTCAGTGACTACGTATCACCTTTCTTGGCAAAAACTGGGCCTGATCCTGCAAAGTACTGTGCACATCATCAGGATGCAGAATGCTCACAGCTCCCACTGACTTCAGGGGGAGTTGAGGGTATTCTGCAGTGCGTCTTGCAAGGAGCGCTAAGTACCTCAAAAGGATCAGGCTGTTAGATTGTCTTCCTAGCTACATAGAGAAAAATACTGCAACAGCCTATGACATGTTGAGCAACTGCATAAGCTTGTATATATTGACCTTCTGTGCCGAAATAATTTTATCTGACAAAAACCAACCTCGAAGTTTTCTGAGGGGGAATGCAGAGCACTGCCAGATAGGGGCAGATTTTGCATCTTGAAATAATCAGTTCAGATAATATTTTTCATCATCAACTGACTCTTCTGAAAGACAATTCCTTGTTGCAATGGCTTATCTTCCGCTTCCAATTTTTGGAACGACTGTGACCCAAGTGTCTCATGTCAAAACCCATTTTCCACTGATTTATTTAAAATGCGGCATGTTTCTATTTATGGCTATGCTGTCCATGTTTGTTTCAAATATATTTGCTATCACAACCTTTTAATAATTCAGTTGCGCGCGCACACACATACACACACACACAGAGCAGAGCAGAGCCAGGAGTGTCAGACTCCATTTCTGCAAAGCAAATCATGAAAAATGGATGTGTATAAAAGGGCTGGACTAATTCTTTAGGTCCAGCCCTATGTTGGACCTCGCATACAGTTGCACTGTCCCACAAAGGAAGTGCATCTATGAGGTAAGTAATCTGCTACAGACCTTTACAACTTACATCTCCCCTTATAACGTCTCATTTCCACTGGCCAGCTCATATGTGGGAATGGAATGGAGTCTCACTCCATCCATTCCCTACCCTTCTTCACCAAACCACTCAGTTGAATTTAAAAAGAACACACACACACACACACACACACACACCCCTATTACTTTCAGACTGAGGAAAAACAGAACAAACTAAAATCAAGTCTCTAAGCAAGAACATAACGTGTCACTGTAACATGCTGCATGTCTATGCCTCACAAAACATTAACTGCCTCAGAGAGCAGACTCCGAAAAGTGTAGACGTGCAGTACGTAGAACAGGGGTTGGCAACCTTTCAGAAGTGAGGTGCCGAGTCTTCATTTACTCACTCTAATTTAAGGTTTTGTGTGCCAGTAATACATTTTAACGTTTTTAGAAGGTCTCTTTCTATAAGTATAATATATAACTAAACTGTTGTTGTATATAAAGTATATAAAGTTTTTTAAATGTTTAAGAAGCTTCATTTAAAATTAAATTAAAATGCAGAGCCCCCCGGACCGGTGGCCAGGACCCGGGCAGTGTGAGTGCCACTGAAAATCAGCTCATGTGTCACCTTTGGCATGTGTGCCATAGGTTGCCTACCCCTGACATAGAAATAAAATGGTTGCACACAGCTACTTAGTGACCTACACCACAGAGGTGTTGCTCCCAACACTCCCTCCCCCGTAGATGGTCCAGTGGTTTAGGCACTAGCTTTGGACTTGGAAACCCAGGCTCAGTTCTCTGCCCTACCCTAGATTCCCTGCGTGACTTAGGGCAAGTCACTTAGGCCAAATCCTCAAAGGTATTTAGGCACCTGAGGATCTGGGCCTTGGGGTAGGTCTACACTGCACACTAAGCTGGGACTCTGACTCATGTTTGAGCCCAATCCCTGGTTCTGTGTACACACACACACCGGTCTGACTCAGGTCAGCAAGCACTCAGGACATGGATCCTAGGACATTACTAGGGGGTGGGTCAGAGCCTGAGTCCTGCTGAGACTCTGGTCCAAGTCTGCTCATTTTGCAGTGTGGGCACAGGTCAAGATGCAAACTGAGTCAGAACGTCTGTGTAGTGCAGTATGGATGCATTAGCACAGCTGAGACCCCTCCCCAGGTCCAGCAATCGTAAACCCAGTGTGAACATTTCCAAGCCTGCATTTGAGCACCGAGCTGACAAGTCCAGATCCCACAGACCTGGGTTTACAATGGAGTGTAGACATGCCCTTAGCCTCTCTGTGCTTCAGTTCCCTCATCTCCCCCTTACCCCCATATCTCACAGGGAGGTTGTGAGGTGCTCCGATACTATGATAATGCATAAGTACCCATGTCTATGCTAGATAGTTCCTCAACTTTCAAGAGAAGGCAGGTGCTATGGTCTCATTTTCTGTTTGCTCTTTCATGTAACTGAAGAGGATATTTATGGTCCTACCTTTTCTACAGCCAAAAAAGGTCCCATTTATACATATTTGATAGGCCATCTCAAATGACGTGGCAGCAGAGTCAAGTTACATCTACTACTTAAGCTGTTGCTTTTTGGTATAGACAGTGCTAAGACAATGGAAGAATTCTTCTGTCAAGCTAGGTACTGCCGCTTGGAGGTGCATTATGGATGGTGACAGGAGAACACCTCCCATCACTGTAGTAAGCGTCTACACTGAAGCACTATGGCAGTGCAGCTGCACCACTGTAGTGTTTTAAGTGTAGACAATCTTAGTAGTTATACCAGTATTCAGGCAATTTATTCGCCTTCCTGCATTGGAATAGCTATACCAGTAGAGACTCATTTAGACTGGTGTAACTGCTTCCACACTAGATGGGTTGTATATTCCAACTGTATCAGTATAGATAAAGGGGTACAACTCTGAGTCGACAAGGCCTTAGTTCTATTGGCTTTAGGAGGAAAAATTTAACATTTGAAGTGCTCTTGAAAGTGAGGGGCTAATGGTCGTCAATAGAATCAGGCACAGAGTTGGTAACCTTCCCTTATCTTCGAACAGCTCTGCTAATACACCCTCCCCAAACCTGACCTGCAGCACCCCTGCTGAGTCTCTCTGGGTATTTCTATGCTACAATTAAATACCCATGGTTGGTTCAACCCTCTGTTGAACAGGGAAGGAGAAAGTGTTCCATGTGGTTAATTATAACTGGTGTGCAGTCACTGGGATGACTTTGAAAGCAAATATCTTTATCTCTACAGTCTAATCATGATTAGCAGACTCCAAAATTTAAAATAACCAGTAACAAGAAGGGTGAGTCCATCTGTTTTTTCACAGGATTTGAAAAATGTCTCTTCCTCATGCTCAGACAGGTCCCCATAGCATTCATATTCATTTGATTCTTGCATACAATGGCTCTGAGTCTATTATATACATGGCTGTGCACAGTTTTCTGTTCAAGGAGGAGAAATGCAAGCGGTCTGATTCTTCTTTCCACTTGCCCTGGTGTAAATCAGAGGTAATGCCACTGCAGTGGGAGAGACACATTGGTACAAAGCTGGTGTTGGTGAGCGAAGAATCAAGGCCTTGTTATCCTCAGCATCCTGAGAGTTAACAGATTGTAGCATCTGTTAGTTCTTGGCTTTGCTACTCATAGTGAATATTAGTAGAAGGCTCTCAGCAGCAGAGTACCGAAGCATCCATGCTTTCCTTTTATCATGATGCCAACTGAGCCCTCTCTGACACACCTCATTTGTACAGACAGGAGTGAAGCCACAATACAAACATTCTGCACCTTAATTTCTAGCTGAGCAGACCAACTTCTCCTCTCACCTATTTAAATTAATGGAGTCACATGGTAGTAAAATTGATGGGAATGAAAGGAGAATCATTTCCCAGCACTGGATGTGCAAAATCTTGCTTATTAAATCTATTCTCTCCCGTCCTGGCACCACCCCATGCTCAAAGCCACAGTTGGATGTAATCCACCTCCTGACTCAAGTCAGGCAGTTAGATGTGGCCCTACAGTGGCTGTGACGAGGCACAAGAATAATTATTGTCATGGCAAATCTGTTTGGAGTGACTGATATGGCTCTTATATCCACTCAGACCTCCAAACTGAGCCTGGGACTTAGTTCAGGTTTGGATAAATCCCCCATCTTCCTGATTTATGTTGATTGCCTTGTGATGGGGTCCAGCCAGTCTGAAAGACTCTCTCAGACTTCACAAGTAATTGAAAATGTGGTGCCTGGCTCCTTAATCCCCAAAGTGTAGGAGATTGAATTTGGGCATTGGGAAGTCCAAGACATAGTGGTGCTATGGACTCCTGGAAACTGAGAATGAAAACTTCTTCATTGGTCAGGCTTTGTTAATGGTCACATTTTTAATCCTGCCTTCGTTGAGCCTCCCTTTTATGTTTGCAAAATACCAGGCACATTAAGGCCACTCGGAAATGTAAATACCAGATTGCACAGAGATAACTACAGGTGGAAATAATGCCCAGTTATTCATGCTCATGAACTATGTGAGCAGAAATCAGAGAAGTCACCTTTTGATAATCTGTCCTTAACACTGCATTATTCTTGCCACAAATTGCTGTCCTCCAGCTATCCAAGATGGATTTCCTGTCTCTCATTTACCCAAAGCAAAATTGATGAAATAATGATTGAATTGGCACCCAAAATGGAGAAGTGTCACATGCTCTCAGCTATTTTGCTTCTAAATTCAAAACAGCCCACATTTCCAGTGTACGCCTTGCCCAAGCGTGTTACTTCCATGCTATTGTTCCTCCCTTTGTCTTCCTCAATGAAGACAAATTCTCATATCCAAATACAAACTCAGATTTCTACACAATCTTGACACCACGATTTATAGTTGTCAATTTTCTTATTCTTATCATCATCATTACAATAACACTTAGATGCCTGAACTGGGATCAGCCCTCCATTGTGTCCGGTGCTGTACAAACACATAATAGGACACAAACCCTGCCCTGAGGAGCTTACAAAGTAAGTAGACAAAGGGATCCCTATTTTACAAATGGGGAATTGAAGCATAAACAGATTAAGTTACTTGCCCTAGGACACAGAATGAGTCTGTATCAGAGCCAGGAATTGAACCTACATCTCCTAAATCCCAGTCTAATGCCTTAACCACAAGATCAAGCTTCCACACCATTCCAAATTGCTATCCATTGTTTGATTTGATTCATGTCTGCCTAATGGGATAAGTGGATGCTCCAGCTTCTTATACGCTCCTTTATTTGTGTATCCTCTGAGATGTTTTATATTCTGCTAAATATGCTATCTTTTAACAAATCTGAAAGTGTCACATGACATTCCATCTGCTAGCACCCCTAGTGGCAAGATCGAGCATTGCCGCACTTTGCCTCAGTTTCCCCCAGTCAGGCTCTTGACAAGGGACTTCAGACTCCTTGTTTCACTAACACTCTTGTTTGGGCTCATTTATTGAGACACAACATAAGCCCTTCAAGCCCAGGGATATATAATTCTCAGAGTCAAAGCTGACAATGTCCAACAAACTAGAAATAAACCCCTTCTGCATGTGCTGTCCCTACTCCATGGACTTGACAGGATTCTCCTTTGCTCTGTTGGCTGAGCACTGCATCCAAGGGCTTTCTTCCTGGAGGTCTCCTTTCCCCCCGAAGGTTCCCACTGCCTCCCTGCCGAAATGACTCTAGCAGCTTCTCCTAGGAAACAACTACAACATATACTTATCCTTCTTCCTTAATGATAGTTGAGCTCTCTATAGGGAACACCTGTCCCCTCCTCAGCAGCATCTGATTAATAAACAGGGATGGCTTGTCCCAAGCCTCTGGCCCTTAAGAGGGCAAACCGGCTGTTACAGCAAGATTTGTGAATAGGTTTTCTGAGTCAATGGGTTTTGGGCAAGGAGCAATGGAAAATGGGGTTTTCTCCCCCAACTCTAAATCCAAGGAAGAGCAAACATGCAGCCATTCTGTGGCTACTGCTGGTCACCTTAATCTGTACCAGTGATTGCACCATGGTATGTACCAGCTACAATGTAATAGTGCCACTGGATGTGGGTGAGCTGGACATTAGAAGATCTGGGTTTAATTCCTCATTCTTCTACAAATTTGCTGTGTGACCTTGGGCAAATCACTTCACCCCTCTGTGCTTCAACTCCCCATCTGTCAAATGGGGATAATAGCACTTTCTTTTTGTAGGGTGACCTGATGTCCCCATTTTATAGGGACAGTCCTGATTTAGGGGTCTTTTTCTTATATAGGCTTCTATTATCCCCCGCGCCCTGTCCCAGTTTGTCACAATTGCTGTCTAGTCATCCTATCTTTTTGTCTGTTTTGTCTCTGTAGACTGCATATTCTTCAGGACTGTCTCTCACTATGTGTTTGTACAGCGTCTAGCGTAAGAGGCCCTGATTTCAGTTTTGGGACCTGTAGGTGCTACCACGCTGGAGTTGCTAAATAACTTTATCAATTAAAAAAGGCAAATGATAAATCTATTGTTATCAGACAACTGGATCCAATGGTCACTCCATATCTCTTCCCCAGCCCATCACCAAAATTCCCCTCCAACCCACAGCAAAGATTGCTGCCATGGAGCCTCTCCACCATACCATCTGCAGTGAAAATGATGCAATCCTGCCAAAGTCATTCACCATTTTAGCTTCTGGAAGGTGGGAGTGACAAAAGTTGCAAAAATAATAAGTAGCAACTAGAACTAATCTTTTTCAAGCATAACAATAGCTGCATAGTTCAGTCTGAGCACTGGGTGAAGGTTCAGTAGAGGGGAAGTTGAGTTCCTGATATTAGCTGAAAGGCTTTGTCCATCCTTATTGTATTATATACAACAGTAGCCATGGGCCCTGTGAAGATCTCTGGTTCCACTTGTCAATCCTGTCATGAAGTTATTCCTGCATATTCCCTATAGCATGGGTCTGATGGGACTCACTCACCCTTGGAGAACCCTCCTGAATGGAGCCATGGTCTCACCAGTATCTTCAACTTCAGTGCCTCCAGCTGGCTGCCTGTCTCTGACTCCTGATCTCTTGTGGCTCAGCCTTCCAGACAAATCATAAAGTTCAAACACCTTCTAGGGTATCGCAGTTGAACGACAATACAGAAGCATTAAGTGTAATTATGATGGGATATTATTTGGAGTGGAGAGGGCAAAGCACAGAGATGTTAAAGCTACAAACTTAAAAGGGAGCATTTCTATAGGGTAAACATCTGCTAGGCAAGCTTTATAAGCAAACAGAAACGTACAAGAAATCGCTGAGCTATAGAAGATAAAGGAGTGATGGTTAAGCTGAGGGCAAACAAGGAGATATAGTGTTCTGCAGGATGTCCATGCCCTCACATGCTTGTGAAGGCACTTTTCAAGGTAAATTTGAAATGTAGCTTCAGATTATGCTCAGAAAATGAGAGGCTTAAGCTCCAAGTAACCTAACAACAGGGCTCTATAATGGCAACTTCCCTCTGGAGAAAGAGGGTGGTAATTAATCAGGGGCTGATGCTGCAAGCCATTACTCATGCAAATAGACACTTGAAAAGCAGTGGAGCTGCTGGTGGACATAAAGACCACTCATGTGAGTACAGGTTTGCAGGATGGGTCCCTTAGCTTCCCTGGGAGAAATGGAACCCCAGATCTAAATCTGCCTTCTAATTCCTTTTAGGTTAAATGGTTCTTAAGTGATAGCTATGGGTCCAATCCATACATGAATAATTTATTCATGTGAATAATCCCATTGATGTCAGTGGGCAGGACTAGGCCCTTAACTTTTAAATGAGTGGAGATTCTCATGCCACTGTTAAACTTAATGGGTCTGATTTTTCCACTGACTTGCATCTTGTGTGGTGGTTTGCGAATGTACAAACTGGGCTGAAAGTGGTAGTATTGTACACCTGCTTTGCACTTACTTTGCAGAGGAGTAAATGATTACATAAGGTTCAAGACAGTGGAAAAGTAGCTGCCCCCATTTGTTTATAATTCGCTCACTTGCATTCAGTGAGAGATTCACAGCCCTCAAAACTACCTTCCCATTAGTACACAGCGACAGTGCCTAGCCAGTGTAAGTAGGCATAACTCTGCTGAATACAGTACAACTATATCCACTACCCAGCTGAGGATCTGGCCCTATGAATATTCCTGTTGCAACAACAGTTATCTTAGATCTGTTCTTACTAACAGCATAGTTCCAGATAATTTAAATCACTGTTTTAAATTATTTGCGCCACAATAGTTGCTGTTGAAATTTCAATGAACATCTAATTGTTTGATCATACTTTGTACTGCTCTATCTGATCGAGAAGCTGCACATTGGCTAATCATTCCTATGCTGTTAGGTGGCTGTTTGCTTCTAAAAGCTTTCTTTATATATAATGTAAATTAGCAGTGACTAATACAGGCTCATTTCAGCCCATAGATTTTTTTTTTCCTACGGGTCCAAGATTTTGTTCACTATCTTTGCTACTATGTTAGCAGAATTTTAAAAAAAACACCTTGCCCATTTCAACTGAAATTCTAAACAAAATCCTTCAGGGCTTTGTTCAGCAAACCACATCTATTGGATTTAGGTGCCTAACCTGCTTGGGTGCTTTTGATAATCTCACAAATCAAGTTAAGCACATGCCTTAAATGCTAAGCTGAACTGCAGCCTGCAAGAATTCAGTAAACAAATGTTCACTGGAGTAAAGGCCACTTTTTAAAAACTTGGGTGTCTAAAGTTGGACAACTAAATTTGTATTTAGGCACCTAGATAAAAGTAGCCAGGTTTTTAGAGGCATTCAACACCTGCAGCTCCCAGTGAAATCAAGGGGTGTTCAAGATGCTTAACATTCAAAAAAAGGCCATTTTTAATGTAAGCTTGACATTTTTATGTGTGTAAATTGAAAATATTGATCTTAATGACTAAGGGTATGTCTACACTGCAATTAAACACCTGTGGCTGGCCCATGTCAGCTGAATCGGGCTTGTGGAGCTCGGACTATGGGGATGTTTAACTGCGGGGTAGATGTTCAGGCTTGGGCTGTAGCCTGGGCTATAAGAACCTCTCCCCTCTTGGGGCCCAAACCTGAGCCCGAATGTCTATACTACAATTAAACAGCTCCATAACTGAGCCCTGCAAGTCTGAGTCATCTGACGTGAGTCAGCTGCAGATGTTTAATTGCAGTGTAAACATACCCTAAAGGTCTGGGGTTGAATTCACCCATGTTCAGCCAGCATAACGTCTGGATACCACTTAATCCCCATTATGATGGTTTAATTGGGATTTAAGTGATGCAAAGGCTTTGTCCTAGATGGTCAAGTACGGGTGAATTTTACCTAAAATAAACAAGAAGCATGTAACTAGGTGATTAATTTTAAGCAGGTGTTTACATTGTATTCACTTCAGTGGAACTTAAGCATCTCCTTAAATGCCCTTCCTGAACAGAGATGTTTTTTGGGATTGGAACCAATGGAATGTCCCATGTATAGTGCCAGAAAATTTGTGTCATTAAGTTAGAGCATTGGACAGAAGGAGTCCATTCCTGTTCAGCCTCATTCCTAAATCAGTGTAAATCAAAAACTATGTAACAGAGAGGAGAATCTGGCACGTGGTCTTTCATCTCAGATTTTTTTTCTTCTGCATGTGCTGCTTATTTCCTTATCTCTCCTACTGTAATTGCTGAGTGATTTCGCCTCCTTAAGATGGAAACTCCCAGCTGTTTCACTTGAACATTTCTTTTTTGTACTTAAGCAGGCTATTCAGTGCCCAGATAGAGCAATCCAATTGAAAGACAAGGTACAAGGAGCCAGGCATACTAATAACTTGATAAGTCCTTCTGAATCTGGAAGTGATTCTGCATCCTGTGGTTCACCCAGCTGGAAACCACCGCATCTGCTGATTATTAAGGAAAGCAAACTAATAGTTGAAATATATCTGTTGCCTGACAAGTGTCATAATGAGAGGTTTTAAAGAAAATTAATCTTACAAATGAACTGCTGACAGCAAGTGCACTCTAAAATTGTCCTAGTGGCAGGGAGTTAATCTCTCTGCTGCTCTGAGGGTGTCACCTTATCAGACAGTTACAACATGAATGTGCATCATTTTATTTTTCCCATCAGGAAATGACAAGCAATGGGGACCTCATGACAAATAACTTTAAGGGAGGGGAATGTTTCTCTCCCTTTTATTTGCTAGATGTAAAAGCTGTTTGTTCCCCCGTTGCTTGCTCAAACTACCTCAAGAGTTTGAGGGAAAAGTTCTGCTGATTTATCTGAGAGGAAAACTCTTCCCTTCAGCCTGGGATTCTACTCTGACAAGTGATTGTGTGAGAAAGTGTGAGATCAGGGAGCCTTGCTGAGCCATTACTGCAGTATCTCACCAATGCAGTGTTTCCCCCAAGGTGCTTACGTAGGGTGGAAGTGCCTTCACCCATGCATCTGCCATGGGGACTGACACTATATACTGCAAATAGCAATGGCCATGTAAAAATAGCTGCTGGCTTCCTGTCAGGCGTAAGTGCTTTCACCTTGCTGCCACTTGGTAACTAACTACCTGGTGGCAGACTTACCCGGGGGACAGAGACGTGCCAGGCCCACCCAGGTTCAAATCTGCTCCAATCACTGCTCAGTACAGGGGAAGCTGGAATGTCTCTAGCACAGTTTCCTGTCCAAGGAATTTGTTTTTTCCTCCATATAACTGTGTCTGCAGAGACTCTGCTATAGACCAAGCCCACCCTACAGCTGCCACCAGTGCTGCAATTTTTAGCATATTGAGCTAACATGAGTCTGCCTACCAACCCACGCTCAGAATGACTCCTCCCAGCTGCAGTGTAGACAGACCCTAAGTGATCTGTTTCAAGGTCTAATGGCTAGTGAGGGGTAAGGTAGGAACCTTAAAAAGATGTGGGATATGATATCACTGTCACATCTCCCCAGTGATTTATAGCAATAATGCAAAGATGGGATAGGAGTAGGTCTCGGTGCAACAGATGAAATGTGTAAGACTTCAGTGAGGGACAGACCTTGTGAAGAAGCTGATATTTGAGGGTTATACTCATCAATTCAGAGAGAGAGGTTTAGGTGATTGGCAGACAAAATCCATGGGTTATTGTAACCATACATCTCTGAATGTCCTAGTATTCAGAATAGCCACCCTGAGCTGAGCTTGTTTAAAGCATCTCTTGAGTTCTTGAATAAATAAGCAAATCAAATTTGGTTTAATACAATCAAGGATTAATGTGAGATGTATGATTATAGAATTCATTGATGTTCTGCGTTTCTACAGCACCTAACACAATGGGCCGCTGGTCCACAAATGGAGCTCTTACGCACTACAGCAATACAAATAAATAAATAAATAAATATTTGCTTTTATTCAGTATCACTACTGCATGTCAGTGAGGGAACTAATGCTTACAGAAGAAATGTTCAGATTGCTTTATTTTCGGGTTAAATAGGCTTCTACTTTTGACCCAGATCTTGAGCTAAATAATTTTATGTCAACATTGTAAAGGCGTTCATGACTGTCCCATTGAACTTGTCTACATGTGTGAACTTTGCAATTAAACACTGTCAGCTGTTTAAACCATGGGATGTAGTTACTTTATTTGCAAATATGACCAGGTTTTAGTGTCTGTAGAAGTCCATGAATCTGTACAAAAATCTGTTATTTTTATAGAATAATTGGTATGTCACAGCATAAATTACTACCTAGATATCACAGTGATTGAGCGCTTCCTAAGTAGACAGATTAAAATTCATGTATGTAGCTCTGGTTAATGCATCAGACAAAGGGACATTAAGGACCTGATCCAACGCTCATTGAAGTCAGCGGGAGTCTTTCACCGACTTCAATGAGAGCTGGATAAGGCCCTAAGTGCCTCTACATATTTAATAGGGGATCCATCATTTTAGCTTTCCTAAGATGATGTGTAAGTGAAAGAAACAGGTGGGCTTCACGATTAATAGCAAAAACAAGTACTTTAACATGGTGTATCAGTTTGTACTGAAAGCGACCTTATGAATTCCACCCAGCTTTGAAACATAAGTCTTGCTGGAGATAGTACGTAGAGTGGGGCAGAGAATGAAAATTCAGTTTCATGGTTGTTTTAGAGACTCTGAAGTTTGTTTTCATTCCAATCTGGAACAAAACCTGATAATTTTGAAATTCTCTCTAAAACAAAATAAAAAAAATAAAAATTCAGTTAAATTGAAACACTTTGTTTCATTTAGATTTAGACTTCCACTTTATATTACATAAAGGTCAAATCGAAAATGCTTTGGTTTGAACCAAAATTGATTTTTTTCAGTTTTTCTCATCAAAACCCAAACCAAACCAACAAAAACAACAACAAATTCTAAAAACTTGTTTTGCATCAAACAAAATGTTCAGTTTCACCTGAAAGGTGTTGTGTTTTTGTTTTGTTTAGTTTAGGTCACTTTCAAGTATTTCCTCACCTTTTAATTAGCTAAATTTCAAAGTGAAATGTTATTTTGAACTGAAAAGTGATCACTTTTTTTCAAAATTGTCAAAATGATATGTGTCCATTCAAAATGAAACATTTTGACTCTCTTGAAATTTTTCCACATTTTTTTAGCTGAAACTGTTTGTTGAATTTGACTCAAGTTCACAAATAGTTTCAGCAACCTGAAAAATGCATTTTTGGATGAATTTACTATTTACTGAAAAAATTTCACCCATCTCTGGTCACTATCCCTGGGAAAGGGTCACAACAGGCAATCAGGGTTGCAAGACATTGAACATTTGATTATAATCTAAACCAAAGAAAATGTCATTCCATCATTCATAGATTCTAGGACTGGAAGGGACTTTGAGAGGTCATCGAGTCCAGTCCCCTGCCCTCATGGCAGGACCAAATACTGTCTAGACCAGACCATCCCTGACAGACATTTATCTAACCGACTCTTAAGTATCTCCAGAGATGGAGATTCCACAACCTCTCTAGGCAATTTATTCCAGTGTTTAACCACCCTGCACACAGTGACTCTTCAAGGGCAAGTATTTTCTGTTAACCTTTTGAAACACACACAGAGATAAATTACATAGGTTTGTCATTGTTATCATTGATACATATTTTACTCTTACTTTTGTAGTAACTATAAGGAGGTTATGGTTATTTTTTACTCTGAATAGGGGAAAAGGTTGAGAAACACTGCTAGTCCAATAAAGGAAAAGTACATTATCATGTGCCTCATGCAACTGATCAAAACCAACCAACACCAATTATATTTTAAAAATCAAATACTGACCATATCCTGCTTATGGCTGATATACAGATAAGGAGTTCCCTGCTCAGATTACTGAGCAAATGAAAGGAATTTCTGGCAGTTTTTTCCACGAAAAATTGACTGTATGTGTGATCTTGCAGCCCTTGTTTAGGTATGATCCCCATTGCTTGATCATCTATATTTGAATTGTATTGTTTGCTGAGTTTAGACCCAGTCCTATAATGTGATACACATGGGTGGACATTTGTGCCCATATGACGCTCCATTGACTTTTAAATGAGAGAAGATTTAAACCTCCTTGGGTTGGGGGGCAGGAAACAAAAATATCTTCTTCTATGTATTTGTACAGTGCCATGCACATTCAATATATAATGATAAAATACTACTTTTATTTGCTATATACTATAGCATATACATTAATATAGTTACCTCTGTTCAGATAATACCTGCAATCGATAGATAGAATGGTTTGAACTGGCAGCAGTCAAATTTTTTTTGCATATTTTATCTGTTATAAAGTACTGAGACTTCTTTTTTAATATTGAACAGTGTCCAATTGCCCATATTGATACAATTTCTCCATGCACCTAGGTAGGGGTTTGGTGGGGAAGGTGGAGTTACTTTGGCAATTAGATAAAATAACTTCTACAAAATGCTAATTTGCTGCATTTAGTTTCTCAGACGAGTAAGAAAATGACAAGACTGTCCTTAAAATCGCTTAACAGCCAGTGAGCAATCTGTATTCCTGTAAATCAAGGTGACACAAGCACTCAAGTACTATATTTCTGCTTCATCACCTGATTCAATCTTGCATATTAGCATGAACATTTGCTGCCCTTTTCACTGGGCATTTGCAATTTTTCAGCATTAATGCCTTTATGATTCCATCTTTAGAGATGGTTAGCTACCGGGCCATCGCATGTTCAAAAGCCATTCTGTGGTTATCAAATATATATTTAAGAAAACATTGGCTTGAATGAAAACTTGATATTAAGTGAGATAATACAGATGGAATTAATTGCTCAGAAGGAAGTATATAAGAATTCCGGCAATTACAAAAATCTACTCCAATAGGGACATGGAGGGCTTCATAAATAACTCTTGTGGTCAATGAAAAGATTCCCATTGACTTCAATGATGTTTGCATCAGATCTTAACTGTGCAAGCTTTTAGCTATCTTATTAGTATTGCAACATGGGTACTGGAATTAATATCTCCAGGATATATCAGAATAATATCTTATTGTCTGCTTTTCTTAGAAGAGGAAGGAAACATGTGGAAAGTCAACAGAGGCCTAACACTACCGATCTGCGCCCACACTGCTGAGTGGCCATGTTAGCAGCACTCTGGCGTTAACCTAACTTCCCTGTCAGCCCAGTTGCTTGGGTATAAAGCACCACTGTATTCAAGTGAGAGGTTTCTGTGTATGTACAGGACTTGGGTGAAGGGCACCACTTTAGTAAGAACTCAAGTTAGTTTGCAGTGAGGACAACCTCCAAGAGGTGCTGGATTTTCCCAACTCCCATTGACATCTAGGTATCAGAATGGTAGCATTCTACGCACACTTTGCACAAGTGTAAATAGCAATACAATATTCAAGGGAAGGCTGTTGAGAATTTATAGATTCTAAGGTCGGAAGGGACCACTGTGATCATCTAGTCTGACCTCCTGCCATAGCACAGGCTATAGGATTTCCCCTAAATAATTCCTGTTTGAACTAGAGCAGATCTTTTAAAGAAACATCCAATCTTGATTTAAAAATTTCCACTGATGCAGAATCCACCACAACCATTAGTAAGTTGTTCCAATAGTAATAATCCTCCCTGTTGAAAAATTATGCCTTATTTCCAGTCTGAATTTGTTTAGTTTCAACTTCCACCTTCAACTTCAGTTAACCTTTTAGTGGCTTATAACTTTCCACAAGAAATTTTAGGGACTTATAATTGGAGATGGACCAGCTCACTCACCTAAAGAATTAGTGCTTGCTCCTTCTTCAGTAAGGGATCACTCCCTCTCCCTCCCAGACTCCCCTCTTTGGTGTCCTCTTTTCAGAATTGTCATCCTCTGGTCAGCTCAGGAGTTGAGTGCCCAACTGCCTTTTGTGTCTTTGAAAATCTCCAACACTCAGCTTTGAAAATTTCAGGTAAAGCCTTTGTCCCAAAAGGTATTAAAGGAAATTCTATACGAATATGAAGTAAAATTCACCTTCCTCCTCGACAAAGCCAGAGCAAGTGGTATTTATCTGGGGAGTTTTGAGAGGGGGTCTAGGTTCCATCCACTGACGTCCAGGACAGATCTGCAGTTTTGCCACAGCTGTGATTTCTGTGCATGTGATGGCATAGTACCTGCAACTCTTATGCAGAGATTTATGGCCACTGGACTGGTAGATAAAAGGTTCTGGTCCATCTCCAATTTATGTCTCCTTTAAAATTCTTGTGGAAGTTTGTACGAGGGTGAGAATCAGCATTACTCAGTAAATTAGAGAACACTGAAAAAATTCTTAACATATACTGCAAATTTTATCAGTGAAAACACGCTATTAAAATGATTGGCAGTCGGCGCAATATATTTGTATGAACTGATAAGATTTAACAATTGCAGGTTTTAAAATAATGCTGAAATATATGCCTATAATACTGTGATCCTCTTAATTTCCACATACTGCTTCCATTACCAAACAGTACATACACATACATACAGACACTGAGATTTTTTTTTAAAGAGATCAGAAAAAAAAAGGTGTATTGTGATTAGATATACTGAAGCTTGACCCTCTAAGGTTAATATTTTTCCAATTAATTGGATGATCCACTGGGGAATTTCTCAAAGGAAGATAATTGCATTTCTTTTCAGTAAATTATTGAGTGCTTCACTAGTTTAATAGATTAAAAAAAGGGGAATTCTGATTTTTCTAGGGAACTTAGGCAGCAGTATATTTTATCATGCATTTCCCTATGAGCAGAACACTTGTTCCTGCTATTAAGTTGCTGCTTTAAAGTTTTTAGAAGACAAGTCATTTTAAAACGTGGTTGTTTAAGCATATTTTAAGACACATTTTTGTGTTCAGGTGTAGAATGACAATCTTTTAGCAGACTGCCTGGTAGTTAGATATTTATCCAGTGTGAAGTGCCTTCATAAAGATCCTTCTACTACTATTGAAGATCAGCAGTGTTACACAGATAGAGCTGGGTAAGAAAAATATTTTGTATCTGGGGTAGTCATATGAGAAATAGAACTATGCTTGATTCTGTTCCCACTGAAGTCAACAGCAGCATGCCCATTGACTTCAAAGGGGCATGCTTTAGCCTATTTACTACTGCCCCCAATACCTTTCCATTGTCAATAGACAAGATAGATTACTTATACAGACTTGCCCTAGATGGGAGGCAGTATCCACAAGGGAGTTATAGTTGAGCATTCTCTTTATGTGAAGTCAATGAGATTTCTTGGTCTAAGTTGTTCTTGGTGCAGGAGCAGAGGATGATCGTGGGGCCACTGAACTGAAGTGGGCTTAAGATACCTTTATGGTGCCCTGGTCCAGGGTACGGCTGTGGGGCCAATCCAGGTGGGGCAGCCAAAATCAACTGGGCATAGTGACAAGCCAGGAATACCACCTTTGGCCACTCCCCCATGTCAGCAACCAGGAGGTTGCATCGTGTATGAACGAACTGCTAGAGTGGCCTTATGCCACTAGCAGATTCTCCTCTGCTGGAAAATCTTTTTTTGGGAAGTTAAGCTTAATTTATGGTAGCTTTGCACTACCTGAGCAGCTGGATCAACTGGTGAACTGATCCCAATATCTATTATGGGATTTTCGTGATGCCTATTAAGTTTTAGTGAGTTCTTTGCAGACTTCCACTCTGGCTGGGTTCACTTCATTAAAGTAGTTATCTTAATACTGAGCCTTACACCAAATCCTTTATTCAGATCTATCCAGACCAAATGCTTATTTGAGTCAATTCAGACTAAAGAAGGACTAAGGACTACAGGATTTGACTCTTAGTATATTAATCCAAGGCTCCCACTCACCTGAGTGAGGGATAAAGTTATTAAAATACTACCCCCGCCCCAAATATTTAACAAAATAAGCCACTATTTCTGGCTTCTTTCCAGTTCTACCCTACGAACAGACTGAATGATGAATTACTATCAATTGTGATGGTGTGTTGTGAATGATGTGGCCATCGGTCATCTAGAACTAGACTGCAAATCCATCTAGTTTTATATAGGCCAATGAACAGAGGATCACTTTAGAACGCTGATCTGGATTCGAACTGATGACCTAGAAGCAAAATGCTTCTATATCCTTCTACCAATCCCTTCATAAGGACTTTCAGTACATTATATTAGTGCACATATGCACCTGCTTCATTGATGCAATAGAATTTAACAGAGAAATATTACATACTAAGGTGTGTGCAGGTTGGCTTAACCTCATTACCTCAGATTCATGGTTTATCCTTTCAAAATTCCACCTGCTCAGGGCTCAGGAGCCTACAGTCTGAAAAGTCCCCAGATAGACTTGGAAACATGACACCTCTGGACCCACTTTGTTTTACTGAGTCAATAAGCCATATATTAAAAAGTCCCTGTGTGAGCAATCAGTGGATAGGCAACACCTCCACAAACCCATTACTGTGTATTGGATAAAGTGTATAGTGATTACTGACAAGCACAGATGATGGCCGTTACTGCTTGATTACGTGTTGCATTAATAATTGTTAATACAATGAATTTGGCATCTATCACCTGCATCTCCTGAGAAGCACACAGTTTCCTATGAGTCCCCTCTGTGCGCTTCTGTGAATTGTAATAGTGTATCACAGTCTAGTTATGAGATATTATAAAGGTGTCACACAAGACATTATGATCTTCTGTGTCCTCATTTCTTATGAATCAGTCTTTTTCAGGGGATTGGGAGGGGGATTATGCCTGATGAAGCTCTGTTCAAACAGTGCTAAGAGTTTGACTTTCATCTCCAAAAGCAAAGAAATACCAGGCCAGTGATCCCTTGTACAGTACATTTTACTCATTGTTTGCAGACCCTGCAATATTTAGGCACCACAGGCTCAGTTTCAGAGCTGAGCTGTGAACTGTGATTTAGCTTCGATGGTTTAGGTCAGATCCTTGTCATTGCTTTTTACACATTTTTGTGGGTTTATTTTAATGCTATTTGTGAGATACCAGCAAGTTCTTTGCACAGCACAGGGTTACTTAGCAACAGGATAATGTTCCAGAATCATGCTCCTTTTCCCCTTAGTTACACGTACCTAATGTGACATTCATGATCTGCCTTTTTTTTTGTATTTCCAATTTATAAACCTCCTGTGAAACTGTAACATTCTGCCATCTGAAATGCATTCAGACAGAATAATGTGGAAATGACAGACTGCTGCGTTTGCAGCATCGTGACATTTTGTGACGCTGCTCAGCATTGTCAGCTTACAATGCAATTGACAGGGCCATCTGATTACAGCGGCACCATGCCTATGATGCCACGGTTAAGAGCGGTTAGAATTGCAGGAGTTTCTCACCTCCTGGGTTATAACCGGGCGTGAAAGAGCTGGACCGGACATTAGCAGTGAAGATTAATAGGTGGAATTGTTGGGCCAGAATGTAAAGTAACTTAACACCAGAAAAGCCCAGCAGCTCAGTAATAAGCATTAATATATAGCTTTCCTTGAGCCATTGTCGGGTATCTGAATCCCAAAGGTAGTGTGGTTGGAAGCTAAGGTTAAAAAAAAAAAGTAGCCTTTATGTATCAGGCTAACTTGGGCCTGGTCTACATTGGGGGTGGGGGGGATTGATCTAAGTTATGCAACTTCAGCTATGTGAATAATCTACGTAAATCTACTTACCGCAGTGTCTTCCCTGTGGTAGGTTGACTGCTGATGCTCCCCTGTTGACTCTGCATATGCGTCTCACTCTGGAGGAGTACCAGGGTCAACGGGAGAGCATTCGGTGGTCAATTTATCGCCTCTTCACTAGACGCAATAAATTAACTCCCGCTGGATCGATCGCACCGGAGGTAAGTGTAGACATGCCCTTAGGATAGTATTCTCTATGTCATCAGTGGTGAGGGGGATGGAATGATAGTCTAATGGTTATGGCACGAGTGTAGGTTTTGGAAGACCTGGGTTCAAATCCCTACTTCACCACTGACTTCCTGTGTGACCTCAGGCAAGTCACTTACTCTCTATGCTTCAGTTCCCCACAGCAAAATGGGGAAATAGCATTGCCCTCCATCCCTGGGGAAATGTAAGGATCAATATGTTAAAGACTGTAAGGTGCTGAGATACCACAGCAATGGGGTTGTGTAAATATTTATGATGGATGGAAAGACCATTGGCACCTGAGCCCAAGCCCTTCCCAGCTTCAGATCCCAGCTCCGTGGAGTCCCCACAGTGTGAATGGAAAGAAGGATGATACCACAGAGACACACCAGTCCATCCTTCCATGGCCACGCATTTTCCAGCTTCTTTCCCACTGCAATTGAAATGAATTATTTGGTCTATAGTAATGAATTCATAGAGGGCCAAGTCCCAGTATTGCCAGCCCTGAGCATTCTCAATGATCAGTTCCCTAAAATCACAAAATTCCTTTAAAAAAACATGAGATTTTAAAAATAAATACATAGCTGCCTCTATACTGAGGTTTTTGCCAAGATAGCTGGGCCAGCTGGGTTGTTTTTTTCTTCATATCCCTGACTGATATAGTGATGCCAATACAACTTTGTAGTGTAGACCTGGCCTTTATTGTCTTTTTAAACAGACTTAAAGTGATGCAAACCCTTGAGTGGACTCTGTTATTTCAGTTTAAAAGTAACTTATTTCAACTTATTCCCAACTAACTTAACCAAAAGCAAACAAACAAACAAAAATGAAAAAAGAATGCTACTTTTGACCCACTGTCAGAATGGAAAATATTATGATATCTGGTAGGGGAGACAGCACATTCAGCTACTCAGAAAGGAAGGATTTTAGAGGTCTGACTTGTTGGCAGTGCTGAAATAGATGAAAAATGGAAATGTGGTACTGCAATTCACTAAATCTGTTTATCTGCTAGGAGCCTAAACTGTGACTCATGTTTTCACATGACAGGAAAACATCATTAGTTCCATCTTTGAAATGTATAAGTTTCCCAGGAGATCTTGTAGTAACAGCTTGTTAATTTTTTAATTTCCCTCTTTCCCCTCTGCCACCGATTTTGGATTATGCTGCTCTGATTAGTAATTCCATCCATTTTTCAAAGAGCAGATATGATTTGCTAGCATAAAAAACCCCAACAACCAACCTTTTTAAACCCCAGCAAATTGTTTTTACATAGCTGCAGCTAGCTCTATCTGGAAAGTGCTGATTATAATTAATATAGTAAATAAGATAATGAACCCTTCCCATGAGATTAACCTACTTGGATTCATTGACGTCAAAGGAACACGGGGAAGAGAAGCATTCTATGTGCTGAAAGAGCCTCATGAATGCTTCTTTGGGCCCAATGAGTTAGTAATTATATGTGTGTGTGTGTGTGTGTGCATCGAGAGAGAGAGAAATTATCAGTATGAAACGCTGGTTTCCTTGGGTGCTTATTATGTGAGATTTTGTGCTGTGCTATTTAACGGTACTCCATATTTACCAGCATTCACTAAATATGCACTGTATGTTGAACCACCTTCTCTAAACTAGAAGTTTCTAATCACAAGAGAATTTACAACCCCCGCCCCCCCACACACTTTGGAGCACAATAATGATTCACAAAACCAGTTCTAATGAAATAAGGGGAGGCCCCCAGCCTTTTCCCAAAGCTGAATCAAGCTTAAAAACGTGTATGTTTTCAGATAGGTAGGTAAACCTTATTTAGTTTTCTCTACATCTCTGGAGGCTGGATGAGGAAGAGCAATGACATAGCAACTCTTCCATTATTTTCATGGATCAGAAAGGCAAGAGGCTGGAGCTAAAAGGCCAAATAGTCAGTTGCCTGTCTACTTGGTGCATACCGCTGAAAAAAGACAATGTAGAGGGTAGGAAGAATTATGCTAGCAAATGAATAAACAACAGGTGGTTGGATCAGTGCCCTAGTAATGCAGTATTTCGCCTAAAAAAAGGCCAAAAACACAAAGGGGGAAGAAGTAGTAAATCCTAAGGAGTAAGATCAATAGTGTGGCATAAGGAATGTCTGCTACTTTGGTTTTCTGAGAAAAATTTGGTGTTCCCAGATGCCGTTGAAGTGTTCATTAATAACTTGTGACCCATGGTCTAAAGGAGCTGGTATCATTCTTCTTACAGTAGTCGTGGCTTTGAGCAATTAGAGTAAAGAAGCTATCAAAGAAGGTGAGAAGCAAACAATCCCACTAACAGAACTAGAGTTACTAGTCACCAGGTAATCTGAAGGTCAGATCTTCAGCTGGTGAATAGCAGTGTGTAACTCTGTTGAAGTAAATGCTGATTTACATCCATTGAGGATCTGACCTTGAGATTTTAAAATATCATCAACAAGAGCAACAGATTAAGCCAGAATCTCCCAATAGATCTACTTCTGTCTAAGGTTGGTTCTAACGTAGACGTGGGCAAAATACAGCCCACAGGCTGGATCTGGCCCATCTAACTTTTCTGTCTGGCCACTGGGCTCTTTGGCTGCCCCCTAGCGATCTCCGGGCTGCTAAAATTCCCGGGGTGAAGTGGGACGCTCAGGCAGAATCCCTGCCTGCTGTAGCCTCATGCCACTCCTGGAAGCTGCCGGCTGCTGCTGACATGTCTCTGTGCGCCCCTGGCGTGGTGGCGGGAGGTGTCTCTGCGTGCTGCCCCCAACCCCAGCACCATCCCCGCAGCTCTCATTGGCCAGAAACCGGACAATGGGAGCTGCAGGGGCAGTGCTAGCGGGCGTGGGCTGCGCAAGGAGACCTGCTGCCTGCTTCTCCCCAAGGAGTGTGCAGATATGTGCCAGCAGCAGCTGGCTGCAGCCGCTTCTGGGAGCTGCATGGGCCCACAGCATGCAGACAACCTGCCTGAGCCCTGCTGCGCCACCAGCCAGGAGCTGCCTGTGATAAGCGCTTCCCAGCCAGAGCCTGCACCTCGCACACCCTCCCACACCTCAAACCTCTGCTCCAGATCAGAACCCCCTCCTGCACCCAAACTTCCTCCCAGACCCTGCACCCCTTCCCACCCCACACCCCTGCTCCAGATCAGAAACCCCACCTGCACCCAAACTCCCTCCCAGACCCTCACCCCCTCCTGCACCCCAAGCCCCTGCCCCAGCCCAGAGCCCCCTCCTGCATCAAACTCCCTCCCAGATGCTGCACTCCCTCCATTAATATTGTAGAAAGGTGCAGCCCATCACAACTTGCCACCTCTGTTCTAATATCTCATTGACGAGGTCATGGTTGCTGGAGGACTGACTAGCCACATAACATCTCGGAGGCTAGAATAAAGAAAAATGTGCAAGTAAAAGGAGATGGTGTCTGTCTAACCTGCTCTTAAAAAATCTCCAATGATGGAGATTCCACAACCTCCCTAGGCAATTTATTCCAGTGCTTGACCATCCTGACAGTTAGTAAGTTTTTCCTAATATCCAACCTAAACTTTCCTTGCTGTAATTTAAGCCCATTACTTCTTGTCCTATCCTCAGAGGTTAAGAAGAACAATTTTTCTCCCTCCTTCTTGTAACAACCTTTATTTGGAAACTGTTATGTTTCCCCTCAGTTTTCTCTTCTCCAGACTAAACAAACCCATTTTTTTTCAATCTGCCCTCACAGGTCATGTTTTCTAGACCTTTAATCATTTTTGTTGCTCTTCTCTGGACTTTCTTCAATTTGTTGACATCTTTCCTGAAATGCAGTGCCCAGAACTGGACACAATATTCCAGTTGAGGCCTAATCAGTGTGGAGTAGAGCAGAAGAATTATTTCTTGTGTCTTGCTTACAACATTCCTACTAATACATCACAGCAAGATGTTATCTTTTTTTGCAACAGTGTTACACTGTTGATTCATATTTAGCTTGCGGTCCACTGTGACCTCCAGATCCCTTTCCCCAATACCTCTTCATAGGCAGTTATTTCCCATTTTGTAGGTGTGCAACTGATTGTTCCTTCCTAAGTGGAGTACTATGCATTTGTTCTTATTGAATTTCATACTATTGACTTTAGACCATTTCTCCAGTTTGTCCAGATCATTTTGAATTTTAATCCAGTCCTCCAAAGGACTTGCAACCTCTCCCAGCTTGGTATTGTCTGCAAACTTTATAAGTGTACTCTCTATACCATTATCTAAATCATTGATGAAGATAGTGAACAGAACTGGACCCAGAGCTGATCCCTGCAGGACTGCACTCATTATTCCTTTCCAGCATGACTGTAAACCACTGATAACTATTCTCTGGGAATGGTTTTCCAACCAGTTATGTACCCACCTTACAGTAGCTCCATCTAGATTGCATTTCCCTAGTTTGTTTGTGAAGATAAAAGATGGGAAATAATGGGTCATTCTCTTTCTCCCTTTCATGGCTTTGCTTTACATACCGAGACAGCTACCTTGATTGTCCATATCTCCCTCACACATCTTAGTTTACTTAGACCTGGTTTATATCCAAATTTGCACCAGCCTTTAAATTAATCTTAAATTAGTTAAAAACCTGATTTAAATAAATCCATTCAAAATCCTGTACGGGCACTCTTAATTCAATTTAAACCATGTTATACCTTTTTGCTTAAATTGATTCCTTAATGAATTTAAATTAAACTGATATAAAACAGGTTTAAAGTGAATTAAGAGTGTCCACATAGGGTTTTGAACTGGTTAAACTAAATCAGTTTAAGATCTAATCTTTAATTAAACTTGAGCAACTTTGAGTATGGACAAGATCTCATTTTATGACCAACTACCAGCCAGATCTTCAAATGGTATAAATCAAAGTAGTTGCTTTGAAGTCAATGGAGCTATACCCATTTACATCAGCTGACATTATGACCCCAGACTGGCATGATTAACAGAACTTTGAATGTAACCAGCTTGTTACAGTTAGGCGGAGCAGTGTCTGGTGACTGCCTGCACCTTATACTATTTAAGTTCCCTGTTGTTTATTATGCTAAGATTGAAAATCATTTTTTTTGCCAAATAAAATGAACGCCTTACTGAGGACCAAACACACTTATCTTAGTGTAGCAAGTTCATTATCAAATGTCTCACCTAGGTTACCAACAGAAAAACACAAACTCAGGATACCATCCCTGCATATGGCATCATGCATACAAATTTAGGAGCCTGAAAAAACGACAACCTGTTATGGGACAAGGTTCAAACCTGACATCTGGATTATTGCTGCTTTGCTCAATTTAATTAAAATAAGCATTCTGACTGCATTACTGCATGTACCTTTATTTTGCAAAGTCCAGTGGCTACTTACCCCACGCCTTTCATAGTATTAGACTCTACTGATCAGCACTATAAATAGAGAAACAGATTTTACTTGGGCTGGAGCTGGTTAATTTTTTTTACTTTAGAAAATTTTACTCTTTCCGATAAACTCCAGTTTGGAGCCTTGCTGTGAAAACAGTCTCACCAGCTGCTTCTCTTAGTGCAGTTCTATGTATATAAAAGCTGGGGCAGCCTGCTCTTTCGTTGGGAATTGAACTCTGTTGTGCAAAGCCCTTTAAGGTTCACCAATCTCATTGCCATTTGCTTGCTAGGCTAATTGTGACTAGCAAAGAGACTGGCTGCTGTTGCCATCATCACTTGTGCAAAGTGCTTTGGGTTAAGGAACCTATGCCGGTATTTGAACAAACAGCACTTCGGCAGAGAGACACTCTTGGAGAAGTTGACCTTTAATAAAAATAATAGCTAATGCTTTTCATCCATAGATCTCAATGCACGTTGTGAAGGAGCTCAGCATCATTATCCCCATTTTATAGATGGGGAAATTGAGGCACATAGCAGTGAAGTGACTTGCCCAAGGGCACCAAGTAGATCAGTGGGAGAACCTGCAATAGAACTCAGGTGTCCCAGTTCTGTGCTCTGTCCATGTGGCATTGCTGCCTCTCCCTTGACAGACTGATCCTACATTGCTCTGCACCTTGTCATTTTCACCTGTGCAAAATGGGTATGAAAGCCTACCAGATGAGAATGGTTTATGCTCACTTTGCCCGTACTCTGCATAATGGTAAAAGGCTACAAAAGATAGGGAATTAGGCACTACTTTTGATGATATGAAAGTGAGACAGACGTTGCTCTGAGTGCGTTTGTACAGCAGGCAGAAGTGGGGATACAGCAAATGAGTCACTACTTTTGGGTTGTATGCACATTATTTGCTTGCTGAACGCAGAGTGAGGGCTGATTCACCACTGCTTTGTTCCGGTTTTACAATATTGCCATTAGAATTACTATATAGGACTGGAGCAATGTATCGGACCCTGGGATCCTATAGCTGACTGAATGGCAGTGTAAACGGCAGGGTAAATGGAGTACAGCAGTCTTTTATAAATGCTGCTTTAGAAATGTAGGCCAGATGAGCGAGTGGTCACTACAGTTAATTTGCCAGTGGAGTTCATATTTACCATAAAATGAGAAATCTGAATTATTCATTCAGCAAGTATTTCTGTAATCTGGGCAAAAGCACGCAAGGCTCTAGGAAGGAATTGTCTCATAATTGCTAGGATCTTCCTATATGTATGTTATCAGTTAGAACTTGGGAGACTATTCAACTCAATGCAAAAGTGAGTTCAGGATTTAACTCCTTGTTTACTAAACACCTCCTATTAAAGAGAAAAGAAAGATTCCCATTGACTTCAGTAAGTGTTGTATCACGCCACTGAAGTGACTTGGAGCTTTGTCATTGACTTCAATGAGAGCAAGCTTCATTCCTATAATAAGTAACAATTATCCTAAGAAGCTATGGGCCATTAGAAATTCACCAGTACTGATCACCTAGAAAGCTCTATTTTAATATTTAGAGTTTGGGATTGCTGCTGCTTTCCTGAGAGTTTCTCAGCTGAACTGGTTTAATATAGGTGAACAGCAGGGCTAGTTTCCTATGCTTTTCATTGATGAAGTTTGCTCACAGATTGATGTGGAAAAAGCTGGATATGGTAGAGATTACAGAGACCCAGGATTACAGAGACCCAGTACCACAGAGGTACTTAGGCAGCTGAGAGGCAGACAAATTCATTTAGATTTGCTTACCAGCGCCTCCAGAATATGATGCAAGAAAAGACCTCTTGGATGTTTTTTTGCTTAAGGCAACTTTATCATTGTTGGAACCATGAAGAATGAAACTAGTAATAAATAACCATACTTAGTATTTATCTGTAGATCTCAAAGGGCTTCAAAGCATTATTATCCTCATGGTACAGATATGGTAAACGAGGCATAAAAACCCACACTTGCCTGATGACATACAGCTGGTCTTTGTCAGAGCCTGAATTAGAACCCTGGACTCCTGACTCCACCAGGGGAGAGGTGCTTTGAAAGCAGTGGTAGTGCCTCAGCCCTGCTCTGAAGAGGATGCCCCTCATGTTGTGTGCTCATTCAGGCTTTGCCCATTGACACTTCTGCTCAATGGAGATGGATGGATGGTGAAAGATTTTCCATCTTGCATCAGTGTAAATCAGATGTAACTCCAATAAAAGCAACAAAGTTACACTGTGGTGAGTGAGATGAAGATCAGGATCAGCCTTTTGGTTGATTCAGAACAGTAATTTAGGGACAAAAGACTCCATATTCCATTGCCAATTCCATGGACTATGCTGGCAGTCTTTCCTTGTCCTTTGTGGTATTGTGAGAGAGTGGCTATTAACAACCACGGATGATAGGGTTTGTTAGCCAACCAATCATCAGATGCAATCAGCGTTTGATCTTTCTGAGAGACTGTAAGTCTTTTTGGCAACAAGTTTCTATAATTTTGACAGCATGAAGTTTGAACTTCATCTTAAAAACAAAATGTAAAAAAGAAAGAAAATCAGATCCCCAAAAGAATTCTCAAAACTTACAGATCTTCAGTTTCCTGACATCAAAAAGAAGAGACTTCATTTTGCACTATTGCTTGAGCTTTAGTCAATAATCAGCTAGAATGAAATGGACATTGAACATTCCTAGTTTTGCCTATTTCATTAGGCACAGATGTCTGGTTCCATTTCGTACCTTATTATGAGCCAGGTGCTAAATTGCCTTTGGCTGCCTTCACAGACCTAAGGGGTTCTCCTGGCTATCCCTAATGTAATTAAACATTTATTCTCAATTAAATGAAAATTGTGTAGCCACATCATGCAGCGAGCTGCTACTTCCACAAAGTCTGTGTTTCTGTATCATCCAGGAGCCTATTAAAATGGATATTCCATAATATTTAAGCATTTTGGTGGAAAGAACAGACTATTAAAATATTTACAAACTGAAGTAGAGAATTTAAATTTGTCATCATTTTATCAGCCTGGTATTATTTTTAGTTTAATGTAGTACAACTATAAATTCCACTAAACAAGCGGAACTCAATGCATATTCACTTGTGCATGAAGTAAACTCAGAAGGCTTGTTTGGATAACAGTCCAAGAGTTCCATTTGGATACACCCCCCAAAGTCCAGAGGTAAAATCTTGGCTTCAGTGCAGCTAACGTAAAAACTCTCACTGACTTTAATGGGGCCAGAATTCAATCCCAGATGATTCTCTGAGCTGTATCCAAATAATCTGAACCTCTTGACACTACAAAAATTGCCCTGGAAATCCAACAAGAAAGTGCAAAGTGGAAGAAGTAAAAAAATATTTTTAAACATGCAATTCAGTGAAACATTGATTCAGACACATTGGTTCAAGTTTTGGGTGAAGGTTCATGGTTTTCATTTGAACTAGAGATGAAGCAAACCTATTAACTGTGGATTTGAGTCCAGAAATGGATTATTATTAACTCCCAATAATGTTTGCATGTGGTGCATCCAGGATTCTACCTTGGCCTGTGACAGAGACAGAGATGGTGAAAAATTCAGATCTGAATGTGGATTTCATCCCTTCCCCCTCCCAAACTTCATGGATGGTTGGAGCTGAGCTTTTCCCATCTTTCTTTCACCACCTGTAGGAACAGAATAAACGACATAGTGATTTCATTAATATTCGTCTTTCACAAGGGTTTGGTCTTGCTCCATTGATGTCAATAGAAAGATTTCAGTTGATCTCAGTGGAGGTTAACCAGTCTCTTAATCACTTTGTTCCTACATGGTTCCAATCTGGCAGAGCCTGATGTCTAAGGAACTAGTTCATTTACTCTTTGAAACAGCGCTAACAGTAATTTGTAAGTGCATGTAAAGGCTTAACATACATATTTCAATACACTTCTGCTTGCTAGTAACACAGTTTCTGCAGTTTAATCGGTGCTGCTAAGAGCACTTCACTTGGGCAGCATATGCCTTCTGATGTGGCTGTACATTCTGAACTGTCACTATAGCATTGGAAATAATGGATTGCCAAGAATAAACCTCTAATAGTCAATATTGTTTGCCTGTTAGATTTGAATCTGGTAAAGAGAGAGTATGGATGACCATTTGGTTTGGTTGTATATAAAAAAGTCATTAGAAATCTAGGTAAGTTGCAGCATTCACCAGGGAAAAAGGCATGTCCTATGCTAAACGTTGGTTGCAAAGTGGCTGGATGTGGCTTTCAACATCCCCAGTGTATTCCCCCATGCGCAGAGGCTCATCACCTCTGAAATCCATCAGGATTGTCCTTGTTGGACAGAAGGAAAATTCTACAAAAACCCGAGCACTCCCTTCCTAGCCCTTGAGGGGTTCAGCATTACTATGCAGCCCTCCCTCCCCGGCACTGAGTTCAGCATGCTCTGCAGCAACTCATGCCCCCCATGAACTTTCAAGTGCGTGAAATAGTTCAGAGAGCTTAAGACTAGGTTAAGCTATATAGGCTTTGCCAGTACAGCTATATAGGTAGAGTGGCAGAGCCCCTAGTGTAGAGGCAGCAGATGATAAGTAACAGTCAGCATGGGTTTGTCAAGAACAAAGTGTGTCAAATGAACCTGATAGCTTTCTTTGACTGGGTAACAAGCCTTGTGGATAGGGGGAAGTGGTAGACATGGTATATCTTGACTTTAGTAAAGCTTTTGATACTGTCTCGCATGACCGTCTCATAAACAAACTAGGGAAATGCAACCTAGATGGAGTTACTGTAAGGTGGGTGCAGAACTGGTTGGAAAACTGTTCCCAGACAGTAGTTTTCAGTGGTTCAGTGCTGTAAGGGAATAACGAGTGGGATCCTGCGATGATCAATTCTGGGCCCAGTTCTGTTCAATATCTTCATCAATGATTTAGATAATGGTATAGAAAGTACACTTATAAAGTTTGCAGACGATCCAAGCTAGGAGGGGTTGCAAGTCCTTTGGAGGATAGGATTAAAATTCAAAACGACCTAGACAAACTGGAGGAATAGTCTGAAGTAAATAGGATGAATTCAATCAGGACTAATGCAAAGTACTCCACTTAGGAAGGAACAATCAGTTGCACACACACAAAATGACTGCCTAAGATGGAGTACCGAGGAAAGGGATCTGGGGGTCATAGTAGATCACAAGCTAAATATGAGTCAATGGTGTAACACTGTTGCAAGAGAAACCAATACTCTTCTGTGATGAATTAGTAGGAGTGTGTAAGCAAGGCACAAGAAATAATTCTTCCGCTCTACTCTGCACTGATTAAGCCTCCACTGGAGTATTGCATCCAGTTCTGGGTGCCACTTTCAGGAAGAATGTGGACAAATTGGAAAGAATCAAGAGAAAAGCAACAAAAATGATTAAAGATCTAGAAAACCTGACCTATGAGAGAAGATTGAAAAAAATAGGTTTGTTTAGTCTGGAAAGAGAGGACTGAGAGGGGACATGATAACAGTTTTCAAGTATGTAAAAGGTTGTTACAAGGAAGAGAAAGAAAAATTCTTCTTCTTAGCTTCTGAGGATAGGACAAGAAGCAATGGGCTTAAATTGCAGCAAGGGAGGTTTAGGTTGGATATTAGGAAAAACTTCCTAACTGTGAGGGTGGTTAAGCACTGGAATAAATTGCCCAGAGAGGTTGTGGAATCTCAATCATTGAAGATTTTTAAGAGCAGGTTAGACAAACCCCTGTCAGGAATGGTCTAGATAATACTTAGTCCTGCCACGAGTGCAGGGGACTGGACTAGATGACCTTTCGAGGTCCCTTCCATTATATTGCACCATTATATTTCTGTGCCGGTTCTTTATCACTTTCCTATTGAATCTACACTACAATGTTATTTATGGTGACTCTCCATCTGTTTTGATTGGTTTATAAAATGTATTTATGATCATCTTGTTTATTAAAGACACAACCAGTGAGCACCATGTTACATTACTGTTAGGAGTGCTTTACTGCAGAATGCTTCCCTGTGGTTTCTTTGTCTCTATTACGGAATGAATGGTTCCTGGCCTGCCCCAAATATGTGGCTTTTGTTGTGTCTAACGATATCTCACCATGAGCAAGAAAGCTTATTGTTATTTGTCAAAGCCCTGTGTGAACATTCTCAGGTCATATTTGTCTGCTTGCCACCCATCTTTTAGGACATTCTGGTTTCGTTTTTGGGCCCCTGCTATTGGAGTGCTTTTTGCAGACTTCATACAATTCTTCTGAGCTTCATCATGCTTCAGCATTATACATGCCTCTCGAGCATGTAGTATCAGATATTCCCATGTGGTCACCCATCCAAAAAGAATCATGTCAATTCCAGCTTAGTTTTTGAGGAACAAGGAGAGAGAGGGCATATACAGCAACTGGTTAGGCCATAAGAAGCAATGTAACTGGAGAGCTGGTGAGAATGGGAATTAGTTGTCAAGCTACAAGGCAACTTTCCAATTACCCCATTGTGTTTGACATATAGATCTGATACTTTGTTACAAGCAGAAGTAGAATTATGACATGGTTGCAAATTTGGCAGCTGAAACATTATGAAGATCAACACATAACACACTGAAGGATAAAGTCTAAAACATGAAAACTGCAAAGTTTGATTCATTTTTATGTTGAGGTAGCAGGATCTGAAGTAGTGAAATACAATATGGGACTCTAAGGTGCCTGGGGAGAACTTTAAAAGTAAAAATATTTGTTCATTGTTTTCTTTCAGTAAAACTAAGTGAGGACTCCTTGTGTGTTTGGAAATCTGCAGCACTGTGCTCAAGGTGTTAAAAGATACAAAACTGGGCAAAGTAAGTAGATAAACATCCCAGAGACAGAGAGAACAGATATTATTGATACTGCAGCAAGGCAGGAAAATTCAAGGAAGCAGCAACAAAATTCAAGGGCAGCATCTGTAAAGGCTTGATCCAGCAGCCCATCCCTATTCAGCAAAGCACATAAGCATGTGCTTAACTTTGTGCAAGTGCTTAAGTTCCCTTGACTTCAGTGATACTTATAAATGTGTGCAAGGGCTTTGCTCAGTAGAGATCAACTTAAGCACAAGTTTAAATCCTTTTTTGGCCTGAGGACCTGATCCAAAGCCCATTGAAATCTGTGACAATGACCTGAATGGGCTTTGTATCAGACCCTAAAGGTATGTCTAAACTGCAATAGAAAACCCACAGCGCCAATTCTCAGAGCCCAGGTCAATTGGCTTGAGCTTGTAGGACTCAGGCTCCAGGGATAAAAGTTGCAGCTTCAGCCCATGCCTGAATGTCTATACTATAATTTTCGGCCCTGGGCAGCCCAAGTCCCAGTTAGCTGATCCAGGCCACCTGTGACTGTGCAGCAGGTCAGTTATTGCAGTGTAGACATACTCAAAAAGACCATACCTGGTGGACTCCTCAGAGGTGGTCTTTCCAAAAAAACATCTCTCATGGCAAGTTGTTGGAGGATAAAGCTAAATTCTTCTGTTATCAAACCTGACAATGTCATGAAGAAAAATAGCCCTGTACCTCCTGGAAACTGATTCTGATGTCAAGACCAGGTCCTTTAAATTAGTTCATTCTTTTTCTAATATTAGGTATCCATTGTTTCCAGAATTCTCTCTCTTTTTTTTCCTTGTCGTTATACAGTCTTTTTTTATACTTTAGGGCTAATTTCCAGCCAGCAGCAATAGCTCTTGGTCTTGGTTGTCCAGTGTTTTAATCACAGCCTGTTCATGTACCAGTAGGTGGCAAAAGGCACTTCAGAGAAAAAGATATTACCAATGTACAAATAGTGACATCAGGTAAGAGCTCTGTCAGCTCCATGCTTTATACAGACCCTGGAATTCAGGTAATGCAGAGCCAGTCACAAAACACCAGCTAGTAGTCTCAGAAAAGACCCTTGTGGTCCATGCACTGTGGTAGACTGAATGACCTGCTGACCTCATCTCAAAAGCAAAGCATGATGGGACATTAAACCAGTCTATAATGTAGCTATAAGTTTCTAATAAATTGTATAGGTTGGCTGAAAAACCATATGGAAAGATTAGCATTTTCTTTTCAATTCTATAGGACTTAACTATTTGGATATGTCACTTGGTCATAAGCCACATGGTATTTCTCCTGTGTTGCTGAATTTTTGACCCTGTCCCATGTGATCAAGACATAGGGAGGTTAGCTCAGTTCAGCAGTACTTGTTATCTCAGAGAGAGAAGCTGCAGCTAATCATTGGTCCCAGTTAGCATAACTGGTTCTGCGTAGAAGTGTTATAAATGGTTTGCATGGAAGGGGACCTGAAAATGAAAGGCAAATGAAAGAAAACAGTTGTATCTGGAAAACAAACTGGCCCTGTCATATGACAGACTAAGAGGATATTAGCAGAGCAGATGTCTTGGATTCGGAACCTTCATCCTGGAAGGAGGTCTGCATTTAACAATCTGCCTGTTGATGAATTTACTTGCACCTGTGCTGCTGCAGGGCATTGTGGAAAAGACAATGTGGCAGGGATGATAGGACAGGCACCAGGCAACAAGCCATGGTTTGCTCCTTCCTGATGAGAAGTTAGAAGGGAGAAGAGTCTGCCACAGGGATCATTTTCCATTCAGACATGGTAAGCAGGACAATAAATATCTACATTTACATGAGACTGTTTAACAAAAGCAAAAAGGACATTTTTTGCAGGTATATTTTGTTTGTAAAATTATTCTCAAGTTGTAGCTGTTATTAAAAAAACAGCTACAAAGGGGTGATTTATAGTATTTAGTAACAGAATTATTCTGAGACATAGATGTAACTTGCAGCAGATAGATAAAGCTGCTTAAAATTGCAAACTAAGGAGTTTTATCCACAGTTAAGTCAGTGCTTAATAGTCTTATATTGGTGTGACTGGGTGGACTAGGAGACTGGACAGGTACCTGCACAGAAGTAGTATTAGAGGAATAAAGTCATATCTGATTTGTTTGGTAAATCTTATTTCAAGTACTATTATATAATAACACAGTTATGTTAAATATTGCTGCTTTTTGACCAAGTATTCAAACATTCATTCTTTAATGTTCCAATTAAGCCTCACAATACCCCTGAAAGGTAAGATATACATGGCTTTGCTCACCATTGAACTGCATTCATCTCTAGGATGGAATTCAGCAGTTCTTTAAAAGCATGCACAAACATTGCTCAACTGTTTAACAATAATGAACTAACTGTAAGACAGTGTGTGTGTCGGTGGCAATCGCTCAAGGTCAAGGATGATCTTTCACAGGTGTTGATTTTTCATGGGTTCTTTGATAACTGAAGAGTCCGATCCTTGAGCTACAGGCTCATTAGCAGATGTTGCAGATGGTATTTGAAGGGGTGGGCGGCGATTGCTGCGTGCCCAATGGTCTGTGATGGGAAGTTAGATGGGATGGGATCTGAGTTACTACAGAGAATTCTTTCCTGGGTGCTGGTTGGTGAGTCTTGCCCACATGCTCAGGGTTTAACTGATCGCCATATTTGGGGTCGGGAAGGAATTTCCCTCCAGGACAGATTGGCAGAGGCCCTGGAGGTTTTTCGCCTTCCTCTGCAGGATGGGGCACAAGTCACTTGCAGGAGGATTCTCTGCAGCTTGAGGTTTTCAAACCGCAATTTGAGAACTTCAATAACTCAGACATAGGTCAGGGGTTTGTTACAGGAGTGGATGGGTGAGATTCTGTGGCCTGTGTTTTGCAGGAGGTCAGACTAGATGATCATAATGGTCCCTTCTGACCTTAAAGTCTATGAGTCTGCAATTCCCTGGATTGTCCTCATTCCCCATTTTATAGATAGATACTATATTTTCCCTTTTCTCTCCTGTCCTCCACAAGTTCTCAAAGAAAATTGCTAATGGCTCAGAAATCTCTTCAGCCAGTTAGTGAAGTATTCTAGGCTGTATTTAATCAGGCCCTACGGACTTGATGACGTCTAACTTGTTTAAAAAATTCTTAACTTGTTCTATCCCTATTTTTAGCCTTAGATCCTACCCCATTTATGCTGAGGTTCACTGTGTAGGTGCCCAGTCATTGCTAACCTTTTTGGTGAAAAATGAAACAAAAAAGGCATTTAACACTGAGCCATTGCTGAGTTTTCTGTTATCATCTTTCCTTCCTCACTGAGTAATGGCCCTATCCTGTCCCCAAGTCTTCCTCTTGCTTTTAATGTATTTGTAAAACATTTTCTTTCTTCTCTTGATGTCCCTGAATAGTTTAATCTTGTTTTGTGCCTTGACCTTTCTAATCTTGTCCCTAAAAGATTGTGTTGAGTTTTTTTTATATTCATTCTTCGTAATTTGACCTAACTTTCCCTTTTTTGTATGACTCTTTTTTGAGTTTCAGATCATTGAAGACCTCCAGGTTAAGTCAGGATGATGGTTTACCATACTCCCTGTCATTCCTATGCATTGGGATAGTTTGCTTTTGTGCTCTTAGTAATGTATGTCTAAAAAACTGCAAATCCCCTGAGCTCTTTTTTCCCTTAGACTTGCTTCCCATAGGATCTTACCTACAACTTCTCTTGGTTTGCTAAAGTCTGCCTTCTTGGATTCCATTGTCTTTATTCTGCTGTTTCCCCTCCTACCATTCCTTAGAATCTTGACCTCTATCATTTAATGATCACTTCCACTGGAGCTGCCATTCCCCTTCAAATTCTCAACCAGCCCCTCCTCCCCATTTCTCAGAATCAAATCAGAACAACCTTTCCGCAGTTGCTTTCTCCACCTTCTGTAATAAAAAAGTTGTCTCCAATGCATTCCAAGAACTTGTTGGATAATCTGTGCCCTCCTGTATTGTTTTCCCAACAGATGTCTGGGTAGCTAAAGTCCTATGCCTTGGATTATTTTATTAGTTGTTTAAAAAAAAAAGCCTCATCCACCTTTTCTTCCTCCTGGTGAGGTGGTTTACTGTAGATTTCTACCATGACATCACCCTTGGTTTTTTTTAAATCCTTTTTATCCTTACCTAGAGACTTTTAACAGGTCTGTCTCTCACTTCTATCTTGACCTCAGTGCAAATGTATATGTCTTTGATATACAAGGCAACACCTTCTCCTACCTGCCTGTCATTCCTCAGAAAGCTGTATTCTTCTATATCAATATTGCAATCAAATGCCAATTATGTTCTAATTGTGATTATGCACTGATATTTCTAGTTCATCCTGTTTATTCCCCATACTTCTTGCATTAGTATATAGACATAGAATCATAGAATATTAGGGTTGGAAGAGACCTCAGGAGGTCATCTAGTCCAATCCCCTGCTCAAAGCAGGATATCAAAGCGTTCATTAGATTTCCCCCTCATGTTCCTTCTTGTCTCTCCTTTTTATCCTGCTATGATTGCCCATGTTCCCTCCGATTCTAACCCTTCACCCAGGTCTCCGTGTTCTAGACTTACCTGTGAGGTTTTGTCTCCTGCCCCCATTGAACTTAGAATTTAGAGCCAGTTTCACAAGCTAGTCTGTTTCCAAAGTTACTTTTCCCATTCCTTGATAGGTGGACCCCATCTCTGCTCTGCAGCCCTTCTTCTTGGAACAGCATCCCGTGGTCAAGGAAGCTGAAGCTTTTCTGGCAACTCTATCTGTACAGCCATGAGTTCACCTCTAGGATGTGTCTGTCTGTGCCTACCTTTGACTGGAAAGATCAATGAGAACATTTCCCTCATTTCCCTCACCCTGACTCCCACAGCCCTGTAAACACGTCTGATCTGTTCAGGGTCACACCTCATAGTATTATTACTACTCAAGGGTATGAGTATGGGGAAGTAGTCAAAGAGACAGATGATCCTCAGCAATCCTTTTTATAATGTCTTGAATACTGGCCCTTGGTAAGCAGCATTCCTCCTGGGATACCAGGTCAGGCTGGCAGGTGGATGCCTCCATTCACCAGTTTCTAGACCAACATAGTGAAATTGGCAAAACTTTTGTGTGTAGGTGAGTCCTTTCCAGAGTGAGATAACCAGCTGGCAAACACAATATTGACCTTCCTTTTATCGAGAGTGGGGAGAAACACTGTCCTCTTTCAAATACCTCTTTAAAACGTACTTCTACTCTGAAGCTTACTCATCATTGCGATGCCTAGTGGGTGTTCTGATGGTACTTGGGCTAAACAAGATTATTTCTAGAGCTAGTTTGAATTTTTATTTCAGATCTGACCATTTTTCAAAGACTGTCAAAAATAATGTTGAAAAAAATTCAATCAAGTATTTTTTCCCCTGGGTTTTGACCAGCTTTTTTCAATTTGTTGACATTTCAGATTTTGAATTCTTAGGGAAGCAGGGAAGCTCGTAGAGGAAAATGTTCAAGATTTTTCCCCTGACCAACTCTAATTCTTTGCATTTTCTTTCCCACTCCATTTATTTGTTGTATCCAAGTATTGTAGTGTTATCACATGTATAGATTGCAAGTTCCTTGGGGCAAGGGCTGCTCTTTTGTTGTGTGTGTGGGGGAGCACCTCACGCCATGGAGTTTCTAGTCCATACGGTAAAATAATAAAACATCTAAGCTTCTCTTTTGCATATTAATACAAAGCCTCAAGTTCTAGCCCATGTATGGCTGTACCTCTCTCAATCTTTCTTCTGTGTTTATGACCACTGACAATTGAGGCAACTTTGTAAAAACACGATAAGATGGCACCTTTGAATAATCACAGAACTGTAGGACTGGAAGGGACCTCAATAGGTATTTAGTCCAGTCCCGTGCACCGAAGACAGGAATAAGTAATACACCTCTATCCTGATATAACGCCACCCGATATAACACAAATTAGGACATAACACAGTAAAGCAATGCTCCAGGGGAAGGGGGGACTGCGCACTCAGTGGATCAAAGCAAGTTTGATATAACATGGCTTCATCTATAACTCGGTAAGATTTTTTGGCTCCCGAGGACAGCATTATATTGGGGTAGAGGTGTAACTGGAGCATTCCGACCGGTGTTTGTCTAACCTGTTCTAACAAAACTTCTTAAAATGCCCGCTTTTGCATCTATCCTGCTGTTTGATTCCTTAAGAGTATTTAAAACAGCCTTTTGACCAAGGCTAATAATCTGCATCCATTTTTGTTGCTTGTTAAAATGCAGTGGACAAGCCCCATTCTGCTTGTGGCAGGCTGATATAACCAAACAAGTGAAGCCTCTGCAGAGAGGGATCTGTTTGCAGACAGGTTCAGACAATGTGGGTGGGAAACAAAAGTCTTTTTCACAGAGAGAACATTTTCTTCCCTATTGTTGATCAAGAGTTTGACATAAATTGGCTTTAATCCTGCCTCCAGCTCAGCAAAAGACGACAACACAGAAATAAAGGCATTGCTCAAACTACAGCTAAGCTGCTCCTTTGTAGTTAGGTGCAGCAATCTGTCTCCTTTGTGTCCCATTTCCTTCTCCCATTTCGAACTTCCTTCAGCTGCCTGCCAGTGAGCTTCCCTGGTGCAAGCCATTAGCTACTGATTGCCCTTGGTCAGCTAGTCTACCTCATTATCCCCAGCCTTCCTGCCCTCCAGAGACTTCCCTGCTTGTTAGTGAAAGGTTTAGGGCCAAACACCTCATCACAAAGGCTTGGCTAGGCATAACACAGATGTTTAAGTTACCCCAGCTTGCAGATGTAATTGCAGTTGTATCCAAGTATTGTAGTGTTATCACATGTATAGATTGCAAGTTCCTTGGGGCAAGGGCTGCTCTTTTGTTGTGTGTGTGGGGGAGCACCTCACGCCATGGAGTTTCTAGTCCATACGGTAAAATAATAAAACATCTAAGCTTCTCTTTTGCATATTAATACAAAGCCTCAAGTTCTAGCCCATGTATGGCTGTACCTCTCTCAATCTTTCTTCTGTGTTTCTTTTTCTACAGAGTACTTCTCTGCATGTGAATCCATAGAAACAAAATATAGTGCCATTTACTGATATCCTCTGATTGCTTTTGTAAGCTATATATCTACATTAACTGGCTGCATTTGGTTATAAGAATAAATCTATCTCAGGTACTTATCTGCCCCCTGTTAACATAGTATCTGAGAACTTTACAATGTTTAATGTGCTTATTGTCCCAACACGCTTGTGAGATGTTTTCCATAGATTCTAAAGCCAGAAAGGAAGAGTGTGACCATCTAGTCTGACCTCCTATAGAACAAAGGAAGTAGAACTTCTCCCAAACAAGTTCTAGAGCAGATCTTTTAGAAAAAAATCCACACTTGATTAAAAAAAAATTGTCAGTGATGGAGAATCCATCACGACCCTTGATAAATTGTTCCAATGATTAATTTCTTTCATCATTAAAAATGTATGCCTTTTTTCCAGTCTGATTTTTGTCTAGCTTCAACTTCTAGCCATTGGCTCATATTATACCTTTCTCTGCTTTTATTAAATGTTTTATCCACATGTAAATACTTACGGACTGTAATCAAGTTGCCCCTTAGCCTTCTCTTTGTGAAACTAAATAGATTAAGTTCTTGGAGCTTATCACTATAAGGCATGTTTTCTAATCCTTCATCATTCTCATGACTCTTTGAACCCTTTCCTATTTATCAACATCCTTCTTGATTTGTGGGCACCAGAATAAGAAAATAAATTATTCTCATTTCATCCATTGGGAACAGAGCCCCAGGGAGACTGAGTGACTTGCCCAAAGTCACATAAGAAGTATGGAGTAGAACAGGGGTCTCTGGAGTCTTAGCTTATCACCCTAACCCCTGGACTATCATTCTTCTAGGTAGCTCTTCTAATGAGTTATAGCTCATGCATATCAGTTTGAACTGTACTTCTTTTAATGTTCTGAAAGCCAACAGTACCTTCTAACTGGCCATCAATAGACGAGAAGCTTGTAGATTGGTTTCTGCAAAGAAAAATAGGGTTTTGTCTTGACTCTGACTGTTAAGTGCCGAAGTTGTCCTCTTTCCAGTGTTTACTGATGTTCTGAAATGCATTCTGATTAACGTGCCCGAAGCTGCCAAAATGAAAATGATCCAAGCTGCTACAACAAGGTGCAATTCCAACTATGTACTAGTGCACAGAGTAAAGGTTGTACAGGAATATTAACTATTGCTGACACAGAAATACTGTCTCCAAACATGTTCTCTTTCTAAATAATATTTTCTGCCTGTTTGATGCTGCAAAAAGTCTTACATAGTAAACCCTTACATCCATATATTATCCCTATTTTACAATGTTATCAATGATGAAATGGTATTCTTGGAATGAAACTCTATCCTAACTTTTGTTCAGTCCATTTAGTCACTGATCTTCTAAGGTACTGAATATGAGAGCTAGGCAACATTTTTCGACTGAAACTTTCCTCAGTGAAAAATTCAGATTCAGCAACATAAAAAAATTTCATGAACTCATAACAATTTTGCTAAATCGCATCTGTCAAAAAGAAAGAAAAAATCAAAATGTTTTTCCATTTGACTTTTTATCTTAAAATGTCCTTTAATTTTTAAAAAAAATTAAAATAATAAAAAGCTGAAAAAATAAATGAAATGTTTAATTGGAATCAAAACATTTTTTTCAACTTTTCCAGTGCAGCAAAAATTTTGAATTTTTTTTTAAATTCAAGCCTAACTAAAATCTTTTTTTCTGATTTTTAGATTTGCCAATGAACTGAAAAGATGTGCTGTTTGCCCAGCTCTACTGAGCATCTTTTGAAAAGTCTTGAGTGAACACTTTCAGTTTCCATTGGTTGAGGTTGCTTAGCTCCTTAAAAGCTCTGGGGATTTAATTCAAAGTCCTTGCAAACCAGTGGAAAGATTCCCATTGATTTTGGCCATGGTTGGATCAGACAAGAAGAGATTTGTTCCCCTATCATATTCATGACTGTAACATCACTCATTGATATAAGACGAGCTGTAACATCACTCATTGATATAAGACGAGCGTTCCCTTTTCTCCTAAAGTAGCATCAAATATCAGGTCTATAGAGACATCTGCATACAATCTTGCTGGTTTCCTTCCCCTTGTGTCTACATTTTACCACCAAGAATCATGTGCTGGGCTAAAGCTTTGGCCCTCTGTATGAGAGAGAAAGCACCTTTAAATATCACTTGAATACTCAGAGCATTGATTCAAGCAAAACTGTCTCTCCCTTCTTTCCCCCATTGCCCCCAAGGTTGGTTATAATGGCAGTGAGCAGGGAGGCAGTATTCTCAGTGGGTAGGGCGACTGGATTCTTGTGCCTGGATCTGTCACTGACTGACTTCATAAGCTACGCTAGGCACTTTTAACTACTTTTCCTGTCTGTAAAATGGGGATAGCAACAGAAAAGTATAAGATGCTTTGAGAGCTATGGTGGAGAAGTGTAAATATTAAATACAGCATACTAACTACTATTCTTCTGGCTAGTTTAACAGGCAGCTGCATAATGTAGAGGGATTAATTAGGAACTCTTTCAGGGGCTGTAATTTTACTGACTGTTAGCATAGGTGAACACAGGCCAGAGATGCCAGTCAGCCGAAACGTCACTCTTTGTTGTGAAGTCAGTGGAACAACTCCACAGTGAAGGGTTAAGCCAGCTTCTGAAGTTGGTTCAGTACTGATCCAGCCTCAAACTTTCTTTATAGCCAGTGTGGAGTCATTATAATGAAGGTTTAGGCTGGAATTTTCAAAGGAATTTTGGTTCCTAAAGATGAAGGTAGGTCCTGAGTGATATTTTCAAAAGCAGTTTATATGCCTAATCCCATTGGAACCAATGGTGCATTGAATATGTTCTATTGAAAATTCCATTGGCTGCCTATTTGCATTTTTAGGCACCTGAATACTTTTGAAAATCTCCCCCGAGGTGCTCAATTCCCATTGACTTTCAATGGAGTTTAGACAATGAAGGCAATTAGCCTCCTCTGAAAAAAACATTACTGCACATCTGCTGTTTTAGCCTTCTTTGGTTATGATGATGACGATCATGTATTAGTCATAATACAGGAGCACCTACGCCTCAAGGAAGGATCATGGCCCCATTGTGCTAGGCACTGTATAAACCAATACAAAAGTCAGTCACAGCCTCAGGGAGCTCATTACCTCTCATTTCAAAGTTTCCTGAGCTGCATCTGGTATTTCAAAGTATTATCTTGGTTAGGGAAGTGTACTGGAAATGAAATGGCTGGTTCAAAGCATGATTGACTGGCAAGTTAAATCGGATGGCTCGAGATGCTTTATTTTTATAACACTCCTGGGTCCATGAATCAGGACCTCATAGCTACCATGTGGCTAGCTAGATGCACAAACACAATAAAATCATCATCATTCTGGAAGTTCAGTCATGCATGCATGCCAGAAGAGCTGCTCGCACAGCAGGAGCATGTTCTTGTAGAACATTTGACACAGCAGGATCAGCAGCAGCGGGCTTCAGTCTATGCCAGGCCCCTGTATATCTCACAGTAGCAGTCCTGTTACGCAGGAGCTCAAAATTAGAAACCTCAACTTTATGAAATACTCTTTCGTAAGTTGCTTCTCTTCCAACCTAGATACATAATGAGCAGTCTGATTTTTTGGGTTTTTTTCTTTTTTTTTGGCAATACAGCAAATGAAATCAACCACTTGCACAGACGAGTAGGATAGTGATCTATTCGCATACCAGAGGGAGGACGACCGAAGAATTCAGACCTAGCCCAATCTTCCAGAAATGTCATTACATAGAGAGGACCAGTGCTGTTATTGTAGGTAACAGTGTTTACTCATTGTAGCAATGGCTCATGGTAACGTAGCTCATGCAGGATCTTGTAGGAAACCAATCACACAGTGTAATGCAAAGAACACAGAGAAGAAGGATTAGAGTCATAAGATGGGACATAGAATTCACCAGGAGAGTGACTTAGGTGGAACCATAGTTTATTAAGCACATTTTATACTAATGAAATTAGTGTGGTTATTGTCAAGTTCATTAACAGTAGCTAAACCATGTGGCCTTAAATGTAACAACTGACAGACCACAGAACGAGTTAGCACATTTTATATAAGTGACATGGAAAGTTTAACCGTATTGTTCATGTGTATAATTTTACATACCCTGAGTGATGTACCATTAATGATGGTACTTTTTTTCTAAAATTCAGAGTTTAACTCCAGATTGGTCAGGTGGCAATATGAGTAACTACATTCTGCCTTATAAGGGTGATGTGTTGAGAACTATACTTTCCCGTAGTAGTAATTTACTCCACAAGTAGACTTATCGATTACTCAGAGTCAGTATAGGTATTTGTATCTGGTCCTAGAATATCCTCTGACTATAGTATTCCTCACTCTCTGGACTAAACTGGTATTTAGTGTTTCTTGCGCTCTTAAACACCATCATTGCTCCTACCTAGAGCTGGTTGCAGTAATTTCTGTTTTCAAACAATTTTTTTTATTAACCTCTGAAATTTTGTGAAATTCTGAGTTTTTAAAAACAAAATATACATTCTGGAGCTATCACTTCTTGAGTAAGTCCCTCTTAAGCATGCTTTGGAGATATAAACTTGGGAGACAGGTGAGTTGAGGTCACACATCCCTCTAAAGAGAAGCCAACTGACCGTTTTGAATGGTTCATCTAGAGATTGTACCTTTCCCCAGGACAAAATACAGTGAAATTATTGTTTTTAACTTCTGTTTGGGTTCCTTGTTTTCTTGATGATCTTCCTCTGCCAGCCTTCCTAGGATAAGTAACCAAAGCTTACAAATGTAATTGATCATTACACTGTCCCTGAGGATATGTCAGTTGTGGAATAGACAGTCATTAGAAAGAATATAGTGAGTCATTAATCTTGATCAGCGATACAGCCTGAAGGGTGGGGAAGAGAGGGGATTTTGCAGGCAGCTCGTGATTTGATTGCAGCCTCTTCCAAACCTGAAAACTAAAGAATTATTATTCCTTTTTGTTTTCAGGGAATGGGGTGAGTTGGAGGAATGGTGTGTGTGTGAGTGCATGTGCGTGATATGTTACATGCACATAATCTGCTATAGATAGCAAGGAGTTTCAGATATTAATTCAGAGCATTGCTTTATCTCCTAACAGAAATGCACTGCTTCTTTCTTTCTTTCAAAATCATAATAAGGTAAAAATTCTGCCCAATGCACGGAGTCTTAGGTATACGACTCTGAATAGCATTAATGAGAATCCTGTGCCTAAACTGTCATACACTGCTCTGGAGATGTGCCCCCTCTCTGTCAATGCACAGATTTTAATGAAATGCCATGTAAGAGAATTTCAGTCTAGTATGAATCATTTTTCTATAACATTTTTAGGGCAAATTTAACACCAAGATGATTTGGGTTGAAGAATCTAGAAAATGAACCTTTCACATGGACAGTGGTTCCTAAGCAGCTATAAATTACGACAAATGGAACAGTAGGTCATATAGCTTCATAAACAGCTTTATTTCCCAGATGCAGAAGCAGAAGTTACAATAATTACTCTTAACCTTTACAAAAGGAGTTTCAGAATCTATCTTTTGAATACTTCTCTAAAATTTTCTCCTGTGAGTAGTTCAGGAAGTATATTAAGCCAATGCACCCGATTTATCTGATTAAATAATTGCTGTTTAAGAATAAGTTTTGTTTGAATGAAGGTGTGCCTGATGACACAGTTACAAGTTGATCTTATTTGCTGTCTATAAAATAGCCGATATCTAAACTTTGGTTATATGTTAAATATTAGCTAAAATGTTTCTATTAAGAACACATATCTGAACGTTTAAAGATGTGCTTTCTCTGTCCAAATGTGGCCTCCGACTCCTTGTTTCATTTTCTTTCTAACCAAGGCTTGACATGGAAGCTAGCTGTCTGCAAAGCACCTGGCTGACTTGTACTAGGACAATCCAAATTATGTTGCTGGTTCCAAATGCAAAAGAAGATTTAATGGTTTTTCCAATTATTCTAAATTTATGCACTGCTTCTTTGGAGGCACTAACAGGACTAGCAATTTAAGGCTGTGCTGATGCTAGCTGTGTGAATCAGCAAACGTATTTACCCCGATATGACTCTAGTACTATTATTTTTTATTTGTATCACTGTGGCACTTACCAGCCCTAGTCATAGGCCAGGACTCCATTGTCCTAGGTGCTTTACAAACACAGAACAAAAAGATGTGATTTGAGCCAGAGTCTGGGAGTCAGGAATCCTGGGTTTTATTCCCAGCTTACCCATTGCCTGGCTGAGTGACTTCAAGCAGCTTATAAGTGGCCGAATGGTGCCTGAATTTATATAAATGGCTGTCACTCTCTTTCTCCACTCAACACTCCAAAGAGATAGTTGCTGGGTTTTGTGGGTTGCTATTAATGATCATATACAAGGGTGTAATTTATTTCAGACACTGAAGCTACTTTTGTATGGCTGTTAAGTTTGCAATGGTTGAGTTTCACTGGTTTCCCTTCTCAGATAGTTCTGTCCATTCATCCTCTCATCCCTCATTCATGTTTGTGAAGGCAGGGGCTTACAAGATGTCTCCTCTACAAGTCACTAAATGAGAATCTGAATGACCAAAATCTTGACATGGGTTGGGTTTCATAGGATTGCTGACCTGAGCAAAAATGTAAGGACCTCTGTGGGGATTTGGTTGCTGGTAAGAAGGCATAATAAGTGCATTCAAACACCCTTCATTGAAAATCCCAGCATCTCTTTGAGGTCAGTTCCAGCTGTTGACAGTTCCCTATCAAAAGGCCATTGAAGTCAGCAGGCTCCCATTGACTTCATGGGCTCTGAATCAAACCATACTCTTCAGCCTTCATCACCTTAGCTACTAGCTGCAGGTACCCAAGAGCCTGATCCTAATATGCACAAACCATCTATATCTCCCATTGACATCCATGGAGGCTGTGAACGCTGTTGCTATTTTAGTGGTTACATCAGGAGATCAGTATCCCTGGAGTGGGATTTTCAAAATAGCCTAAGGGATTTAGCAGCATAAGTCCCATTGAAAGCCAATGGGATTTTTTCTCTTAAATGGTCTATTGAAATTGTCCTTCAATGTAAATTTGAAATCATCCTTACTACCTTGCAAGGTCATAGGCAGATGTGAATAAGAAATGCTTCTTGCAACTGTATTTTGTTTTACAAACTGGTCTTTCAAAGAGAGACTCTTTATGTTGTATGTTCCAAGTAGCAAATATTTGCCCCAATAGGTTACATGTCTTTAGAGACACTATGCAGAGCAATAAATCCTACATACTGACTAAAAGACTGTTAGAAGGGGTATCTGCTTACCCATTTCACTTCTCAGATTAAAATTCCTAATGATCTGAGTGAATAGTAACAGGCTCATAACTACTAATTTGAACATTATGTCCTTTTTATTGTCAGAAGAAGGCTCTGCAATGTGAGTATTATCATTACATAGTGCCTAGAGTGTACCATTATGAGGTTTAGATGGCCACTGCGGGATAATAATTCAAACCTTGCCGAGACTCTAAGCTTAAGTCTATTATGCAAGTTTCTTTTGAAAGCATGAAATATGTATCTCTTTCTCTCTCTATGTACTACATGAGCAGCAGTGTGGTATAGTAGATGGAGTGGGAGATGGCAAACCTGGCTTCTAATTCCAGCTCTGGTACTGGTCTGTGAATGACCTTGGGCAACACATTTTATTCCTCTGAACGCCTATTTTCCCACCTTTTATCTCTTATCTTCTGTAGCTCTTCAGGGCAGGGACTGTCTCTTACTCTGTATTTGTAACAGAGCCGGGCAGGAAACGGTTTTCCCATCCTGTGAAAATATTGAAAATGTCAAAAAATATCCTGTTCTAACTCAGGACCTTTTGCAGCTTTTTGATGGGAGAGAACATATATGGGTATGTTCCAGCAAAAAGTCTTGGTTTTGGTGAATCGGCATTTTCTGCCAAAAACATTTTGTCAAAAAATTCCCAAGCAACTATCGTTTGCTCCATGGGATCTTCAGCTTGGTTTTGGCCTCAGATTGCTAGTGTATTATGTGCAATAACATTATATAATAGGACTAATCCTTCCAGCATTTTTTCACATGGGTATTCCTCAATCTTGTGACTGGTCCCATGAAAGTCGATGGGGCTACTTAAGTGAGTGTTTGCAAGATTAAGCACTTGTTATTTGAGATAGACCTTACCAAATACACCTGAACTCTGGGGCTATTCAGTCTGGGATCCAAATACTGTAGCTTGTTACCATCTCTAAATACATCATCTGTTAATTTGCTATCTTTTTAACTCATAGCTAAACTTTAATAGCATGATCATCACGGAGGTGTATGTGTAGCTTATCTTGGCTACCCCCTACAAGAAATCTGGATAGCTGTTTCATGCATGACTCATTTAAAGATTTAACAACCCTCCCCTAAAATGCTTATCATTTCCCTAACAGATTTCATCTAGTCTTTCTTCCCTGCTCAGTTTTCATGATGTCTGGGTCCTAACTTCCATGATTTGGTAGAGTATAAGTCCCTTACTTCAGTATACAGGACCTGAATCACCACCACCTTACACGTTGTGATGCAACTTGCACCAGCACAAAGTGAATGTTGCATTTTGGCACAAGCCAGTAGAGAATCAGGTCAATAGCTTACAAGAAAGATTTTAATTCCTAGTTTGTTGTCTTTTAAAATGGGAACTCTGTTTAGGTATCCTGCAACATTACATATCACTGATTTCAATTTTCTTTACCTAACGAGTATCTAACCATAGGCAATGTCATTAACTGGAACAGATTTAATTGACTATGCACTAAGCAAGCTGCGCTTTACTGTGACACAAATAACAAGGGTTGGGTCTTTGACGTGTTAAACTTCTATAATGCCCTCAGACTAAGATAAATAGCAAGTTCAAGGCTGGCAGCTGGATAAATTGGTGGAGTGAAAGCTCTTAGTCTGAAATGAATAGTTATGAAGTGAGAATCACTATTAATAGTCTCCCACTGATATAATTAACCAAAGTGCAATGTTAATGGCTGACCCAGAAAGGTTATTTACCGAAAGGGTTTCTGATGTGGCAGTCAGCTCTTTTGTGAGTAATGGAATATGCATTCCAAATAAGTTTCCTGCTTCTTTACGCTGCCACTCTCAGTGAGTGCATTCAATAAATATGAAACTACCCATGAAGGATAGGACATGTGACTATAGAGCTGGAAGTGGTTTTGTTTGCAATAACTTGTAATTTCTCACCCTCAGATTTCTTTAAAAAAACAAACTCTGACAACATGATGATTTTGGACAGGAAACAAAAACCCATGTTGGATGATCTGTTTCCTAATGAATTAGCATTTTTGCAAGACAATGTAACTGTGGATTTGTAAATCCTTGTGGACCTGTTGCTCTTTTTCTTGGTATTGGAGGGTACTTTTAAATCTAATATTGGGACAACGTGTTTTCACAATGTCTAAAAATCCGCTTTCCATTGTATTTTGCATCAGAATGTTTCAGATCAACATGTCTGCTCAATATCCCAATTCAGCAGTGAGGTAATTTATACTGGACCATTATCTGCTAAATCTGTAACTTGCTGATAGGAAATGTGACTGACAGCTAATCTTTACCTTAATTAATAACAAAGGATTTGGGTTTGTAGAAGTGATTCTAATTGTCCTCTTGCAATTTCCCATCACAAAGGCAATCAGTGCCATTGACTGTAATGTTAGATTCAATTACTTTGGAAAATTCATTAACATGTTAATTCTTAACAGATTTATAGCAGTCAGGTTTGCCTTTCATCAATGCATGGACTTGGGTCCTGAGACTTGACAGTGGCTTGGGAAGCTGAGAAAGAGTTTATAGAAGGAAAAACTTATTTTTCAGACTGGAAATAATGGGGAATACATTTGTCATCAATTTATGTCATCAGCTGTAAGCTAGCTCTTAACTGTTGGCCAAAAAGTCAATGTAGAATAAGATGCTGTATGATTTAGCAGGGCCATTGACCATGAGAAAAGCTGACAAGGGATAGAATTTGGGAAATATACATAACATCCATGCAAAGCCATCAGCTCAAAAGTATGGATGGAAAACCTGAGAAATTTGGAAGGTAAAAGCCCATCTAAACTCTTGCGGACAGATTCTCATACCCTTACTGATGTGGCGTGGTACATTACTCCATGGATGGTCTCAATGAAGCCAATGGAATCAGTTAGAGACTAAGGCACAACTAAACGTGTTAGGTTAGAGTCTTGACCATGATGCTTGGCACAAGGAAGAATTACTTGAACTTTTTCTGATGTTCTCATTTTGTGTCTCCTGCAGTGTTTTATATTTTTCTTAGGCGCACAAAAATTGCTTCAACTCGACTCTCTGATGTTGCTCTCCTGAGAAAGTAAAAGAGCTCCCGTTTCCATGTTTGATGTCATTCTTACTCCTCTTTCTACCACAGACTCTGACACCATTTGTGAAGAGACATTACCGCTCTGTCCTTTTGTTTGATATAGACTCTTTTTTGAAAATTCAAAGGGAAGAAAGCCTTTTAAAATTATCTCTGCAAACAGTGGGTAGAGGATAGGGCAGCCCAGAGTCAAGGAATGCTCCCCAGTTCTGGAGCTGATCCTTCGGGGTTAATTTCAAGGGTAGATTTTTATGTCGTTGCAGGAGAGATTGGGTAGGTTCATAGTGATGGTTGGTGCTGATATCTGACAATGGCTCCAAACAAAACATGGAAGAGTTCAAGCAGAGATAGGGGAAAGCTATTTATCCAAGGAACTCTGTGAGATAACACATCTCAGCATCCTCTCAGACCTGAATGCAGAGCCAGAGATAGCACAGCTAAGGCAGAAGAAGGTTTCTTCCACTCCCAAGAACTTAGCAGCAATTTCTATTTTCTTGTTGCCATTTGCTGTACTTTCATTCTTTTCCTTGGTTGTCTTTGCCAGTGTTTTTCTTCTTTCCATTCACTTTCATCGAGGTGGGAGATAAATTTTTTCTGAAAGCCTCTTTGCATGGGGGTCCCACAAATGCCACACCAACTGGACACTCACTCCACACCAGTGACCTAGAGAGGGGTTGACCACACATATCCTCCACTGAGTTTAATGAGAGTTGGCTTTCTCCCCACTTCTCAAGATGCATTTCTTAACTCCAAAAGGAATGATGTCAGAGAGCCAGCGAATCATTTTAGGCATAGTGATATAAATCCTAGGAGCAAAGCCTTAGTACATTTAGGAGTACCATTGGCAATATGGTGGTTACTCAACAGTACTTTATTTTTCAATAAGTATCTTGGAATAATTCTTCTTAGAGAGCTCCCTGTACATTTTGTAGGTTGGTCTGTGAAAAAAAAAAACTGGGCAAAAGTCTGCTGTGAGAATGGCCATGAGTCTGCTGCTGTGCATGAAAGAGGACTTGGAAGGCAGCAAGATACACCATTACTCTATATCTTCTTTCATATATTACTTCAGGTTGATGCTCGTACTTTAACAGATGTAGAAGGGTCTATGAACTACTACTTATGTGCCTGAAAATAGCATCAGAAGATTCTACATGGGGAATCCCATTTGCTTGCTGCTGCCTCCAATAAATACAGTGGCAAAACTTCAGTTCACTTCAAGTGGAATGGCCCCCAATTTTTCAGAAGGAACCTTCTATAGTGCTGTTATGGTCAGAAAAATGACTGGGTAAAAACAGAACTGTCTTATTCATCAAGTCTGTCCCCGTATGTATCCCAGATCCTTACTTCAGCGAAAGTGGACCTGGTTCTTCTGTCTTGTATACTGGTGAAAATGAGGAGTAACTCAGTGGAATTACACTAGTGTAAAAATGATAGAAGAAGAGGATCAGAACCATAAATATGTTTTTTACTCCTATTTGCACTAGAGGCAATAGCTATGGAGAAACAGGATCCTACATGAATCATCAATATTTATTTCTGGTACTGATGCACTATTCTCATTATTATTTTTTTGCTTATAGTTGGGCCTACTTTGTGCAAGACCTTCCAGAGGGGATGGTGCCTTTATCATACCTTTAGTCCCAGATTTGGACCTTAGCGTCCAAAATATGGGGGTTAGCATGAAAACCTCCAAGCTTAGTTACCAGCTTGGACCTGGTACTTGCTGCCACCACCCAAAAAATTAGAGTGTTTTGGGGCACTCTGGTCCCCCTGAAAAACCTTCCCTGGGGACCCCAAGACCCAAATCCCTTGAGTCTCACAACAAAGGGAAATAATCCTTTTTCCCTTCCCCCCTCCAGGTGCTCCTGGAGAGATACACAGACACAAGCTCTGTGAATCCAAACAGAGTGACTCCCCCTCTCCGTTCCCAGTCCTGGAAACAAAAGCACTTTCCTCTTCACCCAGAGGGAATGCAAAATCAGGCTAGCAAATCCAACACACACAGATCTCCCCCCTGATTTCTTCCTCCCACCAATTCCCTGGTGAGTACAGACTCAATTTCCCTGAAATTTCCCAGAAAAGAAAACTCCAACCAGTCTTAAAAGAAAGCTTTATATAAAAAAGAAAGAAAAAATACATACAAATGGTCTCTCTGTATTAAGGTGACAAAATACAGGGTCAATTGCTTAAAAGAATATTGAATAAACAGCCTTATTCAAAAAGAATACAAATCAAAGCACTCCAGCACTTATATTCATGCAAATACCAAAGAAAAGAAACCATATAACTTACTATCTGATCTCTTTGTCCTTACACTTAGAAACAGAAGATTAGAAAACAGAAACTACTTCTCCAAAGCTCAGAGAAAGCAGGCAGACAGACAAAAGACTCAGACACAAAATTCCCTCCACCCAGAGTTGAAAAAAATCCGGTTTCCTGATTGGTCCTCTGGTCAGGTGCTTCAGGTGAAAGAGACATTAACCCTTAGCTATCTGTTTATGACAGCCTTGCCCTATAGTGCTCCCAGTTTAAAGAACATGAGCAAAAAAGAAGCCAGCTCAGGTCTCAGGCTGAGTTTATGGCACTGGCATTTAGAAAGAGCATCATTTTTACTTGCAGATGAAGCAAAATAGATATGGAATCAACAAGCAACATTAAACCTGCAAGTTTATAATTTCTGCAAAGCAGCCTTTTAAGAATTGTAATAGAATGCCCTAATGCAGCATGCGGGCATTGGAAATGGCATGAAAAGAAGAAAACTTGTTTGCCTGCGTGGGTGTCACTTCGCATGTGCAAACACAGGATTTGATTGTGTTCCTAAGATATCCATGAGTTCACCTCCAGTAGTAGGCTTGTGTGTGTTATGGAATCCCCCAACTTCATAATGCTGGGAGGTAGGAGAGAAAGGGGAACTCTGATCCAGCCTTTCAGAGCTCTGATGTTGGGGTGGGACAAGATAAGCTTTATTAATAAGGAGTGGCCTGTTCTCACCAAGATCTCTTTGTGGTCCCCAGTGGCAGCATGCCTTGTCACAGTGACTGACCACTCTCCAAAATAGTCCATCCCAAATGCAGTACTTATGTCTCATTGTCAAGTGCGATATGAAAACCAGGAGGCAATTTTGGTTAACAAATCCTACTTCCTACCTAGTGACTTGTCATGTTTGAAAGCTGCACTCTGCACTAGGCAAGGAGACTGGCATGTATACTACTGATATCACCAAAATGTCTGAATCTGCCACATTTCTAGTGACCTGCACTGCACAAAAAACAGTATATGATAAATTAATCACCAGGGTCCAGAGTTACAAAGAGATTAAGGTGCTTAAAGATGCAGGTGAGTACCTAACGGAATTCTCAAAATGCCTGAGCAATTAAAGTGCCTAAATCCCATTGCAGTAGGAGTTAGATATCTAACCTACATAGGTGCCTATAGTGGGGTTTACAAGCACCAGTATACCTGCATTTTTAGGTGTCCGAATACATTTGTAAATCTGGCCTTAGATCCTTTGGAATTTCATGCAGTTATTGTTAGCGTGGCTGTACAACACACAGCATCAAAATAATAACCAATGGAAACAACATGTATAAGGCTTGATCCTTAGCTGATGTTACACTAGCATGGCTCAGTGGCCCACAGCTCAGAACCAGAAATCCAATAATAATATTACATACATTTTAAATAATTTCAAATTCCTCATGTTTAACTTCTGTACTCAGGAATAATAGGAACCAAGTATGCAGCCTAGTGACTGAAATGTCTTTGTCAATGAAGCGTATAATTTTGTTTAGGTGTAAACATCTTCTTGAAAGGAAAAAAAGGGACCCCAAGATAGAGTGCATCAAGACAAAGTGCAGTACTTGGGCATCTGGAAAAAAAAAAAAAGACATCAATTTCACCATATCGTAAAGTATCTGCCTGGGAAATCTGCAGGGCTATTTCTATATTTAGTGCCACTCTGGATCTCTGTTCCTTTCAATGAATCACTGCAGACGTCCTGAAACAGTGAAGAAGAGTGCACTTGAGCTAAGGGTACCTTAGGGCTTTCATTAGCTTTGCCACCAATGTCTCTTCAGCAGCATCCACTAATGTTTTCACAATAAATGAGAGCTAGCCCTGACACCTGGTTTTAATGAAGTAGCCTGTAGGTATTGGATCTCTATTCTTACAATGGGTAGTAATTCCTAAATGGCTTGCAACTGGATCATTTACCATCTGTGTCTAGATTTGTTTCTTCCCACAATTATTGTGGCAAGAGTCTAAGTACAGATGTTTTGTCCATGTGGCAGGTATCCTTAAAGTGTGATTATGTTGCATTGTTTAGTTAGCCTCCATACGTTCACATGCAGGAGCAGTAGGGCTTAGGAATTTTCTTCTAGTAGAGAAAATGGAGAGGTGTGAAAACTTGGGGTGAAATCTTGTCCCCATTGATGTCAATGGCAAAACTCTCATCGACTTCAGTGGGGCCAGGATATCATCATGGGAGAGTAGAATTGTAGGAGAACCAGAGCCCTAATTGAGGGAAGGTGTAAATGGAGCAACTGAAATGTCATTCTGTGATCCATTTGATATCAGCCTTTATAACTAATCTTCTAAGTTCTATCAATAAATAGTCCCTAACTCTGGTAGACAAATTCACCCAGTGACATTTCAGATGTGGCATCATTTGGGAGTCAAATCAAAGTCAACAACACAATCGGGAATTAATTAATATAAATAAAGAGAAGGGGCCTGATTCTTCACTGTTTTACTTGTTGTGTCATCATGAAAATCTGCAAAGAGACAGTGTAAAATGGCGCTACTTTGATTTGGATTTGAATGCTGATGAGGTAACTTTTGATCCAAGACCAAGATCAAATTTTTAGGTCATTGTTTGTTTGGAGTAGCAAACAACTTGAAATCCACATTATTTGTTTTTTAGTACCAGGTAAATTACCCAGAATAATTTTGGCGATACCCACAAGTATCCTTGGTGGGCCAAGTAATATACATTAGCTCATCCTCATTCAAAAGTTTTCTCATCCTTTCCTTAACCTGTCTAATTGCCAAGATAACCCACTAGTTATCAATGGATTTGTCTTGTTCCGAGATAAACTTGCCTTGTAACTTTCAGCTTGCTACAAAGAGTCCAGACACAAAGCATTATACCAAATGCAATTGAAGGTCTTGCTGTAGCCAGAGGCAGTAGTAATATTGGTAGGATCATTGTATAAATACAATATATTAGATCCAGGCTGTCACTGTGTAGGGGTTGCCAGGTCAGTAGTGAATGTGTAATAGTGAGCATGCTAGCACAAGGCCAGTTTCACCTTGTTACAGTATCCAGATCACACAGTAACTATTCAAATTAAAAGGATGCATTTGAGCCATTACTTTTAGCACTCAATTGCATTATATCAAGGATTTCAGGCCACCTGTCACCTCATCTGAATAAATTGCAGACATGGAAGTCTGCCATGTTTCAGGATCCTTTTTGTGGTTTTTGCAAAGTAGCATAGTATTAGAAGTGGGACAGGAGATAGAGGATCAGGTTTTGGGAGGGACAGGTGGTAGGGAAAATATAAAAATATATGGAGATATATCTATCTCATAGAGCTGGAAGGGACCCTGAAAGGTGAATGAGTCCATCCCCATGTTTCCACTAGCAGGACCAAGTACTGATTTTGCCCCAGATCTGTAAGTGGCCCCCTCAAGCATTGAGCTCACAACCCTTGGCTTAGTAGGCTAATGCTCAAACCACTGAGCTATCCCTCCCCATGTGAAAACTTGCCCATGTGAGACCCTCAAGATGCCAAGAGTTCTGGAAAGCATAAGGACAGGGAGTAATTCTGAGGCTTCAAAGAGATAGGCAAGTTGCCAGATTTGGAAACCGGTGAAGGAAGATAGTAGTAGTCCAATCAAGGTCCAGTCGCTCATTGAGGAAACCATATTATCTCAGGGACTACCTGTCCATGGTAAAGATGTGGCTCTGATTAGGCTAAGTGCTGATAACCTCTGGTCTGTTGGTGTTTTGCGGGATTGGAAGTTAGTTAATTTTGTTGTTTATTTGTCCATAAAAAGGGTAAGATGTGGCCTGATGGGTTGACCTAGAGAAAGAAGGTCAGGTTTCAGGAGGGGAGCTATTGTTGTGTAACAACTAGCGCTCAGGAATGCAGCTGGTGGCCATGCTGCTGCCACACAAAGACAGACCTCACAGAATGTAGCACTGGCTCTAAGCATGTGCAACAAAAATCTTTCCTAAAACTCTGCGTCATCAGTTATTGTTGATGAAACAGTAATAGCTGTGTTGCCAATCCCAAATGTCCAAGCATTGTGAGTTGGGCCCCTGGCTCCCTGGATTGGCTTAAAAATCATGAGATTTATTTTTTTTAAATAAATGCTGACTTTTTTGTTTGCTTTCTGGCTTTTCTGCCTTTAGAATGCACTCAGAACACCATGTAAGGCTTCTCTCTGCAACCATAAGGTATAGAATATTGCAATAAAAAAAAAAAGTTGAGAATCTCATGTAATATCATGATTCCATCAGCTAGGGCCAAGAAAAACTCTAAAAACTGTGAGGCTCATGAGAATTGAACTGCAGTTGGGGTATTAGAAATGTTGAAGAGGAAATGGATAAAACTGAGCAAAAGAAACATTTTGGCTGGATATCCTGAAAAAAATTCCAGCAAAGTGAGCCCTTTTATATTATGAGATACATTCTTCACAGCGGTATGTAGGTAAGGAACCTTCCTGCTGTCTTTAAATGTCTGTATTTTAGCCTCGGATACATCTGAAAATTTACTTTTCCATTAGGTGTTGCCCTTTATTAAGGTAAGTTCCAGTGTGTGGATATTTAATCTTTTATTCTCTGTGCAGCTTGTTAAAGACCATTTAAGAGCTAACCTTTGGAAAAAAAATTCTGGAAAACTGTTTCCACATGAAGTGACAAGCGGCAGTATAGGTTTTTATTTAGTGATTAGGCCACCAACCTTGGATTTCATCCCAAATTTTTGTGTTGAACGTTAGAGGATGAATTGATGTTTCTGCTAGCTTCCTAAATTACAGGAAATTAGATTCTGATACAGTCTCTAACACAACCTGATTTTCAAGGAGTATTTAATCTTTAAGCTGAAATGTTTGCAAAGTGCTGCTGCCAGCCAATCTGTATTGCAATAGGATCGCTACAAACATTGCCATGCAAATTGTTTTAAGACTCTGGAAGTGCAGGATTGTCATATTGCGGTAACTTCTCTCACCTACAGGCAGGTGACCTCAAATATCCATAATAATATTTCAGTTGTGTCAATAACATATAAACCCCAGACACCTGATGAATGCATTATTTATTATTTGTATTGAAATAATAGCTAGGGGCCTCAGTCAGGGTTTAGTTATAGATCCATAGAGTGTAAGGCCAAAAGGGACCATTAGCTCATCTAATCTCACCTCTCACCAGCCATTAAGGTTAGGGTGATGAGATGTCTCTATTTTATAGGGACAGTCCCGATTATTTGGGGCATTTTCTTCTATAGGCATCTATTACCCCCTACCCCTATCCCAATTTTTCACACTTGCTGTCTGGTCTTCCTAATTAAGGTTCACCTAGTGATCTCTGCATTGAGCCCAATGACTTGTGTTTCGCTAAAGCCTATCTTCCAGAAAGGAATCCAATGATCCGAAGACACTAAGAGATGGTGAATCCACCACTTCCTTGTGCTGGGCACAGGGGATGCATACACAGAATCAAAAAACAGTCCCTGGCCCAAAGACTTTACAATCTCAGGTTATAAACTGGCATTATTATCCAGACAGGTGGGCTGCTGTCCCTGAAAATCAATAGGGTTCTGTACAGCTGGATTAGAATGCAGGATTGGAACCTTATACAATGGGAGGCAAAGAAATACAACAAACAGGGGTATGAGCACAAGGTAATGCGGAGACTATTATGATTAGCATGAACTAAACTTATGATCAGCCTATACTAATAGTGTATGATTAGAATTAAACACTTTAAAAATTGTGGATCTGAGGGGTGGAGAACATGTATTTTGTTTTTTACATATGGCTAATTTGGGGGATTTTTTGCACTGTTTTACAAATCATGCTTTGCACCCCCCACTACATGTCCTTTTTAGTGGTTCTGATAAAGATTATTTGGGGTTCCTCCTATGGATTTGCAGTATAAGCACTTAAAGTTAAATTTTCAAATGTGTCTTTGTGACTTAGGAACCTACATTCCATTTTCAAAAGTAACATGGCAAGTTACTGTGCAGCAAGTCAGGGTGTAAATCTACAGTGCAGCAGCTGCCGTGCAGTAACTGACCATGTAGACAAGCCCTTAGATGCTTAGAAGCCTAAGTCTCATTGAAAGTCTATGGGATTTGGGCTCCTAAATGCCTAAGTGACTCTTGAAAAAATTATTCTAAATCCCTAAGTCGCTTAGGCACTTTTGAAAATTTTACCCATAGGGCTTAAAACTGTGAACATTTAAATATCAATATTTATGATATGATCAGTGCCATTGATTTCAATGAGGCAACTTCTGTTAGTAAAGTTATGCACATGCTTAACTAGTAAGGACAGACTCTTAAGCATGTGATTAATTTCCTTCACACACAAGGTGGAATTTTCAAAAACACTCAGTGTTGGCTTAACTCTTCTCATCAAAGTCAATGCTAAAACTTCCACTGACTCCAATGAGAGCAGAGCTCATCCAATGCTAAGCGCTTTTGAAAATCCTGCTGGGATTTTATATGTGTTTTATATGAACACAACAGCTTTGTGCTACTGCAATGAGAATATAGGAAACTGACTAGTTTCAATTTCCTTACTGAGTGCAATTCTAAAAGCAATCTAATGGTGAAAAATCAAGTTAGCTGTGTTTGTAAATCTCTTGTAATTTGTAAACTTCTTGTCATTTATAATTTGTAGTTTGTAAACCTCTCATAGTTTTCAGCCATCTAAATTGTTAGATACATAGGGAAAAAAATTCTTTAAAGATATCTGCCTAACTTGACAGTGTCCCTTTAATTTATTTGTTTACCTTGCAATGGGTAATTATTCTGAAAGTATCCATGTTTGAACAGCTGAAAGAAGGTTCCTTTTCAATATGATAATATATGATGATTATTCTTGACATATAAAATTTAGTTCACGTTTTGTGCTTCTTCATATACCAGAAAAAGTTTCTTAAATTGCCTTTGCAGAATACTTGGTAAATTGTTTTTCAGCACTTGATGGGCACTGGCTATGCAACCTCATAATTTGTTTACCTACATAGTTCTTTGTCTCCTTTCTGCCGTTAGTATTGTCTGAGTAGATTGCAGAGAGCTCATTATTAATATCAGGGAACCAATTACTGACACAGGAGTCAGTAGAACTGCTTGAGTGTGAAGAGATAATGAAGCCTGGCATTTCAAACCCAGTGACCTCATTTATCTAAGTTGCAGTGTCTCATAATGGAAAAATCCAAGCAACAAACTGAGGAAATACTTGTGACAGTTGCAGAAGACCCATTTTTAATACACACACAATTCTTCAGTGCTCCAGCCCTACTTCCGCTATCCCCACTGAGCTTCTGGAGACGACAGCAAAACTGTATTTTTGTCTGAAGAATAAAATCTCAGCCTGCTCAAATTAAATGAAAGTGCTTGCTGTAATGAACCTATGCCACTATTTTAAACTAAAGCTTCTTAGAAAGTTTCCAGTGGAATTTTTTTCACCAGAAAATGATGGTTCATCACAACTGAAATCATTGAATTTCCCGACCCAAAACAATTTTGGAAAAAAAAAAGAAAGAAAGCTTTAAAATTGTCAAAACATCTCATTTTGACTTTTTCACAATGAAAGTTTTTTAGTTATTGGTTCAAAATGACATTTTATTTTGAAATTATAATTAATGTATATTGAAAAAATTTAAATAAAACAGTTGAAATTGAAATGAAACATTTTGATTGACCTGATGCCATTTTTTTTTCAAATTATTGATTTGTGAAAAACTGGGAATTTTTACTTTTTGTCACGATTTGGGATGGGAAAAATTTCAAAATCTTTAACTGTTGCGAGACAGAAAAAAACCTTTTCCACCTTTATTTTAAAAACTCCTTATTTAAGAAAACAAATTTTGGTCATGCAGCAACAGTTTGCTGAGGTATTACTCTTGGTGTATTCATTTTTGACATTCCTATAGTAAATGAGAGAGCGCGTGAGAGAGAATAATAGGCATTAAACTTAATTGCTTTACCAGGGATGGGAAACACCTATTTTCTCACCTCTGCTCTCAGTGCAGGATTATGTCCTATAGTATATACTTGAGAACTTTAAGTCCAGTTTTAAATAGCCCCAGTGGGTCTTCCACTAATTCCCTTGGGACATTATTCTGCATGCTTTAGGACAGATCCATTTTCGTGCCTGTGTTATTTATGGGGTGGGTCAGATCCCAAAAGATATTTAGGTGCCTACCTCCCATGGATTTCAGCAGGAGTTAGATGCCCAAATACCTTTGAAAATCTGGACCTGAATTAAGGTGACCAGATGTCCCAATTTTATAGGGATAATCCTGATATTTGGAGCATTGTCTTATCTAGACGCCTATTACACCCCCACCACCTCGTCCCAATTTTTCCCACTTGCTGTCTGGTTACCCTAACCTGAGTGCTTTTCAGGCTTGTTTAGGGCCAGTTCAACTCAGGAACAGAGCTATTCTAATTTTGTGTTCCTGCCATACTTCCTATAGGACTTGTGCCAGCAGGGAATCACCAGAGCATGGGACTGCCTTGACCATACCTCCTCCAACCTTGACACTCCCCAGTCCCCTTCCAGCTTGCCCCTATGGTGCTCATCCCTCACCTAGAATGACCCCTTCACCCGGGATTCTGTGGCCATGGTGCAGAGCTGGTATAGCAGGCTCTGCGCCTGGCATAGATGCCTTCAGCATTTGAGATATTAACCTGGGAGAACCGTACTCTATGTCAGTACAAAGATTCCAAAAGCCAGTGCTGAATTTAGCCACAAGGGCCTGGAAGATGTGGTTGGAGGGACGGAAAGCCTAGTAGTTAGAGCACCTGACTTCTAGCCTCTTGCTTCCCTGGTAGCAGTGCCTGGTACCTGGTCTCTGCTTGCATCTGGGCCTCGGCCCTTAAGGGAATGTGGCAGGAGGACCCTGGCCCTCCCTCTCCTCTGGGTCCCAGCCCAGGACCCTGTGTGGAGCAATGACAGCAGGTTCCTCAGAGCAGAAAATCTTAAGTCCCCTGTCCTGGGCTACTTCCTACCTATGTCCCTTCAGTCTAGGGCATGGCCCATATAGCCCAAACGGTCTGTTGTCTCTCGCCTGGAGTAACACACCCTTGTGGACTTTTTGCAGCATTCTGATGCAGCCTCAGCGACCTCTGGATGGGGGTAGATGTAAGGTTAGAGGGGACCTAATTCCCCTATGTCCTTACAGTCAAATAGTACAGTTCACTCAGTGTTGGGTGCTCTCCATCCTCCTCAACAAGTCTCTCTAGATCAGGGATGCAGTGCTTTCCCCCCCAGTGGCTGTCCAGCTTGTAGTGATACGCCTCTCATGCAGAGACAGAGCTGCCTCTCCACCAGTTAGTCCCGAATCGAGCCAGGTTCTCCCCTTTTTCTTCCCCCTCCAGGCCTTGCATTGGCAGCAAGTATAGTAGGGCAGGGCTAGCTGGGCCTGTAGGTTCTCTTTAATCCTTTTCCCATTCGTGTAAGTTTTCTCTGCTCCATCACAGATACCGCAATCTCCATCACCAAGACCACAAAGTACTGAGCATTCTCAATGCTTCCTGAAGTCCAAGAGACACAATATCAAATAGAAAACAGTGGGTGTTTTTGGTATTCCGCACATTATAAAATTAGGCCCTGATACATGTCATGCTAGTGAATTTTACCCTGATATTCAGCCAAAATACTCTTGACTCAATTTTATTCTGTTGCATCCTCTTATACCCACTGGGGCCATCCTAAACAGTTCTTCTCCCTCTGCACTCATTGTTTACACTCTACAACTGTTTGTGTTAGGTGAATGTGAGAGTCCATTAATAAGGCATGTACATACTCTATGAACTTCTGTTCTTGGTCTTGTTATTCTGCCACTGTTTCATTGGAATCAACAGACCGGCCCTTCTTAGAGGTCAAACACCCGAAACACTTTGACAACGAATGCGGGAAATGCAAGTGTATAAACCTGACCCCTGCCGTACTCACATGTGACATCAGTTAAACTGCCTGTATCACCAATTAAAGTGTATCCAAGGACTTTTAATTAATGATTTGTGAGATTTAGCCTCCAGATAATGAAGGTTCACTTCTGCGCAACAGCTGTGCAAAGATACTAATTCACACACTAAGTAGAAGTAAAACCTCCACTGGTTGGGACATGCATCATCATTTCACCTTTGATATAATGAATTGACTTCATTCTGAAGGCAGCTGGAAACTCTTAATTAAGGACACAGGAGTCTCTGAGCAATACCCTTGAGTTGTTCAGAGCAGAACAAGTGTTAATAATTGCTGGATCCATGTAACGGGGGGAGAAAAACCACTCAGTTTCATTTGGATTCTTGATGTTTCCTATCAGCAAGTCTTCTTAGAACCACGGACAGCTATTGGTCTGATAAACTTTGGGTAGACAACTGAGTTTTTAGACACTTAACTCAATCTTTAAATGCCTGAGGTTTACCCATCTCCGAAAGAGATGTGCTGAAACTGACACACTTATTGACATGGCAACTTCTAAGATTATCTCTTTTTTTTGTTAAAGGGAACTGACTGTTCTCCAGGGATGTGTGTTCCAAAGTAACATTTTCAGTTTTGTTTTCTGAAGCTCATGTCCCACAACCAGCATGCTCCTTCTCAGGTTTGGAATAGGCTGCATAGTTATACAAACCCTGTGTCCTACATTCAGAGGACATCCTACAATGTCTTCCTAGATTTGTAACAGATTTTAGATCTAGTGTATAGTTATCTGAACTCCTTGTCCTAAAGCCTAATCTTAACCCCTATGCCTCTTGATAGGATTGAAGTAGTGTAAAGCCTGGCTCTATGAAGGAGAAATAGTTCATATTGGATAGAGTGGAAGAATGAGAATTAAGGAACAGTAGAAATAGAAAAATACACATACTGTGTGTACATTTTTTAAAAAAGAGACCTTGTTCAAGTCTATCAAAAACATTGTACGAGCAGTCTCAGAGTTCTGGGTCTTAGACTGACTGTATTACCAATTAAAGTGAGGGAATTAAGGTCTGGGTCTTAAGCTGAGAAAGACAAGCACTGAGTGAGAAAGTTCCTACAGATGTGTAGGCTCTAGCAGCAAGAGCTGGTGGACTGAACAGGGACTGGGAACTAAGAACTACAGCTCTCTAGTTCCAGCTGTGAAGCCGTTTGGACAACCTTGGGCAAACTACTTAAACTCTCTGTTCCTCAGTTCCCTTTCTTTGGGAGAATAATACCTTTCCCTCACAGGAGAGTCAGGAGGATTAACTTATTAAAGCTTGTGCAACATTTTCACTTTCATAAAGGCAAAATATCAAAGTTATATATTTAATAAAACAAACTGTATATAAGATGGGAAGAAAACACTCATCAAGGAGTTAAAAGCATTGCAGACAGATCAAATGAAGCATCAAGATGGCTCAGCTAGCAAATAATGAAATTTATCATATAGATAAGTCTTTGCAGGATCAGGGCCTATGGAAGGAAGGAGGAAAGCAATGCTGGTAAATTTCACGTTCAAAAGTTTCTTCTATCCTTTGTGGCTGTATCACTTTAAAAAATCATTTGAGGAAAGGCTGTTATGGATTACAGGAGGTGTTTTCTGGGACAGGAGTTCTTCAGGATGACAACAGGAGAATTATAAGTAGCAGGAAACTCCAAAGAAAAGGAAAGCACTGGCATCAAAATAAGAAATGGACATATGGTGCAATCTTTCTATTTTCAGTGGATGTGAGCTACATTAACTTTTTAAAGCCTACACCAGTAGATCCTTCAGAAGATTCGTGTGAACAAGTGATAGTATAATTGTAAATTATCTCCTGTTTATTATACAGATTAAAGGTGCATAGTATAATAACATGTCTGCTAACTCATGAAATTCACCTGACTTCTCCAAAGGCAGGACATCTTTCCATACTTCATGATAAGCATTTTGGGGCAGGGACTGTCTTTTTGTTCTGACCCCAGAAAATGTGCAGTGAATGGGTCTTCCAGGCTTGCCTAGAAAGGCTGTAGGGTAGTAGCCAATCAGAGCTCAGCAGGCTGAGATAAAAGGACCTGCAGGGGCTGAACACAGCAGTTGCTGGTGGGGACCAGAGGAGCAAGGATGGTGGCTTTGTTGGAGTTCAAGTGACAGCCAGAAGTTGGGATCTGGTGGCATTGGCATTCTGTGAGGAAAAACTTCAGACCTGAGGTAAGGGTGACGTGAAAGGGGCTACATAGCAAGTGGCCCAGAGATTAGCAGCAGCAATGATTACAGGAAGCAGTAGGTGGCTGCTATTTATATAGTCCCTGGGTTGGAGCCTCTAGTACTGGGCAGGCCTGAGTCTCCCCACCCACCACTGGCCCCAAAAAGGGGACAAGGCTTATTTTGATGCCCAAGTGAAGGGGAAGAATTAGTCCCCAGGGAGAAAGCTCTGGGGATGCTACTCTGTACCAAGGCAGGTGGATTTAAAGCTAGCACTGAAGGGGCTGAGGACTGAGCCCAGAGGCCGGGCAAAAGACATTACTGAGGGTAGAGGGACCCCTGATGGGGGTTGGCTGTTCACATATTGACAGTGTGTGACTTGGCCAGAGGCCTGGGCTGCTGAAGACCACCTGATGAGGGTGATAGCCAACACGGAGTACCAGAAAAGGAAAGAGGGCAGGTTCACACCCAGCCGATAAGAGGTGCTCCTCAGAGGTGTGTGCCCTGTCACAGGTGGGAATGGGGAAGGGATAGTAATTGGCCTATCTCAGCGTTGAACGATGACAACCATGCACTGGCTCACCTGCACCAGACAGTACATTAGGAAAAGAGTGGTGAAGCTATTTCCCATTCTGCCTCACCTACTCTCTCTCTGCCTATATGCTCCAAGGGAAGTAAGAGACGTGTTTTGCTTGTTACTGTTTTATGGCCAACACTATCTGTGACTCTCTCAATCTAGTCGCACATCTAGAATGGACTCATCTACAGATGTCCCAGAGGTAAGAAAAGATGCATTTTAGAACAGTATGTTTCTTCAATCTGCTGAGAATGTCCTGCCCCCTCACCTTATCATGGTACAGCAAATGCACAATATTGGTATCAGTACTATTAGCACACACTGCCATCTAACAGTGTGTTTATGGAAACTGAGATAGTCCTGCATTGGTATTGTATTCTCTGAGGCAGTATATCAAGGCAGTAGAAAAATTGGTGGCAGGAGGTCATGATTTCAACAATTAAGTTGTTGTTATTGCCTATTATGGTATGTGAATTGCTGCTACCAGCCCCTCCTTGACTGTCATTTCAGATTAACCCTGTGTCCTCTGTGGCCCAAAGAGGTGACTTTTTCTTAGCAGTGCAGAGGAGATGTTTTATGACCAGTATAATCAAAAGTTGTTGCAGGGGTTTCTTTGCTGTGGCTACCTGTAGTAGTCAGGTGAGAGCATCAAGATGACCAAAATTGAGATGTCCAAGAAGATCAATTTGAGGCAATGCAACAACATTTTCGTGTGCATCCTCTTAGAAAGTATTTTGCATAGGCTATTCTTAATCACTTCCCTCATGCAAGCAGGATTGAATCATTCTAGCTTTCGAATAGTGTATCATTTAACAAAAGGGAAAATCATGTGTATGTTTAGAATTCCACCCTCCCCACACACACAGCCACAAGAACACAATGCACTTAAAGAAAAGCGTAGAATATCCTGGGGTGATGAGCTGCCCAAATCTTTTGGGGCTGCCTGGAGGGGCCTTTCTGAAGCTCTGCCCCCACCCTACCCACTTACCTAGAAGGAGGTGGCCCTGTTGAGCCAGGCTATGTATAGGTTAATTTCTAATTGGGGGTAGGAGTACCTACAACTGGGGGGCAAATAAAGTACATTGAACCTGTTTACGATCAACGTGAGAAAGGGTTTAACACTCAGAGGGGGAAATGGGGCTCGCATCAATCTGATTCTAAGGGTTAGAGTTAGTGGCTTTTATTACCCTGATTTCATTTTGTATTAAACCAGTATTCCTGCCATAAAATTCTACCTGGAAAGAGTGGGAGGAGGGGTACATTTTTGTTGTTGTTGTTGCCCAACTAGCTTGAGAATAGGAAATATAAAATTATTCCTATTATAAGCAGTAGAACATCTGAATTTTCTATGGCTCCTAAACTGGACTGGAGGGGCTTCTAATGTCCCATATTTGGCAACTTCTATACAATATGAATAGAAAATATTTAAATTAACCAAGCTTCTATGTTGTCCTCTTTCTCTTATTTATAATGTCTCACCAATGCCTGAAAGCAGGAAAATGCTGTCTAAGATACTAGCAAAAATGTTAGATTGCATCAGTTGCTGTTAGAATTCCATTGTGTATCTAAAAACACATCTTAGTGCACCCGTACCAGGCTAAGAGTGAAATGACTAATGATAAATGTTTGTAGCCTGTACATTAGGTGCCATTATGCATTGTTTATTTAACAAGGCTGTTTTCCCTTTATCTCTTGAAGACTCCAGTCTATTGTGAGCCTGACTTGCAAGGAAACATTAGCATATCAATTTAAATAAATGGTGAAGATTGGAGTTGTTGCTGAGGGTATTTTAACATGCAACTGACAGTCATTAAGAGAAGAAAAAATATAAAGCAAAACAAGAGTTTCTGCTATTTTTGGATATGGGCAGATACCAAACTGCAACTGAAGAAGCTTCTTTATTTTGGTTTCATTTGGACCTTGATTCTAACACTTCAAGTGAAGGCTCTGGAGGCATCTTAAAGCAATAACATCTTAATTGCTCAGTTGTTTGTTGCATATATGTATGGAGCCTGCATATCTAACTTTCTAAACTATAGAATAGTGATACAAACATCTTAAACTAAAAAATGGAAACCCTGGTACTTAACTTCCAGTGCCCACTGAGATACTAGAAAATGACAGATTCTCTCTAGAAAATAAAACCCAAAGGTCTCTCACCTTGTGCTACGTAAAAGACATTGCATCTGATTGTACCTCCTGAAAAGCATGCTCTCCTGGGAGAATCTGAAAGTTCATTTTTGATCTTTTAAAACACAGCTTGAGTCATGGAACTCCTCATAATAGAAATGGAATCTTCAGGCAATCTGAACATTTAAAACTTTTGTAATGGAACTAGAATCGAAAAGGTTTGCAATATGTTTACTGTGGGGGGTGGCAACACAACTATTTTTATACTGAATGGTTGACTGTGTGGAGGTTGTCTCAAATATCACAATGTTAGATCAAATGCAGGGATTTTGCATTACAGGAAGTCTCTTTAGTCATTGAAGGAAGCAGAAGTGGAGAAATGAAGCTACTGAGGGCTGATCCAAAGCCCACTGGATCAGGCCCCAAAAGCTAGGCACAGGGCTAGATTGTAACTCGGACAATGTACTCAAAGAGCAAGTAATGTCCTTCCTTATGCCCCTGTGCAGACTTTGCTCCTACCCAGCCAGACCCAAGTTCTGCAAACAAGGCTAGTCACATGCATAGACCCCACCAGAGCAGGTGGCCAGCAAGGGGAATGCATGGAGCATTGCTTCACCCCATACTTGCTGACTAGTTACACACACACAGAGAGCTGCATTAATATTCTAATAATTTAGGGCAGAAGGAATTCACTACCCCGAGGAGCAAAAAGGAAGCTGGGGGTGGGCAATGACTGAGAGGGGAGTTTGAGGCACAGTGCTCCAAGGCTCACTCCTGAGGCTATGTAGCTTATGCCTTGCTCAGGGCTGTCCCTAAAGCCACCACTTAGCCTATAGCAAGGGTTGGAGCTGTTGCACGGCTGTCACCTTGATCCCTGCCAAAGGATCAAGTAGGGTCTTCCTCTACAGAGACAAACAACTTGTGCATAATTGCAGGGAAGTTTGGGGACACAAGGCAGATGTGTGAAAATTACACACTGTAACACATGAGCAGTTGGAAAGTCACCTGACTTTGTTTCACTGCAAATTCAAAACTCTCAGCAGGTTTGCATGAAGCCTCTTTAAGGTTCATTAACTGTCTAATTTATCTAGCTTGTATATGTAGCGAGCTCATCACTGTGAACACTTTGCTGCTGCAGCTGTAATCTTGATGTTGAGTATCTGCCACCTGCCTCCTCTGCCACAATCGGACTTCACCAATGTGGGATCTGTTACAACAGATGGAATGATGCTCCCACATGCGCTCAAATGGACTGACAGAGCAGTCTCTGATCTGAGAGAATGCTATACCCTGCTGCATTATAACACTAGTGTAGTGGGCACTGTACCTCTTCAGGAATAATATGAACATTTTCTTTCATAGAGCTTCAAGTGCTTTAGAAAGATGAACAGGCAATCTCAGATTTCAGAGGAATGCCTGAGGTTTCAGTGAAGTGCTTTTTCTTTAACAATTTCATCCACAATTTAATGGACCAGTGTCTGACCCGAAGAACCCTATACTTTGCCACTGTCTCTCTCTAACCTCCTCCTTGAGGATACCTGCAAGGTCCACAAGATGGCACTATGCCACTCATAACTTTTTCATCCTGTGCGGAAACTGAGGCACAGAGTTCAAGTGTGATCCAAGAAAGTACTTAGTGGGAGGGATCGAACCTGGGGCCTCTGGAGCTAAATGCATGAGCCTCTACTACATGAGTTAAAAGCCATAGGCCCCTTTGCTAAGGCTGTTGCAGACTCATTAATCTCTACGTAGTCTCACTGCCTTTATAGGGGACAGAGCACCACACCCTGGAGGTGTGTGGGTTACACCTGCAGCTAATTTAGAAGGTTTCCTCCACTGATTTTTGAAGGTAGGTCTCCGAAAATGTTGCTTTTGTGCTACAGGTAGTAATTGACTCAAACACTGGTTTGATTCTCTGGCATCTCAATGTTTTCCCAGAAAGGTGGGCTAGAGCTTTTGGTAGTGATACTAAACAAAGTAGGCCAACAACCATAAGAGGGATACCCAAGCTAGATGTAGATACTGCATGTCTCTGACACTGTAGGCTTCTGGGGAAATAACTTACAAATGCTTGTCTCTGGATGGCTTGAGATACCAGGTATCATTTCATTTGTGTGGCTGCCCCTTGCTTAATCACAAAGCCCTGTTTGAATTGATAGCTGAGGAAACATCACACACCTCCATTCATTAGCAGACTATGGGTATGTCTACACTACAGGATTATTCCAATTTTACATAAACCGGTTTTGTAAAACAGATTGTATGAAGTTGCGTTCACGTGGCCACACAAAGCACAATAATTCGGCAGTGTGCGTCCATGTACCGAGGCTAGCGCCGATTTCTGGAGCGTTGCACTGTGGGTAGCTATCCCATAGTTCCTGCAGTCTCCCCCGCCCATTGGAATTCTAGGTTGAGATCTCAATGCATGATGGCGCAAAAACAGTGTCGTGGGTGATACTGGGTAAATGTCGTCACTCATTCCTTCCTCCATGAAAGCAACGGCAGACAATCATTTCGGGCCCTTTTTCCCTGGATTGCCCTGGCAGACGCCATAGCACGGCAACCATGGAGCCCGTTTTGCCTTTTGTCACTGTCACCATATGTGTACTGGATGCTGCTGACAGACGGTACTGTAGTGCTACACAGCAGCATTCATTTGCCTTTGCAAGGTAGCAGAGATGGTTACCATCCCTATTGTACTGTCTGCCACACCATTGTAAATTGGCGATGAGATGACGGTTATCAGTTGTTTTGTACCGTCTGCTGCTGTCATGGGTGCTCCTGGCTGGCCTTTGCTGAGGTCGGCTGGGGGCGCAAAGACAAAAATGGGAATGACTCCCCGGGTCATTCCCTCCTTTATGTTTTATCTAAAAATAGAGTCAGTCCTGCCTAGAATATGGGGCAAGTGTACTAGAGAACCAGTGTATCAGAGAGCACAGCCACTCTGTGTCAGATCCTGCAGAAATGATGAGCTGCATGTCATTCTAGGGGGTGCCCCTGCAACAACTCCACCCGTTGCTTCCCTCCTCCCCCAACCCTCCTGGGCTACTGTTGCAATGTCCCCCCCATTTGTGTGATGAAGTAATAAAGAATGCAGGAATAAGAAACACAGAGTTTTTAGTAAGATAAAATGAGGGGGAGCCCAGCCTCCCGCTGCTATGATAGTCCAGGCAGTACAGAATCTTTTCTTTAGACATGAAAGGGGGAGGGCTGGTGGAGCTCAGCCCCCAGTTGCTATGATGAAGACGGTTACCAGCCATTCTGTACCATCTGCTGGGAATGACCAGGAGTCATTCCTATTTTTAACCCAGGCGCCCCTGGCCAACCTCACTGAGGCCAGCCAGGAGCACTCACAGGATGATGACAGCTATCAGTCATTTTGTACTGTACTGTCTGCCGGAGGGGAGGGGAGAGGATGCTGCTGTTCAGTGCTGCAGCACTGCATCTACCAGCAGCATGCAGTAGAAATACGGTGACACTGAAAGTCAAGAAATGATTTTTTTCCCTTTTCTTTCATGGGGTGGGGGGGTAAATTGATGAGATATACCCTGAACCACCTTGGACAATGTATTTGACCCTACAGGCGTTGGGAGCTCAGCCAAGAATGCAAATGCTTTTTGAGGACTGCAGGGACTGTGGGATAGCTGGAGTCCTCAGTACCCCCTCCCTCCCTCCATGAGCGTCCATTTGATTCTTTGGCTTTCTGTTACGCTTGTCACACAGCACTGTGCTGTCGCCTCTGTCTATCATAGCCTGGAGATTTTTTCAAAAGCTTTGTCATTTTGTCTTCTATAAGGGAGCTGTGATAGAACAGATTTGTCTCCCCATACAGTGATCAGATCCAGTATCTCCCGTACGGTCCATGCTGGAGCTCTTTTTGGATTTGGGACTGCATCATCACCTGTGCTCATCAGAGCTCCATGCTGGGCAAATAGGAAATGAAATTCAAAAGTTTGCAGGGCTTTTCCTGTCTACGTGGCCAGTGCATCAGAGTTCAGATTGCTTTCCAGAGCAGTCACAATGGTGCAGTGTGGGATACTGCCTGGAGGCCAATACCATCGATTTGAGGCCACATTAACCCTAATCCAACATGGCAATACCAATTTCAGCGCTACTCCTCTTGTTGGGGAGGAGTACAGAAATCAGTTTAAAGAGCCCTTTGTATCGATATAAAGGGCCTCGTTGCGTGGATGGGTGCAGGGTTAAATTGGTTTAAAGCTGAAAAATTCGGTTTAAACGCATAGTGTAGACCAGATCTATAACAGGCCAGATGGGTCACACTTGAATGCACTGGGTTCTATTTCTGCTCCTTTCTTACCAGTGTAAGTCATGAGTAACTACAGTGATACCAATAGAATTATACCAATGTAAAAGTGATATCACTTGACAGCAGAATTTGGTCCATTGATTCTTTTTTTATTCTGAACTGTCCAAAAAACACAGGATGTTACTTAACTACAATATTTACTTATACCTCACAATTACAACTGTAAGGAGACAGACTTCGATGCAGGTTGAGACACGCATATACACACAATGTGCAACATCTTTAGCTGGTGTAGCTCAATTAACTCCAATGGGTTTTTGCCAGCTTACACCAGCTGAGAATCTGGCCCAATAGATGAAGTCCAAATTTATCCCTTTCCTTGATGGGCAGCTCAACTAATAAACAGGAGGACCTGTGGCACCTTAGACTAACAAATTTATTTGAGCATAAGCTTTTGTGAGCTACAGCACCACTTCCTCGGATGCATGCACTACATGTGCCACAAGTACTCTTGTTGTTTTTGCAGATACAGACTAACATGGCTGCTACTCTGAAACCAACTAATAAAAGTATCTCAGCCTAAGTTTGCTCCTAGAGACTCTTCCTACTGTCCCTACAGGTGGTAAAATCAGGCCATGTATGTTGTAAAGTGTGCAACATAAATATATATAGGCTTATATAAGCCAGCAGACTGTTTGATGCACTGTAAATATTTGTCATTCTAACATATGGTTAACGTTAGAGAGGGAGAGGAATTATTTACATTTAGTACTATTGTAGGCACGAGGACAAATGGTACAAACTGGATATAAGGAAGTTTAGACTTGAAATTAGACGAAGGTTTCTAACCATTAGGGAAGTGAAGTTCTGGAACAGCCTTCCGAGGGAAGTAGTGGGGGTAAAAGACTTTTCTGGCTTTAAGACTAAGCTTGATAAGTATATGGAGGGGATGTTATGATAGGATAGTTTAATTTGGGCAATTGATCTTGGATTATCACCAGATAAGTCTGCTCAATGGTCTGCGGGGAGATGTTGGATGGGATGGGAACTGAGTTACTGCAGAGAATTCCTTCTTGGGTGCTGGCTGGTGAGTCTTGCCCACATGCTCAGGGTTTAGCTGATCGCCATATTTGGGGTCGGGAAGGAATTTTCCTCCAGGGCAGATTGGCAAGGGCCCTGGAGGTTTTTCGCCTTCCCCTGTAGCGTGGGGCATGGGTCGCTTGCTGGTGGATTCTCTGCAGCTTGAGGTCTTCAAACCAATTTTGAGGATTTCAATAACTCAGTCCTGGGTTAGGGGTTGTTATAAAAGTGGATGGGTAGGGCTCTGTGGCCTGCCTTGTGCAGGAGGTCAGATTAGATGATCAGATTGGTCCCTTCTGACCTATGAGTCTATATGTTGAGATACACTGTTAGCACCTTTCCAAACCCAGGGCATTAAATTCCTGTTGCAGTTTAAGCAATGTCTCTTTTGCCTATACACCTACCTTTTATCAATAAGTACTGAACAACTATCTCCTGGGATGAAATTCACTTGACAGCAGTGGGTGGATTGTGGAATACAATGGAACTGCCATGGTTGCTTTACATGAGAGGCAGACAACTGGAGCATTTGTACAGGGGTATACTTCTTCTCCAGTTCATGGTGGGACTAGGCTCCCTACGCGTTTGATGTAGATTCGTGCAGAGTGGTGTTTTTTATTTATTTATTTTTTAAACTGAACAGGAGAGGCTGTGGCCACGGGATTTGTGATTTATGCAACTCTAATCAAAGGGATGCATAAAAGTTGCAACTCTTATTCCAGCCTACGGGTTGGAATGTCTAGGGAGCCCTTTACACCGCTCTGTGTTGGGACATATTCCATCACCACAGCTCCTACATTTTTCCCTGCGTGACATTGCTCTGCATATGAATTTCACTCTGGCTGAATAGATCTCTTTTGATAAAATCTGAACTCTTAAATTATTAAAATCTTCAGCCACTTTCTCATCTGGAAAACAAAATCAATATTTAGTTATGGAGAGAGAAAGGTAAAGAGGGTGAGATGGAATTGATTAGGGAATAATAGGATTCAACTGTACATTGAGGTCATCACAAACAGCCATTAATTAGAGCTGCACAACATCCGTCTGAGCCAGGTGATATTTACAGTAATTTCACAGATGGGCAAAGAACGATAAACAATTTGCCCAGTAAGTCATTGTCAGAGCTAGATATAGATAGAACCCAAGAGTCCTGACTGCCTGTCTCCAGTTATGACTGCTTATCCATCCCCCTCAAAAATGCAGCCAGCAAGTACAAACTGCAGAATTAAGGCACTATGGTCATCTAAAGCTCTTCTGCATGAATGGATCCCTATTTTTTTTTTGTGCTTTAAAGGCTCATGAGTAATGATTAGTAGCATAATCTAAAGTATTATAGGAAGTTATGGGCTGCTTAAAAGTGATACTATGGGCCACAAAACATGGAAATAACTTGAGAAAACCATTTTATAAACTTGATCAAGGAAAATGAAACGCTTATTTCCAAAGGGTTATAACTCACCTCAGTGTAATTTTGGAAAGGATTTATTGTATGTGCACAATTTTCACTTGAATTCCAATCAGTTCAGGCTTGCATTCATTTTTACCAGCAGAGACTATTTCACCCTCCAGCTCTGACTTAAGAGTCAAGAAGGCAAAATAAAAGCTTTCCATGGTTGTACGTTAGCAGGGATGAAATTTGACTATACACACTTCTTTTTTTCCTGGGGTTGGCTGCAGAGAGTTTCTCAAATTTTTAAAATGGCAGAGACTGTTTCATTGCATTTAATTTCCCTCTTTTTCTTAACTATTTGGAAAGGGTGGAAAATTAATAGAACATGATTTTGGTCTGACTTCAGCAAGATACTTAAGTGCATACCTAACTCTAGGCATAGATTTGAGTAGGACTGCTCACATACTCAAATTTAAGCACCTTGCTGCATCACAGTCATTATGAACCTGTTGGGGCCAGATTCTTAGATGTAAATTGTCATCATTCCAATGATGCTGCTGGAGCTTCACCAGCTGAGGAGCTGGCCATCAGACTGGAGAAGTTCATAACAAAACCATCTGATAGTCTCTGGATTATGATTTTTTTTAACACTTAAAAGAATAACTAAACAGAACTTGTTAAAACATGGCATTAAATAGTCATTTCAGCAACAATGGACTGAACAAAGCTGCAATGATTTTTCTATAATGTACCCTCATCTTTTTTTAAAAGTAAATTTCTGATGTTTATTTACCCATTCCCTTCATTGTATAAATTTTTAAAAACGATTTAAAAATCAGAATACCTCTGAATATGTGGTAGTCAAATCTGACCTACACTACCGTGGTTATCCTTTAAGAACAGGACCCAGCTGGTATAAAAAAGCATCTTACTTTTTTTATTATGGAAAATATCAGAGGAAGACAAGGCACAACTATTTTAAACATATCAGGGTCCATCTTTGAAAGCCATTGGAAGTCTTCCAAACAAATTTCTGCCCTTCAAAAGTAGGCAGTCAGGCATTCTCAGAGCTGTGTGGGTGGTGGGTTTTTTCTCTTCTGGCAGCTATTTAGCTACTACCAAAGTTCTCTGGTTAGGATTCTCCCTACAGGACTTTTCCAAGCATGCTCTCCTTGTGGCCCTTTAAAATTTTGGACAGACAAGCAGATTGAAACCCTAAACTGGCTACTGTTGGCTGTAGATATCTCCCATCCACCTGGTAAATGTTCCTAAATCCAATTAAGTTTTCACACTGACATATTGCTGAGCGGATGGCATATCCTTTCTTTTTCAAAGGAATCTACTGGAGTAAGCAACCCCAAATGTCTCTGAAGTTCACGGCAGATTGGGTGCATAGCTCCCTTTGCCTCTGTTGAAAATCTCACATAGCATCTTCAAATATGGTATGAGGTAAAAGGGAGGCTAGTCACTTTGCGATCTGCCCTATGCAGGGGGATAGTGCATGGCTGTGCTGCCCCAGGAGCGGACTAGGGAGGGAATTGTGACTCTCTGGGTATGTCTACACTGCAATTAAAAACAGGTGGTTGCCCTATGCTAGCTGACCAGGGCTTGGGATAAGGGACTGTTTAACGGTGGTGTAAATGCTTGGGCTCAGCCTGGGATCTAGGGCCCTGCAAGGTGGGAAGGTACCAGACCGGGGCTGCAGCCAGAGCCCAAATGTCTACACTGCAATTAAACAGCCCCTTAGCCCAAGCCCCATGAGCCTGAGTCAGCTGGCGTGGGCCAGCTGCAGGTGTCTAATTGCAGTGTTGACATACAGTTCAGGCTGCAGTTCCCTTCCTGCACAAGAGCAGAATTAATCTGCACCAGCCCTTTATCAGCCTCAGATTATTTCTTATTTACACCTGTCACACTCTGCACAGGTCCATGAGATGGGCCACAAACTGCCCCTAAACCTTTTGATATTTGGTGAATTCCATCCCTTGAATTTATGCTATTTATTCATAGTGATTTTTCAGTGACATCTCCTCCAAAGTTGCATTAGAAAGTATCCATAATTTCCATAAATAAAATGCTGTAAAAATAGCTATGCATCATTTTCCATTGTTTTTTTAAAAAAAACCACCCTCCTCAATTGACTAGAAGATAATGCAAATAAAGAAAAGCACTGCCAGACTATGCAGAGATAACAATATCCGTAACAATAGTATTTACTTCTACTGCTTACATACTGCACTACAGTGATTGCTATAGAAATACCAGCGAGAAATACTTGGACAAGAACTTCTATTAAAAAAAGACAAGGTCCTTACCTTATGAAATCATTGCATTTGTGCCGATTTTACTAAACATGGATCTGGCACCTTTCCTGGCCACTTGATTTGCCAGTGTACCAGTGACTTCCGATGAGCTATGTCATTGAATGTGAACCCTGCCCCATGTTCTGTTATGTCTCCCTCACAAATATTGCAAGGTGAAGCCATCATGGCGCATGCTTTCTTTGTCCTTTCCTGAGAGATGGTATATGGTGTACATCTTGCCATAGAGAAACCACTGTCCTCTACCTCAATCATGTTTTTGATCCGGTTTTCTACTTTTTATTTTTAAGCAGAAAATATATTCTTTTTAAATGCAGGTCTCAGGGAAAAACAAAACTCCCTCAGAGGAGCACTAAGACATACATAGGGCTCATGAAAGATGCCCAGCTACTGAAGTCCTTTGTATAATTACAGAATAGATACTACAGACCGGATCAGTGCAGGTAAGCTCAAAATGTCTAGTCAATAACCTGGACTAGATTATGACTTGGCTAATCACTACGGCTAATAGGACCATTTATTTTCCATGTCCATTTAGTCTTCTTCACCAGTCCCATGAATGCAGGCATCAAGATAATCTTGTGCTTAAGGCACTGGTATGGGAATCGGGAGATCTGAGCTCAATTCACAGCTTTACTGCAGGCTTCCCACATGACATACAGCAAATAACTTAACATCTTTGTGCATGAGTTCCCCATATGCTAAAAATGGGGAATAATGTGTGAGGTGCTGTCACTATAGTGATTAGGGCCATAAAAACTCCAAGACTGGGGCAAGGTTAATGTGTACATCTGTGCATTGGAATCTGAATTGAAAACACATAAATAGCAAAATGTGCTACTAGCAGAATACAGCTTTAGAATTTGTCAGAGGGAGCAATTGTGAAAGGCAATAGCAGGAGAGTACACAATGCTAAGGCAATATCATGATGATAAATAATGCTCAGCTGAGTCAATACACTGGGATCCAATGGGACTTCCAAGTTTTTTGCAACATTTGCTGCTGGTATAAGCAATTAAATAAGACCATGTAGAGGGTTACGATTGTCTCTTCTGAGGCTTAGCATCTTTTACATGAGAACTTCCCATAGCTTAAAGGGCTATTTGTCCACTTGCAGTTCACTCTTTTGTATCAATAACCCCACTGAGCAGATCACAATAAAAACATGGCTGCTTGATTCTTAGGGGATCAGCTGTCAACACCTAAAGGTTTCTATGAACTGTGTTTTTTGTCTCCTTTAATTCACAATGTTGTGATGCTAATCACAGTAGGGTAGACCCATAGCATTATATATGATTAAAAGAGCCTTCTTATGAGTTGCTTTCCCTCTCCCATTTATCAGGTAATCTGCAGATTTGGGTTAATCTGTTAGAAGTGAACAGGACTGGAGCAAAATTTGATTGTGCAATGTGTTTTATGCATAATAGACTATAATATGTTAAGATTACCAATCTCAAAATTCCTGTGTCAAGTGCCCATAAGGGAATTTTTGGTGTGGAGCCAGTTTTCTATTAAATATCTTACCTCCTTCCACCTTGTTGCAGAGAAAGGAAGGTTGTCTTCTGGCCTAGGCTCAGCTGCAGGCTGAAGAAAATCTGATCGCACAGCTACCATTTTACAGGTGGGATACCTGGCATCAGTTGCTAATCAAATAGCCTGTACAGTGACTGTCCTCTTTCTTGTCAGTACTGGTAGGTGTGACAGAATGAACACAGCTTCTTTTCCAATATGCCAAATGGAGTGAAAGCAGCAGGTTTTTACTGTATGGCCCATATGAGTAACCCTGTGAATCATTGATAATAACTCTTACAAACATCGGATGAGACTGACCGGAGGCAAAATTCATGTGATGCTATATATGGGGATGAGCCATGGTATTAGGGTTGCTAAGCCTCAAGGATTGTCCTGAAGTCTCCAGGAATTAAAGATTAATCTTTAATTAAAGGCTACCTCATGATATCTCCAGGAATACATCTAACCAAAACTGGCAACCCTACAAACCGTGACTTCTTCTGTGGTTAAGCTGATTATGCCAAATGAATTTGCAATTCCTGAGTCTGCAGCATGTGGCCCTTTTTCTTGTTCCTGAACAATCTTACCATAACCTCTTATTGACACTTTAATTCAGTAATGTGTACACCAAATTTTTGTTCAAAGTACACTGGGATCTTCCAGTAGATCAAAACATAACAGGGGAGAGCTGCTGCTGTTGAATGAATGAATGACACATTGGTAACTGAATTAAGTGCTGAGGCTATACCTTTTTTCTAAAATAAAATGACTGCAATGTTACCTGCAGCTAGTCATTCCTGGGCTTATAAGTAAATATAAAGCCCAGGGAAACACAACCTGTAGGTTGTAAATCATACTGATATGGGATAAACACATTGTTTGTAGCCTGGGGCTTTATCTGAATACTATTCCAAGAACCTCCTTGATTCCTTATGTCCTTCCAACATTATCCTTAGCACAGCTATTCTCAAACCTGTGCAAAAGTTTTGGGAAAAGTCACAACAAGCACCTTTTGCGGGTACCTGGCATGTTACAAAACTGAGACCAAACAACCCATGGGCTGCAGCCCATATGCATCCATTCATCTCAGCTCAAGAATTGCCTGTATAATGTTTTATGCCAGGTCTAAAACTAACATAAGCACCACTCATTCAACCCTCATTGTCTAGCAAATGATGCCCACATGTCTTCAATGGGACTTAAGAGCACTCAGCACCTTGCAGGATTAGGCTTCTAGGTTATACAAAATAACTACAGATCTGAGCAATTATCCAGATGTTTAAGGCTTTCAGTGTAGATATTACTATCACTTATCTAAAATGCAATTACCTGACTTTACTTAGGGTTCAGACTATAAAAAAGTACATTAATGCAACTGATAAAACATAGGTCAGAGAACACAGCTTAAAAGAATCAAGTCTCCTCAGTGTGATAAAATCAAACAAGAAGGAATCTGAAATTGTAAAATATTTCCTGTCCCCTCTTCACTCCCCCAGTATACTGCAAGCCAGATAACGTTACATTTTCTTTTGTTTCAGTTTTGGTATGGAGTGTTCGCATAATGATTAATCAATAAGCGGCCAAAATAAATTAGCTTTTTCTGACTAGGACAGCTGCAAGGAGGAAGCATTAATTTTAGGGGAAGGTGCTGCTTTACAGGGGTAACATTCCCTCCTTTGTTGAGGGCAACACTTATATCAAAAACAGTTCTGACAAACTTGACCCAAAACTTTTTTTTTTTGGGGGGGGGGGGGCTAAAAGCTTTTTGTCAAAAGAGTTTCCATTCCATGGAAAACTTCAGTTCATCAAACTAAATGCCTACAAACCAAAATGCTTTGGTCAAAAACAGAACTATTTTGTTTGAGGTATCCTGCTGCAGTGCCTCGTGAGAGCTGTAGTTGACTTTCCTCATGTCCCTGTTCTCCTCCATGGGGCAGGCTCCCCAACTGGTCAGCAATTTCCATGATATGCTAGGGCGGGGGACTCCCATGATACAACTGCTTCTCATGGAGGAGGAGGGGAACCATGATGTATTATCTAGTCCAACCAGGGAGACAGGCCTATAGAGGAGAATGGGACCATGATGCACTCAAAATACAATTCCCATGAGGCAATGCAGAGAATTTCATTATTGAAATAGTCTCTCTTTTGCCCAAAGTCAAAATTTTCCACTGGGGTGAAGGGGCGGCATGTTCTTCCCTTATGTAGGGACAGAATGAGGGTGGGCATCCCAAGCCTGAGGAGACCTTATACCTGAGCAGTCTTCTCAGGGTTGAAATAGTCACCTTAGTGTTTGTTTAAATGTAAAGATGGGGAGAGGGAGCAATCCACAGAGATCAGATTCACACTGACTTTCAGGTCTGACCTAGGTTTGAATACAACATTCAGGTTTGGACCTATCTCTGATTAACAGACCTAAATCCCCAAAGTTCCACACTTTAGAACCATGAGATTATCTTTCACCATCACCATTTCACCCTTCCCTTCGTTCTCCTCCATTTCCTTTCATTGAGTCTGAAATTCAGACTCTGAATGCACTAAATGTGCTGGAGGGTCTGTGCTCCGATTTTTCTGAGGAAGACTTTGGCTGTGCATCACGAACACACTTCAGCATGTTCTTGGAGCAGTTTGATCAGATCTTGTACACTGCTCATCCAGAAGACTGAAGGGCAAAACTATCTTTTGGCTTCCTCCTATTTTTATGGTGGGTGGTGTGTAATGACTGGTACTTCTAATTTATAAAATAATTAGCCAAACAGGATCTTAAACTCACATGGTCTTCAGTTTCACTAGACAAACTTTCTCATTAGAGGGAGTATGTCTGCTGGGGAAGGAGAGTTTTGGGTGGCACAAGGCAGCTTCCTTGTGCTTGGCAACCAAAAGGGACCAGTGTAGCCCTGGCTGGGAATGCCATGTGGCCAGAATGGCTGCAGGATGGTGTGGTGTGTGATTGCCTATAATGGCATTGTAGGCAATCTGTGACTGCTAGTTGCAAATATCCCCAATGGCTGGAGATTGGATGCTTGATAGGGACAGCTCTGAGTTACTACCAGTGTCTGGCTGGTGACCTTGCACACATTTTCAGGGTCTAACTGATTTGGGATCAGGAAGGAATTTACCCTCAGATCAGATTGGCAGCTACTTGGCGGGTATTCATCTTCCTCTGCAGCATAGGTCACTTATAGTTTTAAGCTAGCGACAGTGGTGGATTTTCTAACTTGAAGTCTTTAAATCACAATTTGAGGACTTGAGTAACTCAGAGGTCAAGGGTTTATTACAAGAGTGGGCATGTGAGGTTCTGTAGCCTACAACATGCAGGAGGTCAGACTAGATCGGGTAGGCAACCTATGGCACAGGTGCCAAAGGTGGCACACTAGCTGATTTTCAATGGTACTCACTGCCCAAGTCCTGGCCACTGGTCTGAGGGCTCTGCATTTTATTAGTTTTAAATGAAGCTTTTTCAACATTTTAAAGACCTTATTTACTTTACATACAACAATAGTTTAGTTATATTATAGACTTATAGAAAGACCTTCTAAAGACAATAAATTTGTATTACTGGCATGTAAAACCTTAAATCTGAGAATAAATGAAGACTCAGCACACCACTTCTGAAAGGTTGCCACCTCCTGGACAACATGGTCCCTTATGGCTTTAAATTCTTAGTCTATGATTCAAAGTCTCCATCAGCAATACTTTTATGGAGTTCCAGCCATAAAACTATAGACACTTCCTACCAATAGACATTCTGAGAAAGGACAGAAACAACAAAACTGCTGTTCTCCCTTGGCACAGAGACCCACAGAGATTTGCGGGCCCAGAAGTGTCATTCACACCCCCTTTTGTTAGCCCTTGTGAAGCTGGACTGGAGTCTTAAATTATTTCACACTGTGTTCTGATGAATTTTTAATGGAAAGTTTTTAAATTCAAAGTATTAAAGTCTCAGTCTAGGCAGGATGGGAGAATAATATCAAATATTAATATGTATAGTCCTCCTATTTACTGCACCAAAGCCTCTGCCTCTTTATAAATTAAGTCATTTGTTTTTTCAGTTGGCCAAATGATGTAATAACTTGTGTAACTATCTTTCAGGAAGAAACGGGCAGCAACATGCTTCAACTGAGGGCTGAACTCCTTCAAGTCATGCATTTTAATTGTTTATAGGATGATTGCAGCTGGCAGTGCAAGGGGAAGGAGATTCTTGTTTGAAAGGTGCCTATCCTCATTCTGTATCTGGACTCTTCTGTGAAAAGTCACAGGGGCTAATTCATTTAGGCTAAGACTCCTTCACATCACCCTGGCTGTGTAAAGTGGCTTTATGGTAGGTATACATGTAATTAGCTGCCAGGCTGGTGTGAAGGGGCCTTAGTATAAATGGGGATGAGGCCCAGATTCTGTATGTTGCACAAGGCTTTAATTCAGAGCCTTGATTAGCAATTGTATCCTTCCTTTATTGCAACTCTCTCCTTTTCTATAGTCTTTCTTTACTGTACTTCTCTCTCATTCTTGCATGCACTGTCAACAGCATTGCTGAAGTAGATCACCTGGGCTTTCTGCTTGGCCTGTTTGTAGCAAGCAGAGCAAGCTGTGATGTTATCTGGAGAGCTGATACCTGGACCAGCAATGGTACCAGTAACATTCAGCACTGGGCCAAGGGTCAGCAGCAGGCACTTGGGCCCTATTTTGAAAGGGAGTGGATTGTTCCGGAGTGGAATGAGGAATTTTTCAGCCACCAGTGCAGTATTGTTATCTGCTACATGGCTTTCCACTCCTTCCTTCAGGCAAACTCTCCACTGACTTCCAAGGAAGTTTCTCTGAGTAAAAATTGAAAAGGACCTTGAAGGTTTATCCTGAAAAACAGTGGGCTAGATCACCTGCTAGTCTAAACTCGTGTAGCTCCATTGAAGCCAGGAGAGCTACACAAAGTCATGCCAGCTGGGGATCTAACCCAACAAATTTACATTTAGAAATGCTTTGATCTGCCTGTATCTCCCAGCAGCAAATGAATATCCTATTAAAAAGCTAGCTACCTGCCTGAGAGAGAGGTGACCTTCATCTTCCCCATTTGGAAGTCGTAGTGGAATTCAATCACAAATAATACCATTTATCAGAATATCCTTTTCTCTATCTCTTTCTTAAATCTCCATTTCATATAGCTTTCTTCAGAGTTCTATTGACACTGTCTCAGTCATCACTAAAGTAGATAACATTCCCTGTAGTCATGAAATGCATTCAAGGTACATCAGATTTTTTTTTCTTTTTATTGAAGCTGAAAGCAATAGGGAAAAAACACATTCTTTCAGTAAAATCAAAGCTTCTAAAATATTTTCCTCATTTTTATCTTTGGAATTTGCATAAGAAAAGACATGTATCATTAACTCTTTATTAAAGAATTTTCAATATAGTAGACAATAAAAAGTTTCTCAAGCTTAGTTGCAAACCGAAGATGGCACTTTTGAAATGAGATGGGTTAGAGGTGAGAGCTACTCCATGTATTTTGCAGTGAAAATAATTCACAAAGAGCCAGAGAAGAAATTCATGATATCAAATATTTCCTGATTCTGTTTAGCTTCCTGGTTTTCAATGTGTCTATAGGTCCTATTTTAAAAATAACTGAAACATTGAAATCTTACGTTAATTTTGCTAACAGATTAAAGATGTGCCTTGTATAACCATAATTCTTGGCACTCATAGTGCCCTTTGTCTGTAGATTTCAAAGCATTAAGGTAGAATGCTTGCCTGAGTTTCCATCTCCAGTTTTACAGAAGAGAAACTCTTTGTGCCTCAGTTTCCTCTATCAGTTCTTATGTTGCCCTCATCACTGTAGTATCTGAACACATTCCCGGAGTGCATTAAATGATTGTGTAGTTGATTCTTTTCTCATCCTTTCCTCAAGAAGAGAATTGTGTGTGTAATGCCATGTTTTGCTCTGGTAGGGGGATGAGTAACTTGCTTAAATCAAATAGCAAGTGAGTAGCGGAATCTGGATTAGGATGCTACCCTGGCTCCTACTTCCTTTCCATTTATTACATGTGTAGTGCCTGTAGGGGCCCAAACCCAGTTCAGGGCCTCCTCATTCTAAATACTGCATGTTAGAGCAGAGAAAGAAACAGGTTTTCTCATCTCATGAAAACTACAGAGATTTCAGTTTTTTTCCCCCAGCCCAAATTGGGGCAACAACTTGAAATCTTGAAAAAATTCACAAACTGTACATCTGGAGTAAAAAAGCTTGGGTCAATCAAAATGTTTTGATTTAGTTTTGATCATTTAAAAAAATCTAATTGGTTTAAATTTCAAAACCATATCTTCAGACCAGAAAATTGGAATTTTTTTCTCTTTAAAAATTGTCAAGGTCTCATTGACAATTTCAAAACATGTTTTGTATCAAAACTGACACTTTCCCATGAGAAGCTTTGATTTTTGACAAATGGGGATTTTTTTTCCAATGAAAAAACATCTTGTCAAAAAATTCTCAGCTGATCTTACTGCACATACAATCTCTTCCCCAAACAGTTTACAGCCTAAATAGATAAGGCAAATAAAGGTTAGAAGAAAGGAAGTGTTGCTATCTCCATTTTGCAGAGGAGGAAGAGAGGCACAGAGGCATACAGTATTGCTCAAGGTCTCAGGTCCTTGGGAGAACAGGAACTGACTCAAAATTCATGAGTTATAGTCTAGTGTCTTAAACACAAGACACTAGTGCTTCTCTTGTTGTTAACCATTCCTTTCCTTAATTAACTGAAAATGGATAAAGTCCCTGCACCTCAGTGCTGCTATTTTAATATTATTCAAGAGGGACTAGATGGCTCAGGGGAATTGTACTGACATCTAGAGCTTTTTCACCTCCACATTGCCAGTTTTATTCCATCTTAGATTGGCAGTGATGGAAAGTAGGGTACACTATGGCTCTACCCTTATGCTGTAGCTTTTCCACAGGAAGTAGACCTAGACCTTGTACATAAATAGTGTAGACAATATATAGTTGCATCTTTAGAGTTTGTGGCTGGTTTTGCTCCACTAACTGGATCTGGCCTAGAGTGGATGCTACCTTGTAAATGACATTTGGATTGTACCTCTCTTTCTATAGAGAGATTAGAGTAATCTAGTGATTTGACCATCAGACTGGGAACCCAGAACTTGAGATCTTTTGGTCCCAACTGTCACACTAAGTACTGCAGTGGACTTGGGCAAGTCAGTTTTCCCATTTGCAAAAGAGGAACAATAATAATTACACTCTGTGGTGAGTAAGACCACTCTGTTGTACCTCTATGTATAAGTCTAGGTAGCAAAGCTGGATCTGAGCTGGAAAGTCCAGGTCCAGATCTGAAACTTCCCCAAATTCTGTGGTCTTTGGATCCAGGGTATTGTTTCAACCCATGTTTGAGTTAGATCTGGATATGAGCTCAGCATGAGGACCCCTTACTACTTGTGTTTACCTCCCTCTGGGATAAGAGAGCTTTGCAATTACTTTGTTTTATTTCTGGTTCAGGCACAGTCTGATCTCTATGAATGGAGAGCAATTTTTGAGGACTCAAATGAATCAATAATTTTTATCTTGGCTGGGTGGTATTGATGGCAATATTAGCATTCTTAAGGTTTTGAAGAATTATTGGGTGAATGGCTTATGATGGGATCATATTTGGTTTTTCCTCAGCGGAGTTAATGTACCTTAGCAGTGTTTGTTTACATTGCTTAACCCTCCTTGAAGACATTAAGAAGAGATCAAATTTAGGATCTGAGTCAATAAGATAAACAAATATCCAGCCCCAGCAGACAGAACCTGATTTTGTGGCCTTGCAAGGTTTAACACCTCAAAAGCTGGATGTGTGTTTTTTGTTGGATCCTCCCCTTTACAAAGCACGAGGGACCTACATGAGGGGGGAGAGTTGATTTCTCTAGGGTGCTCCACCAGTACATTTTCCCACAGACCACTCCTCTAATACTATGTCTTTGGGATAAAGAATTCCTAACATACAGTAACTGCAGCTTGACACTTGTCCCGGACAGAAGACACGATGAATCATAACTTATTTTTGTTCACTAAATCGCAGTTACTCTCCAACAGTAATCTGCCTTTAATCATTTCTCTGCAATAGCAGCAAGCTACAGCCGCATCTCCCTTGATTACTACCAAGATCAGCAAAAGCTTTTGTACAACCACTGGTGATAGCTTGCTCTGATGAAGAAAGTAATCATTTTTCGGCTTCAGTGTCAAGCAAGAGGGTGAATGCTACTTGTCATATGTAAACCTGTGTCTCATTGAACCAGTCTGATAAATAAAGAGGAGCAGCAGGATCACTACTGATAGGAGCCCACAGACAGGTGAACAAAGTACAGAGTAATGACACAACCCTTGTGTAAGTCTGGTCCCATCCATTAGTTTGCATGCAGTTAATGCTGTTAAATCTCCAGTGGCTACAGTTTTGCCTCTAAATTAGGTGAAAGTCATATGAGCTAGTATTCCTTAGCAAACCTTCATTTTTTCTCTTTAGTGATGGTATGAGGCTGTGAAAATAAAATAAAGACTGTGAAACTCATATGCTTTTTGCTCCTTTGGGTATTTTCAAGATGCATTCCTTGTTTCCTGAACTAGTTCAGGCGCAGATCTGAAAATGATGCTAATACAATCATTTGAGGAGCTAACCCTGAAGGATGGGGGTGAGGAAATGCAAAAAAATCCAATCAGCTTACAAAAAGCTCAACACTCTCTCCCAGATGCAACACTCTTACCCTTTTTGGTCAGAAGGGACCATCATGAACATCTAGTCTGACCTCCTGCACATTACAGGCCACAGAACCTCACACACCCACTCCTGTAATAGATCAATAACCTCTGGCTGAGTTACTGATGTCCTCAAATCATGGTTTAAAGACTTTTCCAGTTACAGAGAATCCACAATTTACACTAATTTAAACCTGTGCCCCATGCTGCAGGGAAAGGTTTGGAAAAAATCCCAAAGTCTCTGCCATTCTGACCTGGGAAAAATCCTTCTTGGCACCAAATATGGTGCTCAATTCGATGCTGAGCATATGGGCAAGATCCACCAGTCAGACAGCTGAGAGAGAATTCTCTGTAATAACTTGGAGCTCTCCCCATCTAGTGTCCTATCACTGGCCATTGGAGATTGTTGCAGGTCAGCTACTAGAAGCAGGTATGTGCCATTGTAGGCAGTCTCATATCACTACCTCCATAAACTTTTCAAGTTCAGTCTTGAAGTCAGTTAACCTTCCAAGAGCAGCAGTGGGAGCAAAAAACCTATGGAAATATTAATGCTCTTGTTGAACAGAAGTCTTTTCCTGTCCTTGATGATGATTAAGAATCTACTGTGCTGGATTTGTATGTTGTTGAGAGCTATTTCAAACAGTTGTGCCCAGACTGAGACCTTTTAGCCAATGTCAGTTGAAGTAATTCCACAGTCTTCTGTAGAGCTATACTGATTTAGGCCAGCTGAAAACCAAGCCAGAGACCTGGATCCAGATTAAAATAGCCCTTCAGATTAAGTACTCAGATTCAAACTATTACTGAGAGAGAACTCAACAGGAAGATTTAGGATCAGGTCCAACCCCTTGCCCCTGAAAAGTTTTTTGCAGTTGTGAGGTTTTGGGATTTCAGTTTTGACTATTTCTGACTTCAACAGAATGTTTGTTTTGTTTCTGCTTTTGTGCTTTAAGCTCTTGGGGGTTTGGTTTTTTTATAGGAAAATGCAGCTTGGTCCAACTAGCGCTGAAGTCAGTAGGTTTCCTTTGAACTGAGTGGGAATTGGATCAGGCCCCATCCCTGGTCTTCTAATCAAACTCTTCACTGGACACCATCCTATTTTTTTTTTAGCCGTTTAATAGAAAGTTTTTTTCAACTGGCTCAAACTAAGTTATGTTGGTACAAAATATTAACCTATAAAAACAAATGGGGGAGATGCTTCTCCTCAGTGGCCCTCAAGTCAGAACACAGCCAATTATTAGTTAGTGTAGCAGCTGGCTGCAATCTGTGGGAGAATTTTGGAAAGATGTGCATGTGTAAATTAGCATTGATGGCCTGATAGCAAGGGTGTGAATCTCCTTTCACTTATATCCTGGTGTAAATGTGCCCTCCTGGTCAGTGTGCATTCTGCATAGAGCTGGGCAAAATGTTCTGCCAAAACTCTTTTTGGAAAAAAATGCAGATTCAGCCACGTGAACATATTCATGAATTCATATTGGGTTTGCCAAATTGTTTCAGTCAAAACAATAAAAACTTCAGGGGGAGGGAAAAATCTAAATGTTTTGACTTGGGGGGCATGGTATTAAATGACCTTGTTTCAAAATGATCTATTTTTAAACTTTGATTTTTTTTTCAAATAATTGTCAACATCAAAACAAAATATTTCAACCTGAAACATTTTTTTCCATTTGCTGAAAATTGTGAAGAAATTGTTTTCAGTTTGAGCTGAAATTAATCTTTTTTTCTGATTCCCAGAGTGGGGGAGAAAATCCATTATTCACCTAGCTCTAGTTCATGTCCTGCTCAGTGCAAACGTAACCTACTGGTCAGTGTATGTTACATATCCCTCTCTGTGCCCAATCCGTTAAGCATAAGGGTCTGTTACAAGTCTTTAAAGATTCATTAGTACTGGAGGTCTGTAGTTCAGTTTCCCACTGTGTCCACCAAGATGGTGGCTATCACACAAACTCAATTGACCTGATTTCTCCTTTGCCCTGAGCATTTCTAACACTTACTTTGCAGAGGTGTAAATGACTAAATGTTGCTAACCCAGAAAGGAGTAGCATTTTTACCCTTTGCACAGGTGGTAAGGTGACTGGACAAGGTCTAAGGCAATGGAGAATCAGATCCAGGGACTTCAGTTACTCCTGATTTCTTGCCAATGTGAGAACAGATCAGCCTTATTTTCTACCTCCCCAGCCTCCAAACTGAATGCACCAACAGCACTATGCATCATGTGTACAGAGGATGACTGCTAAACAGAGCCAGACTCACTGTGAAATCAGAGAGGTAGATGAGGTGCATTTAGCAGAGTAGAAAGACTTTGCCAGGACCATGCTGGAAGCAAAAATGTGCCTGGCACAAAGGCACCGCACTAACTACTGGCAACTACTAACCACTGCCAAAATACTGTTGGCTGCCAAATTTCCTACTGTTTAATATTAGACTTCAAAGAGGGATTTTGCAGGGAGAAAAGAACAAAACATGAAACCATTTCAAGTTTCTGTAATGAGCCAGGTTAATTAGCAGGTCTTTGTTTGCAGCAAATATAAAACAATCTCATTGGAAAAGTTGTGTTCCTACAGGGGCGCACAGCTTTCCCAGTCTGGGGCACATTTAAGTTCTGTCTGGGCCTCCACAGCAGCTGTTTGGGGAGGCTACACCAGGGTGCACTGAATCAATGCTTTAATGGGGCTCATGGGGTACACAGGGCCCTCTATATGGAGGTGAATTCCAGCCTGTATATACAGTTTTAATAGCCACCATTTCGTGGTATGGGCCTCTGTTTTCTTTCCAATCTCTCTAATGCATAGTAGTATCCTTTTCTTGGTTAGTGTTCACAAAAATCCTGGGCCAGCTGGTGCAAATCAGCAGAGCTCCACTGAAATCAATGGAGTGATGCTTATTTACACTGGCAGGGGATTTGGCCTAATATAGAAAAGCTGCTTTACATTTTATATAGCCTCAAATGTTTACATCCTTCAGAATTGATAGATCCTCTGTGATACCTTTCCATTTTAGCCTTATTGACTGTTATGTCAAGCTTCTCAACTGTAAATGTTATGAATGATTGACCATGAAGCTTGGCTGGAGAGATGCAAATAATAAAAATGACTCATCTGGAAATAAGACAATTATTTCCAGGATATCATTCTGGATCTAGTTTTCCAGTAAATCTCATTTTCCATTTTCATAGTGGGATATTGCAGACTGATAGATTATGTCAGATTCATGAAAGTACTTAAACATTAAACCACATGTTAGAAGGAAACCTATGTTTCTGGATATTTTATAGTATTAAAAAAGGGGTAAAAGCTCTCTTAATGCTCAATGCTGGTTTGTAATTGTATCACTTTAAGGCATTCTCTCTCAGTTAGAACCCAGTCAGGGCTTTTCCATCTTGTGGTAGAGACTGTCTTATGGTGAATGAGTCAATATAATTTGGTCTATCCTTGGAGTAAATAACTTTTTTTCTCATCTGTCTCACTAATCTCTCAGTGATACCTCTAAGGCTTACACTGGCATGGCATAGAAAGGTCTGATCCAAAACCTACTGAAGTCACTGAAAGTCTCCAATTGACTACAGTGGGCTTTCGGTCAGGATTTATATGCCTAGAAGACCTAAATCTATCTGGAATGTTGGTTGTAAGGGAATTGAGAGAAGGATCAAGGGGTGTCTAAAAACTGCCTTTTTGTGGCAGACAAATGACACAATCACTTTACTACTCATAAGGAAGACTCAACAATACATTTTCTTTGAGCCACAACATTTTCAAAAAGCACACTAAAGGTCAAAACAAATCTGCTAACATATTTCTCTCCTTTGCAGAGAGAGGTTAGGTTTAATACCTCATAACAATTAATTATTTCCACTACTCCAGCACCTCTCAGAAGTTTACATATCTTAATTAAGCCTTCCTACACTCCTGTGAAGTTGATAAGGATTATCATCCTCAATTTGCACATGGGTAAACTGAGTCACAGGTGAAGAGTAAAACCCTGGTGTCATTGAAGACCATGCCAATTTCAGCTGAAATGTCCAGCCCATTCCCACTCTATAGAATATCACAATATTTGAATAAGAAACACTTGTAGGATCAATAATGGCAGAGGCAGCATCTTGGTGCTACGCTGACTTATACCAGCTGAAGATCTGGGCCTTTATTTTTTGTGGAGAGGAATAAGTTCCTCATGCAGTCAGCCACTCAACCCCCCAAATTCTTCAAAAATACACTCGTGTTACTTAGCAGAGCCAATGGGGGAGGGTGGAGGTGTCAATAGACTCCTTTAAGCCACAGCTATGAAGCTGTAATGACAGAACAAAAATACAAATGCAGTTCTCAGGAATATACGTAAGGTCTCGCTTGTGAGACAAGGAAGGTAACAATTTCACTGACATCTCATGACCTAAGCTCATCAAAAAAGCAGGGACATGGCTGAAATTGAAAGAATCTTATGACAAGCAACTGGAATGATAAGTCTAGAGGGCATGAGAAACTGACAAAACCAGATAGATGCAGCTTGTCCAAGAGGAGAGATTATGATGATCTACGAATACCTAAGGGTCTGCAAATAAACATAAGGGGAGGAATTATTCAGGGTAGCTTAAAGGGTAAGGATAAGAATAATGGTGTGAAGAAAACCAAGGAAGGTTCAAGTGTGATATTAAGAACTCTCTCACTGCATGGTCAACAGGGCAATAGAATAATTTACCCAGACAATTCAGCTCTTCAAATAGTGCTCAAAGGTAAAATGAGATGTAACACTGAGAGGAATCAGATGGGGGAATGTCTGCATTTGTTCTAGACTGGACTACTTGACCCAGCAGTTGCCTTCCAGCCCTTGATTGATGAATGAAAAATCTTTGAAGCAAGGCAGAGCTATGTGGTATGAATAAAATTACTGTGCATATGAGCAAATCGCATGGTAGCAAAGTGTGAAAAAACAAATGAATAGAAATGGACGTTCTCTGGAAAAGGCATATCCTCCGGGGGTAGAGTGCTGGAGTGGGAGTTAGGAGATGTGGTATAAAATCCTGGTCCCACTTAAAGCTTTACCTCTGGCTTCAATGGAGCCAGAATTCCACCTTCAGGGTCTTTCTTGACTCTCCTCTTCAGGGACCATCACCTTGTTGTGGTGAAGGGGCTTGTGTTTCAAGGATCCTCAGAGCTAAGTTGTCAGGAGCTTCATGTTCCTGATAGGGTCTCCAAGGCAAATGGGCCTGAGGGGAGGTCCCAGACAAAGCACAGTCCAACCCCACAAGTCCTCAATAGTGAATCAGGCAGAACAGGGTCGTCGGATCTCAATGGATGTGAAAACAGATGAAGGCTGCAGCAAGCTGGAGATTTCCAGCCGTCTCTGACTTTCCCTGTCATTGGGCCCCAGACCTCCAGCTTGTTGTGATTGCTGTAGGCACACCAGCTTCTCCACATTAAAAGAAATCACACGCCCGCTTCTACCAATCAATCATTCCTGGCTCTGCCACTAGCCTGCTGCGTGACTTCTGTGCCTTTCTTTCTCCTATCTTTTTGTCTCTCTTTTATTTTTCCTATTTAGATTGGAAACTATTTACGACAGAGGCTGTCCATTGCTACATGTTTGTACACCACCTAGCACAATGAGGTCCTGATCTTGGTTGAGGCCTGTAAGAATTACTGCAATAAAAATAAATACAATTTTATAATCACACATACTGTAAGCATACAGCTAATGGCAAAACAGTATTGCCTGTTCCCGAAAAGTTGTCTTCTATCTAATAGATTGCAAACCACAGCACTTACTAAAATTGTAGTGCTAATGAATTTTCTCAATACAATAATGTGCTTCTCAATTAAACAAGCGTCCTGGTCTTTCTGTTGCAAATATTATTCTTGTAGATTTTGTCTAACACAAGAATTGCTGAGCTCAACTACTAAAAGCTTCATTTCATTGGACACAGGCTATTGGGCAAATCCTTGACTATTATTCAAACCATGCCAACGTGAAACTACATTCTAAATCAGTAATTTAAATGCACTAGACCACTAGTATTGTGCATTTCCCAAGTAATTAATATTTAAGTGGAATGATGTGTATAAAGTTTTATTTAAGCAACAGTACATAACCAGTTAAGAGTGTGCTTGTGTGTTTTACTGTCTCCAGGCCTAACTTTAAATTTGAAATCAGGATTCAAGCACATGCAAGTGAAGTGCATTCTAAAGTGGTGCTGTCTGGTCCAGCAGCCAGTGCCGTGTGAACCACCCTGTCAGTGAACGGAGCTGGGAGAGGAACCATCATTGGCCTTATCCCCTTCCACCATCTCTTCCTTCCCAGTGATGGAAGATGTTCCTAGAGGGAACCCCCTTCTAATCTCAAGGGATAAAGCAGTCCGTTGTTGTCTCTGGTCTTCTCTTTAATGAACTACCTTTTCCTTTCCAAAGTGAGTGGCCTTATTTAACTCTACTGCTCTATTTCCAGATCCCAAATCACCAAAGCATTTAAGCATGTGCTTGTGTCCATCGCTATTCAGGAAAAGCTCTAAGCACATGCTTTCTTAATTGCTTTCTTGAATTGGAGTGTTTTCCTGAACTACTAGAGTTGGCAATCTCTCTTCTAGGGGATAATATTTTATAACGTTCTAGTAGTGATGCCCCAATGATTTATCTGGGTAAATTATCTTACTGACTTCACATTTAATTTCTTGCGATCAAATTTGACTCTTCCATTGATCAGTTTCATACTACTGCTCCTCTTGGTTTTAACATGCCTGGTACTTTTGTTCAGGTGAAGGCTTGTGGTTGGGCATTGGGTAGTCTTACTTTAACAGTATTTTAATTGGTAGACTGGGTGTGTTGTTCCTGCTCAAACACAAAACATCCTCATAGTGACTAGCAGGATGTCAAGTTGCATTAGTGTTCACTGACAATTTGTTTTCTGTTTCGTTTTTTGTTCCTAAAGTGGTGATCTCAATAAGCTTTAAAGCTGCTGAATTAAGGATGACTCAATACATCAGCCTATCATTTTATTAAAAATGCTTTGGTGAAAACCCAACATAGTCAAGTACAAATGCATCTCTTGAAAGTAAGATGAAATGTAAATGGGCATGATTCATAAACCTCTCAGGATGTGAGGATTTGTGCTTACTTGCTTTATGGCCTATATGTTAAAGTTAAGACAGTGAAATAAGCATGTTACACTGTTTGCAAATAGGGATACCTAAAAAAAGGTCAAGGCTGGGGCTGGCTGGCTTACACTAGGTGTTTCCAAACATTGGGGATTCTACCAAATCCTCGTCCGCACTTGTAGTGGCGTTAGGGTACATGTAGCTACTCGCCACAGTGAAAGGCAGGCTGCATCCAGGCTCATGGCAGTGTAGCTACATGCAGCAGTGAGGCTCTCGGAGCAGGGAGGCAGCAGAGAGGCTTCAACGGCGGTGAGCTGCCAGAGCCTCTCCCTGCTGCTAGAGTCTTTCACTGCAGCTGAGAGAGGCTCTGGCAGCAGGACACTAGGCTGCTAAGATGGCAGTGTAGATGGGGGAGGTGGCAGAATTGGGCTTTAGATCTACAGCAGAGGCAGGAATAGGAAAAACTCAGACTTAATTCTTTGCATTAACCCCAAGAGAACTGTCTTGATGATCCTCCCCTTACCATCTTTTTTTTTGTCCCCCCCCCTCTTTTCTTTCTCTGGAGTCTGTGTAGCGGGGGGAGGAGACAGACACCACTGGTGCTCCCCCTGTCCTTCCCCCAACTAATTACTCTTTCAAAACTGTAACATTCTTTTTAAAATACCCTACTTTGCAAAATTAATGTGTGTGATTGCAAATTTGCAAAGAATCTTTCCTGGTTATTCTTCCTCCCTTGACCCCTTTTATTTGCTTGTATATCTTAATTCGAAAGAAACAAGCTTGCAGAGATACTAATTTTATATATAGGATTTAATATGTACTAGAAGACAGATAGGAAACAAGACCCTGAACGTGCTAAAAGGAAAAACTAAGAAAATTAAGGTTAATGCATGTCAGATAACTACACTGTAAAGCAATGCTTAGGAAGATCATATCCTACATAGTCATCTTGGAGGGGAAGAAATAAATGTCAGTTTATTTACATTTTAAGAACATATGTGAGGGATATCTTCCACATTGCTCAGTGAACTACCAGAACGGGAGCAGATACCCTGTGAGAACCTGAACAGAAAACAACTGACAAAGCAAAACTTTTGAGTTTACTGTGCCCATCTCTGGTCTGCATAACCATGTGTTCCTGTCACGGCTACCCTTGTCTTCCCTGCCCCATTCCTTCTATATACTTGTTAAACCCACTAGTTACATCTTGCCTGACAGCTTGCAGGATTGGGGCTGTATCTCACAAAGACAGTGTCACTTAGTGCACAGAGCAGGGGATTGGTACTCAGGAGACTTTGATTTTAGTCTCAACTCTGTCATTAACCAGTATGACCTTGGGTAAAGCTCTTCTTTCCCTACCTGCCACCCCTATGCCTTAGTATTTCCTCCATCTGTGAAATGGAGATAATGATGATGAAGTTCTTTGTAAAGGGCTCTGAGATCTATTGAATCAAAATGCTGTACAAGAGCTAGGTATTCTAATTACTGAAGCAGACCTCTACCCTGCACTGAGAATAAAGGAACTCCCTCCCAGAGCATCTTTTCAGGAGCAGAACCCTAGGCCCTGATCCTGCACTAAGAATTGCCTGGATGCAAGAATGCAGTCATAGAGTTCTCTCTGCAGGGATGGGGCTGTAGATTCTAAGTGGAGCTGATCAACATTTTTCTATCAAAATATTTTTTTCCAATGGAAAATTGTTGTTTGGTGGGACTTTTTTTTTGATTAAGTAGAATTTTTCATGGAAAATGTCTAATTTAAAATACTTTTTATTTGTGGCAATTATGGGAGTCTTTTTAGAGGGGGCCTTCCATTTTTTTGATAAATTTAGATGAAAATAAGCACTGTTTATTTCAGGGGGAAAATAAGGTACCAGCCAGCTCCAGCTACAAGCTCTTTGATGCAGGCACCATCTCTTACTATGTGTTTGTACAGGGCTAGCACAAAATCACTTCACTCCAATCTTAGCTGAGGCCTTTAGATGCTATCATAATACAAAAGGTCATAATAAATAGTAAAATTGACAGAAATAGGTCACCTAGACAAGAAAGAAATAAACACCACCACCAACACTGGGAGAGAGTTCTGCTGGAGAAAATTTCAAAGATCCTATTGTAACATCATGAGAAGGGCAGAGGAAAATTAGACAGTTTGGTTTGGACTCCACTCCAGCCAGCTCCCTTGGTGGTCTGGCTTCACTTGAGTCATATTGCTAGGCCCTCAGAAGGCCAGAGGATACTCCTGGGAAGGTTGCGGGGAGGGGATGCCGAAGGGGTGGATGGGAAAGATAATGCAGCATAGACTGAATTATCCTTTCTGTCTAAGCTGTGTTGGGCCAGTGTTGGCCAGCATATATGTGTTTTGTCAGCATCCTCATGCCAGGTTCATCTGCTGTACTTCCTTCTATGTCCCCTCCCTCAGCCTGTATTTGGAAGTCATGGAGCACCCTGCATGGAGGTGAGAGATAAGGGATGCCAGGTGGGGAAGGGGCACTGCAGAGCTGCTTGGAGACCTCTCTCCCCCACACGAGAAGGGGGAGAACCACACAGGAAGGTTCAGGGAGGAAAATGATCCCTCTGAGGGATACTGCAGCTGCTGCTTTGGGAATGGAATTATAGTGCAGCTATGGAGAACCCTTGTTATATCTCTGCACAGAAATGGAGCCAAAGGGGTTGGGGACTATAACTTCAGCTACTGAGCAACTTCCCCTCATTTGGGGGGTGTGTGTGTGTGGTCTCCCCCATCATGTTGGGAATGGGAACAATTTCTGATCACCCACTGGATGAGGGAGAAATATTTTAAAATTACAGCTATTCTTTATTTAATAGTAATGTTAACCAATTCAATGTTCATATAGCTTCCTGATCAAAATTGTTAGAGAATTCATCTGCCACAGGCAAAATTTCATCTCACAATTCAATGCAGTTCATTACTCTTCAGGAGTGTAGATCAATGAGCATATTTTCGCTCCAAACAACATCTAAATTAATATTCTCTGTTCCCTTTGTATACAATAGGGGAACAATTATGAAGCAATAAGTTTCTTTTGAGGTTGAACTCATCACAGGAGGAAAAAATATTAACTGCTTTCAGATTTATGGATAAAATCTTTGCCATAATCAATAGCATGACTATAATCTACTGTAATGCTACACCCTATTATAGGAACAGACACACTGCAATGTTGAAACTAAGTGCATCTCCATTTGGTAAAGGTGGATTCAATACCCATTCGTATTGCTGTTCCTTTACCAGACTTAAAGCAGCCGATGAAGGCAATTTCAGTGTTATGGGTAGTATTGTACTTCCGATAGGTACATAGCAAATCAGGCAAGGTATTTATAAGGAGGATTGCTTACTACAGTGGCTGCCATCCACAGCTGCACACAGTTACCTCAAAGACTTGTTAAACACTGAGTAAAGGCTTTAGAATTTAACCCCCTAATGAGATCTGCTAATGGGATATTCACACAGAATAAGCAATGGTTATTCTTAAAATGTGTTAATTGGTTTTTGTGTAACCAGAGTCTTGCAAATCTGCCTGATTTCACAGTGATTACTTGTATATAAATACTGAAATCACAACTATTTTTAAGCATAAAAGTTTCTACAGCTTCAGTATTGCCCAACCAAAATTTTCAAAAATCAACAGTACCCAAAATCCTGAGATGGCATAAAAAAAGGATTTGTAGAAAAATAAATTTGGGGCATTATTTGCCTTTAAGCTTCACATTTTCAAGCTTTTTTTCCCCCACAACCATGAGGGCTAGAAACATGCTTATTTTAAATGTGGACTGAGAGTTTCATTGTAATCACCAACTCCAAAGCTGTGGCTTTAAGAAAAACACGACATCCCACAAGCCTTGCACTAAAAGTGAGCACGTTGGCTACTCGAACCCATCTGGAGTTTTATCATCAATTTAGACATGTATAACTTTCTCAGACTATTGTACAGATTGTTTCTTGTGCTACTCAGTCAAGAACAACAAGAATCGCTTTCTCTTTGCAGCCGTGTTCTTTCTGCTGAGCAAACGATGTGAGAACAATGCATGGTGTTATATTAACTCAGACATGCTGTGAAAGGGAAAGACTGACTGCAGCAAGCCCGAGGACAGATGAGGATCTGTAGGGAAGAGGAAAGAGTTGGGCACACGGTATTCTGGGAGCAAGGAAATGAGTCAGGGGAAATAAGATGAGGAAGCACTTAAAGCATCATACATTATAAATACACAGACCTTTTAGAAAGTACAGCAGGGTTGGTGGGTCCACCACACAGCATAAAAAGGTGCCTTAATTTTCTTCGTTTCTGCTTGGCTAGGCTGAGCTTTCATTTAGTTTTAAAACAGAGCTATCTCAGCTAGATTTCTACCATAAAAGGGGTAAAGGAAGAGAGGATGCTGAAGCCACCAGAAAAGCACATCACACAAGCATCTAAGACACTTCTCTTGATGTAGTGTCTAACAGCCCCTTCTTTAAGGCAAATTGCTAGCCTTTTTCAATCCCATCTTAGACCCTATAGGAGACTTAGGCCAATTCAGCTCTTGAAAAGTGGGGCACAGTTGTATCTTCTGGGACCTTTTGCATAATCTTCATATTTCTGAGAGAAATAATCAAAAGCCTTTCTCTGTGCTGTCAGTCAGGGCACTGTGCCGGGAGATCTAATGATGCTTTTTCGCAAGCAGTCCCAATCGTTACTGTCTACATCTTGTGAGCCATACAGGATCATATGCATGAATACTATACTAAAAGTACTCCCTTTACACATTGAATCCATAATCAGTGCCCTCCTTTATCCCTCACTAAATATGTTCAGGCAAGTAGCTGAGCATTCTCAGAGAAATCTCATTGTTACTGACAGCAATAATAATTTTATGGTGTGTATCAAAATATACATGAAGGCAGAACATGACAGAAGATGATGGGCATGGGAAGCGCTCTCAGATCTGTAATCTGGGAACACAGGGAAAAGATGCTGTGAAAATATTTCTATAGCTTTGCATATTTGAATACATGTGTTTTATTATAGCAAATGATCAGGGCCAAATCCTCAGTGCATGTAAGCCAGCATAGCATCGCTGACATTAGCAGGGCTATTCTGATTAACAGTAGCTGAGGATCAGGTCCTGAAGTACAATGGTTTACCAGAAGTAGATAAATAAAGGAAGCGCTGGGCCAGAGCAAGGGGGGAGAGAGAACCCTCTCACAGTGCAGTGCCTGGTATTCAGCCTGATTTTTCACTAACTTTTTTTACCGAAATGGAGCTGCAGATCGTCGGGCACAGGGTGAGTCACCAAAGACACATGCATGTGAAATCACAGGCTAGGTTTGAAAATATGGCCTTACTGTCCTGTAAGACAAAATAAGCAGCAAGGCACATTCCCTCCATGAACTGAGCAGCAGACATGGAATCAGGAACACTGGATTCCTCCTGCATGGTCTCATGCCAGTCGCTTCACATCTGATTCCATAGCACCATTTTACAGATGGGGGAAATAATGCTCCACTACCTGCATCCCAGAGGTGCAGTGAGGATCACTTCATATTTACACAGTGTTTTGAACAAATGGTCACATACTGTTATTACTGTTGCTAGCCACCGATATGTTCTGTGTCTGTGGAAATGGCACTGAATTGCTTCATGCCTTGGTTTCTCAATCTGGAAAATGGAAACTCAGTGCTTTCCACATGGAAATATCGTGACTGTCCCGTGAGGCTGGGTGAGCTTCCTATACACCAGCAAGCTGCTAATGCTGTAATAAAGAAACCTTTGAATCCTATTCACCAGTATGTGTTGAAACTGAACATATAAGCTGAGCAGCAATGAAAGACTATGAATGTGGGGCCTAAACAAAAGCCTACCGAAGTCTTTGGAAAAACTGTCATTAGTTTCTTGGGGATTTGGATCAAGACCTTGCTTAGTAGGATGACCAGATGTCCTGATTTTATAGGGACAATCCCGATTTTGGGGGCTTTTTCTATTACACCCCCCCCACCAGTTCCGATTTTTCACACTTGCTATCTGGCCATCCTATTGCTTAGGGACAAGGATCACTGAAATTTAGTCATATTTAAGGGTTCCCATATGAAGTTTCAAAGTACAATGCTCCTCCCAAATCAACTTTAAAAAAAGCAACAAAAAAACCCCAACAGCCCAGAAACTTACCAGGTGAAAAGCATAGATATGTGTATAGTTTCAAACAGTGGTGTTGTATCATGCTAAATACTGTACAATCCAGTAGTACACTGGGTTCAGATGAGCACAGAATTATTACATTCAACTTCAGCTTTCTAAGCCTTTCCCAGAATTCAACAATGATGACCTTTCTCATCCTTTGAAGTAATGCAAACTTGCTGTTACAATTATCCCTCCTCCACCTACTCCTGCTGAAACGTACTCAATGCTTTGGGGAGGATGGGGTGGAGTTGTCAGTCAATGAGATAACAGAAAAAATGATTTCCTGCAAGCAATACAGCTCACAACTGTAATTCTACTGGAGGTAGAAATTGCTCAAGTTTCATTCTTTTGGTGAGTTCAGTGGGGCTTTCATATTTAGATTTTTCTTGCATTTGAAGATGGGATTTCATTTTAAAGACGACAACATTATCTGATTCCAATTGGTAGCTTTGTTTACAACCCTCAGAATTCATGGCTTGATTTTTTATTTTTTTTTCCCCAAAGGAACTCACAAGAATCACAGGAGCAACTCCTGCTGCTAGGACAGCTACGGGGCTTTTTTTTTTTTTTTTTTTTTTTTGCGCCAACTTTGAGCAGTGTGCAAGTGCTTGTTAACTCCTTGGCTGCACCTCTCTATCCCAGGAGTGGCTGCATTTCAGGATACTGTTTGTGGAGAACATTGAAATCTTTCAGGATCAAAGGTGCAATGTAACATATTGGGATGAATTCCTAGGTACTATAAATAGGTGTTGCTCCAATGCCTTCCATGCTTTGAAACAGCTGAGGATCTGGTTCATTAATTTTTTGCAAATCATAATTTTGATATCTGAAAGATATTGCTGATCTTTCAGGCTAAAAAAAAAATTACCCTTAGCCTTTTTGTATGTGTCCCAGTGTTGTGCTTATTTTGTAATGTTGCTTTATAACCTCAATCCACATTAATCCCAGACTTGGAATCATGTCAAAGCTTTCTGTAAATATAAATGCATAGATAGGTACCATCCCTTTTAGGTATGGTGGCACTAACCGCCTCAACCAGTTCTTGCATGTCTATTAAGGATTCAGCAGAAATGTCATGTAGCAATTGCTGTGACATAACAGATTCATCTTTTACCAGCAACAGTATTTCTGGGAGTCCTTGCACTAACTGAGGATGAACATTGTAGGGCACAGAGAATGCACTGGTCCAAGAGAGATCAAGTATGACATTCTCAGTATCCATAGAGTAGATGCTACTAAGATGTTGTGTACAATATGGTCACTGAAGATTTCTGGAGGCCTTCATTGGGACCTGACCTAGCACCCATGGGGAAAAATAATAATCTCCTCTTTCTTATTTAACAGCTGGGCAAAGGTTAGCTGTGGAATTTGCCATAATGAGCTCACATCAATCCTTCAAAATCATCTAGAAAATTTCATCCTTGGACAGTTTGGAGGGCAGACTTAGTTCTTATGTTGGCTACGTTCCAGGCTTTGGGTTGTCCTCTAAGCTTGTAAAACTACCTACTTAAGCTCTTCTGATTCCTATCATTGCTTTCCTGAGCGCTCTCTCGTGTGTCAGGTCATGGGGATCTGATGCATTAGCTACTTCCTGTGCTTTTATTTTAACAATTTTAAAGATTAACCCAGAGCTACATTCCCTCATGCTCCACCCCTAAAACTCTAGGGCAAGATTCTGTGCTGCAACTCCGAAAGGCACAGCGCAGGACTCCTTGTCCAGTGGGAGAGGCTGCAAACGTGGCTTTAAGCCACCATTTGTGCCCTGTGGGGCTGGAGTGACCCCTGGCTGTAATTTAGCCCTGGGCTGTACTACAGGCCATGGCATTGCTGCAGCCCTGCCCCCAGTGTGCCCCTGCTTGCCTCAAATCCCACCTATGCCAGGGGGTTGCGAAGGGGTTCTTGGAAGGCAGTCTTACAGTTCTTTACCACAGTACTTGTGCTAGGGAAATTCTCCCCTCAGGGCCAGATTAACTCTCCTGTGGGCCTGGGGCTATTAGATTTTGGGGGGCCCCTGTATACAAGTCTTTTTTTTCCTGGGTGGGGGATGTGGGGGCAGGGTCTGGGAGGGAGTTTGGATGTAGGAGGAGATTCTTATCTGGGGTAGGAAGTTGAGGGGGTGCGAGGTGCAGGCTCTAGCTAAGAGGCGCTTCCCACAGGCGTCTCACGGCTGGTGGCACAGCAGGGCTCAGGAAGGCTGCCTCTATGCTGTGGCCCCACACTGCTCCTGGAATCAGCCAGATGCTAGCAGATCTCTGTGGCTCCTGTGGGGAGGGGGACAGCATGTCTCCAAGTGCTGCTCATGCCTGGAAGTGCAGCCCCTATAGTCCCATGCAGAGATGGTGCTGGGGAAGGGGTGCAGCGTGCGGCACTGCCTCACCACCCCACCAGGGACTGCAGAGACATGCTAGTAGCCGGCTGGTTCCAGGAGTGGCATGGGGCCACAGCATGCAGGCCCCCTGCCTGGGTGCCCCACTGCACCATGGGAATTTTAGCAGCCCAGAGTTGAAAATGACTGCCTGTTATTTATTTTTGAGGGGCCCCCCTTGAACCAGGTAGGGTGACCAGATTTCCCAATTTTATAGGGACAGTCCTGATTTTTGGGGGCTTTTTCTTATATAGGCACCTATTACCTTCCCCCATCCCGATATTTCACAGTTGCTATCTGGTCACCCTAGAACTGGGCCCCTGGGCTGCAGCCCCTAAAGCCCCTGAGCTGCAGCCCCTAAAGCCCCTGCTTTAATCAGCTCTGCTTCCCCTAGCTGGATACAAGGCTTTTAGGGCTTCTTTGACCTGGGATACCCAGGATCTTTGACCTGGCATAAAGTGGCTGGATTGGGTGAGTAAGGACCTGAACCTGCATTTTGGGCAAATGTCTGGTCTCTTGATGTGTGAAGACAAATGAAAAACCATAACTGATAACCATTTCCTTGCTATTTCCTTATCCTGTATCTTTAATTTCCTCTTGTCATTCTTTAGAAGGTTATAATTGCAAATATAATTAGCCAAACGCACTATCCATATTATAAATGCACTTAAGAAACCTTGCCCTGTTAGCTGGAGGAGTAATGCTAAGAAGTGCATTTGGATCATTTTTCATTTTGGCACCTTTTATATTTTTGTTTAAGGAACATTGATGCAATACTTTCCCTTTTTAAACGCTTTCACTGTATACTTTTTGAATCCTTTGTGTTTCCTGCATGTGACATGTATTCCTGGGTAATGCTGGCCCCTTTCATTCCACTTGACACTTGTATCTCTCATGAATTTGATTAGGCTACTGTAATATCCAGATGCTTTTAAATTTTAAAATAAATCCCTTTGCTTTTGATTCTGACCAATTTTTACTCAACGCCAGATACTCATGAGATCTGCTTTTTGCAAGTCCAGCATTTCTTACTTCTGCAATTGACGAGGTTTAAAACTATACCATTTCTGATAAGCATCCTTGAAATTTCTGCCTCTAAGGTTCTAGTTTGCAAAACTCAGATTCATACTTCAAGCTTACAAAACTTCATGCTTCTATGGACAAGCCAAAAGTCCCTCTGAGTCATTCCCATGGCTCTGGGCTTTGTAAATATTCCAGATTTACAAAGAAACCTATTTCTTATTTGCTTTCCCATATTTCCTTTCTGTGCCTTTGTTTGGTCCATCTATGTCAATTTATCTGAACTCCAGGAGCAGACAGAACAGTGGGGCTGTTGACACTTGCTGAGACTAAAAGATATTCCCACTTGTGACTTGCTTTTGAAGAAAAAAATACAGATTCCCCAAGTGTACCAAAACCTTGTATTTAGGGTGTTTCTAACCTATGCACTTAACTCTCCCCTTTGTCCCTGCCCAACACCATATTTTTGGGTTGGAAGAATTGGAATAATGAACTGGCTGAATTATCTACCATGTTTACTCTACAGCACTCTTAGATCTTGGCATTTTATGCAACGTGAGCATGTACAAAATATTTTTAGTTTGCTTCCTTCTCAGTTCCTTTGGATGCTGCATCTATACTATGTGACTTCAGTTGGTTGCAGACTCCCCCGACAAGTTTACCAGTTCTAATGTCTAGAACTACTGATGGGTTGGTTTGTCACTAAGGGCTTGATCTGAAGCCCACTACAATCAACGGGAATTTTTCTATGGACTTTAGTAAGCTTTCTATTAGGCACTGGGGGGCCATTGTTCTCTTTTGTTGGCCCTGCAAACTTTTTTATGAAGAGAAAAAGATCCATCAGAGGTGTCTTTTGCTTACTATAGACCCTCCTTCATTCAGAATACCTGCAGTCAGTAGCATATTCTTACATTTTGGCACACTAGAAGGTAGTCTCAATAGTTTTCCCAGGCATACACTACAATATAACCTGCAGTGTTAGAAGCCACAAATCCTAGACTTTTCCCTTTGTCTGCTGCTCAAATAAGGACAATGAATAATGTCTACACATGATAAAGAACAAAGGCAATAGGATATCAAATACAGTCATGAAAGTAGAGCTGGTCAAAAAATAAACTTGAATTTTGGATTAAAAAACCAACCATTTCATTCAAAAATGTTCAGGGTTTTTTGTTTTTGAAAAATTCAAAATGAAAACTTATGTTTTTGTTTCAAATAAAAATCTTAGGTTTTTTTCAGTCTCTCTTCTCCTTAACTTTGCATCTTTTTTTGTTTTCTCCTCTTCTTCAGATTTTTACCTTTTTCTGCTCTGGAAAAGAAAAGAAGAAATAGAAAAGTGAGAGAAAATAAAGCAAACAAGCAAGAAAGCTGAAATGAGAATTTTCACTTTACTTTGTTTCAAAAACATTCATTAAAAATGAAAACTTTAGAACAAAACAATTTTCCAGAGAAAATAGTCATTGGAGTTTAAAAAACTTATCACAAAACTTTATCACACACATTTTTCAACCAGCTCTGTACATGAGCAGCACTCTCCAGTTTAAGATACTGCATTTCTGGTCTTTTCACTCATGCCATTCTGGATGGTTTCGTTTTCAAGGGAAACTTGTTGGGTAGATTGTGCTGCTGTTAGGGAACTTATTTTCTTTAAAGTCTCTGCCGGTCTCAGGTTTTGAGACTGTGTTTGTGCATTCCTCTTCTTCAGAGGGGGAAAAAATCAGATTAATTTGAAATCTTTAATACTCTCTGTTCTCTGTAAGTGAGTAGCAACTGTTGGAACATGGAATCTTTTTAAACAGCTATCAGTAGAATGTATCACTAGCAAGTTCAAAAACCTTAAAAGTAGCCTTAGGTGAAAGTAATTGCTCATTCATTTTTATTAAGACTGCTGGTGCCACTTGGCCTCATGTTCTATTATAATGTTTTTGGGGAGGAATAATATTAAACTATAAAAGAGTTAGAGTGAAGTCTGGAATGGCTTTAATGGTTAAATTGCTTTGGCCTTTATACTCAGCACTACTCCTGACAAGGTAAAGTAGTTTAGTTTTTATCCACACTGATTCATCACTCAGATTAAACAAAGGTGGATGAAACAGTTTTGTGATGACAGACTGACCTGAACTTTCACCCAAAACTTAAACAGAGTCTGTTATCAACCATTTCCTGGAATCATAGTAGTATGAATCCCTTAAATTATTACTTCAATGTTTGTGTATTTCTACACTTCCTGTAGCTCTTTCTGGAAGCAGAAGCCCTCAGATTCCATGAGAAACTTATATTTCTGGGCTAACCTGAAGCTGAAACAAGTAGAAATGTATCAAAAAGACAGCAACTCTTTGAGATTTCCATTTCAGATCTGCAGACTCAAGAGGTTCAGATAAGCATCTGAAAGTCACTACAGTATGCTTATCAGAAGTCTTTGGAATCCTCTCATCATTAATATGAACAAATTAAACAAGACCAAGGCTCCAATCCAGCAAAGCACTTAAGTATGTTTATAGCTTTAAGCACAAGAATAGTCCCAATTTTATCCTAGCTGTTTCATCCAGCCCTGGTTATTATGAAGGAGAATGTAGGTTGTCTATATGGGGAAGAATGGCTTTGAGGCCAGATTTGGGAGCTTTAAAGGTTGGGATAACTCAGATAAATATCACCACCTTTTGGTAATTATCTAAACTATGGACCTGGTTCTCATATAGACATTTACCAATTACCCAGATGATTGTAAAATGAATCTAAAATTCTACTTGTCTGATCTGCTAGCATATTACATTGACTTTGCACGGGTGTGAGCAACTACACCACACATAAGGCAATGGAGAATCAGGCTCTAGAATGCTGGGCCTTTTGATGTTCCCTCATCACATTGGTAGAAGAGCAATGGTGTGTGGGGTTTTTTTTCCATCAAGCTAGAGATCTCAGTGTAAAGGTCATTCTTACCTCAATGTAGCTAACTGAGATTAAGCTATACTCCACCTGAGATTGACTTTGTCTAGCAACATTAAGCTAAAAACTACAGCGTCTTGGCGGTTGTTGCCACTTAGGTTTTACACTAAGATAGCTATCCTGGGTTAGCGATACTGGTGTAAAAACACCCCATATTTTGCAGTGAAGACACAGCCTTCGGCCTACAAGACAGAAAATACCACTTACTTTTCAACCTGCTTTAACTTTGATCCAGCAAAGCTCTTAAGCACATGCATATCTTTATGCCTTTCACTAGTCTCACAGAAATCAATGGGACAGCTTATGCAGTGAGATTGTATGTTCAGCATGAATAAGTGGATCAGAATATAGCCCTTTGCTATGTTCTCATGTGCTGTTTCCAGCCAGTAAAGCAAGCTGAGTGAATTGTAGAAGCAGGAAAGAGGAGAAATATGTAAGGAGAAGCAATGCTAAACCAATCTAAAACTGAAAAGGACTAATAAAAGACGCCTTTATCCCTCACCATTGATACTGTGAGCATGCATTGCCATGTACAGTATATGCAGAAGAAGGCCACATTTAAAATGAATCTGTCAGCTTCTTGTGAAACAATAGAGAAAGTTCATCTAGTGGAGTGACTTCATCATGGAAAACAATGAGTGGAATGAAAGATCTGAAAATGGATATTTACCAATAGGCCCTGGCATCATGGAAATCCTAATGTATAAAATATTCATGGGTGTATTACTGTATTCAGAAACTCATCTCTTTTTGGAATGAACTCAGTTAGGTTTCTTGATATCTGGACACTATTCACATTCAAGATTAAAATGAAACAGCATCTGTGTCATATACATCTGCTTGTATTAGGAATGCAAAACCTTTCACACCGCACTCTAGCCTTGGCAGTACAGTGAGTATTTTTCAAAGATACTTGACAGAAAGCAGGACACATGCATAAGCCATATGTGACATTTCTGGTTAGCTGAATTAAAATTGTATGTTGTGCAAAATATGTGTGAAGATTTTCAGCCAGAATTATTGTAATACAAAATCCACGATTTGGTACCATATTGAGCTGCATACTCAGTGTAAACTGGAACAACTTTGTACCCAATGGCAGCTGACAACCTAACACAATATATGGGATGTCATTTCTGATGGTCTGATTTTTTTGTAGGTGATAAGCACCCACAAATCCCCTTTTGAATTGGTGGGAGATGCAGGAGATTGACAAATTTCCCTTGCAACATTTTTTCCTCCCTTTCAGCATTTTCAAAATGAAGAGGTTCATTTTCATGTAAAAATAACCTTTCCTGTAGAAATTTAAGTTAATTTAGAGTAAGAAATGTAAAAAATCCCAAAGAAATAAAAGACTATATTGAAACAAAATTTAAAGGGAACTAAGTATCCAGATCCCTTAGGTTGAATTTAATATAAAAGCTGAGATTTTTCAAAGATTAATAGCCTGAGTTTTACAGGTGCCAATCTACCCTTTTTCCTCTTAAAAAAATTGGTTTTGACAAATTGATACTTTTGGACAAAAGGAAAAGTCTAGTCAAAATTTCCTACCACCTGTACACACTGGATGATGCAGACAACTTGATGGGGATAGGACCCTACCTCCTTTTATGCCCATGCGGAGTGATTTTTGCATGACCAGGGATCTAGGAAAGAATAGTCCCCCATGCTGCTACAGAGACAGCTGTTGTGTTATGCCTGATATTTTCATGGGGAGGGACAAGGCAAAGGTGTTGGAAGAGACCTTGAATCCTTCCTGCACTTCCATGGTAGGCTGAGATGCAATAGATCTTCAGGAAACACGTGGCTGTGTGAGCATGCATCATGTATTCTCAGTGGAGGCTAGTAAAATCTGTAGGAGTCAAATTTTGCCATTATTATTATTCAGATTGATCAACACCTTAGTTGGGAAGTAGCCCCATTTATTTCACTGGGACTGTTTTGAATTGTAAGGCCCAGCATGAGTACCCCTGGCAGAAATTGTCCGTAAACAAGTATGTGGAAGAGACGGTTGGTCCATTCAATCTATTTACAGTAACAAATATTTTTTCATGTATCTGATTCAAATGAGACTAGTTAGAGCCTCCCCCAAGTACTTCCATTGTATATTGTACAATTACCCCAGAGTATCATGTCAGAGTAGCACTGTTCCCTCTAGATTTCCAAATATAAATGGGTGCTAAGCTTTACACAGATGCTAAAGAGGTTTTTGTGTGAATGTATGATACATTTCCTCTCTAATGAGGTGCATTCATTTATGGATTTTAATCAGGTTTGTCTTACGGAATCTGTCAAAGCAAACCCTTACATTAACTGGGCCACATCCTCCGCTGGTATAAATTGGCATAACACTAGTTTTAATAGAATTATGCCAATTTACACCAGCAAAGTATCAAGTCCATCATATTTTGTTTGCATCATAAATAGATCTGCATTACTCTAACTCTAAATTATTGACGAGTGAACCGTGGTTAACCCCTGTTTTACAGCATGGGCAATTGGGTGATAATGCTGCCCATTTCTGAGTAAAAATATATTCCATCAAAGTGCAGCTGTTCCTATTGATGATGGATGTCTATAAAAGTGTACACTCCTCCTCCTCCAAAGCTACCTGTAGCACCTTAATTTACTGCATTTTAAAATAAATGCATAGGTGGGTCAGATAACAGCTACTGCTGTATTTTATAGAGTGGCATATACTGCTGCAGCATTGTAATCTTGGATACAAGAGATGCACATGTCTAAGGGAAACATATCATTTTTGCCATATTCGAACATCCTAGTATTTCAGAAAAGGACACTGCTTTGTGCTAATAAATCGCTATCTGAAGAAGATCATCAATATTAATCAACCCAGAAGTCAGACACTATCTTAGAGTTGGCAGGCTGCTGGCAAAAAGAACCATGAGCAAGGCCATTAAAAACAAGGCCTATGAGATGAACTCAGTTATATGGTTAATGAGAAGATGGGTGTTGCTAATCTAGTTTTCCATCAACAGCTTGGACTGGCCAAATACACTGAGGACTCTGGCCAAAGGCTTTAGCAAGAGAGATGAGCATTGCTATAAAGACATCAGTGATATTGATGATAGATAATGATTGTTTATTATTTAATATCTCTGAACTAGGGGGAAAGGAATGAACCAAAGCACAGATATGTTGATTGGTTTGTGCAGTGTCACAGTGAAAATTATTAGACATTGGAATAGTCTTAATGGAATAGCATTGAGGAAGGTTGGAGGAGCTTCCTTTGCCTGAGATGTTTAGGGCCTGCTTGATATTTTACAATAAGGATGCTTTACATTGCATTAGCAGTATAGCAGGGATTTAAATTGAGAGTAAAAGCGATCTATCCCCACCTTTGAACCTTTACACCACTAGACTTGAGTGTAAATGAAAATCGGGCTATTTATAACTGAACAAAGGCCTTATGAACTGGTCCAATATGCTGTTGGTTTGCTGACTCACTGACATTTTGGAAAATGCGATCTCGCTCATGATATGTGTTTGTGTTTTATGCTTATAAAGAGTCCACAACTAAAACAATCGCTTTGATAGAGAAAGCAAGGAATAGATCTAGATTTACGATCTATTATTTGTGAGTATTATTTTGTAGTGGCACAGGCCACAAGCTTAGAGCATTTGGTCCCCATCTTTCTGCCTCATTTGGAATCATCTAATGTGCTCAGAAATCAGCCACTGAGAACCCTTTCTCCACATGGATTACTGTCTCTCTCAGGCTTTCCTTCCATTTACTTGAACAAGCTAATGTCAGCTCACAACATTCAAGAAATGTCACTGATAAAGGAGCTAAGTTAACTTGCTCAGTCTTTAGAACCAGCTCACTGAATGATATTTGCAGTCCAAATTTTGGACATGGTTTAACTGACCTGAAAGTTGTACACAGCTCAGCATCCACAGTCTATCAAACCAGAGACCTCAGCCTCAGGTAGAAACCAGGCAGACCTTCCTCATCCCGTGTTTGCTGCTAACAGAAGCACTCATGTAAAAGCAGGTATTATCTCATTGCCTTTACAACCCAGTCAAAAGTGTGATGACAAGCAGACCAACTCATTGCTATTAATGATAGTTTCACTTACCTGTAGGTTCAGCTTGAGTGAAATCTGACTGAGTGGGAAACCTCTTAGGTAGACCTTGAGTATTCTCTGCTGGGAACCAGGAAGAAAATGCATAGTGTGGAGACTATTCCATTGTTGGTTTCATTCTTTACAAAAGATCCCTTCAGGTGCTCACAGAACTATTGACCATAATGCCCAGTCCCAGTCATGCCAGCTCATGATTTTATCCCGTAACACCACCACCACCAGTCAAGAAAGGGCTCAAGAACTCTTGTGGTCAAAATCAGCCCCAACCCATTGCAGCTATGGAGATTGTCAGACCTTGGGGCAGGCCCTTCGGAAGGGTGATCTCAGCACCGTTGGGGTGGCACATTGAAAAAAGCAGAACTAGAGATCCCAGATGAAGGCACTGGGTTATATGCCAAAGAGTGGCTTGAGACCACTGCCAGCTTGAGGTTTAATTTCTTGTCTCGTGACCTTAGGAAAATCATTTAACCATTTTGTGCCTCTGTTTCCCCATCTATGAAATGGGAGGGTGATGATAGCTAGGGGTATTGTGAGAATTACTTAATATTTAGGAGCCTTGAGTGGAAAACATTCACATGAACAAGAATTAAATTTAGGGGCTAACTGGCTAGTGAAAATCGGTATGCAGTTGCTGTGCATCAGCAGAGTAGCGTAATGCAGCCAGAGTGTACTGGTAAATCTAATCCCTTATGTTTATTGCTCCATCACATGCTCCACTAGTGAAAATATATCCTATACCAGTAGTCGCTTGTAACTTGGTTGATCTGTAAGAAAACATGACACATTTTTGTTCTAGTCAAGTCACTTCACAGTTTGTAGTTTCACTTGTATGTGGTTTGCCTTTAAAAGTGTAATTAAAATGTTTAAAGTTTAAAGGGCTTTGAGGTCCTTGGACAAGATACATAATTTATTTGTATTGTGGTAATGCCTGGGAGCCCACGTCATGGACCAGGACTCCAGAACCCATAAACCATGAGTTCACACCTTCCTTTGCTTACTCTTGTGAATAGCTCCATTGACCTTTTTGTCACACGGAATTCTAGCATACATGAGGTGAGCAAGATTTTCCCCAGTATGAATGAACTCTCTATTCCAGGACACTGGAATTACAATGCTGTTACATAGGGAAGGGAGCTGTACTCAGCTGAGGAGGGCTGGTATAGTCACCACGTATGCGGGTTTACTCAATTTGTTTGCTTACGGAGAGTGAGACAGAAATAAAATAAACACATCCCAATGAGTTAAGGACCACACAAGACTTAAATGCTTGGGCTAAAAGAAATACTGACCCCGTTTTTTGTTTTGTAAAAGCATGATCACTTTTAAATCTCTGGTCCACTCTACTGGAAGGGCATTCTACACAATGCTGTTGACCAACTCATGAAGGGATCCAAGACATAAAGAATAGATGTGTTCTGAGAATACAGTAAAGCCTACTGAAGACTTACAAGAAAGGAGTTGAAAGACTGCACAGAAGGGAATGATTTTAGATGATAAGGAACTCTGGCTTTTTGATTTTCCAGGTCATGTTTATCTTTACTCCTTCTTCTTCTGCCCCATAGCCACCAATCCCTTTCCTCCTAGAATCTTTGAACACAATCTAAGGCTGGGTCAACCACTGCAGTGGCCCAGCTGCAGCGTTGTAACATATCCACTGTAGTTTAGACACTATGTACAGCTACAGGAGGCTTCTCCCATTGTTGCTGTAGTTAATCCCTGAGAGGCGGTTACTAGGTTGAAGGAAGAACTCTTAGCACTGTCTACACTGGGGATTACCTTGGCTTAAAAACATCATTCAGGAATGTGGATTTTTCACCCCTGAGTGACATAAAGGGGTTGACCTAACTTTTTAGTGTAGTCTTGGCCTATGACCCAAATCCTGCAATTAGTTCCATGCCTGAACTACTAATTGGACTATTTCTATGGTTAGGAATATGAACATAAAAAATTATCTTTTAGAACTGGGACAAGAAGGGGGAGAGAGCAGGACAAGGGATAGAATTTTGGAGAGAGGTTGGCATATTACATTATATTGCTGTGTAAACAAAATTTAATTTGTGTTGGCTTGCGGGTTTTTTTTAAGGCTTTTCAAATACCTAAAGCCAGAGAGAGGTGCACAGTTAAACAAAATACATGTTATAAATATTAAACTATTTTTGGGGAGTGGAGAATGTGAAAGCTATGAATCAGTTACATTTCCCCCTCCATGTTCAAAAATTTGCCAAGAAAGTTTATATGTTCCATATAATTAGCCCTTCATCACTTACATTCTAAACAGCTCTCCCCTACATTATCCCTCAGTACTTCTGAGTGACTGGGGCTGCATCCTAAATGCATGCCCATAGCATAAGACATGAGAATGATTCCACTTGTAATTCTGTATGCGATTCCTTAGATTATGAATGCACAAAGATTCCATTTAAATGCAGCCAAGAGAATATTTGTGAAGAAATCATCACGTCAAAGGGAAGATTTCACAAGGCTTCAAACCTGCTTTAACCTGCTTAAAGGTCCTTTTTACCATTTTCAGGGCAAGACAGAAGAGTTGAAAAGAGAATAGAGCTAGATGAACGCTAGGGCAAAGGATCAGAAAAGAATTCACCTGCATTGAAAGAACAAGTTGACAAAACCCACCCGCCCACCCATTTAAATGAACAGATATAAAGTGCAATCATAAAATTTTTATTGTGGCTTGTAAATTATTTTTAAAGCAATACATAGAGGAAATATAAATCCCTTACTCATCTGGAATATAAAGGCAAAAATACCAAGGCACAGGAGATTTGAAACTTCCCCCAACAGACTTATTAATAGCCCGAATTCACCACTAGTGAAAGTGCACATTAGCTGCTTGACTTCTGCAGCATGTTCTTGCCTAGCCGTGAATTTGGCCAATATCTTTGAGAGAGTGCCATCCTTTTGAGAACGGTATTTACAAAACTAGGTTAATGGAGACACATCTGAGAGTATTTTAGACCCATTTCTAGAGTGCCTCCTCCAGAGAGGAAAGATGGCTTTGTGGTTAAGGCACTGGCTGAGGCTTAAAATATCAGGTTTCCACTCCTGGCTCTAAAACAGGCATCCTGTTTGACTTTGGATGCCTCAGCTGAGCCCTGATCCTGCTAATACTTACACCCATATTTAACTTTATGCAGCTGAGGAGACTCTTTGAAAGCAACATAAGTATTTGTGGGTATAAAGTTAAGCACATGCATAAGTGTTTGCAGAGTCTAAGCTTAGAGTTCTGTATCTGTTTCCCATTTTACAGATGGGAAACACAAATAATAATACTACCTTTATTTCAACCTTTGTCTATCTTATTGATTTAGACTGTTAGCTTCTCAGGCTGTGGACTTGATCTTACTATATTTATGTAAAGTGTGTAGCACAATGGGTTTTGGGGATCACCGGGGCTACTGTCATATAAATAATAATGCAAAACCTGAATTCTTCATTTGTGATGTTTTCCTCTTTTTTTCTGTTTACATAGCAGCAGTACCCATCACAGTAGCATTGGATCATCTTATCATCTCATTCTTTTTTTAAAGTCTTTTTAAGTATATGTAGCTTTAAAAATTAGTTCAGTACATAAAATGCAAATTGTTTGCTGCATCAACATTTGATATTACTCTGATTTTTTTGATCTGTTTCGCCTTTCACTTAAATTGCTTAACCTGGAATAATTGTGTTTTTCAGAAACAGTAAAACATCCTAAATATAACATTGTATTATCGATGACAGTTGTATCACTTGCAAAAACAAATCACTACCAGTTCAAGAGAACAGGGCATCTGCCTTCAGCACCACGGTCAGTGCATGCTTTCTGTCCAAACAGACAGCTGCAACCAAACTCTAGCTGCCGGGGTTTAGACGGAGACTTCTCTTATGGGGAAGTTATTCCATAACTGTTCACTAGTAGATTTCGGACACCTTTCTCTGAAGTAGTTAGTACTGGCAACAAGATACTGGACTGAATGGCAATTCCAGTATATATAATATTTTAGCCAAAGGCTGACCTCAGAATGTATACCTTCTCAAGAACCTTAATGTGCAATGGTTCAGTTGGCTTGGTAACAAGAAGAGGAGACGAAAGATGAATTAAATTTCCTTTGAAATAACTATTAGTTTGCAGGCACAGCAAAAACCACAGCAGGGTTTAAGATGAAAACACAACATAGAAATGCATAGCACATATGTGGCCATGTTTAGTGCAGAGCAGGAGTGTTCCTCCCACCCCCCACCCCCAAGCTTTTTATTTTCAGTGCACTGAGTGAGGTGATACCCAGGAAATTTAGTACAGCTCTAATAATTGAAAAATAGTGGTAGTTGACTGGAAAACTTGTGTACATTAAAGTTCAGATGAAGGTCCCACTGAAAAGTGGAAACGGGCATCTTCTCTCAAATGCCTGTAAACATTTCCATGAGTTTCCCCTACTTTTCAGCAGATGGCACTATCTAGTTATCCTCCATGTTTACATTTCTCTAAGATTTTAAATGAAAGAGAATATACTATAGCATTACTATATTTTTTCTTTTGACTATGCCTGAAGTAAGGTGTCTGCAACTTTAGCCCGAGCTTCTCTGAGATCCTTTATAAACTAGCCTGTATAACATGCATCACACAATTCTTCAGACAACAATGCAGCTGTACAAAATGTTTGCATCCTGTTATTAAAAGGCTGAACTCTAACTTTGTATTGAATATGTGCCTTATTAAATAACTCCAGAATCTAACTCAGTGAAACATTCTACAGTAAGTTGCAGTGGGTCTATTTTTTTAAATTCGTTAGCTGTGGATACATAGCAAAGGTTTACAGTTACCAGAATAGTAATACTAATTTCAATTATTTTAGGGCTTATCATAAGAAACTACATTATTGTAAGCAAAGTACAGGAATTGTAAGATAATACCCAATTATTCATTCAAATCCTAATCATGCAGAAGTTACAACTGTCAAAATTCATCATCACAACTCCAACCTCATTATTATAAATGTAATCTATTAAATGCTTTAGGATTTCTGTTCGATTAGGCAGCTAAATGGCCTTATAGGCGTACTATAGACTGCATTTATGTGCCACTCAGTTGCAGAAGGTGTACTATGAAATCAGTGGGCCTGCCAATCAAAGCTATGCCACTTGGAATACATTGGTGGCATGATTTCTCTAAATGAAACTAATATTTTAACCCATTAATGGGGGGGATACTCCCATTTCCCTCCCCCCCCACAACTCTCCCACCCTCACTTCTTTATAGATTCATGTGCCTCCACTGATTGTAGCTTCAGGCACACAAACATATTGACTGCATGCAGAGGTTTGTTTGGTGCTGGTTGGAGTATGATCCGTTTCATAACTTTTTTTATGTACAGTCTGTGATCAGTTTTCCAGTTGGTAAATTATAGTATTTTTATATATAGTCAGAAAATGAAGTGAATCAGATTATATCTGAGGCAGCAATATATACAGTATGTAAGGTAATCTCTTAAAGATCTATAGTCTTTATATATCTGAAGTGTCATTGGTGGTACTGCTACAATTGATTTTTCAGTTATTATTCAGTATTGACCATTACTATATATAACATACCACCAATGTGCCAGATTGTGGATTTATAGACCCTTTCTAACCATTGTTGTTGGGTTTTTTTCCTCCCCTTATGGCCTTGCTGCTATTTGACCATCCTACAGCTAGACCTAAAAAATACTCTTTTAAAAATGTATTTCTCCCCAATCAAGCAGACGCTTCGTGAAGATGTCTGCTCTCTTGAGATGTTCATAGCAGAATAAGATAATTAGTTTGTTATGCATCATTCTAAGCTACATAATATTTACACTTGCAGACATTTATTTCACTTTGTTTTAACATCAGCCAAACTAACCCAATAAAACACCCTGTTTAGAAATTTTGTAGGGTTTGTTTCAATGTATCGGTGCATGGCTACATCAAGACTGCTTCATAGCCTCTACCTATACACTTAAGACTGCATAGTTTGAGAAAGTCACTCTTTATCAGACCAGCAAACCAACTAGACATATTGTCTGAGATCAACACACAGCTGGCAGTTTTAATGGATATGAAGCTAAGGAAAATTTCAGCTACTATTCAAGCTGCAAATGGCTCCTGCCTGAGACAACTATGCTCACCCTTTGTAGGAAAAAATAGAAAGTGGGAGACTGATGTGCCTTGCTCCCATGGGAGCCTAGCCAGGTATTTCCCTGGTGAGCTTTAGCCATATAGGAGAAGGTTTTCAAGGGCACAAATAAGTGTCTCACTCTCCTTAACTTTAAACAGTAACTTGAACTCTCTGATTTTGACAGGCATTGGGAATCTAACTCCCATTTGTGCCTTTGAAACTATCTACCATAAATGCCAACAGGGTTAAGCCATAGAATAGAGGCTAACATTTAGTTGGAGTCAAAGCATGTTTTAGAAACTCTGGGCCAAATCTTAAACTGCTCTAGCACCCTTTGATTTCAATGCAGCGTTAGTTCAGAGTTTTGCATCACTGCATTAAAATCAAAGGGTGCTAGAGCAGTTTAAGATTTGGCCCACTTATCTGTGCCCTTGAAAACCTTCCCCTATATGGCTAAACTCACCAGGGAACTATCTGGCTGGGCTCCCATGGGAGTAAGGCACATAAATCCCTTTGAGGATGTGGGCCCTAAGTTATGGGCAGACTTTAAGAGGTGCTGAACAGTTGGGAATCCCACTGATGTTACCTATGTGTGAAAACTTTGGACTAAAATTTGGGCGGGGGGGGGACACAATATCGTATGGTGGAAGGTCTCGAAAACTGTAGCGTGTGCCTTCTTTTTAGCTGAGGATATGATTTTTCCCACTCTCAGGTTATTAGTAGGTATTTGTCAATAAGTTTTCAGCAGCTGACAAGCCAGATGAAATAGGAGTAAACCTATACCCATGTATCTGCCGACAGTAACTTTTAAATATGGATAAAGCTGTCAGGATGCATCAAACCTCCCTTCTGAATAGAAGAACAAAACTAACCATGCAAGCTAATAACAAGCATTGATCTGAAAAATGACTGCTTGTCAAAGAGGCTTAGCCAGGATGCCCTGCAATGGGCAGAAATCAGGGCTTACATCTTAATCACACATCAAGAAATCCGGTTATTCTGTCCTTTTATTACAGAAGAGACTTGTAAAAAGTAATGTGAAGTATCAATTCCAATTATCCTGATGCACCAGTGTCATGATGTGTAAAGATTTCCCCTGCCCTGTCACCATGTATTCCCTCATTGTTGTACAGCATTCCCGCTCCTGTATCACAGTGTGGTAATGAGCCTCAGCTTTCTAGTTACAGGTGCAGTGAGAGACTCTTCCCGCAACAGGCTGAGTAGTGAACATCCATTAGACACTCCCCCCCCCGGCTTCTAGGGAAATCAGGGCCACTTGCTGGGATCACACGTCCTTAATGGAATGCCTCATTGTGCAACAAAATGAACATCCCCTTATAAATCAGCCCATGTTGTGGGAAGAAGTTCTTCCTTCATGGCCAGGGGAAGATTTATTTTGATTTCCTGACTGGCATGTCAGGACCAGGAAAAGGGGGAATGGCTAGGAAGAATAGCTAAGCACTCCTCCTTGTAGCAGCTGCTAGGACTTTACTTCAGTTTACAGTTCTCCCCTGTACTGAGAGCCAACATAGGTCTATATACCACTTAAACCCATCTGAAGCCCACATAAGAGGGCTTAAGTGGTGCATAGGCTTAGCACTGGCCCTCTGAATGGCATAAATTTGACACAAGGGGTCTAGAGAGGGAGGATGGCCCAGTGGCTAGGGAACTATCCTGGAACATGAGAGACCAGTCTTCAACTCTGCTCTTCCATAGACTAATTTTGTGAACTTAGGCAAGTCATTTAGTGTATCTATACATCAGTTTCCTGTCTGTAAAATGGGGATAAAAGTAGTTCCCTAACTCACAAGGACATTGTAAGGATAAATACAGTAAAGATTGTGAGTTGCTCAGCTACTTTGGTAATGGGGGGCATAGAAGTATCAAAGATAGAATTTGATATGCTATAATAAAGCTGTGGGCACATTGCCCATATTAAGTATCAATGAACCATTTGAGTACCCCTTCCATAATGTTGTCCTTCCCATGCCAATGTGATAGGACTCTGTGTGATAATGTGTCCCATCTCAGACATGAGGCATTGCATGGTACCTCCACTCCCGCCTTCAGGGTGGGATGACACGAGAGACTTAAACAAGAACAGCCCTATTCCTGCCAGAGGCCCCTGCGCTGTGAACACATACTGTAATTATTATGGCCTGCCTCGGGAGATGCATAATTCCTCCTTTTCGGGTGAAACTTTGAAGAGCTACTTTCCATTTGGGTGACATTTCTTGGCTTACTTACTTTAGTCTTGTTCACCATTTGAAATTTTATATTTTAATTTGGCTAAGTGCATATGGTTTTATGATTCTTGATCATTCTGAATGCTGCAGCGAAGTTGAGATGGTGGCATTTGTGCCTTTTTAAATTTTTCCTATTTGGGATGGGATTTTACCTCTTTGGTAGTGTCAAGAGCTGTTTTTGATCAGAAATGCTCCATTACAAAGCTGGCATAGATTGGCTGAGGCTATATGGCCATGCCCATATGATAGTTTTAGAATAAAATATTAGAGCCAAGTCTACAGCTGGTGTAAATTGGTGTAGCTCCATTGACTATGCTGACTTACACCAGCTGACGATCCGGCCCTATGCATTTGAAACATACTTGGATACAATAGAAGTAAACATACATTCTCATATTTCCATGTTGCCCACTTCTTGAAGGCTTCTCAATCTCTTCCATGCTCTGATTCCATGTTACAACAGAAAAACATGTTGAGATGCCCCCACTGCCCCCTTCCACCCATCTAGCTATAAAGAAAGGGAAGGTGGTGATGATTCTGTGAAAAACCTGGTCTATGACCCCCCTCCATGTGGATTCTGTCCCCCAAGCTGAGAGCCTGACACTCCGAAGGGCTTTAGATCAGTTCCTAAAACTGATTATTAAGGGAGGTAGGATCAACTTGTGTGGGGAATTAGGACCCTAGGCCTAGATCCTCAAAGATATTGAGGCACCTGGAATCTATGGCAGTTAAGTGGAGTTAAGCTCCTAGATCCCTTTGAGGATCTGGGCCCTCGGCTGTATTTCTGACACTACCCTGACCAGTGCTTACTTTGAAACCTGAAGTGTTGAAGTCAATGCTGGACTAGGGACTTGCACATTTGTACCCTGTGTAGTGGGGCTCATAATATTTACCTGTCTTTGGAAAGCACCTTGAGATACTTGGCTGAAGAGTGCTAGCATATAAGTGTGAACTGGGCACTTGTATAGTACCTCTATGTTATTAGAAACCGTAATTCTTAGGATCAAATCCTAGTCCCGGTGAAGTCGATTGAAGATTTGCTGTTAACTTCATGCATCGGTCCTGGAACTGGGGGTGGGGGTGGTGCTGCACCCTCTGGCTTGAAGTGGTTTCCATCATATTTACAACTTGATTCAATGGCTGTCAGCACCCCCACTATACAAATCATTCCAGCGTCCCTGCCTCCATGCAGGCTGCAGCGTTTAACTGCTGGACTGAGTCTATTTGCTTTTAAAGGTGCTGCTACTCTGCAAAGCTGATAGGCAACAATCCCTTAGGTAAATATGAGGGCTAATGTCCATTAAAATCAAAGTACTCCAGTTTAAAGATCAAACTGACCTACATGTGGGCCCCAGGTAGAAACTGTAGTGAAATGATGAAGAAGGTAAAATTAAAGTGCTGCTTTTTTGAGAAGACTCTGTTCCAGTGCGCCGTGAGCCTGACTGGATAATGCTCTGATAGATAACAGGTGCAAGGTAATGAAAGCAAAAAGGAAACAAATGTTCAAATGGTTCTCGACTTTTATGCTGGTGACATTAAGAAGCCAGGTAGCTTGTTCGACGAAGAGACCACAAATCAATGTGTTGTGAGGAAAAGCCATTATTGAATATGGTACTTTAGATGTTGTTATGAGCACAGCTTCAGCACTGGCAAATCAGCAGTTACTCTCAGTTTATTACTAAATGCTTTAGGTCTCTCAGTGCTGTATTATATTTAATAGAATATCATTTTTATATTTCAGCGTGTGGTTTTTACAAAATGCAAGAATAATTCTTTGAAAAGCAGGCTCCTTCTAGTCCTATAGAGATCACAATTTATGGCACTAGAACTGCAATTTTGTGGCGAAGGCGAACAATCACACTGTTTATCTTCATCCATTTCAGTTGTTCTGTAGCATCCAAGCTAAGGAGATCAACAGAATAAGAAATCTGCAATGTAAAATTATAGCCATCACTATACTTCAGACTGTGGAGTTACTTCCATTATTCTCAAGCTTTATAACCCAGTTGGGCTGCAGCATCAGGCTCAGAAGGATACTTGTTCAGGTTGAAACTCTTTTAAGGACTTTTTGTTTTTTACACTCCTGGAAGCTGAAATTGCATTTTCTCTTTATTTACAGATGTTTGGCTCTTTATTTCAGCACTTAACAAACCCTGAGGGAAATGTCCTCTTAGAGCCTAATGCCAAGTGATGAGCCAAATTCTCTGCTGGTGAAATTGATTTACGCCAGCTCAGGACCTGGCTGTTGTCTTTTCTACAGGCTTTATGGATCTTATTATAGGATATTATCCTTGCTCTAGAATTCTATGAGAGTATTAAAAATAACCTGCAGAAAGGCCATCATTCCCAATAATATTTTGTAGGCTTTTAAAGCAATTTCTATAGCAAACACTTGGTTTCATCCCTATTACATTCTAGAGGATCTTTCCATCAAGGAAGACCCCCTCCTTTTGTTTTTTTAATGGAAAATACCTAGACCCTAATTCTAGCCAGTGGTCCACATTGGAAAATATCAGAACTGCTAAAGCCAGCTGTGGAATTTTTCTGCCCCTGTTCTGGTTTCCTCTAGCTCACCTGCAGCAGCCGCTATGCCAGTTCTCTCTGATACGGGTCCTGGAGGCACATTCTGGTTAGGCTTGGAAAAGGGGGTGACATCCGGATGATTACGTATGTACACTCCCTGAACCAGCACTGGCCCTCCTATGCACAGCCACACCCAGTCAGTGTACAATGGGCAGGAATAAGATTCAAAGGTGGGGCACTTAGCAAGGCATTGCAGCCAGCCAAAATGGCTGTACTGGCCCTGCATCTCCCTCGGACTTCCAAACCAAAGTTATGCTTCGTTTCCAGGCCAACTGGTAAAACTGTTGGGAGCAGAGATTTACCTTCACTGTTAAGGTCTTAGATTTCTCAACATAAGTCTTGTAATATGCCGTGATGATGGGCATTAAGTAAATGCCTGCATTGCTATTAATAACAACAATGATTAATAATAATAACAACCACTGAATGTCCAGGTAACACTCTTGATTACTCTAGTATAGAATAGCAATGGTTGCAACAATTTGTCTCTTCTAACAGTTACAGAGTGCAGCCAGGTAAGGCATTGAGCTAATGCCCATTGCAGTCAGTGGGATGGGGTGGACTATGCCCAGAGGCCCCCTGCTGGAGGCCTCAGGGTCCTGCCACATCTGTCCAGGAAAGGAGCAGCAGAGGTCCTCTAAGCAGGCTAGAGTGGCTACAGGGGGAAAGCAGCCTATGAGAGAGACTTCAGGGAGCAGCCAATCAGGGCCCAGCAGGCCCATATAAAAGCTGTCAGGTTAGAGTGAAGGCTGGCTGCTAGTAGGGACCAGGGGAGAAAGAGGTGCTCCTGTCTGTCTGCAAGAGCCAAAACAGGTAGTTAGTGTCAGGGACAGAGCAAGAAAAGAGCTTCTGGTTGGCTGCTGGGATTGAACTAAGACAGGCTAAGCGGAAAGTGGCCTAGGGAAATGTAGAGCAGCAATAATAAAGGGACACAGTAGGGTGTGCTATACTTAAAGAGTCTCTGAGTTGGGAGCTGGAGCAGTGGGTGGGATGGGGACCTTCCCACCAGCCACTTGGGGGGGGAAGTGACTACTCTTTAAGGAAGGAAATTAGAACTGTGGCACCCCAGAGAAGGGGGATCCACTGGGACTGACTCAATGAGGAGCTGTGGTCAACGAACTGAATCTAAGAGGGATGGTTCATCAGAAAGGCTGAGGTCACTGTGGGTTCAAGTAGAGGAGAGGAGTCCCCAGTGAAGAAGGCCTTGGGGTGCTGCTCATTTCCAATGTAGGAGCCTTGTAACCTAACCCAACAAAGTGAGGGCATTGTAATGGGTCCTATTGGAGTGTTTTAGAAGACTGAACCTGTGGAGGGCTGAAGGACACTAGGACATCTTGGATTGTGCACGCTGGAAGGGGTTTGTTTGTTTCTCACATGGACAGAGTGTGACTAGGATGGAAAGTTGAGTCACTGAAGACCTGCCTGAAGAGTACATTGGCCAATTGAGGCAACATGAGTAGAGGAAACTGAGGAAAAAACTACAGGCACGCACATGCTCGACCAGGGGGTGCTCGTGAGAGGTGAGTGCACCTTGTTACAGGGGGAGATTCTTAAGGGACAAACTGTAACATGCTCATTTTGATTGTGTCACGTACAGTTGACTTTAGTGGGACTACTCAGGGCATAAGGTACCATTCACTATAAATGCATCCCTATGCACATACTCATGAGGGATTTGATACTGATAGAAAATTCACATATTTTCCCCATGGGCAGATACACAGCTAAAACTTGGATGACCTTTATAAACTTTACAGAAAAAGGGGGTGCATATTACTAAATAACCAAACACAATGATGTTTCTTTGCATGCTGTCTCCTAAGAAACAGATCAGAACTTTTAAGCTGTCTGCAATCAGGAGACACAAATGTTCTGTTTGGCATGTGTAACGGGATGACAGGGAAATGACTGTATTCCCAGTTTGCTTCCCTGGTGGTGGTGTCCTAGGTGTGTATATTTCTTTAAGGAGGGAAAAGCAGTGATAACATAGAAATGAATTCTACATCATCCCACTCTTTCTTTTGGTAATGGAACCCTTGGTAATGGAACCCTATCTTTGCCTATACCCCAACCTCCACGTCCTTTTGCGCACCTTTAAAACAAATGTGCAAAATTCTACTTGTTGGCTTACCTGGGGTGGATTTTTTTTTGATGGGCAAATAAAATAACATTTGCTTTTCATTGTCTTGATAATAGTAATGGGTGTGCTAGTGGATTGTGTCCAAGCTGGAAAAGATTCGTGACAATTTTGCAAAGTTACATTAAATGGATGGTCCATTGGGACATTTGGGTGTATCTGGTACACTGAACAGTGTAAGAGCTGGGAGCAGTACTAGTTGCTGGAGTTAGCAGTAGTCAAATGGTTAAATAATCCCCACAATTTATCATCTCTCAGAATGTTTCTTAAGGCCCTGATTAAGCACAACATTTAAGCATATGCTTAAATTTAAGCACATGCTTCTGTCTCTCATCATCATGGCAAGTCCCAAAGGGACATAGCCTCCTTGCTGATTGAGCCATCCCTGATTAGTAAATGATTTAAGTCTTGATTCAGGAAAGCAGCCCTATTCAGTAAAACGTGGTCATGTGCCTAAGCCTCACTGAAGTCAACCCATTCTGGGGAAAAATGAAGGAGTCAATGAGAGCTAAGCAGATGTTAAGGGGTTTCCTGAACAGGAATGGACTTAATGCCACTAGCTCAGGACATTGGTCCCTGGAGACATGCATGTGAACCAGTGTCCTGTTTTATGGCTCTGCCTGGCAGGGTGAATTGAGTGACCAAGGGTCATATAACTGCTTGGAAGCAGCACTTCCTCTCAAAGGGAACCTGCTCAATCAGAGAGGGAGATGCAAGGTCAGCAAGTCTCTGCTCCAGTCAGGTGGAAGCTCTGTTAGGAGATACTTCCAGAGAGGAGGCTGAGAACTCTTAATGAGCAGAGGCTCTAGGAAAGGCCAAGCAGCAGGTCCATAGACTTCATAGTTCCTTCCTGAAACCCAGGAAGATTTGTGTTGAGTTGAATTGACGTTAAACTATTTTGTTGAATAAGGAAAACACTGAAGAAAGAGAGACATTCTGCAACTGTAGAGAGGTTTGTTTGACTTACTGGTCAGTAAGTTGGCCAGTGGCTTACACAAATAGTTAAGATCTCTCCTAAACTGGGACCTTACCTAGGTACTTAAATTTAATTAACTTCAACGAGACATAAGAATTTATGAGACTTAATTGCAGGTGTAACATTAAGCATGTGCTTCAATGTTTTACTGAGCCATGGTCTCAATATTCTCCATTTAATTTTAGGCGTTAGTCCATTGTAAGGAGCTGCCTGTTTTTGTTTACTGAGATATATACTTTGTCTCACCACACTAACAAAGTATCATGTATTATAATAATCCCAGGACTCTCCTCCTTGGTTTTTATTATCTACAGAAATAGCTTTAATTTAGTGTGCTGAGTGCTGGTGACTTGCTGTACATAGTATTCATTAAATAAACTGTTTACTGAGATGGAAATGTTTTAAATTAAAAATTTGGTGAGTAATTTCTCTTCTTGTAAATGGAAATGAAGCAATTCAAAAGTGCTAAAGCCATCTGGTCATGTGACATTAGTGCTTTTACAATTAATGGCCATTTACGAAACCAGATAAGTTGGGCCATTTAATTCTCATGTACGCACACTCAGGTTTGAATGGTTTGTCCTTTTGCCGGGCCCAGGAAGGGCATGTAAGTAACAAGATCCCTTTTGACCACCATAGACCTGAGAATAGGGGAAGTATTACCCATTTTGCTTGTCTGCCTGGAAAGCCAGGTCGTGAATCTACAGCACACTAGCTTTGCCATGTGGGCACTACTACAGTGCAGCAAAAGTCCCACTCTGGGACAAACTCTGTTCACATTCACATGGGAAGTTTGTGGCTGAGCTAGGAATTGAAGTTGGATTTCCTGAGTCCTAGAGTCTTAGCCACTAGACCATCTTGCCTAAGCCTATTGCTACAGGAGTCTAGATTGAGGAAGACCTACAGGATTAGGCACTGGGGTCCAGATTTTAAAGCTATTTAGGTGTTGCTGCGCTCAGTGTTTTAATGCCTAACAGAGGATCCTAAATCTCATATTCAAATGGGATTTAGGCATGAAATCTGATGCAATTTTGTCTCCTAAATCCCTCTAAAAATGAGATTTAGGATTCTCAGTCAGACAGACACTGCAATGCTGAATGCAGCAATTACAAATTTGGTCCTTGGAGGCAAGATTATGCTTTCTAGGCCTGTACACAGAGATGTCCCTTTGTGTGAGCGTGTATTTCTCCCTTTTTCACATAGAAAGGAGAGACAACTGCACTTGCAGTAGCCTCCTCCCTCTGACTACCCTGTACAGCGCCTCGGGGGGCTGAGATATGCATAGAAGGTGGTGTCAGGGTGTGGGGCAGGGCTGGAGAAGACAGGGACATTGTGCTCCATCCAGCACAGGGGGATATGTGCTTAAAAGTTAGTAGAACCTCATGCTACTCTACCTTACCTCTCGATTCTGTAGCCCCCATCACCATTAGAGGGGATTCAGGGATAAGCAAGAGTCAGTGCGGGAAACACCGTCCATTACTGTGATGACGGGAATGAGAGAAACATCATTTTCCCCCATGGATTCCTGCTAACTCGAAGCACAGATGGGTTTGGCAGGTTCTCCATGGATTCTGGGGGCTAACCCCCTCAATCTATTCTACAGTGGGGCAAACCGCACCTCACTTACAGAGCCAATGAAATGAAATTCACACAGTTTTCCTCTTCTGGTCACCCAATGGGGTGGTCTATGGATGAGAGTGAACTGGCTTTGGTGTCTAGTTGCATGGAAGTAGTCTGCTTGTATTTATTATGAGAACTGGGACTGTGGAGCCCAACCCAGCAAACCCCAGGAGTAAGTGTTTTAGTCTCTGCTGGATCAGAGCTTTTATCTCTCTGGGCCTTAGTTCCCTGTCTGTGAAGTGGGGATAATTATAGTTCCTTTCTCCCACACATTGTCTTATCCACTTAGATTGTAAGCCCTTTGGGGGAAGGGACTGTGCTTTATTATGTTTACATACTGTACCTAGAATAATGGGCCTATGGACTTAGTTGAGGCCTGTGATAGGATAGTCTGCCACTTAAGGGCAGTACTAGCTACTGGTCACTCCTCCCTGTCACGTGGCAAGGCCTTTTCAGAGTTTGGTCCAGTATACAAAGCCTTAGGAGATATGGGGAGAGACCATATCTTTAAGGGCCAGGGACCTGGAGCCTTGCAGAGAAGGTGTCAACATGCTGTAATACTCCAGGTAAGATGTATCTATGGTGTGTTTGCTGTCTTAAAACTGTATGACACAGGGGTAGGAGGGAGACAAAAGTTAATTTCCTTTGTCTTTGCTCAATGACAGTCAACTTAGATGTCTCTTCTATATTAAGCTTAAAAAGCAAGTTCCTAAAAAGTGTTGGATTATACTGTAGATAAAACTCCATATGTGTTCTCTGTGCTCCAGTAAAATACATTGTGAAGTGGAAGCTGGTAACAATCACTTCCTGAGACCATTTCTCTCCATCTTCCCAAAGAGTGGGAAATTCTCTTGCTCCTATTGCCAGGTGGTTGGGTTGGAGGTTGAAGGCCTCTCCCTAACCATTGCAGAAAGAGGTATTTCCCACAGGGTTGACAAACAGGAAGATTTTCAAACTTGGTAAGACACAGACCTTGGTATCCCCTAGCAACTGTCCTTCTTAACTGTTGGTTTGGGGAGGAGGCCTGGGCATAGTGGTGTACGCTGCTATTGTGCAATTCAGCCTGAGCTTTTGACTGTTTTAAGCTGATCATTTCCATCCTGCAAATGTTATGGCCCCAATTCAGCAAAAGTACTTAAGCATGTGCCTAATTTGAGCATATGAGTATTCCTTGTGGGAGACTGTCAAAGGCAAAAATGGCAATTAAGTGCCAAACATCTATTGACTTTCAGTGGTGTGGGATGTCTCCACCATTTGACTTTGAAAATCAGTCCCATCTCCAATGCAACTACTCGCATGCTTAAAGTTAGGCATGTACTTAAGAGTCTTGCTGAACTGAGGCCTAAAAGCATTTAGATAGGGCTCAAATGTGACTGGAAAAGGGTGTAAGTTAAAGAGGGATGAGTGAAATAGTTCCAGTGCAATTTTTGCAAAACTCTAATGCTGAAGTGAAGCAATACTAATGGGAAAATCTTCCTGTAAGAAGAGAAATTGCTGCTCAGATCATGACTAACAGCAACTTGATACAATCTGAAAGACAACGCAAGGGAATGTAAACCCTTTGGGGTGAGGCTGTCATTGATTGCATGTTTATACAGCACCTGGAACAACAAAGCCTTGATCTAGCTGTCTTGTAGCCATTACCACAATCTAAAATCTTTAATAGCAGAGAATACATTAAAATATAACAAGCAAAACAAAATATGGAATCAAGAAATGATCAGAAATTAACAAAGGGTTAAAATGAGGAGACCAGGGACAAAATTAGCAGAATAGAGCACCTTTCATTTCTAGGTGTGGGATTCAAATGCAGCCCTCAGGTCAGGAGTGACTAATTCAGTGCCATAGTTGGTGGTTTTGGCTTGTGTGAAACCAGCTGGTGGTCACGGTCTGTGTTTTAGTTGCACAGTGCAAACCCACTGCTGCAAGAGGCACTAATTAGTAAATTAATTAACAGTGCCCTCAGAAAAAATGAGGACATTGACGAAGCAGTGCTATAGCAAGCATGCATTACCATTGCCCGGGCTGTGTGTTTTTTATAGCAGTAGCACTTTAAAGCTCCAATCTGCCAATTCAGCATTTGCCATAAGTATCCCCATTAATTAAAAAATGCATTAAAAAGCAGATAGATGTATAATAATCTTGGCTTATAATTATTCCATGCACTAGGGTAAGACTGGAGTTCTAGGACCACGCTCTACCATCTTGATTTCCATGGTCTTACCTGCAGAGTAAACTACTACCTTACCCAATACAAGAACAGGGAGCAGAATCTAGACCTTACAAGATTTCAGTCTAGTGTGAAATATATCCCATTTTTGCAGTAAACTTAACATATCTATGGTCTTGACACCACTTAGTATGTAGTATATGATTTATGTCTCTTACAATTGTTTGATTTCTTTATGCTGTATGATTACATTATTTTTGTCATCTGATAATAATTATATTGTTTCCTAAGGTTTAACACACATTCATCTATCCTCAAATCCAGGCATTTTCTGGGAGATATATATTTGAGCTCCTGTGATGGCCTGACTGACACAAGTCCCCACATTTATGCTCCATTACTCATCGTACATTGTAAAGAAGAAAGTTGTTTCATTCTGGGCTTTTCTCTGGGCAATTGTAATTCTTCAGCTCAGTAGCTTTAAATTTATTCAGCCTAGCTGGATATTATCGGTTTATTTTGTGGGTATGGAGAGACAGAGCTGGGTGGGGGAAGGGGAGGAAAGATATATTCCTTGTGAGTGTTACAATGGGATACACACTGAAGCATGAAATTCTTCATATAAATATTTTAGGACTCTTATCTCTGCAGAGATAAGACTTGAAAATATTCTCAGTGGAAGCCGGTCATTTTTTCCCCACCCACCCAAAACCTGTGCTTCCTGTAAAACAGGTTTTTCTTTCATGATTTTGAAGACTTAGGATGAAATTGCCCCCCCCCCCACATAGAGGACCAGGATATGACATATGTCATAACATTTCTTCCCAGATCTGGACCTTAGCGTCCAAAATATGGGTGTTAGCATGAAAACCTCCAAGCTTAGTTACCAGCTTGGACCTGGTAATTGCTGCCACCAGCCAGGAATTATACAGTGCCTAGCTCACTGTGGTCTCCCCAAAACCTTCCCTGGGGGACTCCAAGACTTAGATTCCTTGAGTCTCACAACAAAGGGGAATAAACCATTTCCCTTCCCCTTCCTCCCCTCCAGGTGTTCCCTCCCTGGGTTCCTGGAGAGATATACAGAAGCAAGCTCCGTGAATCTAAACAAAGGGATTCCACCCTCCCTGCTTCAAGTCCTAGAAACACAAGCACCGAGAGATCTAACCTCTCTCCCCCCTTATCCAGAAGGTATGCCAAGTCAGGCTTAGTAAATCTAACACAAAGAGATTTTTCCCCTGACTTCTTCCTCCCACCAATTCCCTGGTGAGCTGCAGACTCAATTCCCTGGAGTCTCCACTAAAGAAAAACTCCAACAGGTCTTAAAAAGAAAGCTTTATATAAAAAGAATGAAAAAGGACATAAAAATGGTCTCTGTATTAAGGTGACAATATACAGGGTCAATTGCTTAAAGGAAAAAAATGAATGAACAGCCTTATCCAAAAAGAATACAATTTAACACATTCCAGCAACTACACACATGTAAATACAAAAAAAACAAAATAAACCTAGTGTCTTACTATCCTTGTACTTACAACTTGGAAACAGAAGATTAGAAAACCTGGAGATAGAAAAATCACTCTCAGAGCCAAGAGGGCACAGACCCAAGACAAAGAACAAAGAACTCGCACCCAAAACTTCCCTCCACCCAGATTCGAAAAAGTCTTGTTTCCTGATTGGTCCTCTGGTCAGGTGTTTGGTTCCCTGTGTTAACCCTTTAAAGGTAAAAGAACATTAACCCTTAGCTATCTGTTTATGACAGCATAGGCATCTGGTTCAGCACAACTTTTAAACCCCTGCAAAAATCATCCCTATGCAGCAAAGGAGTTAGGCTTTGACACAGCACGTTACTTAAACCTGAGCCTCACCTGAGTCATTCCATTGACTAGGAGGGAGAAGGTCTTAGCCAAATTGAGTGGCAGTAGGATATAGTGGTTAAAATCCAGCTCAAGGCAGGAGAGATCAAAAATTGTTCCCATGGCTTAAATTTAGGCCCAGATTTAAGTACTTTATGAAACTTCTGCGTGTGCTTAACTGCCAAACGAAGCCATCAGACTGAAGGGGGCTTTGTTGAATCAAGGCCTTGTGTAGCACCTAAGCTTTGTGCTGACCTTGCTCGGGGTGAGTTCTTCAGATGCATTATGTCAGGGGGCTATAGGCACCATAGAGATTAAGTGCAGTGATGAGTGGTCCTCAACAGATTGTTTAATTAAACAGCCAAAAGTCTGGATGCTTATTCAAGCTTTATGTGAGCTAGTTATAATCTCTTGAGTCTGACTTTGGGCAGGAGATCCCAGAAGAACTTGCTGTCTCAGAGGATTTCTTTTCATTCCTGATTAGGTTCTTGTACTGTAGCCCAATCATTAGGAGTTAGAATCCTGTTCAAGGAGAGTTCTGACATTTACCTCAATGAGTGAAGGGTCAGGATTTAGGTTACCAATTTTGTTATGCAAGTAGGAACTTCTAGGAGTCTGGGAGATAAACTGATAGGGCAGATTGCCAACAGCAGCTCTCTTGTATAGGAACATGCTGCTTGAAAAAAGACACTCTTCAGAGCAGAGCCATGCTTTGAAGAAAGCTTTGTGCAATACCAGCACAGTGACTTCTGCCCACAAAGCCCTCAATTCAGCAAGTCACATGGCTTACATCATGCATGGGAATAGTCTCTCTGATTTCAGTGGGACTGCTCCCAGGCTTAAATTTAGGCACTTGCTTAGTACCTTGCTGGATCAGGGCCTAACTGCTTTGCTGACTAGGATGACTTCAGCGTGAACTTGAATGGTGTCCTGAATCAGGTGTCTATCCGTTGTGTAGCCATCCTGAGTGGTCAGAAGTTAAGTCTCTTGCTTGGTGAAACATGCTATTATTGCTGCTGTTCTCATCAGCCTGGGTACGTTATTCAATTATCTGACATCTTTGGACAGAAAACATGGTACCCTGTGGATATTCAACTTGCTATTGCAAGAGTTAGGAAGTAACAAGAATATTGTTTGTGTCACTGGGGGGCTTAGGTAGAAAACTGGCAGGGACAGCAAAATAAATGTGCAGACCCATTTCCCCACCCCAAGCCACCACTTGTCACTAAGCTTAATATGGAAAGGCGAAAAGAAAGCCAGTTATCCTGCAAAATGATTCCTTGTTAGTCACATTGTGTCATATCTTCTATGATCAAGGAAATTCCTACAGCGTTGTGCTGGCTTTGAGTCTTGTTCTCCTTTTCTCGTCCCATGGAGGTGAAAGATCCAGTACATGTCTCTGGAGCTGAAAATCACCAGGAAATGCTGATTAATCTCATGCAGCCTCTCACTGGTACAATGATGCGGGATGGCTGTCATACAATCTGCATACCCCTGGATGTTGTCAGATGACCCACACCGCAGAAGCTTTCAAAGCAACATCTCTCCCCTTGTAGTATTTCATAGACGTGACCCAATACCATAGATGTAGCAAATACTGGATAATATGACTAGTGAGTTGATGGAACAAAAAATTATAACTGGGGTAACAGTTGGGGAAATAAGTCTCTACACTTAATTATTTGGGTTGTTTCTGGGAGACTCTAAACACTCTTTATTCCTCCATTCCTCTTTGCTGCCTCTCTAGGGTTAAGGTGATTACCTTTAGCTCCTATTGCCTTCCATAGTATTTGTGGATGGTCAGCATCTCGGAAAAGCAGATCAATAGGTTTTTGGTATGCTTATTAAGTATGTAATGATGAGCCATGTTTTGTGGTAGCTACACAGTCTTCTCTCATAGAACCTAATCCTGCACTGCAGAAATCCATGACTGTTTTCTCAGTTACTTCAAAGGATCAGTCCCATATAGAAGAGCAATGCTGAAGCTGCAGCTGACAGATGTCTTTATGGTATTCTGATAAATATATCACTTTTATCTTTCATAAATAAATATACATGGAAGTCCTATTCCAAAGGCCATTGGAGTCACAAAGTCAAATAGGAATCTTTCCATCTATGGGCTTTACATCAGGCTCTTAAGAATAAGTACCTGAAGAATAGTAAACTGGCCTATAGAATATTATAAAGATATTTGAAATCATCAGTGCCACTACTTAGGACCAACGCTGCATACTCATTGATGTGCAGGGCATTTTCAGGCTTTTATTAGGCTCTTAGGAATGGCTGTGGCAGCAGCTGTATCTCAATCAGCAAGTTATATGCAGGATTTGAACTTTAGCACTGAAATTTGAAAAGGTTTGGGGTTTAAACAAGTTGAGGGGGGTGGGGGAGGAGAATCACCTTTGCATAAAGATTCCACTGCACTGTTATTGAGGAGTTATGAGTTATTCATGAGCTGAATAATGTTGCATGCTCTATACAGTCATGATTCTAAGAATTCATTGCTTGTGCTTGTATTCTGTCACACTTAAAAGGAGAAAAATGAGCAGTGTGAGGAGGAAATCAGGAAAACCAACCACTATCCGAAAACTTTCAATGCTTTGCTGGTATTTGGCACTTAAACATCTATATGTATTTGGGTGGTGAGTTTTTTTTAAATAAAGTTGAATTTTATCTCTAAATTTTTCTGTAGAACTTCCTTTTCAGACCAATATTTTAAAAATTAAAACTTTCCTTTTCAAATGAAAGGAAAACTACTTGGAAAGAGAAGATAATAGATAAATACAATGATAGAGGACATGATATAGATACAATACTATACAACATCATGACTATAATGAATATAACCTAATATCAGCTCATTTATATTGGTGTGTGCAGCAGATATGTTCAGGTTTACACAGGCATGAGCCAAAACCCACACCTTTTTGGTAACCAACAAACCCACCGTTTTTCTCCAGTCGCAACCCCAGTAATTAATATGAATGTGTGTAGTAGACCAATAGAAAGATGAACCCAAATATCAGCCATTCACAGTTAGAGATGATGGGAATTGTCTCATCCCACAAGAGTTTTGAGACTTTTGAAATGTTTTCCCAACCTGAAACTGGATGAAATGTGAAAAAAAACCTCAAATTTTCAGACTAATCTAAATTTTTTCAGATGGGGTCAGTCAAACTTTGTTTTGATAATTTTGAAAGATTTTATTTTGATTTTGAAAATATCTTAGAAAATCTTAGAAAACCTTTTTAGTAGCGATAACTAAAATTTTGAAACAAGTAATTTTTGTTTCAAAAAATGAAACTTGTAATTTAAAATGTCACAACAAGACACTGTAAGCAGTGTTGTTGTTGTAGCTGTGTCGGTCTCAGGGTATTAAAGACAAGATGGGTGAGATAATATCTTTTATTGGATCATACTTAGCTGTGGCATTCTGTGTATGTTTCCCAGACCTGAAGAAGAACTCTGTGTAAGCTTGAAAGCTTCTCTCTCTCTCTCTCTCTCTAACAGAAGGTGCTCCAATAAAAGATTACCTCACCCACCTTCTCTCTCAAACAGGACTTGGTCAATTTCAAAACCTTTAAGCCAGATTTGTCAAAACTAATCCTTTTTTTTTAAAAAACTGTTTGTTTTTGATGAATAAACATATTTTGACCCAAAGTGTTGATGGAAAATTCCCAAATTCCTCTCTTCATGATACAGTTTCACATTTTTTTTATTATGGATAAAGGAAATTTTGATCAGTTAGCCAAGCTGAGAAAGGTAGAGGTCTGCAAATCTAGTTGCAGTGTGGGTTTATTTATGGTGCACTCTTATATTTTGGGGAACAAAATAGAATACCTTATTAAGTTTTAATTTCTGTTAGTCTGCTAAAATGGATATTCTACAGCTGAAGGTTTTCTTATTGTTTGCTGCTGGACTGCTATGATTGCCACCCATCTATCCTAACTTTCACTTGCATCCACAGGAGTGGGCTTGGTATAAATTGGGATGATCATAACTCCACATATTCCATCACAAAATGGCTAAAAGGATAGCGATATTTGCCACTGCAGCTACCTTCTGAGGAAAACGCAGAAAGGAACCATGAGAAGCCAGCTTAAGGCAGATGCAAGGCACCTGTTAGCAGGTGTTCTCCAACTGCATATCAAGGGGGTGGGGGTGTAAACAGCTGTGAGGGAGCTAGAGCTGGACAGCCTAAGCAGCCAGGACAGATGGAAAATAACCACAAGGCAACCACACAATTCATTTGCATGATAAAAATACATGCTCTGGGTGATCATCCTGCCTCTGGCTATGTAGCATATGGAATAGTTAACACAAAGGCTAGGTTTTGTTCTGTAAGGAATTTACACTTCAGCAAATAGAGCCTGTGTCAATCCATCTTTAGCTTAACCACAAGAGGGCAGGGTTTTTGTGTCACGTTTGTAAAAATTTCTCATGTCTGTTTGTTAAATGAGCATGTGGGGAAAGTTTTCAAAGATAAAAAGGACAGTCTGTTGCTCATGATTCTACAGGAAGCCAATGGAAGCTAAGCACCTGTCTGTGCCTTTTAAAACCTTCCCTGAAACCTACTGTCTACACTTCTCTAGGGGCCTGATCCAAAGCCTACGGGAAAGATCCTAGTGATATCAGTGAGATTTGTGTCCTGTAGTTTGGTCATGTTAATCTATACAAATAGAACTACATAATCGTAAAAGACAAAAAGGCAAATGGAGATGCTCAAAGTGTTTTGGTAGCAGGTCTCTAATGCTCTTTGGGACAATTATGGTACTCATGTGGGGGAAGTACTAATCTTTATTTTGCCTGTGAGGCTGATAAATCTGTTTGCACAACTCTATTTGCCAAGGAGAAAGAATTAAAAACACACACACACACACCCAAACCTTTGAATAAATTTCATGTCACTTCTAGACTCTTTAAAAATTGATTGTTATGTCTAATTAAGCAATATACAAGTCAAGAATTAACCAGGTTTAATGCATGTTTAGAAACTATAGCTCCAAATATGTACAGAAGTTAAAAACTCTTTAATGCAAAGGTTCCTGTGTGTGTGGTTTCCTTAGAAAGAATCACATTCACTCAAATAACTTGTAAAATACCTCCATCTGACATGCTTACTACTCCGTTTGCAACAATATATCTTTATTTAGCTTGCGCTTAGCAGAGTGGACCCTTTAAAGGGCCATTTTTGCAAACCATAAATACCACCTGAGAACCAAATGGATTACTCAGAGGGTGATAGCTGCACTATTTTATATTTATACACTACCATGACAACAAAATCACAACAGCTAAAAAAGCAGCTGCCGCTTTCCTCTTCCTGAAGGACTGATAGCTTGTCCTGGTGTTTACAATGCCATTAGTTATTTATAATGGTCTCTGCCCATTATAGTGTGAGCCACACTGAAAAGCAGCTTGTCGGCTGGAGAGCAGAGAGAGTCGCGACACAGAATCTGCTGAAGAAGCTTAGCTCAGAGGGAGCAAAATTTCCTGAATGATTAACATTGACGAGAAAAAATAGTGAATGAAATCTAATGGTGTGTGTGTGTGTGTGTGTGTGATAAGCATGTTAACAAAAACCATGGGGAAGTTACATTTTGTGAATATGCATAAATTAACACGATAATAAGCATAACTTAGCATTCACTGTTGAAAAGGACTTACTTAATCAAAATTGTCATCTGGTTAGATGGATGAATCTAAGGAGTTAGGGTTTGCCATGACCATCTATCATGAGGGCTTAGATTCTTGGATAGTGTAAATTGGGGTGGCCCTATTCCTGTTAATGGAGCTGTGCTAGTATTCTAGAATCTGAGGTCTGATATTTGTCTACACTTATTCTTTAAATGTGTTAAATTAAATTTCCCTCTGTAGATGTGTCTGTCTAATATACTTATGAGGATAAATGCATTATATGTGAAGTAGGAAAGTACTATTATCCCCATTTTACAGATGCGTAGCTTAGGCACTGAGCGGCTAAGTGACTTGCCCAAGGTCACACAAGCCATCTGTGGCAGAGCAGAGACTTGAGCCCAGGTCTCCCAGGTTCTTGGCTAGGGTCCTAATCGCTGGACATCCATCTTCTTGTTTGTGTGCATATATTTGTTTCTCACCATATCTCAGATCATTATGGCCTGAAACAAACCCAACCATTTAAAAAGTGCTTCTTTGAAAAGTTGCAGCTGCACACAATGTTGACATGTCATTGCAAAGACAGTGAAATTTGCCTGAGCTAAATGGTAATATTTCCCACTTGTGAGCAAGCACATCATCCCCTTGCCATAATATCAAAACAGCCATCTGCAAGGAGCCTTGAATCATTCTGTTAAAATACTGTATTCTCATAATCCTAGCTCTCTCCCTTTTCCTTGGCGGCATTTCATTAAAAGATGCCTGAACAGTCTTAAAGGCAGTTGTACGTTTTCAACTGATATCCAGATCTGTGTCTGATTTGCCTGAAGTCCTCACGTTTGACATCTGTGTGTAAGTGTAGAGAACATGGAGGGATTTACTGAATTAGGAAGTGAAATGCTTATGTAGGTCCATTCACAAAAATAGAAAACTGCATTGATACTCAGTGAGATTTCCAGCAACAGAGAATAGTGCAACCCTTTGGCTGACAGTGACTCTACACCTAAGTGACTTCATATCACGTCCTCCTCTGGTTGGCCAATAACATCAGCCTCATCTGCACATGTGTCAGTGTTTCACATACACAACTCTGTGCCTTCTTTCATATTGCCCCTTTCCCATGGAACATACTTCTCTTTCTTCAAACATCTCTTCAAAGCCTACATTTGCTGCTCCACCTATAAGAACCACACTGATTAATATGGCTAGGGGTGCATCCAGATAGTTGACACATCTGGACCATCCCTGGTCTAGATAATACTTAGTCCTGCCTTGAGTGCAGGGGACTGGGCTAGATGACCTCTTGAGGTCTCTTCCAGTTCTATGATTTTATGATTTTCTGATTATATTGATTTTTAAAAGCTAATTTATGTAAAGACTGTATATATTTGATTGTATCGCTCTTCTCTTGTGCTTTGTTTGTGCCATGTATTCTAAGTCCCTGTTTCAACAAAGCACGGGCTGCAACCCGTCCCTATTCAACAAAGCACTTCATAGTCACAGATTTCAAGACCAGAAGGGACTGTTTTAATTTTTAATATGAGTGTATGTCTCATTGAAGTCAGCAGGGCTTAAGCACATGCTTAGATTTAAGCACGTTGCTTAAGTGCTTTGCTGAATCTAGGAAAAGCATTATTATTCAGGACAGAATTAAGGACCCATTGCTCCTCGGCCAGGTTCATTGTTGACAAAGCATGGTACTAGCACCTCAAGGAACTACAGGTACACTAACACATGTATGCCTGTGACAATACATTAGCTTAATTGGGGCACCAGAATTGTTTTCCCTAGGCTGGCACAAAGCTACCCCTTTTATTTATTTTTTTCACATTAATGTAAATAAATTATATATTGCATTTTATATAGTTTTTGTTTTTTTGTACTTGCTAGTTTGAACCAAACTTTTTTTTTATTTTACAAGGGGTTTGCGTTTGTTTTTTTCTTTTGTTTTTTTTTGTACTGTTTCCTAGGAATGTATTGATGCAATTTCTTGGGCACTTTAGGTGTTTCTGTACCATTCTTTTAGGTCAGGAACATGCTTACTTGGTGTTAGCCAATACCTGGTGTGTTGCTAGTTTGCCAAGAGCAGGCCTACTCTGGTTTACAGCTTTGGTTCATGCTTTTAGTTAAGCTAAGGGCTCCAGCAAGGCCTACACCCATCTCTTTGCTTTAGCTTTCCCTTTGTACCAATGAGAAATATAGCAAACAAACATACCTCACTTTGCTTTCTCTTGTAATTAGGTGAGGGAAGGATTAGGAGTGGAAGTACAATATCAGTGAAGTACCTGAACATTTGCCACATATATTGAAAAGGAGGACAGTAAAGAAAACTTGTTTGGGATGAGAACTGCTCCAGATTTGTAGGGCACTCCTGTACCTTCTTGGCAGATGGAGCGGAGAATGCTATCTATGGAAACCTTTTATAGATTTCATGGTATGCGGTGTAACAATGTATTCATGAAAAGTGTACAACTTCTTACGTGTGCATATGTATGTTGGCAGGCTAATGCAGGGGCATTGCTGCTCTCTGTGATATACTTGTACAGGAGATAGAGGACCAGATCCAAAGCCTATTGAAAACAGTAAGTCTTTCCATTGGTTTTGAATCAGAGTCTAAAAGAGACACTTCCTTGCATCTTTTATGGCATCTATTCACTTTAAATTATAAAAATGTTTGGAACTAAGCCTACACATGTGAACTGACTCTTACTACTATTACTTCTGGACAGGTCATGTTCATTGGTTCAGAGAAGTTGGGTCAATGCGGTAACCATTCGGTGCTACAAGAGTTTGCTTTCCCATGCATGTGGCATCATGGATTCATGACTGCCTAAGAATGACAATTAAGTGTTGTGGGAGGAGATTTGGTGATCACGCCTCCCAGGCAGATTGGAAATCACCTCCCCCTTTAACATTCGGGTCTGTAAACAGGGAGATTAAATGGAATTACTCAAAGTCTCATTTTGTATTTTAATTGTGTATTAATTTGACTTAGTTACTGAGCAGTAACTACTTCATGCATTCCTAATGTAATAAGCTAGTAGTGTGGGGATAAATAATACATGATGAAGTATATCTTATTGTTAAGCTTTTCTGTTTTACAACAATGTTAATACATTTGTGTACAAGTCAATTAATTCCACGGTTTATGGTTGATTATGCTGACTATAAGGCTTCCAGGCTTGCACCTATCATAAAAGCTAACAGAGTTATAACTATTGGGCCAGTGAAAATGATGGGAAAATCAAGAAAGGTAAAGGAAAACCTTACTGTAATGGGGAGTACTCAATGAAATTCAACATTGTTGGTTGTTGGAGATTTTTTTTTCCCATGAGACCATAATCCAGACCAAATTTGCTCAGAATTCTGCCCAATGTCCTTTATTTTATCATTGTAGCACCTAAGAGCCCCTGTCATGGACCAGAACCCCAATGTGCTAGGTGCTGTACAAACACAGCCAGTCCCTGCTAAATGATTTCACAGTTCTTCATGGTACAAGAAGTGAGCAAAAAGATAGAAACTAGTTCACTCTTCATTATGAATAAATGAACAGGTTAAGAAAATGAGATGGAACAAACACAGGGTTCTTAGAAGGTTGAGACTGGTTCTGTCATGCATCTTTTACTGCTACATCCAAGGTATTTTTTTTACTTGCAATAAGTCTCATCTTCCATTGTTTATAGTGCAAAATTAATTCATGGAGGAACTTCAGGAGGTCTGTCAACCATTGATAGACTCATTGTTGTCTTCAATATCTTGTGAGCCCTAGAGATTAGGAAAGAGTACTGCTGGAAAGGATCTGGGGGTAATAGCGGATCACAAACTAAATATGAGTCAACAATGTAGTACTGTTGCAAAAACAGCAGACATCATTCTGGGATGTATTAGCAGGAGTGTTGTAAGCAAGTCATGAGAAGCAATATACCTCTACTCTACTCAGCACTGTTAAGTGGAGTAGAGTACTGTGTCCAGTTCTGGGCACCACACTTCTGTAAGAAGTGGACATATTGGAGAAAGTCCAAAGGAGAGCAACAAAAATGATTAAAGGTCTAGAAAAATGAGGAAAGATTGAAAAAAAAATACTGGGTTTGTTTCTTCTGGAGAAGAGAATACTGAAGGACGACATAAGTCTTCAAGGATGTAAAAGGTTCTTATAAAGAGGAGGAGGATAAATTCTTCTTCTTATCCACTGAGAACAGGTCAAGAAGTAATGGTCTTAAACTGCAGCAAAGGAGAGTCAGGCTAGACATTAAAAAAACATTTCCTAACTGGGTAGTAAACACTGGAACAAATTACCTAGGGAGATTGTGGAATCTGTCAGCAGAGATTTTAAAAACAGTTTAGACAAACCTGTCAGGGATGGTCTGGGTAGCACTTAGTCCTGCCTTAGTGCAGAGGACTGGACTAGATGATTTATGACGATAAATCCCCAGTCCTTTGTTTCTATGATTGTCCATTATCATAAATGGGGGTGGGGGTCACTCATTCCGGAGCAACTTTGAGCTGCCATGTACCAGAGAACATAAAATGTGACTAGAGCAGCTGGACAAAGAGCACCAAGAATATGCTAGACCTGATGGATAATCACAAAAAGTTGGGGACCATGATGAGGGACTAGAGAGTTGGATATGGGCATAAGCGCTTCCTTTAGTGTGGTGCGGTGGAGACTGGATGGCCAGGGCCCATTAGGTGACAGGGGGAGGAGCTGGAATTAGAGGGAGTGAAAAATATGGAAAGTGGAGGAGAAGTTTATATAAGTACCTCAATTTTGGGTCATATTTTGAATCCTATTTGAATTTTTGGTGGGTCAGTCATCAATGACTAGGGGCTAGATTCTACCACACTTACTGATATGAAATAGTACCTAATTCTATAAGCACCATTGATTTCAATGGGATTATTTGAGGAGTGTTGGATTGTAATACACTCATGCATACTGTAAAGGTGGCATAATCTGGGCGTAATTATTCTCCTTTTATTTAAGATCAGACTCCTTTTGAAACTTAGAATCCATGATCCATCAGGAGCAGTAGACTTTAGTACACTAACCATCCAGCATGGTGTGCAATTAACAGGGAAAATCCACACACAAAGACATAATGCAAAGATGTACAAGCAGCACGTTGGGCTGGAAGAGGAATGTTGTGCATTATTAACAGCAGACTGATTGATTCTGCTCTTGTAGAACGAGGCTGACATACTATATAACAAATTGTGGGTGTTCTGAAGTCTTCGGCACAAGCATCTAGAAAAATTACTTAAGCACCTGAGCGATCTTCATATGTTAATAGTTGACTGCAGCAAAAAGTCTGTTATCACTGGAATTTTGAAAAATATATTTGAAACTAGCACTGTACACAGTAGATTGCCTTGCACTTAGGAAATAAGCCTGAGGCTTTTGTTCTCAATGTGTCAGACTTGAATTCTCCCAGAAAGCTCAGAACTGTAGGTCTTGTTCTTTATTACTTTAACTCAATAGGTACTTGATGTAACACGGGAGGGAAAAAAACTAGGTGGCACAGTAGATTTCTATGTACATGGTCTGTTCTCAGGTCACCAGTGAAAGTGAGCTTCTTGGAAATATTGAAAATATTACTTAGATTGCAAGCTCTTTGGGGCAGGGACTGTCTTTTTGTTCTGTGTTTGTACAGCCCCTAGCACAATGGGGCCTTGCTCCAACAATGTTGTCTTAGGTGCTATGGTAATACTAATATTATATATTGAGACGTAACACATCATGTTTTTGAGATATTAATGGATTGGATTATTGAAACGAGGGACTAGTGCCTCAGCTGTTGTACATTGGTGAAGCCTTGGGGACTTCAATGAAGCTATGACAATTTACACCAGCTGAGGAGCTGGCTTTCTTTTATATTATTGGTACCCTATTTATGAAACTGTACATAACATAGAAGTATAAGCGCATTGTATAGCACTACAGTGCATGACAAAGAATCTTCTACATCAGCTTGTCAAAATGGCTTCTTTTGAGTAGGATTGAAAGTTGTTAATTCAGAAAGTCAACAGACGTTTCTTCCCCCGGGGCTTATCAGCATACAGCACTACTTGTTGTTGTTAACTGTGATAATGTTAGCAGTGGAGAAAGAAACGTATGACTCACAAAGATGAGTACAGAATGCAGGGTAGCCATTTTCCTGCCACAACATTGTGGATAAGGGTAAATACACATGCACATGCATATTCTGTGTGTGTGTAATAGTGCCATGATTGTCTCTAATAATCTTTGTTGATCTTTTTGTTGTCTTTAAAAATTCTTTCTGACCGTTATGACATGCTATCATTTTGCAGTCCTGCTGCTCACAGTAAGGATGGCTTACTGTGTTATCACAATCCCATCGTCTGGGGAATGGTGAGTGGGAGGGAAGAAGAGGGGAAAAAATGAGAGGATAAAATGAATAGGTGAGAGAGAAGATACAAGGAAAAGAGAAATAACTGTCTCTGATGTCACATGCCAGACAGTCCATAAATTCTTCAAGGATGCCAGCTAAAATGATGTATTATTGTTGTTAATATTTTGTAAATGTTTGCTCTTGGGGGCCCCTTGCTTGAGCTGGATTACCAGATACCAATCCACCTCAGTTTAAGGAAGGCTGCCAGAATCCAGTCCTTAATTGTTGAACATTGCTTTATAAATGAAAACCATTATAGACCATACGTTCTAAGTATTATTATTGACATATGCCACTATAGGCTTCAGAGTAAACTTACTGGAGTTACATCCATTTACAATGTGTTTAAATTTGGCCCATATGGTGCAAAGTATTGTCTTAAATTCGAATGCATATGTAAAATGCATAAATGTAGAATGAAGTGCTGGATAGCTTGCTTTCCAGAGTCAGGTTGATGTTATAAATCAAACTGCAGGAGAACCATCATTCAACTCATTAACAGTTAGAAGATTAATTACAGGGCTATTAAATATTTGATTCAATTAAACCTAACTTATTTAAACATTGTTTTTCAAATGTTTTCTCATTACTTAGAATGGCTAAATGCACAAATTAATGAAGTGTGGGTTGTTGGCAAGAAATAAAACCACATGCCTTTCTCTTCCCAGGATGTTCTCAACATTTTTCTTACGCAAATACCCAGTAGGTGTTAATAATGACTGCTATTACCTTGTACAGTTTACCTTATTATTTTTCTAGATTTGTGTACATAATTAGATTGACAGACTCTTGAACTGAGCAGGGTCTGAGTATATTCACTTTGTTTATTCTAATACATCCCATTCCCAAACCCATTTGCTTGTTAACTATGTTAACCAACTTCCAAAATTAAATGCTCATGCTTATCATTTTAGGAATTCTCCAAAGGCCCTCCTGGTGATTAGAAGCCATGTCAGTTGGTGGCAAAACATCATACACAGGGGACTTATGAAAGAATGAGAGAGACCAGTTAGAAAAAGGTATCCTGCGTAATAATAAAGTAGTAGTTTAGCAGTGCTAGAACACTATAAAAAGTATTGCTATGCAGATGGTATTAAAGGGGTGGCAAAATGAAAAATTACAATAGGGTTGCAGGACAACAAGAGATAAAAATGGAGGCATTTGCTCGACATCTTAAATGTCTATAAACAAATGCAAAGAGTTTGAGGATTAAAGTGGAATCACTGGACGTGTTAGTATATAAACTAAATTATGACTTAATTGGCATCACAGAGACTTGATGGGATAAATCTCATGACTGCAGTATTAGGATAGAATGGTAGAACTTGTTCAGGAAAGACAGGCAAGGAAGAAAGAGAGGAGGTGTTGCATTATACACCAAGAATATATATATTTGCTCTGCATCTCACCACAAGGAGGTGAGAGGCAGACAAGTTTAGTCTCAGGTGAAGATAAAAGGAGAAAAAAACAGGATGATGTCATGGTAGGGGTCTACTAGAGACCAAATCAGGAGGAGGAGGTGGATAAGTTATTTCTAGACGTATCCAAAACACAAAACTTGGTAGCAATGGGGGACTTCCATTACCCAGGCATCTGTTGAAAAAAGTAATATGGCAAAACACACAATGTCCAATAACTTCTTGGAATGTATTAGGGATAAATTTTTGTTTCAGAAGTTGGAGGAAGTAACCAGGCAGCAGCCATTTTAGACTTGATCCTGATTAACAAGAATGAATTAGTGATGAATCTGAAGGAAGAAGGCAATTTGGGTGAAAGTGATGGTGAAAGGATAGATTTCACAAATTTAAGAGAAGGAAGGAGAGTGGCAAAATAAGGACAATGGACATCAAAAAAGCAGACTCTAACAAACTCATAGAATGGGTAGGTAATGTCCCGTAGGACAAAAATCTGAAGGAAAAAAGGAGTGCAGGAGAGCTGGTAGCTTCTCAGATACTATGTTAAATGTGCAACTGCAAACTATTCTGATATGAAGGAAACATAAGAACAGCAAGATGCTAATATGGTGCCATTAAGACCTCTTCAGAGACTTGAAAAATTTTAATGGAATCCTGCAAAAAGTGGAAAGATGCACAAATGCCTAAAGACAAGCATGAAAGAATAGCACAAATATATAAGGACAAAATCAGAAAAGCTAAGGCACAAAATGAGTTACACCTAGCAAGGGACATAAAAGGAGGTAAGAAGGGTTCTATAAGTACATAAGGGTAAGAGGAAGAAAAAGGAAAGTGTAGGTCCTCTACTCAGAGGGGAAAGAGCTAATAATGGATGACATCAAGAAGGCTGAGGTGTTTCATGTCTATTTTTTCTTCAGCCTTTACTAAAAAGGTAAATTGTGGCTAGATCCTTAACACAATTAATATTAATGAGGGGCTAGAAATCAAGCTGACACAGGGAAAGAACAGGCTAAAGACTATTTAGATAAGTTAAATGTATTCAGAAGTTGGCAAAGCTCAATGAAATTCTTCCCTGGTATTTGAAGAACTAACAGAATCAATCTTGGAGCTGGTAGCAGTTATCTTTGAGACATCACAGGAGACAGCTGAGATCCCACAGAACTAATGAAGAGCAAACATAGTACCTGTCTTTAAAATGGGGAACAAAGAGGACCCAAAGAATTATAAACCAGTCAGCCTAACTTCAATACCTGGAAAGGTATTGGAACAGATTATTTAAAAATCAATTTGTCAGCACCTAGAAGATAATAGAGTTATAAGTAATAGCCAGCATGGATTTGTCAAAAACAAATCATGCCAATCTAGCCTAATTTTCCTTCTTTGATATGGTTACTGGTGTAGGGAGTGGGGAAAAGTTGTAAACATGATATATCTTGATTTTTAGCAAGGCTTTTGACATAGTCTCACATGGCATTCTTATAAGCAAACTAGGAAAATATAGTCTAGAGGAAATTACTGTGCACACCTAGTTGAAAGATTGTACTCAAAGAGCAGCTATCAGTGGTTAACTGTCAATGGGGAGAACAGAGAGAGGACCTGCAGGAGGCAGTTCTGAATCCAGTACTAGTCAGGAATGTCATTAATGACTTGGGTATGGAGTGGAGAGCATGCATATAAAATTTACAGCTGATACCAAGCTAGGAGAGGCGGTAAGCACCTGGGAGAACAGGGTTAGAATTCAAAATTATCTTGACAAATTGGAGAATTGGTCTGAAATCAACAAAATGAAATTTATTAAAGACAGATTCAAAGACTGATTTGGGTTTTCGGCTCGAGCAGCATCCACACTGCAAAATTACATGGCTTGACCCTAATAAGACAGAGGTGTGTGTTTGTGAGAGTGGAGTGAGTCTGAGCCCAGGTTTACAATACAGTGTAGTCATACCCTTTGGGACAGGGAACATATCTTACTCCATGTTTGTAAAAGGCCATATAAACTTATGACCCCATATGTATAATGGGCCAGAAGCTCAGATGGTGTAAATTAGTAGAGTTCTATCAACCTCCTGGGGTATACAGATTTTACGCTAGCTGAGGCTCAGACCCATGATTTTTGATAATATAAATTACACATGCAGTTCATATATGTATAATATAAATTGGCGGTACCATGGCCCAAATCCTCAAAAGGAGTATAGGCTTCTGACTTCTATTGATTTCATGGAATTTCTTCATATGCTGCATTATTGTCCCTGAAGTCAATCAAAATCTCGTTTGATAGAAATTGTTAGTGCAGACACTCCATTCCTTATATCCCTTGGAAGACCGCTCTGAACAAAACAGTTCTTCAGGTTTTCTTTATTAAAAATGGATAGAAATTAAATGTGAAATATACATGTGCTATCTCTCTGCTTTGCTGCAAAGATAAGACCAAATGAGAATTTTGCAAGCAGAAAGGAAATTGGCCAGTGTGCTGCTTCAAAGAGACCAATGAAATATATCTGTATTCTCCTTAGTTAAGTTCACATACTGGATGTGTTATTCCAAGACTTTCTTGGTATGTGTCTAAAATGGGAAAACACGAGAGCTATGCTAAATCTCTTTGGGGACAAAACTCCAGGTAGCTGGCCCATTTGAACATGACAGAAATAGGCCAGATGGTGATCTTGGTCGCACTGGTGTAAAACCAGAGTAACACCAATGGTTTCAGTACCGTTACTTTGGATTTACAGTGAGGCAACCAAGCTTACCTTCTGGCCCAGCATGTCTAAGATACCATCCACAGTGGTAAATTCATATGTAAATACATCGGCCGGAACTGTCAGACATGTGAAGGCTCTTTATACTGCACTAGCTGTGTCTGTAAAGGGATATTAAAATGGGCTTAAACATAACTTATGCCCTTCTTACTCATTTATTCCCATAGCATAACTGAGAATTCAGGCATGTAGGTGCAACTCCATTGGCTTCAGTGGAATTACGCCAGCAGAGACTTTGGCCCATAACTTTTATTATTGAAAGGACACATCCATCTTCTGCTGGAGATGAGGTATTTTTAGCTGTCTGATGCTTCCAGTGGTAAAGACAACTGGTAATGACTGATCAATATAAACAGTGTATATGACAGAAATAAATGGCAAGCAGAAAGCTTGAATTAAGAACAAATTCTTAAGAGTCTCATGTGTGTGTTGTTGTATGAAAAGCTAATAGGATTACCTCAGACTCAGCACCAGGCTCTTATTAAGACATAATTTTCTGTGTAAGAAGGTCAGTGTAAAAATCTTACAATGATGGATACATACATGGAAAACCAAGGGGTGAGCCATCTTCCCTAGCAGCAGTTAAATGCAGGAGATGGAAAACATTTCTCTGCTTTCATGGCATCATTCATCATTATCCTGACACTGCATCAAGAGTTAATTAAGACTTGTTTCCATTCTATCTGAACAGATGATCAAGAGCCATGTGTGTACACGTTTTGGGCTGTTGTGGTTTTTTTTTTTTTTGAGCTTTGTGCTTTTTATCTCTTGGATTCTATAGTTCTTACAGAGATGAAAGGGATAAATCCTCTTAACAAATTCTATCCTCTTTTACACATTCCCTCCCTTCTGGCCCTCAAATTGCTCACTGTCATTGTGGGAACAGGATAAAACTAAGCAATCCTCTCTCACTTGTTTGCATGCCCTCTCTCCAACACCCAGCAACTACACAGCCGCTTGTTTGACATATTTTGAAATCTTATGCCTGTCAGGCAAGTATGCTGCTCTTCCATTTTACTAAACTGAATAACAAATGTTTTGACTTTCTTGCTCAATAAATCAGGTCCCCAAGAGTAGCAATCAGACCCCGAGTAAATCCGAATCACTCAAACCTGAAGTTTAGACGGTGTAGTGTATTTTAATTCTGGGTTTATCTTACAATTGCCAGGAGCACCAGTTGTGTATGCTTGGGGGTTTAGCGTAATTCGCCATTCCCATGTATGCTTTTTGCCATTCAAAAGTCTGCATCTGCTGACATGTCTGCTACCACCACAGTTATTCCCTAATCAAAGTATTGGGTGGGGGGACTGTGATATCTCAGATACCACTGGGGTAACTCTTAGAAAATGTTGAGCCAGATCCTCAGGACGGATTTTTCTGCCTGTAGTGTAGATCCTCAGGTTACTAGTCTGGTCCCAAGGATCAGTTTAGAGCAAGAGCCCACAAATGCTCTATAATCCCCGAGTAGCCCATTAAGCCATCTTTGATGTACATTCCCACTCCATCGGCACAAATTGACCTAGTTGTGGTGGGTCCCATTCTTTAATGTTGCCTTTTATAAATGCTGTGAGCTTATTTTATTAAGTATATCTATGGGAAATGAATCCCCCAATCCTTTTGTATGCATGGAATAAGCTACCCTATGCGGATGCGAAACTTGACTGGTGGGATCCTGATAGTGAGAGACCAGAAGTGAATAATCAATGGAATTGTTATGAATTTATATGCAGATGAGACCAGAATTGCGCCCCCACCCACTCCCCATCCTTTCTATTCTACTTATTATGTAGAAATCTCATTTGGTTAGCAATGATCATTAGCAAATTAGTCTCTACCCATTCTCTCTTCCCCATCAAATGGCAGTCACACAGAGAGAATAATACATTATATATGCTGCAATTTAGTGTCTTTTTATTATGTTCTATTCAGTAACGGGCTGATTTCCAAGAGGGCTGAGCAACTGACGCTCCCACTGAAATCAATGGGAGCTGGGGCTGCTCATTCTCTTTGAAAATCAGACCATAAGTGCCTTCATTTTTGTCCTTTGTGTTATTTCTAGAGAATAGGTTGTAGTGTGCAAGGTGTGATACTGCAGTCCATTGTGAAAGCTGATTTTCACATACTGTACAACCTGTAATCTTGACACCATTGTGCTAAAAAAACAAAGAGAAAGTTGGTGTGTGTCTAGGGGGGAGGAGGACTTTGAACTTAATGGAATTTTAACAAACTTTGGCATGGAATTGGCTTTTCTTTCGGAATGACCTTTCAGTGTCTTACCCCATCAGCATAATGTGCTAACAATTGTATTGAATTACAAAATGTGTCCCAGACACTCTGTGTTAACGGAAGGGATTATTAGCACATCATTTGGAGTTTTCCCCTCTACTAATTTCTGCTACATCTTCTATTGTGGTCATTTGCCCTACATTTTATGAACCAAATCAGTATCTCACATTTCTTCTCTGGTGCGTTGAGGCCGAGGTGCAAGGCTCCTTTAGGAGCATTTCCGCTGCAATTCTATTATCCTGGTCTGTTAAGCAGTTAGAAAAAGAGCCACAAAATGAACTATGCTAGAATAGAATTCAGTCCATTAGCAGTTACATCTATGAAAGATTAGTTACATCTAGTAATTTTTAATCACATCTATTCATTACTTTCCTCTCCACACTTAGAATTAATATTGCTACCTGATGCCTGTGACTTCAGTCAGTAGCTGGGGTTTTCAAAGTACCCTAGGGAGCTGGAGGTGCAGTTCCCACTGAAAGAGTTGGGGCCTTCACTCTTAAACTCCTTTGAAAATCTTAGCTTGTGAGATTTACACCCGGGGCGCATATTTTCCTAAGGTCGTAGTCAAGATTCTTAGGAAACTTGGGCCTCGTCCATGCTGGGGTTTTATACACCATCCAGATAGCTGCACAAGAGTAAGTCCTAGTGTTGATGCAGCGCACAAAGCATAGCCAGGGTATGCCACGCTGGTGTGAACCCCAGTTTAAGCAGATGCATTGTGCCTAAACTAGGAGTTTGCACTGGTGCAGTGACATTATTTTATCAACACACCTCCCTTCTCAACAAAACACAAATATAACCCCAACAAAATGCAGCAAAAATAAGGCCTTTCAGTAAAGAAGCTAATGAAACAATAGTATGTTGTGAAGACAGTAACACTGAAAATAAATGTCCTCCTCATTTTCAACGATTTTAAAGTCAGAAGAGACTACTGCATTAGAGTCCTCTAACTTTCCTTTTCCCATGGACCACTTGAAAATTGCTGAGGGTCTTGGTGGACCACTGAATGACCTTTCCAAATGTTGTTTGCACCATTAGCTAACTATTGCAAAGCGCTTTGGATAAAAGCTCTATATAAAAAAAGTAGTAATATTTTTTGTTCTACAAATAAAACTACACAGCTCATATTTTAATACCTACAGTCTTACCTTTCTAATGTGATGGATGTGCCCTCTCTCCCCCTCCACAGAAGCTGGGGCTCTGGAGAACGGGGATCTCTCCCTTGCCACAGCAGCCACAGAGCTTAGTCTGGGAAGGAGTGTGAGGCGGTCTCTCCCCAGCAGCCACAGTCCTGGAGCTGGGGAAAGTAGCCTCTTTCTCTGGCCGCCACAGCCCTGCACATCCCAAATTCCCCCGCCTCCTCTTCTCACCCCACTGCCCCCTCCAACCTACCCCTTATTCCCCCAAAGCTACGACCTCATCTTACATGTGAATCTTCTCCAGGGTCCAGGTACCTAATTAGTGGAGCTATGCCTGTGCAGGTCCACTAATTAGATGGGTGGTCTTATATTCTCTTGTGTGCTGCCACCCAGGTGCGCACCTTAGAGGGAACTATCCACAGACCACTTGAATGGAGCTCATGGACCACTGGTGATCCACGGACCACAGTTTGAGAACCTCTGCTCTACTCTATCTCCTGCATAATTCAAACACTTGAATTTCTCCTTGTTATTCCTGTATTTAGCCCAAGCAACTTGTGGTTGAAGTAGAGAATCTTTTTTAGAAAGACACCTAATTTTCACTGGACTTCAAATGATGAAGAATTTACCTCATCCCTTGGTAATCTATTCCAGTGGTTAATTACCCTCACTGTTAAAAATAGGCATCTTATTTCCACATTGTTTTCTATTAATAATGATTTACATAAACCTTTTGGCTGTGAAGAAAACAGTGGTGTCTATTCTCTTCTTTCAGTGGTGCTCAGTAGGAGCCTTAGAAATAGGGGAGGGGGTTAGAGATGCAGGGACAGGAGCTGCTGTGACAGCTGGAATGTGTCTGATGAGATGTTTAGTCATGCTCATCCATAAATGTCTTTCTCTGGGAGCATATTAAAATTGCAGTTATTTTTAGACCAGACAGAAAGGTCCGTTACAATTCCTCCTCAGAGCTAGCTACATTTTATCAGCTTTGTTTTTAAGATGCTGCTTTCTTGGTTAGGTCAGTTTACTAGGTGTCATTGCGCTTTCAGAGGAGATGTGAAACTGAGCTCCCAAACAGTTCTGAACACGATCCCATAGCATTTTTTTTAGATGGTTCCTATTTGGGCAATTAATTTTCCTACCTTCAATTCCCCTGTTCTTCACTTACTGCTTTTAAGCCTTCATCTTGCAAGGTGCTGAGCAGTCTGATCCTGATTCTCCAAACACTAGAATTAGTGCTCAGCTTTGAGTACATGAGTTCTCCTATTGATGAGGGACCTTTCTCACTAATGTAAAATAGCTACCATTTTAATACGAGCCAAGGGAAAAGAGACACATGGGTGGCATTGCCTTCAATGGTTGTTAAGCACGTGCTCTAGTTCTTTGGCATGTTTGGGTATCTCAATTTCGGTCAAGCTTCTTAACCTGTCAATAATTATAACTGGCAGAATTCTGCTTCTAAAACGATTTCTCAATTTTTTTTTCATATTTTCAAAACACTGAGCTCTTGTACTTAAATATAATATTCTAAAACCTGTAATTAAAAAAATGAATAAGTGAATAAATATAGTTAGTGCTGCAGGCAACATTTGATTCAGCTGAACTGTACATTAGATGAATGAACACATGGTCTAATTTCTGATTAGACAAGTGAGCTGCAGCTCATGGTACCATGCTAAAAATAAACCAAGCACAAAGGAGCTAGAGGGGATTTGCTGGGGCTTGTGTGAGCCCCTTTGGATGTATGTGGTTTTTGTTTTCAATGTAATATAAATCGCTTAAATTTGGGATGTATGCCAGGAATCAGCTCAATAACACTCTGTGAAAATTCCAGGCTGACTCTCTGTTTAGGGGTGTGATTATGAGGGATGGGAAACGGGTGTAGGGTGTGTGTGGGTGTGGGTGTGTGTAAAAGGGGGGGGGAACTCGCTCTTGCAAAAGATAAGAATGACCCTGTACCTCACATCCTTCAGAAAGCAATGCAAAACTAATTCCTACATCTTAGCTTCCCCTAAATGAGTTCTCCACACACAACACCCACTAAACTGAGGGTTGGGGGTGGGGGGTGGAGAGAGAGAGAGCTTCTAATGTGAGGCTTGAAAGGGACTGTCAGAAAGTCTGATTGTTGTTGTTGTTTGTGTTTGGGAGGCTCTCAGAGATATGGAAATGGCAGCCAGAGGAAGAGAAAACAAGGTGTTCAATCGCAAAGGAGAGACATATGTCAAAGGCTGGCTTTCAGCTGGTTTTCTGCTACTTTAACCTTTTGTTTGGAAATGTGTTATGCACAAAATGAGTCAGAAGGCAGTTGGCATGAGGGGAAGTATGGAAAAGTGCTTATGACTAAGTCATTTTTCTTCTGTTCTAGTGGATAATGTTCTTAAGTGCAGAGTAACTTTCATGAATCAAATAACATCCAGATCATATTGTATAGGCACGGCTTTCAGGTTGCTCATTCCTTGTAGGGCTGAGAGAGACTCACAGATCTGTTGTGTGTAATCAAGAGTGAATGTCATGGGGGAAGAGAGCATCAGTGTAAGCACTATGAGAAGGACAATTGATTTGTTTTTCAAGCTTACACCTATTCTTGTGATTCATTTTTGAACTCATATGGGTGGCTTCAGAAGAAAGGTGTCTCCTAGCAATTCTTTTTCTACAATAGTATAAGAGCCAATGTTTCCCATATGGACATATGGGGACGGGTAACATCTCTACATGGCATGAAGTGCTTTTGTATGTCTCCAATCTCCCTGAACTCCCATTGTTGGTAACACGTGCTTCCTGGACAACTGAAAGAAACTTTGTTGCTTATATAGTGTGGGGCAGGATCTCAGAGTATTCTGTTTACTTCAATGGAACTACATGCAGTTACCGTAACCAACACTTTCTATCTTTCCCATTCTTTATTACTAAGTGAAGTTTCATGAAACAGGATCTTTGTGGCTCAAGAGATAATGATCTCCCATTGCTTAGTCTCCTGCCACAATTCATAATCCTCTGCTTGTGACATCACAGTTAATGACCTGGAAGTTGTAGTGTCCCAAACCAAAGGATTATGATTTCAGAAGGGAGGAAGAGGGAAACACAAGAGCTGATGAACTTGTAGGATGCAAGGATCTTGTTTTCATGCAAATACTCTCATTAAAGAAAGAACAAGGCATGTTATTTGCAGAGGATAACTGCTATATGAGCAGAATTGTTTCAAAGAGAACATTTTTTTTCCAAATTTTTCCATGCAGTATCAGCATTTCTTAAGGTCCCTGAGGAAATTCCATCCCTAGCAGTTTAGAAAACACATCAGATGTATCCATGGCAGTAGTGACACTGGCAGTGACATTGCAATGAGTTTGAAAAGTGCCTATCAAAGTTGCAAGAGTTTAAACAGAAAGGATATGAAATGTGTGTGGGGAGTTAGCCCAGCTGCTGCCCTTATTAAATCTGGCTCTAATAAATACTCCTAGTCCTTGACTTTCAACAACATCAAGTACATGCAGCTTATAAGTTAACGTGCTGTGTCTAATTTCTCTCACTTATTTCTGTGACTACTTATTCATGCACAGGAACTCTAACAGTGATTGCAATATAGTATGTTTTGAAGCCCTAGTCAAGGATCAGGATCTCATTATGCTAGGTATTATACACACATATAATGAAAAGATGGCTCCTACCCCAAAGAGCTTACATCTAAAGGCCCAATCCTGCAAAGACTTACACACACGTTTACCTTTACACATTGTGAGTAGCCCCATGGCCTTTCAGTGGGTCTACTGACAATGTGTAAAGTTAACTATGTGTATAATTCTTTGAGATCAGGGCTTAAGTATGTGAGAAACAAGCGAGAGAGCAAAAGGGAGCAGTGAAATGTTTGTGATTGCTATAAAAACCATGACAGCATGAGGAAACTGAGAGTTTAAATGACTTTCCCAATGCCATCCCTACCAGGTAGTTGCAGAACCTAGAATAGAACCAAGTTCTCAACTCCCTGCTCAGTGCTCCAGTCCCCTGGGTCATACTATTTCTAGTTTAGTAGCTCGATTTAAAAATGGGATGGGTAATCCTCAGAATGCCTCTCTCCCCCACAATGCACCATTGCATCTAATGAAGGTAATCACAGATCTATTCGTCCCTATCATCTCCATATAAACTTGCGGCTAGCTGTATTTTCTGTATGATTGAAAAAATCTTGTTTTCACTTCTGCACCTCGTCTGGTATTTCTGGACCAGATCCTCACTGAGGACCTGGCCTTTTATTTATAACATCATGTCAGTTTTGAGTGTGCATGTGTGTGTGGTGAACCATCCTCTGATATATGAAGACTTGATTGAATGTAGGGTTACCAGATGTCCCGATTTTACAGAGACAGTCCTGATTTTTGGGTCATCTTCTTATATAGGCTCTTACTACCCCCTCACCCTCTGTCCCAATTTTTCACACTTGCTGCCTGGTAACCCTAGTAGAATGAGTCAACCACAATCACACAATAGTCTTTCAAGCATTGAAGCCCTATTTGAGTGATTACAAGATCAACTTTGACAGAATATTGGCTGCTATCATGGATAGTCTCTCAGCTACTGTATGCATAAAGCATTTTACATCTTTCCTGGAGTGTTTCCAAAATTTTGGCATATTAATTGGAAACTCAGCTTTCTCAATCTGTTCTTAGAAATCTGTATTAACCTTTAAAAATGCAGGCATTTTCTAGACTACCAGTTTAATGAATGTCTATGAGGATCTATAGCTCTTATCTACCTGTCTGGCAGTCTAAGTAGAATGAGGTTACTGCTTGAGTGGGCATGGACCCAAACTGCCTAACACAGTACAGTTAGTATAGTATTAAGGTTCCCTATATGCCAGTTTGTTCTTTAGCAATGCTTTGTGAAAGCACTAATGGCTGTTTGGCACAATTCTTATGTTCCCTCTGACTCCTAGCGCAATTCATTATGAGTATCTTCTCAGACCCAGAAAGGTACAATGCATTTGAGGCTAAATTCTACTCTGACATCAGTATAAATCTGGAGTAACTCCAAAGAGTAATGCGTATGATTTAACCCAGATTTATACCTGTGTGAGTGAGAGCAGCATCTGCCCATAGCTTTGGGCTAGTTGGCATCTCATGAAACATTTCTAAAGAAACTTGAGATGAGATGATCATGGAATATTTGCAATCAGCATCTGTGACTTGGGGATGCAGTGACACCTCCAGATTGCAAAAGCTCTGTTTAGTTTTTGCATTTCATTGCCACAGCTGAAGCTGAGGACTACAAGCCAATAATAAGTAATAAATAATTGAGAGTCTATAGATGCTGGCATGGAGAAAGGACTCTCAGTCTTTATCTACTAATGATTTCAGGGAGTAGTGAGAAGCTGGGCAAGGCTTGCAAAGGACATCTGTGATGATTTGTGGAATCTATGTACAACATATGAATTCTGTTTGAGATTATGAACTCTGTTTAAACCCTTATCATTTTCTTTACTGTATTATTGCCTCATACTCCTTGCACTAAGATTACAAGGAGGAGGTCCTGGGTGTGTCCGTGAATAGGATGGTCATGGAAGACCATCATCACCTAAATAAGTCTTGCCTGAGCAGAACGATAGGATGGCTGCACCTTAGGTGAAACCAGTTTTATCCAGCATGTCCGCAGAGAGCAAGGGTTTTAAGGAATGGAAAATCTGCAGCAGGGAACAATGAGAAAGAGGTGTCAGAGCTGGGGTTTAAAAGCTCAAAGGATTTCAAAGGTCTCGTTTACACCTAAAACTTAGGTCAACTTAGCTACAGGTTCTGTTGACCTGGCTGCTGCTTCTCTGAGAGGTGGATTTACTACAGCAACAGAGAAACACCTTTTATTTGAGTCCATCCTTAACTTCTCAGGATGTGTGTACACAGGGGTGAAAGTAGAAATAGGGATTTGCTAGTACGGAGCTGGATTGGGGCTGGCTTTGGCCCCCAGAAGGGGCAGGGCCTCGGGCAGAAGGGGCAGGGATGGGGGTGTCAGAGCCAGTCCCGGCCCGCCCTGTACTGGTAAATGCCCGCCCTTGCTGGGGTAGCAGCGGCAGCCAGGGGCTTCGGCAGCAGTTTAAAGGGCCAAGGGGTCAGCCTCCACTACCGCCTTGGGCCCTTTAAACCACTGCCGAACCCCCCAGCTGCCACTGCTACCCCAGAGCTCTGGCAGCAGGGCTCTGGAGGCTATTTAAAGGGCCTGGGACTCTCCTGTCTCTACCGCCCCGGGCCGTTTAAATAGCCACCGGAGCCTGGCAAAGCAGCGGTGGGGCTCCGGTGGCTATTTAAATGGCCCAGGGCAGTAGAGGTGGCGGGAGCTCTGGCCCTTTAAATAGCCCCTAGAGCCCCACCACTACCCCAAGGCTCCAGCAGTGGGGCTCTGGCTGCAATTTAAAGGGCTTGGGGTTCCAGCCAGTACTGGGAGCCCTAGGCACTTTACATTCCCGCCTGGGGAAGTGGGGCCACCCCAGCATGGCGCATGGGCTCTTGCCGGTATGCCGTACCAGCTTACTTTCACCTCTGCGTCTACACTACAGCTCTGCAGTGGCATAGCTGCAGCACTTGTAATGTAGATATATCCTGAGAAGTTGATGGGGGGGACTCAAAGAGGCAGATGTCCTGAGTGAGAGGAGACCTGTTAATGACTGTGGGACTAGCCAAGAAGCTGGCTGCAGGGGCTGTCAGGAGACTCCGTGATTTGGAAGACAAGGCTGACCTGGAGGAGTGAGGTTCTGGAGAGGAAACCTAGAACTCTGAAAGGACACTAGTCCCGATCTCAAAAAAACTTTCAAGAGTGATGAGTACCTTGGCCACTGGATCCTACTGCTGAAAAGGGATACCAAACAGAGTATGTGCCCAGGAAGAGTGGGCCAGAGAGGCCAGAGCTGGTGGCTGGTGTCTACTGAGACCCAGAGAAGCTTAAAAAAACACCCAGGCTAGGTGTGTGGGTATTTATACAGCAGTCTGGTGAGTGTCCAGCAAGGGGAGCTTGACCAGCTACAATTTCCTTCAGCAAGTATTGGGGTTTACATATTCATACTAAGGTTGAACAACAAGGGATACAAGAACAGTGATTGCCTATGGAAGTGTGAGCTCTTAGGAGTTCTTGCAAGGGTTTGTGTGAGTATATAGATGTGTAGATGTACATTCTGTATGTAGTATCTCTGTCTACCTTATTGAATTGGGGGTGTTTGTGACTGTGCTAAAGGTATTAATAAACTATTTGTAAATATAGAAGAGTTCCTATAGTGTAAGTGTTGCAACGGTGCACCTTGGAGTTCCCAACATGCACAGCAGTGGATGTAATATAGGCAAGCTAACCCTATAAGCTACAGATGCCCACATTCAAAGGTGCACCGTGTTCAGAGGCCTGTTCACAAGGTTTATTGCACTGATCTCATCAGTGTGAGGACTTCATATGTGTCACAACTAAATATGGGTCTGTAGAATTTTGGGATGCATGAAAATTAGAAGACCTAACAAAGGTTTTATTCAACTTTCTGAAACTTGTATATAAATAATATTATGACTTAGTTCAAGACTTAGACAAAATATTGAGATCATTCTTACTTTATCCGCATCCATTGACCCTTTCATACCAATCTGGATCTCAGTAGTGAGAAAATGTTGTTTGGCTTTTATTTTCTTTTCTACACCGTCTTATTTTTTAATTCACTTTATTTTCCTCTCTTTCTGCCTTTTGCTCCTTTGAGGATGCTGCAAATCTGATGCAGACATCTGATCAATCCAGACTACCTGAGGGCTCTGGTCTTATACTGGCTGGTGATGGATCAAAGGTATCTGCTTCCCACTACAGCTGCCAGGCAGATGTTAACAAACCATTCATCTTATGTTTGTCCATTAACACCATGAGCAACAAATACCCTAAACCAGTGGTTTTCAAACTTTTTTTTTCTGGCGACCCAGTTGAAGAAAATTGATGTCCATGACCCAGCTGACCTGGGGATTAGGAATTTAGGGTGTGAGAGGGACACAGGGCTGGGGCAGAGGGTTGGGGGATGGGGATGAGGGCTGTGGGTGGGGCCAGGAATCAGGGATTCAGGTTGTGGGAGGGGGATTTGTCCTGGGTCAGGGGGTTGGGGTGCGGGAGGGGTTCAGGGATCTGGGGTGGGAGTGCAGGCTCTGGGGTGCGGCCAGGGATGAGGGGCTTGGGGGGGAATCAGGGCTGTGGCAGGGAGTTGTGGTGCAGGGGGGAGTCAGGGCTCTGGGCTGAGGGTTCAGGCTTTGGAGTGGGGCTGGGGGGATGAGGGGTTTGAGGTGCAGGAGGGGGCTCCAGGTTGCGGGAGTCAGAGCTGGGGCAGGGGTTTGGGGTGTGGGGTTAGAGCGCCAGCTTACCTCGGGCAGCTCTTGGTCAGCGGCGCAGCAGGGATGCAGAAGAAAGTTTCCAGTGCTTGGGGCAGGGGCAGCGCACGTTGCCCCATGGCTTTCCCTCTCCCCAAGGAGCTGGACCTGCTGGCTGCTTCCGGGGCGCAGTGCGGTATTGGAACAGTAGGGACTAGCCTGCCTTAGCCGGACAGCACTGCCAATGGGACTTTTAACGGCCCGGTCGGCAGCTCTGGTCAGCACCGCCATGACCCAGTCCCTTCTATTCCCACGGTTTGAAAGCCACTGCCCTAAACAAATTATTTCTATACAAAGGTCTGGTTGAACAGAGATTTACATAATTCATGTAACTCTGCATCTAGTACATTGCAACTTTGCTTGGCTGTGAGTGGAATTTGCTTACCCATCCTCTTTATTTATCACTCCCTAATTAGGCTCCTGAAACTTCAGGTCATGGGTGAAGTGTGACATGCATAATCCAATATCAAAAACTCTTCTCAGTCTACCCAAATCTTTGCTGGGAGTTAAAGATTTGAGATAATGACACTCAGTCATTTGGGGGTTGTTGAGCATGGAGACAGGTAACTGTACTGTATCTTAATAGCTGCATTTCTCTAGTTTAAGAAAGCTTTATTCATCTAAACCCCACATTTCTTTAATTTCAGTTCTCAAAAGCAATGTCTCCAAGAAACTTTTCTGTTCTCCAGGTGGGTAGGTTAGCTCAGAAAAGTCCCTCCTGGTTTCCTCCATCCTGTTGACTATATTACATCTGTAGTATGAGCATCAGCTGACAAACCTTGGGGTTGTGAGCCCTTCTCAGATCATTTGCCGCAATGTGGCACACTGGCCAATGAACCCATAAATATATACATGCAGTTGCCTGGGCACGCCACTTAACCCTGAATTCTGGCTACCTTGCACCTTCAAAATGCACCTTCAAAACTTGGGGTTGTGTGGGTATCAGGGCTTGATCTTGATAAGGGTTGAGCACTTCTGAGCGGTGCTGCTGAGTTCCCCTTCATGCCCCCTAATTTTCATGAGTCCCTCAACTTTCCCATTCTTTCCTCTACAGTATGGGACCTGGTCTCTTGCTAGTTTAAACTAGAGTGAATGACGAATTGTCTGTAACTTCAAGTCTTTCCATCAAAGTGTAAGGACTTCATTGACTCAGCCAGAGGTTATGGGACTAGTGCAGGAGCAGGTGGGCATAGGCCCCAACTCCGTGAGTACTCTGGGGCTGGAGCACCCACGGGGAAAAATTAATGGATACTCTGCACCCTCTGGCAGCCAAGCTCCCACCTCCTTCTCCCCCCCTCCTCCGAGTGCACCGCATCCCTGCACCTCACCCTCCCTCCCAGCACTTAAAACTTTCCAGGAGGGAGGGGAAGGAGCGGGGAGGAGGCAGAGAAGAGGTGGGGCAGGGGCAGGGACTTTGGGGAAGGGGATGGGAAGGGGGTAGGGTGAAGGCATTGCAGGGGTGGGGCCAGGGGTGGTGGAGGGTTGAGCACCCACCACCTATGCGGGTGGGTGAGGTTCTGTGGCCTGTGATGTGCATGAGGTCACACTAGATGATCATGATGGTCCCTTGTGGCCTTAAAGTCTGTAAGTAGACAAGGCAGATGAAGAGGGCAAGGAAGTAGTATTGCTCTCATTTTACAGGGGGGTACTGAGGCTCAAAGAGATTGTGACCCACTCAAGATCTAGGGTGACCAGGCAACAAATGACCTATAAAATTGGGACAGCTGGTCACCCTATCAAGGTCACATAGGACATCTGTGGCAGAACAAGAGATTGATCCTAGAGACCTTGTTTAGTACTTTAATCAGAAGTCCATCTCTCCTCATGAGGCACAAAGCTTTCGTAAATGTGTTATATGAAATGTGCTCACATTTCCTCTTTTTTTAATTACAATTTAGTGCTACTAGGCAAATTACAGACAAGAGGAACATTTTACTATATATTGGTGAGAGCAGCAAAAATGCCCTATTGTATTTAAAGCCTGGTTCTAGTTGCTAATTCTCTCTGCACTGCTATATTTTCAGGTTAGCAAACAGATCAGTAATTGAATCAGTTGTTCATTAATTAAAGCATGACAGGTGTATGCCGCAAATCTCTCCAATCATCCCTGCACGCTTACCAAGTACAGTAGGGCTGCTTTTACTGTCTGGTTTATGTAATGGGAACGCCGCACCTGTTTATCATTACGTTTGTGAGATAAATACATACATTAAGAGATCATTAGCCAGATGAACATGAAAAACACAATAGATGAGAAGGCTTTGGTTTTCATTCTTCAAAATCCCTGAGAAATTATTTTTCTTCAAGCCATGCACAAACTATTAATGGCTACCACTGCATGATATTAGACCTGAAAATCTAGAGCCCCACTGACATACAGTGAGGTTTTTTGTCTCTTTTTTTCCTATTGGGAATTGAATAAATATTGCTAAAAAAAACCTAGTTAATTTTATCCAACAGACATCCCAGTTATGGAGCTCATTTGCTCAAGTCTTTGCAGAAAAGTCTAGCTTCTCCCCAGCTCCCTGCTTTTCTTTAGGAACACCAACCTCCAGGCTACCTCCCCTGGGTCTTGCCCCTTTGACAAGCCCCACCACAGCAGCTCACTCCACTTCTGCAGGTTTTTGGTCTTTCCTGTCCTTGGCCCCCTTGACAGAGCGCCCCTGTCAGGAGAGGATACCAAGGACTAAACTCACGGTAGCCTTCCTCATGCCTTTCTCGGCTTCATTGCTCTGAGTTCCTTTCCACAACACTAGCCATCAATATAGTGTCTTCTGCCCCTTCTGGGCTCCTCAATCCCACTCGACTTTCAAACTTCTTCCTTGCACACTCCCCCCAAGCAAAACCAAACACCCTTAAACCACCCTCTCATTTTGGGCTTAATGTGCTATGCAGATTTAGGAAACTGACATCCCATTGGAATGTGGATACCAGCCAGAAAACCAGCATGCTAGCCATATGAGTATCATTCAGTGCTCATAGTTATTTTCATTGACAGGTTTTTAGCTTCAAATTACAGAGTGGACAGAGAGCCTTGCTAATAAGTTGCCTTTCTACTAGAAGTGTGCACAGGATAGAATCATTAGTGCTCTTGACAGTGATAGCTCACACAGCTGCTGTGCTGATTTTTCTCTGGAAATTCTGGGCAGTTGAAGCTACTTTGGTGAATTGTTGCCGCATTGCTAGCAGTGCATTCAATTAAAAAATAAATCTATTTTGCTGCTCTACTTGGATAGTCGTATAAAAAGTCATCTTTCCATCCACCTTGTGCACATTGAAGCAAATAACCTGTAGAAGTGGGATACTGCATAGATCGGAAGACAGTGATTATGTTGAGTTTATCTATCCATCTAGGAGGGCCGGATAGGCCACCCTCAGGTCTTTAACTGCCTGCTGCTCTCTGTGGAGCTGTATGTGCCTTGTTAATATAGCTGTATAATTAGTTGCACGTAAGAGCATCTGTATTCATTTAATCCAGTTGATTTAAAACAACTGCATTCTTTCAGGAAAGCATACTTGTTTTGTAGGAAATCCGTGTACTCTGATGTGTGCATTTATTTTATAGGCTCCCCCCATTAATAACCCAAGGGCTTTCTATTCATTTCAGTGAGCTTTGTAGCAGCTGCTTTGTTGCCAGTTAATGTGTGGCTCTGATGGTGGTTTTGTGGCCCATGTAAGCTGAACTGGTCTTAGTTCAGTTTCTATTGAACAAGGTTCAGTGTCTACATTGGAAGCTACTGGAACTCTTGGTGCCTTTTGGAAGAGGCTGAGCATTCACCTGGCAGTGAAGACTGCTCTACCTCTTTTGTCCTGTGAACAAACAAGGTTTTTAGTCTCCAATACTGTCCCAGCCACACCTCTGACAACTTTTGTCCTTACTGTGGACCATATTTTGCCATCTTTACTGATGCTACATAATACTTGCTAGCACGCACTAGTCCTTAAGTAATGCCAGTTTCAATGGGACTGATTATTTGAGAAATGAGGGAATACTCAGGAGGGTGGCAAAATCTAAGTCTATGAAATTTATTCCCGGATTTTAGCATTTGATATCAGTGCCAGAGCTAAAGTGATCCTTAAGAATTCATCTTTATTGACAATACTAACAGGCATCAATATTACTTCACGTGTTTCTTTTCCTTGTTCAGCCTCTGCTTTTCCGTTAGCTCCCTACATATATTCACAGATTTTTAAGGCCGGAAGGAATTATTATATCATCTAGTCTGATCTCCTTTTAGCACAGGCCAGCCCATGTACTGAGCCCATTAACTTGTGTTTGACCAAAACATACCTTCCAGAAAGGCTTCCAGTCTTGATAAGAAGAGACCAAGAGATGAAGAATCCATCTGTTCCAATGGTTAATTACTCTGCTAAAAAATGTGCCCCTAGATTTCTAATTTGAATTAATTGAGTTTTTGTGCCTTTCACCATTATATTAAAATACCATTTGCTACCTGTATTTTTTTCTCACGAAGTACTTCTATGCTGTAATCAAGTCACCTCTGTCTTTTTAAAAAGTTAAAAAGATTGAGCTCTTTAAGTCTCTGACCATAAGGGGTTTTGTACAGCCCACAAATCCATTTTTGTAGCTCTTTTTTGCCCTTTCAGCATTTTTCAACATTTCGAGAGCCTGTGCCTTTAGAACTATTTGTATAGCCTTTGGTAAGCGTCAGTGTTTCATGAGCTATGTCTTGTATTAGAAAGAAATGAAGCTCTATGCTTACACATAGATAACAGTGCTAAGACATCTGGATGAATGCCATAGCTCCAAGCAGTTTTCATACTATTGCTTTTGGTGTCCCAGGAGAAAATAGCCTCTCATTTAATTTATACTGTAATAAAATCTACTATTGATTTTAATAAAATTGAAGATGATCATTTTGAGTGAAATCCCTAAGGCAGCCAATCCATAAAAATGGAATTTTTCTGTTCATGTACATTACAATTCATGCCTGATAACAGTGATCTGGGTCTACTGCTCCTTTCCTGGTATGGAAAACAGAGAAATAGTTGTAAGTAAAGAGCTTGAGAAACCTCTTCTTTTAAAAATGAATAACTGTCTGCCGTTGTGGATTTAATTCAAGGCATAGTGATTGGTGTGTTTTTTTTTTTTAAATACCTCATTGCTCTGACACTGTTAAGCAGTCTCCTCTCACTCTCTGGCTCATTCCTCCTCAATATCACCAATGAGTTGTTGATGAAAGGTGAAAGAGACATAGGTTGTTAGCAGTGATATTTTGCTGTGTTTATCTGACTGGTCTGGATGCACCAAAACCCGATACCTGCTGTGTATATCCTCCATCCCTCTTCAGAAAACAAAGGGCCTTGGTGTAAGTTTAGCCACTCTCCATGCCCTGGAAGGGCTTGAGATGGCTCTAAGAATCCCTAATTTCTGCATTAATTAAGTTTTCCAAATCTTTGGATTGGTGCTGCTGTGATGCATTCTCCCAGATCTCTTTCCGAAGACCCTGGAGGCAGTTTGACATCAGCAGTCAGATTTACAAAGGCACTTGGGCATCTAAAGATGCAGATAAGCACCTAATGGGTTTTACATGAATACCTAAGTGAATTAGTGATTTTTCAATGGGATTTAGGTGCTTAATCTGTTTTTTGGCACTTTTGTAAATCCAACTAGAAACCCATCTCCATCTTGGAATATCTGGCTCTGGCTCCTCAGTTGCTGTGAACTGCACTAATTTATACCAGCAGTATGCTGTAATGTCACACTGGGAGAAGAGCTGGATCTGAAACAAACCCAGAACATTCCTAAACTTTGTTGGTATTGGTGGGCGTGGCAGAACATGAATCCAAATCATAATATGGTTTCTGGTTGTTAACTTTATCATGGCCCAAAACAAAGCCCCGACAGCTGAACATCAAAGGAAATTTAAAATCTTGGTCTGGATCCAAATGTTTCATCTCTAGTCACCTCTAACATTATAATACTGCAATGCAAGCCAAACACATGCCTAATGGACAATTGGAGGAATAAGACTGATTTCCTCATGATCCCCCAGGAGCTTGTATGGTGGATTTTGAATCGCAGGCAAACAGCTGTCTGCAACTCTAATTTTAAATTACAGTCATTGATTAGGATTAATCACTTCCAGTGTGTGTTCCCCTTTATATTTTCTAAACATTTTGTAACGAATGCTCCGAGCTTGAGGTTCTGATTGCATTGGCATGAGCCAGAGACAGTGTTGGAAGGGATTGAGGAAATTTCCCCAACCCCCACAAGTCAATCTTGACTTGCAGTACTGTTGCTATTCCAATTTTAAGCCCCTACAGAGTAGACTATCTGTCTGATTGTGCAGAGTTAGACTGAAGTTCTTCTGTGTTAAGGACAAATCAAATGTCACCTGAGACACTAAACCTAAACAGATTTTGAACCCAGGTATCTGGAGATGAAAGGTAAATTGTGACCAAGACATACTAATTTACTACCTGAGCCAAAGCCTATGGAGTTCACAAGAGTCTTTCCATTGACTTTGGTGGGCTTTGGACTAGGCCTACAGTGATGTCAATGTATGCTGCAAATATTTTCAAGCTTAGGTGCCTAATATTAAATGCTAAGTTTGTCTGACTTTTTTTAAAAGAGGTCCTGAGCATTCACAGCTCCTGTTTCTATGGGAGCTGTGGTGCTCAGCACCTCTGTAAAGCAGACTACTTTCTTACATACCTGCATATGGAATTAGTTGCCCAAGTTTGAAAATTTTGCTCTGTAGCACATCACACCATAGGTACAGTACATGAATTTCTGGCCTCAGAATTTCCAATCCAAAGGCTTAAATAAAATATAGTGCAAATAACAGGCCACCAAAATTTTGTGCCATGCTGATATTCACACCAATGTACTGCACTATAGCAACCCTGGCCATTCTATCCAAAGTAGGTTCCATAAATCAGGTGGCAATTTTAGGAATGATCTGAAGGAGCAGCAGGGAAGCACTGCATGCATGTCTATCAGGGGGTTGTTGAAAGCATAAGGGGCAGCTAGTCTGAAAAAGGCACAGAAACAGGAATCCATAATGGGGAGAAAGGACCAGTCAAGAGAGTAGCGGGGGCAAGACATAGCAACTGTGAGGATATATCTGCACTGCAGCTGAGAGCTGTGATTTAGACTTGTGCTTGCTAAAAATAGCAGTGTGGCCACAGCGACACTGGTGGAGGCTTGGATTAGCTAGGGAGTTGGGCTCAGGCAGCTACCCTGAGCTGCCACCGGTGCCACAGCAACCATGCTCTTTTCAGCATGCTGGTTTGGCTGAGCAAGTGCGAGTGTGTCTACCTGTGCTGGGACTCACACCTCCCAGCTGCAGTGTAGATGTCCTGGGGGTGCGGGGGGAGTTGGAAAAGAAGGTCAAAGATTTTTGCAGGAGAGGTGTGGTGTGGTACTTTAAAAGTGAGGAGAAGCCTGAGCTGTATGGAAAGGTAGAGGGAGAGCTAGTGAGGAAATTTTAAGATGGGGGGAAAAGCGGGGGAAACAAAGTTTTGAGGGAAGGAAAACTAATGTCTTGGTGGCAGGAATTCTTCAAGTGGTCAGGAATAAAGGAGAAGGAATTTGTAGCGGCCAAGCTGAGAATGTATCTTTACACCACCTTACCCCATGTTATTACTGGGCCAAATCCTGAGATGTGCTAAGTCCCCTTGAAACCAACGGATGCTCAGATGCACAGTAGTACTTCTAATCGGGTGACAACTTTGGTTGGATGAATTCCTGGAGGTTTCATCACATGACATTTCTTTAATTAAAGATGAATCTTTAATTCCTGGCAACTCCAGGACAATCCTGGAGAGTTGGCAACTCCAACTTCTAAGGATTTGCTTGCTGTTAATAAACTGTACATGTACCTGACACTTGACAAATCTTTAGCAGATGCTACAAGCCATACCAATACAAAGCTCACCTAAATTATTGCCTTGGCTGCATAAGAAATAACTTTACAATGGTGTACAAGGATTTGTAAATCATATGACTTAGAAATTAGCTCGGTTATAGATAAAACATCACCACCATAATTAATGTTTGCATTGATGCTCAATTTCATTTTGAAATATACATCCACAATACTAAACAGAATGAAGATTTCATTGTTGAATGAATATTCAAAAGGATTTTAATATCACCTTCTCCTATTTCTCCCCAATTCCAAGCCTCCCGTGAGACGTTTCTAATTAGTTTTGTATCTACAGTGCTAAATAGAAAAAAATAGATTAGGAAGATGCATTAAAACAAGTGTGACTGAAGTGTAATTCCCTGTTAACGGCTGTGAGTCTGCTCCCATCAAATACGTACAATATATAATTGTTAGCCTAAGTCTACTCCTATGAAAGTCATTATCAAAATTCCCTTTGACTGAAATAAAATCAAGAATAGAGGACAAAGTGCATCCATCTGCAGAGGATCAGCACCATTCTTATGATCACTTGTATCTCAGTTCAGCCCTTACATGAGGCTTTAGGTGAGATGTAAGTAGTGCGTAGGGCTTGTGTTGGCCTAAAAGCTATCAGAAAGACACCTCTAAGGATGGTCAGCAAATGTAGTTGTGGCATAGGAAGAAGCAATATGGTTTGCCCCGAAATGGTTATGGTCTGTGAAGAAATCAGTGTAAGGACCTCCTGGATTACACAGCAGGGTGATTTGCTCAGCACATAGCTCCCAATGAAACTCTTCCACTTCTGAGATGGAGTAACTATGCACATGGACTTTTCTGCTGGGTGTGGGTATTACCAGGTTTGTGGTACCATGGATGCCACTGACCCAAATAAAGAAAGCAGCGGTATTGGACCTTGTACAGGAACATGAAGCAAAATCTGCACGGATTCATGCACCATCACCTTGTTGGGGTTACCGTAATTTTCATAGACACAGGCAGAAAATTGTCCTTCATTAATATAGTGATTAAACAACACTAAACACCATAGTATGTTGTAAATTGCTCACACAGCTGTTATAGTGAAGGTCTGAAACACTGTTTTCTGATCTCCGTGTTCTAAATCCAATAATTTTTTTCCACATCTCAATAAAAATCATTTTCAGAGAAACATAAGTAGGGCCAGATTCTGCTTCTACTGACATTACAGGAGATACTCCAGCTTTTGCATCCATGTACAGTCAGAGCTCAAACTGACTGACAGTAGGAAATATTGTCTGGGATTCTTAATGGGGCCTATCTGACAGGCATGATGTCTGATTATTTCTGGACGGGTGTACAAATTAAAGATGTAGGACTCCATGCTTAGGTGCAATTGAACTAAGCTTGATTGATCCCTGAGGGGTGTGGGTGAGTCAGTGCAGTGCCTCCTTTTTACCACCTGCATTGCTGGGATCAGCCCCAGGTTCCCTCTAATTGACACTGGAAAGAATGGTTCCCATTGAGTTCTCTAGGATCTGAGTCGGGTCACATCAGCCTGCTTAAGATTGGTTGGAGCGCTCTGTGCCCTGCCCCTGGTACACGCACTTCCCCACTCCTCCCTGTCCCCCAGTTGGTGTAAAACCAGCAGTACCAGATGAAGATTCCCCCATGTTGGCAGAAGCCTAACTTTTGTCATACTTTTTGATGTACTGGGGGCTTAAAATGGGCACTACAGGAGGAAAACCTCTAACTCCAGAGGAACTCAGTAAGCCAGGCAGCCCTGGAGAGAGTCGTCATCTCAAAGACTTAAGTGCAATTATTATTTTGGTTCTGAGTCTAACACCCAAGTGCTTCATAACCTGGTCTTGCTAAAGAAAGTTTCCAAAGCTCAACTCGTAGCACTTATTATCTGTAAATATGGAATTTAGCTGTGTAAGATATTGAGTGTTTAGAGCCATGGTGTGTAACTCAAATCTGCAAAATCTCTGTCTGTAAAGCTTGGAGGTCTGGGATCTTCTTACATTACAATAGACTAAAGAAAAGAAAAATCCGTATTGGTCTCTGATCCTAAATTCCATGGATGTCATTAGGACATATGTTTCAACCCATGCAGATGCAGTTGCAAGATTGGGCCTTAACCATTTTGATGACCAAGATTAACACATTAGTGGAGCAGTTTGGTCATCCATTTCCAGGTACAACTCCTGCCCCACCAGACTTGTGTCTCAACATGTTTTCTTGCCTGGCTTAGTGCTGCTATTTGAAGACTCATTTGAGCATATAGTATGCAATAGTTTCTTATTTGTCAACTGACATTTTTTCCCTCCCCATTTTGGTTGACTGTTGGAACGCAGTCAGGAATTTCTGGTGTATTGTCAGAGATGCTAAAGCAGGCAGGGTTCTTATGCGTCATCCCTGATGTAGTTTCAGTGTTGCAGTTACTATGCAGAAAATTGCTGTCATGGAAATGTGAGCATTGAGCAAAGCATGTCATGGCATGTTCAGAGCCTTCCTTCATCTGAAATACTGAAGGCTAATACAGAGAGCTGTGATTTTCTTGCACTGGATCATTTTCTAGAGTCTGGAATTTACAGATGCAATGATATGGAAAGGCTTGGACTTTCAAAGGGACCTCTGGGAGTTAGGCACTCAAATGCTATTAGAAGTCAATGAGAAATTGGCATGTCACTTCCTTAGGCTCCTTTGAAAACTCCAGCCAAAATATCTGGCTGCAGAATATTTGAGCGTTATTTCTTCCACACTGAATCAGCACAGCCAGACTGAGTAGCCAGCACTGCAAGCAAGTCTACAAAATTGGGCTGCAGTTGTAACAAGACCTGCTATTTTATGGGGATTTCTGGCACTTTTTTCTCATCCCAGCTAGAAATACAGTGAGAACAACCTTTTTCACTATATTGTGCTGCTTCTCATTCCAATTCCATCCAGTCTAGTATTGCAGAAGCAAGTAAGTTAACAGAAAAACATTTTACTTCATAAAGACTCTCAAGTTTGCTGTGAGTTTAATTAGGAAAATGTTTGATAGGGGTAGGGATGCATCCAGGCAGGCAGTGTTCTTGTTTCTTCCAAACCTATTCACTAATGGTTACAATTTCAGAGATCCTCAAAGCTGTGTAAAGATGCTAGATTTCCAATCCCCATTAAAGTGAATAGGAACAATCATTGCTATTTGTGTTTCCATGGCACCCAGGAGCCCCAGTCATGGGTCAGGACCCCGGCTTGCTACACACATATGTCTACAGAACAAAAAGTCAGTCCCTGCCCCAAGGAACTTACATTCTAAATATAGGCTAATAGATGGATACAAACAGATGGGGAAGCACAAGGAAACAATGAGCCAATACTGGCTGACGTGATAGGCCATGGTCGTGGCATGCCAGCAGCCTAACCATTGTCAACTTTTTTTCTAGGCATCACAGAAAAGGAGAGTTTTTTGAAGAGAGACTTGAAGGTGGATAATGAGGTAGCTTTGAGGATGTTGATGGGCAGCATCTGCAGGCGTGTGAGGCAGTATGGGAGATAGGTATCCAAAATCCACGTAGCTTCTTTGGAAACCTGACCATCTGTGCATGGCCCATAGGCATGTGTGACAGGGTACTGAGTTGACTCACTCAAATCCCCACCAACATGGGTTAATAGGGATCTAAATAGAAGATCAGTTAACAAGGGCCGCTGCTGTAGAGATAATTAGAAGGAGAAGCAACCCCTGCTGCTGGGAGCAGATAAATGGAGAGGAAGTCCTGGAAGTGGGGAGGATAGAGAGTCTAAAGGATGACAGAGCTGGCTGCTGCTAGCACTGCTCCCTTTTTCCCCAGAAGTAAGAGGGAGAAGCTAACTGGGGCTTGTCCATAGTACTACAGGCAATGACCTGCTAGAGTACTATAATGAAGCCTGGTGGTGGTGGAGGTGGCCTGGAGTGAAGTGTGGTTGTACCTGCAGAATCAGAGACTCACAGGGGACCACCCTGTGTCAGCATGATATAAACTGAAGAATCTACATTCACATGAGGTTGTAACACATGAATTGGTCCTGATAAGTCCCATGGTTGCGTCAAGGTAATCCTGAGTATTTCCTGCTATCTACATGGCTTATTTCTTGGGGTGGTTGTGTCACTAGGCCAGCTGACCAATGTCTTTTTGGTTTTTTAGCCTCATATCTGGAACTACTGTCATCTGAATGTGGCCCATAAGTTAATGACAAGAACTATGCAGCCATTCGTCTAATCAAAGAAGCTGGCATCAAAATAGATGCTTTAACCTGAAAGTCAGTGTATGCCCTCTAGTTCATAGGTTCTTTGGTCTTCGTAGCTATGCTTGTAACATTTCTAGTGTACAATAGTATATGAATGGAATGACAGTACAGTCATACTTATACAATATTTGTCTACTATATTGGTTATTATGGAGGTTTGCTTTTCACTGGACATATCAACTGTGTAATTCCTTCAGTACTGAATTTGCACAACAAGCTTTTTAAATTAAAGTGAAGGGAGACTTTTAAAAAAAATAGTGACAATATCTGCCAGCTTATATAAGGAAATGACTGCAAATAGTTGTGCAGCCACTTATGTCAAAGCCAATGTGCATGTCCCTGGAAGAATGAAATGCATCCACTTTGGCATCTGAATATACAGCCAATAATGTGAAATGTGTTTGGGAGAAGTAAGTGAGAAGTGTTCTTTTTTCAGCAGGAGGACGGATAAAGATGTCCATTGATAATGTTACTGACACAAAATGGATGGGGTAAGTCTTACAAGGAAGAGAAAATTTGGCTTGGGAAATACTGTATGTAATAAAAGATTGACAAAAGAAATATAGTGCCAGATCCACAGTGGTGTAAGTTCCAAGGGGTCAGTAGAGCTATGCTGATTTACACCAGTGTGGATCTGACCCATAATATGAAACTGCTCTTAAATTAGCCTGTTAGTCCACAATATCCTAAAATCTGAGATCAGCTAACTTCTTCTAGTGCAATATTTCTTTACAAGCTTCCTGGCCACAAAACCAGGGCTTTAAGATCATTTGTTAGATTACCCATATCTCTGAATAAATGAGCCCCATTCTGCCTCTTGTCTCGTTCCCTTAAATAGATGGCCCCTTGATATACTGTCCTTCAGTAATAACAATCATATTTGTTTTATTTATGCAAATTATAGCTATAAAAGTGTACTCATAATATTGCTGGAATGTAAAAGTGTCTGCATGGAAATGACATATTCATCATTTACTGTGCTGATTAGATCTGACTGTGTGGGTGCCAGCAAGGAGGCAACCACTTTAGAGTTTGTTTAAAAAAATAATCAAACATTACCCTTTGTGTAGAATGCAAAGGGGGAAACAAACGGGTACTGACTGTGTTGGAAAGTGTTTGTCTTGCTACAATGCTACAACAAATATCTGCCAATTCTAGATGGCGCTGCAGTGATGATTTAGGGTGGAATTTGCCTTGTGGGAGAGTACCACATAATTTTCATTTCAGTCCTAGAGGCAGTTGGAGGAAAACTAACAGCCCTGGTCTTAAATTGGGCTTAAGTGGTGCACACACTTTGTGCTGGTCCTCGGTACAGTGGTGAATTTCCCCCTTACAGAATGGCCACCATTTGGAAATGTAATGGGACCCTCACATTTATCTAACAGATTGTAACAACTATCAGTCAAAACCCAGCACTGTCATTGGTCCCCTTTTTGGCAGTGTCAGTGGTGGGCCTGCAGATTGAATTCACCATTGTCCCTTGTTTTCATTCAAGAGGATGGATGAGGAGGGAATGGATCTCTTCAAAATAATTTGTGTGCCTACAACTCTGGAAAAGTCTCTTCTGGTGACTTTTCCTGCAGATACACAACATTGTGCTCAAGGCCACCAGACCTTTGTAGAAGTGGGGAGGCCAATGCCAAAGAGGCGGGGGGATCAAAATACTACTTCAATATCTCGCAGAGTACAACTGTGACATAACTAGGATACAAGACCACTTTAGTTCGACACATCAGGACTGCATTTTGGTTTTGCACTTCATGCATCGTACTTCCCTCTTATTTATCATTTTACTGCATATGCTCCACTGTTAATACTGCACTATTACTATTATTACAGTTCTGTAACATTACAATCTAATCGTGCTTGTTTATACATAATACATATTTTAACAATTGTAACTCTAAATTGTAAATCTCCAGGGAAAAAAGGCACTTGCAAAATAAATAATAACAAACAACTTTGAAGGGAGGTAAACGTGTCTCTGTATAAGAGCTACCATATAAATTGATTTTTTCCTAATGTTTTATTTCTTTTTAAAAGTCAAAATATACTTAGAAAAGCTAACACACACCATCAACAGGCTGTAGCAGATAGAAACAATATATCTATTAATTAGTAAGCAAAAATGTAAACTTTATGCAATTATCTAGGACTGCAGAGGATGCTAGGAATCATCCAATCTGATCTCATAGTGCATCTTTAGTGCTAAAGACAGCATAATCATGTTCTTCCCACAGCCCATGTGTTTCTTTTGTTAAGAAGTGGGGTGGGATGGCCCACTGGTGGTTGTGCTTATTATTGGGGTTTAGCATGTTTCCTTTATGAAAAGATGCTTCCTCATGTCAGTGGTAAGTTTCTTCTTTTCCTTGAGAAGATTTAGTATATCTACAATTTCTTGATGGTTTTCATGGTAACAAATCAAACGTTCCCCTTGTTCCTATAAAGGAGAAGGATTATGTTCTTGCTACAGAGACAGAACTCCCACTGATGTCAGTGGAAGGTCTCTCCATGTAGCAAGGGCTCCATATCACATTTGAGAACTACCATGTGTTTCTGAGAGAAGAAGTCTTCCCCAAAGCATATTCTTTATAACACATTGCTGCATAGTGCCTAGAGTTTCAGTGAGCATTACTGTGGAAATATATAGCAGATCTAAGGCCTTGTCTACACAGGAAAGTTTTAACAGTATGCCAGTAGAGAGATACTGGTAAAATCTCACATGTGGCCACTTTTATTCTGAGCTAAGAGTGGCTTTTTCTATTTAGTTTCTACCCCTTAGTTAGCATCATAAGCTAACGTGGAAAAAAAACTATTCTTATACTGGAATATGTGTGTCCCACAAGGGTTATAACAATAACCCTTGGGGCAGGGTCTGTCTTTTTTTCTTTGTTTGTTTGTACAACACCCCCATACAGTGTGGTTCTGGTCCATGTCTCAAGCTCCTAGATGTTGGTGCAAACCGTAATAATTATTATTAAGATCTTGGAGTCATTGTGCATAGTTCTCTGAAAACAGCCATTCAATGTGCAGCAGCAGTCAAAAAAGCTAACAATGTTGTGAATCATTAAGAAAGGGATAGATAGTATGACAGAAAATATTATATTGCCTCTATATAAATCCGTGGTACACCCACATCTTGAATACTGCGTGCAAATGTGGTCGTCCCATCTCAAAAAAGATATATTGCAATTGGAAAAGGTTCGGCAAAGGGCACCAAAAATGATTAGGGTATGCATTGGCTGCCATATGAGGAGAGATTAATAAGACTGGGACTTTTCAGCTTGGGAAAAAAAACAACTAAGGGGGAGATTGATACAGATCTATAAAATCCGGACCGGTGTGGAGAAAGTAAATAAGGAAGTGTTATTTACTCCTTCTCATAACACAAGAACAAGGATCACCAAATGAAGTTAATAGGCAGCAAGTTTTAAAACAAACAAAAACGTATTTTTTCATACAATGCAACCAACCTGTGGAACTTCTTGCCAGAGGATGTTGTGAAGGCCAGTTCAAAAAAGAACTAGATAAATTCATGGAGGATAGGTCCATCAATGGCTATTTGCCAGGATGGGCAGGGATGGTGTCCCTAGCCTCTGTTTCCCACAAGCTGGGAATGGGCAACAGGGGATGGATCACTGGATGATTACCTATTATGTTCATTCCCTATCAGGCACCTGGCATTCATCACTGTTGGAAGACAGGATACTGGGCTAGATGGACCTTTCATCTCACCCCTTATGGCCGTTCTTATTATCAAGCTTGGTGTGCTTAGCCTAAGGGCTAACCAAAAATGGGGCCCCTTTTGGCTAGGCACTGTACAAAACGTGGTAGATGGTTCCTGTCCAGAATATTTTACAATCTGAATAATAGCTATATTTGTTTAAATTCATACCTTCGATTATATTGAACCTTTTGCATGTAGACCACACCTAAATGAAACTCCAGTCAAGCCTGATTTATTTTTATTTATTTAAATTATTTATTTATTTACTGAAAACCATATCCTCATTTGGATTGGTATTTAATTACTTCTAATAGCCATTGAGACTATGCTAAAGTTTACAAGCTAAAGTTTCCTATGTACAATGCTGTAGTGATGCAGTATAGTCAATGATGATCTAAAGCTTTAAAACAATCATTCTTGAGTGTGAAGCAAGCTTAGGACTCACATAGCTCTGTTTATCCTCCTGCCCCTGGATCTCCATAATGAATGCTTACAAACTATTCAGTCAGTGCCACAGTCACTCCATAAAACATCAGCCAAAAGAAAATTATGTGGCAAACTCTTAAAGTATAGCGGAGAGTGCTATTTTGCTAAGGCATCTGTCTCAATCTGAACTGGATGTGTTGTGGCTTATTTAATAATAGCAAGAGTGCTCACCATAAATGAAAAGACCAGAGCATATTTCAAATTGCCACTTACCCATTCTTGAGTTATTATTGCTTTTCTTCATGCCCTCGTCATCGATGTTGTGACTTATAACATCATCTGAGCCATTTCTCACAGTGTCTCTACAAAGGGAGGGTTGGAACTGGATTTTAGTGTAACTTGAAAGCTAGAAACTTCCTAGGCTTGATTCACCAGAGTATGTCAGTGTTATGAGCTGGGTGAAACCTTGCTATGGGGTAAGTTAAAACCCTGTTGAGAATTGGTAGGTGTGAACTCATCCTTTAGTTAACTTAACTTTAAGCATAACCCTCCACCTAAGAAAAAAAGTGTGTGAACTTTCTCACGAATTTATGACCCAGTATTGTTTTGGGTTCCTGTGTATAGCAGGGTGGGGGAAGGGGAGCAGAAGAGAACACACAAATTGGGAACAGGGAGGGAGAGGCAAGAAAGCCAAGCAAGACCCTGTAAACACAGTGTGACCCTGGAAAAAAGCTAAAGAGAGGTCTTCTGTTGGCTAAAGAGGCTTGGAGGATGTACGCTAAGAAACTGCTCCTTTTCTTTCTTGCTTCCTCCTTCATTCCGAGACATGGAACTTTGTACATTCCTTTTAAACAAACAGGATCACATCATAGAAAATACCAGACTCTGTTGATTTCTGCTTCCAATTGGGACAGCCCCGGATCCTGAACTTTGACTAGGCCCTAGGGTCAAAAAGAGGCAACATTATTCTAGTGTTTAAACCTGGCCTAACACAATTAATTTCAGTGGAGTTACAGTAGGGCAAAACTGGAGTCATGTGATGATTAATCTGGCCCATTATTATCACCACAAGGAGAAGGAAGTTTCTGGGTCACAGACTTTAGATTAAAGGAATTCTTTCACATACACTACTGTCTTGGGCTATTTATGTTACCAAATATCTAGAACTCAAAGAATCAGAAGCCTTAAAATGGTCTTATTTGGGCTATATTTTAAAAAATGACTCATGATCTCAGGTGTTAATGTGTCTCTGGTCTACACACAGATGTTGTAGCAATATAACTGTCAGGGCTGTGATTTCCACCCGCCACCACCCCAATATAGTTATAATACTACAATCCCATGTGTGGACATAGTCACACCAGTATAAAGATGCCTTATACCAGTATAGCTTATTCCTCTTCCCATATGGGGATAAGCTATACCAGTATAAGCACCTTTATATTAGTATAACTGCATCCATTATGGGTAGAGTGTACTGCCTGAAGTATACTAGTATAATTAAAGCAGGAATACTTTTATCTGCAGACAAGATTTTATTAGATTCTTTTGAAAATATAGGTCTACTTTTTTCTAGACACAAAGAGCAAAGAGATACTTTCAGGGCTTGTCTACATGACTTTCAGGGCTTGTCTAGCACAACATGTGCTAAAGGGGTACGATTTCTAAAGTGCACCAACGTGTTGTGCATTAACTGGCCAGTACAGACCTTCCTGACATGAATAGTTCCCCAGTCTGCATTAGTATAGTGTTGAAACAGTACTGTTTAAAAAAGAATCCAACTTTTTTTGCTCTATAAATGCCATTGATTTTGAGCAAACAGTGGGCTAAATTATGTAGTCTACCTAGCAGAACTTTCATTGGCTATAAGAGATTTTTGCATTAAGAGGGACTGCAGGATATGATTTTGTATTTCTGTCTGGGTTTCTTATAGGCCCTAATTCAACAAAACATTTGGGCACATGCTTAAACACTGGAATAAATTGCCTAGGGAGGTTGTGGAGTCTCCATCTCTGGAGATATTTAAGAGTAGGTTAGATAAATGTCTATCAGGGATGGTCTGGTCTAGACAGTATTTGGTCCTGCTATGAGGGCAGGGGACTGGACTCGATGACCTCTGGAGGTCCCTTCCAGTCCTAGAATCTATGAATCTATGTTTAAGTCCATCCTTACTCAGCAAATTGCAACCCATTGGTCAGTGTATTTTGTGTCCCGCAGTCTGCCCAATCCATAGAGAATATGGGTCAGTTGCAGCTTTCAACTAGAGAGCCTGGGTCTTTAGCTGAAGCTGTAGAGACTGATACTTTTAGATCAGTCCCTGGTGTCGTCCAGGATGGTGGCCATCGCAAAAGCACTTTAGCTGTTGCTTAACTACAAGTACCTGCTAAAGCAGATGCTCAAGTGCTTTCCTGAATACAAATGGACTGCTGAGTTGGGCCCATAGAGACTATCTGGAAGAAACATTTAGGGGTCCAGAACAGAAGTCCCATTTCCTGGCTGTGTCTTTTCCACAGAAGTTAAGTAGAGACTAGTAGTGTTGTGCATGGCTGCATTGATTCTGGTTTAGAATTAACATACCACATCCCCTGAAAAGAGAAACACACAGACTAAAAAAATCATTTTAAACTTTTACTGAGACTAGCTCTTGGACAGGGTGTGCTATTTTCTCATCATATTGCTTATCTTAAGGAATTATTTTCACATTAGATTTATATAGTCAGTTAAGACATGTGCTGAATAGTGAATAAGCACCCTGGAGGAAATTGCCTTGTGACAGTGTGTAAGGATTTGGAGGGAGCAGGCATTATCTCTGCTGTTATTGGAAAGGAAGGGGAAAAAAATATGTTTCTGGTTGGGATTTTTTTTCTGAACTTATTAATTCTGAAAAAAACCCTCCCACCCTATAATGTATGAGCAGAGCCCCGGCTTCAGCAAGGTACTTATGTGCTTGAAGCTAGGTGTATGCTTGAGTAGGTCCTTTGGCTTCATTGGGAATACTAATGTGAAGCACATGCTTAAATACCTTGCTGGACCATTTGTAGCTGTGGCCAGGTCAGTCCCAGGATATTTGAGAGACAAGGTGGGTGAGGTAATAGCTTTAATTGGACCAACTTCTGCTGGTGTGAGAGACAGAGCTCTTCTCCAGGTCTGGGAAAGTCACTGTTAGCAAAGACATTCTATCTTTATGGCTTCTTACAACAATTTGTAACCCACGAAACCTCTTTTTGCGCTATGACTGCAGAGCTGTTAACAGTTCACTCTACCATGGCCGGTCCCTTACATGTGCTAACTACTTATACTAAAAAATCTGTTCTGTTGTGCATTTTGCTGTGACACTGGGTTGATCTTTCCCAGACCCGAAGATGAGCTCATAGTATTTAGCATCAATGGGAACTAGCTAAACTTTTAATAGGTCAGAAAATGTCATTAATGAGTCAACTCACTGAGAGATAAGCAACTCTCTCCTCTTCCAACAGTGTAGGAAATGAGGCAATGTTTCAAACATATCCTTATTTCTAAACACTAATCCCAGCAGCAGCGCTCTCAGATTTGTACGCCAGGCTCAGCAGGGTGTGTCAGCTTCATGTATTCAGCTTGGTTTCTATCTAAGCTGCAGCTGGGACCATGTTTTCAAAAGTGTCAATGAATTGTGTACGCCTAACCTGAGACATTGAAAGGCCTGATTTTTGAAGTTGCTGAGCACCCACAGCTCCTGTTCTCTTTAACTGGAATGGTGGGTGATCAGAACCTGTTTTAAAAAAACAAACCAAAAAAACCCAGGCTGAAGATAGACAACCGAAATAGCGATCACTTTTCCTACATTGTCCGGGTAAGAGCAAGTGCAATATCATTGAATATGTGATGCATCTTATTTCAAGGAACCGTATTCTGGATTTGTAAAGAGGTAGACTTGACAGTCTAGCTGAATGATGGTGGGTTTTGCCATCTTCTTATTTAAATATCACTTGAAGTTAAGCAGTAAAACTATTTACTGAAAAAATGTCCATTGGTTTTGCACAGTTTAGGGGATAGATTCTCCTGCCCTTCTTCGTAAGGCTAAGTTTTTGTCAGGGATATTTTTAGTAAAAATCATGGACAGGTCATGGGAAATAAACAAAAATTCATGGCAGCTCGTGACCTGTCCCTGACTTTCACTAAAAATATCACTGACAAAAGGGGTAGGTGGGTTCAGCACCCACTGCTGCTGGGGCTCCCGGGTCCCCCACCGATGCGATGCCTGAGAGCTCCAGGATCCCCCTGCCCTGGGGCTGGGCTGCTGCGGGGTATCCTCACCCCTGGCAGCTGAGAGCTGCAGGGTCCCCCGGCCATGGCAGCAGTCCAGCTGCAGGGGAATCCCCACTGCCTGCCACAACTGGGCAGCTGTGTGTGGTACCCCCATCAGACTAGGGGCTGGGAGCGGCGAGGGTGGGCATGGTTGGGAGCTCCAGTCCCAGGGCAGAAAATGTCACGAAGGTCAATGGAAGTCACAGATTCCATGACCTCCATGACATAATCATAGCCTCACTTATTCACATTCACTTTACTCAGCAAGCAGTCCCACAGAATGTCATTGGACTATCTGCAGTAAGATACTACTCAGTGTGGCCAAAAGTGGCAAGAATCTGGTCTTCTAGTTAGCTGGTTTTTAAAATAGGAGATGTGTTCTGGGATCTGAGCTTACCAGAAGTGGGCTGAAGAGACACTGGTTCCATCTAATATGATAGCAAACCTGAAGAGTAGTGAGAGCAAATCTGATATGCGGTGTAAAATCATACAACCTTCTGTCCCTAGCAGCCAAAGTGCTAGTAAACAAGCCACACTGTTATTTCACGAATGAGTAGTAATATCCTGAACAAATGTGTGTGTACCCCATGGGCAATAAAACAATCACCTGTTTTGGAGCGTCAGATTACTTACAGTTACTGTTATGCAGATGTGGATGGCAGGAAAAAGTGTGATTCAAGTATCTTAATTAGACGTTAAAGAGAGATAGGGAAATAATGTACACAGGTGCTAAACCAGTGGTCCCCAACCTTTTCGTCTGGTGGGCGCCAGACGAAGGACCGTGGCGGCAGTCGAGCATCTGCATTTTAGCAGCGACACTTCTTGATGATGTCGCTTGTTGGCGGCAAGCGGCGTCATCCAGAGGCGTCACCGCTGAAATGCAGCCAAATTTTGGCAGCATTTCAGTGAATGCTCGACCGCTGACCAGAATGTGGGCACATTTAGATGCTCCCGCGCGTGCCATGGCGTTGGGGGCCCCTGTGCTAAACTAATGTTAACCAAAATCCCCTCCCCCTATTTCTCAAATGGCTTGTGGTTTGTTTATTTCAGTGGGGTGTATCAGCTCAAAGCAAGACTGTGGTCCCATTCTGCTAGGCCCTTCTCTTAAACATATGCATACACAAAGTAATGGACAATTCCTGCTCCAAAGAGCTTACAATCTAAGCAGACAAGACTCTTTCTAGGTCTTTGACGAGTGTGTGAAAGTCCAGCAGTAAATTTGGACAATACTATTGTCAACCAAAGCACCACAAGGCTAGGTGGGCATTTTGGGTTCAATGATGCTGAAGTTATTGTGGATATAAAGGAACAGACCAGCATTTTCAAATCTAAGTGGCTTAAATCAGACAGTTGGATTGGCACTTTAATATGGATTTAAAAGTCTTGACTTTCAGAAGTACCAAAATCTTTATTATGTTTCATTACTATTGCGGTAATGAACCAGACCCTGCTGTGCTAGGCACAGTACAAACACAGAACAAAAGGGTGGTCCCTGCCCCAGAGAACATACAATCTAAGTTCTGCAGCTCTCACTGAGAGCAGTGGGGGCTCAGTGATCTGTAAATCAGAGGGACTTAATTAAATGCCCAAAGATGGATTTAGCTGTCAAATTTTAAGCAACCAGACTTGCATGTTTAGGCCACATTGGTGCCGTGTGAGAAGAGATGAGATATGTGGCTCCTAAGCAGCGCTTGAGAATTTTAAAATATGGAGGCCAACTCTCCAACTGGGGTAAATCATTGTAGCTCCATTGACTTCAGCTAGGTTATTCTCACTTACAGCAGCTGAGGATCTGACCCTGTATTTTTTAGCACCTATGAAAACTGCTGGAAGCACTATTAATGTTTGATTTTGTTTCTTTTTTTATTGGGCCCCTCTATTGCTGACTCAAGGCAATGCTGACAATGATCTTGAGATTGCAGTGAGCCCAGTCAATGGAGCACCTGCCATGATGAAAGCTGTCTGACCCCCTACTGAAATTTCTTTGCTGCATAATCATTGGAACCAATCCCATCTGCTCTCAAGCTGCTGCCAGTTCCCTCAAACAGGGCACACTCCTGCGTGGAGTGTACATGCTTATCAGGCCATTGTAAAGACCTGCTGAGAAAGAAGAGGGGGCAATCAGTAAACCTTGGATCCAACTGGGGTCTGGAGAGCATGATGGCAAAGGGATTACTGAAAATTTTGTTAGAAGCGAAGGTAAATCCAGTCCAGCCCTAACGCTTGCAGTTTGCAGCATTTGCTCATATTTTAATTAAGTTGCAGAAGTTACTGGCCATTAAGTGGGAAATGTTGCCAGGAGCTTGTACAAATAATGCTTTTTTAAAATCTGCTACATAAGCAATTCTCAGATGCTTTGATTTTTTCCTCAGCTTTGTAAAATAAATAAATAGTAATTCAACAGTACCTAACATGACATTGTATTTTATTTACATTCTTTCATTTTCTTTTGTGGTATGGATTTTCCTTTTGTGTGGCTTGATGGTCCTGTACCATATAGGATATTGTTCCCTGCAGTCAGCAGAACCGTTGGGCATGTACTGATGTGTGTGCAGAATTTTTGTCAGATATGTATTTGACAGTGATTTTTAAATGCAGTCAAAGTCCCAGACTTTCAAAGGTATTTAGGCATTGCATTGTAACTCCTAAACAGCTTTAAAATATGGGCCATACAGATTTTATGCATAAGTGGACATAAGTGGATTTTAAAGCATAAATGGATATTTTCCTCTCTGAACGTAGACTCAGTCTACATTTTGGCCTAAATCTGGTCCTAAGCTCCACTTTAGGCATGCAAATTAAGTGATGAGACTTTGAAACATACTCAGCAACAAAAGCTGCTTGTGAAAATATTTATCTTCTCATGAACAGTTTTGAGGAACATGTACATTATTTTTTTCCTGTCGGTTAAAAATGTTCATTATTTTTTGTTTTCATTTAAAAAACAAACAAACCCCAAACTTCCAGTTTTCAACAAAATACAGTTCGTTTTGTTTTTCTTTTTTGACAGACTGACATTTTTTGGTGAAAACTTCCATTTTGCTGAAAGTCCATTTCCATCAAAAACAATTACAACAGCAGACTTTGGCTAGCTCCACTCAACAGCCCCCCTGGGAAGCCATTTTATTATGGGGCCTCAGTGGGTTGGGCTCTTCTGAAAGTTTGACCTGAAACATTATTCTGCAAATGGGAGATTACAACAGGAGTCAGTAGAAAGGAAAGTCACATTGCTAACAGGACACTGAGCAGTTTAGACCTAAAGACGATCTCTTCTAACTGGCTGCTGCCATGTGTTATAGGTTATCCATTTAGAATGCTCTTCTGTTATTGCTGAATTAACTAGGTATGTAAAGGTTGCAGATAACTGTTTTGCTGTGGATTATGTCACATACACCAAGGAAGAATGTGGAAACTGCAAGCAAAACTGCTCCTTTTTTGCATTAGAACGTAACAGGAAATGTCAGGACAAAAGGAGCAGATGATCATAGAGGATTAGGGTTGGAAGAGACCTCAGAAGGTCATCTAGTCCAACCCCTGTTCAAAGCAGGACCAATCCCAACTAAATCATCCCAGCCAGGGCTTTGTTAAGTCAGGCCTTAAAAACCTCTAAGGATGGAGATTCCACTACGTCCCTAGGTAACCCATTCCAGTGCTTCACCGCCCTCCTAGTGAAACAGTGTTTCCTAATATACAACCTAGACCTCCCCCAGTGCAACTTGAAACCATCGCTTCTTGTTCTGTCATCTACCACCACTGAGAACAGCCGAGCTCCATCCTCTTTGGAACCCTCCTTCAGGTAGTTGAAGGCTGCTATCAAATCCCCCCTCACTCTTCTCTTCTGCAAACTAAACAAGCCCAGTTCCCTCAGCCTTTCCTCATAAGTCATGTGCCCCAGTCCTCTAATCATTTTCTCCAGTTTGTCCACATCCCTTTTGTAGTGGGGTGCCCAAAACTGGACGCAATACTCCAGGTGTGGCCTCACCAGTGCCGAATAGAGGGGATTAATCACTTCCTTTGATCTGCTGGCAGTGCTCCTATTAATACAGCTGAATATGCCATTGGTCTTCTTGTCAACAAGGGCACACTGCTGACTCATATCTGGCTTCTCATCCACTATAATCCCCAGGTCCTTTTTTGTAGAACTGCTGCTTAGCCAGTCAGTCCCCAGCCTGTAGCAGTGCATGGGATTCTTCCTTCCTAAGTGCAGGACTCTGCACTTGTCCTTGTTGACCCTCATCAGATTCCTTTTTGCCCAATCCTCCAATTTGTCTAGGTCAGTCTGGACCCCTATCCCTACCCTCCAGCATATCTATCTCTGTTCTCCACAGGGAGTCAGTTTTCCCTCAAGAAAAATAGCAAAACAGCCACAGTAGGTCTGATCCTGCTCCCATTTTAAACAATGGGGGAGGGGGTTCTATTTCCTTTTCAATCAGCGAAGGATTGGATATAGCCTGCAGTTCTGAGCATGTCTTCTTTAGGACAGGCAAGCAGTGCTTCATTCTATGAGCATTTCACTAGCTTGGATTGCTTTTTATAGCCTAATACATTCATTAGACTTGCTATCTCTTCATTGAGATTTGGACTGGATGCATGTCAAGAGGCGCACAAACTCTGAGGTGCTTATCCTCCAGAAATTTGTGACTCCAACAATCCGTTTTCTATTTCTTTCTTGTCCCCACCAACTCTCCATCCTCAGAGAAGTGGCAAAGGCAGCTGTCTTCATTATCATTCACAACGCCACCAAAAAGAAGTGACAGGCTGCTTTGTACACAGAAAACTGAAAGGCTATTTGATGGGAACACAATTGCCCAATAATCCTTTCATGGTGTTTTTGCTTTATTCAAGTCACTGCAAACAATGGCACACAGGCCCAGATATGGGGATTCCAATCATTCAGATGTGTCTTTGGTAGTTCTTTATTTGTCTGCTCTTATCCTAGCCATATGGGATGGTCACATGATGGATTCAGTAATGCCAAGGTGTCTCTCAGCCAAAATAAATCGGAGCCAATATTATGCTGTTTGCAGTTGTTAGCATTTTTTTAAAAACCATTGATCAAAGGAGGACTGGAAACATGCAAATCATTCTTAGTTAATGACCATATTTTTCTTGCATTAATGTTTCAAGGCAGCAGGGATTCCATAATACCAAATGAGCAAATAGCTTCAGTATTTTACATATGAAAAGATGTCAACGCTGCATTTATTGAAATGACAACTGGGGGTATATTTCAGTGCAGCTTAGAATCTGTGCAGAGCTTGAAGAGTGCACTGGGCTAATATCAAGAGGAATAGATGACTCAAAGGAGAAGAGGCTACAGGGAGCAATGAAACTTCAGTAGTCAAAGACAGTGGCAACTCTGGGTGTGGAAGAAGCTTGTTTGTGTTTTAGACTATGGGCTGCAAAGGACTATTGGAAAGACAAAGTTGACTATTATAATTATGATGCTCAGAGATCCCAAATGAGATCTCTTGTGTTTGGCACTGTACATAGATAAAGTGAGAGAGTCCCTATCCTGTACCTTTTGTAGTCTAAATTGACAAAACAGGTAAATGGTGGGAAAGGAAATAGGCAGGGAGCCTAGCTTAAGGTCATACAGTTGGTCAGTGATAGAGCTAAGAATAGAATCCAGCTTTCTGAATCCCAGGACAATGCCCTATTCACTGCATCATGCAACCTTTCTAGATGTTCAACTTTACCTAAAACAGTCTATTGTTGAGTAAAATTTTCAAATGCACCCACAGAACTTAGGACCCTAAGTCCCATTTTCAAAAGTGATGTGAGGCAGATTTTCAAAGGTATTTAGGTGCTTAAAGATAAGAGAGGCATTTAACTTGATTTGGCACTTTTGAAAATCCCAACTCCCATCTTTAGGCACCCAAATACTTTTGCAACTCCAGCCCTTAAGCGCCTAAATTGCATTGAAAGTCCATGGGACCTAGGCTCCTAAAGGTGGCATTTTAAAAAACAATTAAAGTTTTTTGTGAATTAAGTGCCTAACTCCCACTTGTTGGGAATAGGTGTCTGACAACCCCCTCCCACATGCTTATGTCACTTTTGAAAATAGGATCTAAAGGATTTGGCCTGCTAGTTGCAACTTTCAGTTTCTCTTGCCAAAACAGGGTACTTATGGGTTATACAACGGGAATTAAACTGCGTAATCCCAGGATCTGGGTTTTCACCTTCCGGACACCTTTGGGTAAAGCTCAATTGCTTCAGATGTGGAACTATCAGACATGCCGCTAGTAAGTATAAGTGAGATCCTGAGGTCCCACTCACCCCCCTATTTGCTGCTGTGGACAGTTAGAAGATGCAGGCCACATATCTGCAGGTTGCACTCATTGACAAGGTCTGCCTGCTTCCTCATGGACTTGCCCAATGCCCTTCCCTGAGCTATAAAATGCTTACGACACTTAAATTAACAAACTTGACTTGAGCTGTGTAGATGCAGTCACTGTGTGTGTGTGTGTGTGCACGCGTGTATAGGCACTACTTTTCTTGTATTGTATGGCTGTTTGTTGCTCCAGGAAGAAATGCTCAGAAAATGAAACTAGCTTCTGTTCTTAAAACATGCACAGAATGGGAACCAATTCCGTCACTGTCGTCCCCCCCCCACACACGCACACTTCATGCTGCCCCACCCTTCCCCTTAGTCTGGAAACACAACTCAGTAACTGCACTGGAAACTTTGCATCATTACAGAAATACCTCTTCTTAACAGGCTTAAACTAAGGGGAACTATTGTTCTAATGTCATTTGTGGCATGGGTTCCTGTTCAGATACATTCCTGGGTTTCTGGAGATGTAACTTCCAGAGAAAATTAGGAGATCAGCCAGGCTGAGATCCAGAGGGCTGAAGTGCTCTCTAATTAGGCTGCTCTGGTTCTGTGCTTCTTAGCAGGGGTATTTCTGTAATATAAATGGTAGTCGGTTACTGATGCAATCAAACTGTTCAGTCGGCGGGGTGCATCTTTGTAATGGTTTTCAAGAACTAGCACACATCCCAATAATGGGAAGTCTGCTGAGAACTCCCCATACACCATACCGAGCATCCCCATATGACTCCAGTGACAAAGGTAAGTCTGCCTAATATATTGTGTCCCTCCCATTTTTTTTTTAATTCAGAGGGAATAGCTTGTCACAGGAGCAACACTTCAGTGCTGTGGTTTTGGCTTGACAAGCTGCAGTAAATTTTCACAGCGGAGAAATGCTTCTCCTTCACGTATTATGCCTTACGTATGCATCAGCACCTGCCAAATACCAAGGGACTGATTCTCATATCACTTACTCCAGCTTTATACATTGAGCACAATGGAGCTAATCCTGATTTGCAGAGGTGTGAGAGGTCCAGATTCTGATCTCAGTGTGTATTTCACCTGAAACAAGGTCACAGTCTTCCAGGCAGAAATTGGTGCTGTTGAACTGAAAAATTAAAGAACGTCTTCAATATAGTTACCCTAGTTGCTGATGATGTGCAAGTTCTTCTCCTGGCAATCAAACCAAATGCTTAGTGGAGCTATGCTGTTTTATACCAGAGAAGGACTTTGCCCTTAACTTGCTCTTGACAAAATCCCATCATATTTAACATGAGGGCACTGCCACTAGTATCATGGTGTAAACTACACAGCTTCTGTCAGCAAGACGTCATTTTCCTTAGCCAAGTTTTATTCTTTTAATATTAAATCAGCATAGTGAACACTGGGCAAAATACAAAGGAAGATCTAGATTCCTACCCCTGACTTGTATCAAAAGTCAGAGATAATACTCCTCCAGCATATAGTGCTATTGACTTTCAGTGGGATTTGTGCTCCTAACTCCTTTAGGTATTTTTGAAAATCTTCCCCTTAACACACTGATGGTGACATGAAGAGTAGCATTTTCAAAAGTGCCTAATGCCCAGATCCTCAAAGGTATTAGGCAGTTAACTTGTGTAGAAATTCTTAAAATGCCTTTGAGGTGATGGGGCTATGTGATTTAAGTGCCTATGTGATTTAGGAACCTAAATGACACTTTGCAAAACTAACTTAAATAAGTGGGAAACTCTCAATGAAAATCAATGGGACTAAGGCTCTTAGGGGCCAGATTTTCAAAGGTATTTAGATACCTAAAGGTGAAAATAGTTGCTCAGAGAGATTTTCAAAAGCACCTAAGCTAGTTTGATGCCTTAATTCTATTGAAATCAATAGGAGTTAAGCATCTATCCTCCTTTTATGCTTTGGAAAAACCCTTTAGCTGCATCCTTAGGTGCATATACCTGTGAAAATCTGGCCCTAATTCATATTTGAAAATAGCACTCCAAATTCATTTAGGTGCCTTGGTAAATTTTACACTGTGTCACTGAGAAGTTAGATACCAGATATTTCCCCTGTGTCTAGTCTGGGACTAGGTGTGAGGGCCAGATCCTTAGCTGATGTAAATTGGAATAGTCCTATTGACTTCAAACAGCTGAGGATCTCTCCCTTTCGACAGCTGAGGATCTGGCTGAGACATTTTAATGGTGACAGCTGTACCTGGTACAGTACATGAAGTAGAACGCTAGGTATTTGCCTTCCCCTTGGAGCAAGTACACTCTGCTGCACTCAAGTCAGTATTAATGTGAGTTTGACATCTAAGTCGGACTACCAGCAAGTTTCATTTGTGTCCCCAGATTTGGAGCTATTTTATTGCACAGACAGGAAGCTGCCTTCTCAGCCTCAACAACCCAGTCATTTCTCCAACCTGCAGTTGTCACTTCTGTGCACACGTCTTATGTTCCATCTGGGCACGACAAACCTGGCTAAGTCCCAGCCAACAGGAACAAATACTTCGTTCGGACCACACAGGCCTTCTCGCTGCAGAATATGAAAGCAGCAAACGTCACTCTCAGCAATAAACTGCGAACAGGAGAGGATTTAAAAAGTACACCTTTGAGTTCCATTAGCAGCAGAGGGAATGGCAGGGATATACCTGACATGTTTCCAAAGAGAGGCTAAGCCATGTAAATGGCATCACTTGCATTATGAATGGAGTCTATATCAGTAACATTAAATTAAGAACTGAGCTTAAATGTTAGTTGAAATCATGAAAATCGTGAGGGGGGAGGGGAAAATTCTGGACCAAAGAAATCATTTTTAACCTGCTAGCACATGCAGTCAATGCTATCCTTGCATCACTGGCAACAGCCTGTATCAGATCCTTTCAATGAGTATTTTTCTCTGGAATTCAAATGTGACAGACCACATTATTGTTTAATATCAAGTAATATTAATATTTAGCTTTTGAATAACATTTTTCAGCCCTCAGTCTCAGAGCACTTAAATTCAGATTTTTAAATCCAAAAGGGACCATCGTGATCATCTAGTCTGACCTCCTGCCTATCACATGCCACAGAATCTCACTCATCCCCTCCTGTAATAGACCCATGACCTCTGGCTGAGTTACTGACATCCTTAAATCATGATTTTAAAGTCTCCATGTTACAGAGAATCCACCATTTATTCTAGTTTAAAACCAGCAAGTGACCCATGCCCCATGCTGCAGAGGAAGGTGAAACCCCCCCAAGGTCTCTACCAAGCTCACAAAAAGATCATCATCTTCACTTGACAGATGGAAAACCGAAGCACAGACTGGTGAAGTGACATACCTCTAGGCTGACCAGATGTCCTGATTTTATAGGGACAGTCCTGATATTTTGGGCTTTTTCCTATATAGGCTCCTATTACCCCCACCTCTTGTCCTGATTTTTCACACTTGCTATCTGGTCACCCTACATGCCTTCAGGGCACCCGAGTGAAAATATGGTAGAGTCAGGAATAAAACCCACAGCTTCCCCCAGCAACAGGATGGGCTTTGTAAAAAGCACCCTGGTGATTCTGGCCCAAATCCTCAAAGATATTTCTATCCTTCTCCATTATATAAGTTTTTATTCCATGGTCATTGATTTCAGTGGAAGTTAGGAGCTTATATACCTTTAAGGCTCTGGGCTTTTGAGCACAAACTCCACTGAAAATCAATGGGGACCTCTGCTCCCAAGTCATTTGGATGCTTTTGAAAATCCCATCTGGTATTTCTGTGGCAATTGAATGGACAATCTTTTTAAATATTATAATCTAGCTACCACACCTTAATTGGCTCATAATGTTTAGTTATATATTTTTATCATTCAGATGCAAGCACACTTTATTTAAAATTCACTGCCTGTTATGGCACCTAAATCCCTTTGGCTCATTTGAAAATCCCAGCCAAATGTTTATAATTTCTGTGAGAGAGCAAAACCACCATTTCAGCCTTTTTTTCTGGGTTTGTACTGTGCCTAGCACAGGACAGTCCTGGTCTATGACCCCTCTTGCTCTACAAGGCAAAAAGTAATAATCAGATACTTGCATATAATTAGCCACTCCGCTTGAAAGCACATGCAAGAGAAACAGAGAGAGATTATTATGATAGACCAGAGCTACACAATTAGGAAATTTAAACCATGTATTGCACTGCAGGTGCACACAATAGACATCATTCCAATCTACCATGTTATTTGCTTGTGTTTGCCCCTACCAGTAAAAAGGCTGCATAAAACCACATGCATAATATCACACTGAATATGCACAATTTGAATACCTGGGTCCTTTTCAAAATGTTGACAGCCCTCATGATCTCAGCATTTGACTTGGGGATTTGATCACATTTTCAAAGTTCCTATTGGGAATCAAATGTGTTTTAAATGGTCAAAAAGCTTCTGACCTTTGTTTCCCTTTAAATTATACTAATTTCACTCACCCATTGTTTGGCAAGAAGAAGGCTAAGCAGATAAAGCACCACAGTTGCATATCCTCAAGGCAGGGATTGCCAGGGAAGCCAGATGAAAGAAGTTGCCTGATTTCTCAGTCTGCTATAAAAGGTGCTTGCTAGATGAACTGTATAATAGTTGAGTTTAGAGTGTTTTTTTCCCTTAGAGAGTAAATTATTCCTGGGTCTACTGGCAAGATGACAAAGCACCTTCTCCGTGATGCTCTTGTCCTTTTGGGTAGTTATTTCTATTTCAGGGAGCTTCTTTAGCTACAGGAAGCATTACCTTTGGCTGCACAAAACCTCACTTGGGCTTCATTGAGAACTTAATTATGAATAACTTTAAACTGTTACAACCAGTTAGGAGTAGACCTTTTTCAGGTAGGGCCTGATCCATTGCCTAATAAAGCAGAGGGAGTTTTTTCATTGACTTCTGTAGGCTTTGGATCAGGTCTACAATAATTTTGGGTGAGATTTTCCAAAGCACCTAAGTGACTTAGAAGGACAAATTTCTACAATTGGCAATGAACTCAGGTTCCTAAATCTTAGGTGCTTTTGAAAATCCCAGTTTTTGTTCTTCACACTCTCTGGACTTATTTCTGTCCTTCTCCATTCCTACTTTAGGATGCAGCTCATTTGACATATTGTGAATCTTTCTCTACATATATCCCCAAACTGATTGTTTTATAGTGAGCTGAGATTCAGTAGAAATTCGTAGAGGAAGTGCTGACAACCGAACTCTAACAGTGTCTGTGTGACTGCAGAGGAAGGTGATAGCGAGCTATGTTGAAAAGGCAGTAGCTATAGGACAGGTACACCCCATATATGTCACAATCATAGATGCAAAAGACTATCAGGTCACTTATTGTAATTCTCTGCCAGTATTAGATTTGTTCCTGTATTTTCCTCCAGTGTCATTTTCAATCCATCCAGCATGGTTAAGATTGCCAACCCTCCAGGATTGTCCATTAGTCTCCAGGAATTTAAGATTTCTTTAAAGATTATCATGTGGTGATATCTTCAGGAATTCATCCAACCAAAGTTGGTACCACCTTCACCCCTTTCCTTGGGAGATAATTGCACCATCAAAGAGATTCAAGCTTCAGCATAACAAATTATTTCCATTATCCAGCATGTATTTTTCTTTGCTAGTGTCCTTCCCATTCCTCATAGTTGTACCCCTTGGATCACCTGCCACAATGGAACTCTCTCCAGAAAGGTTTAAGTATGTCCATGGGGGAGACAAAATTTTCTCTGGGGCTGGTCCAAGGCTGTGGAACAAACTCCCTCAGGAACTAGGAACCATCACCCTCCACTTCAAGTGCAAAGCTCATTTCTTTAACCTGCCTTCTCTAACGTGAGTACATAGCAACAAGTACATTTAAAAAAAGCTCCCTCAAACTCTAATAGAACAAGACACCCCACTGCACATACTTCTCCCTCTGGTGTGAGGATGAGCAAACACACAGTGTGTGACAAATGTATAGCCACATTGCATAATGTATTGCTGGAAGGCACTCAGTGTGGTGATGAGCATGGTAGAAGAACCTATCTAGGATAGTATTAAGCTTCACGAATTCCTCGGAAATTACAAAGAGCTCCCCTGCAAAGCTCCAATCCCTCTTTTAAAATGCACTGCTTTCAAGACTAGATGCCTTTCTGGGATATGTTCTTTAGACAAGCACAAGTTATTGGGCTCAATACAGGGGTGACTGGTTGAAATTCTATAGCATGTGTCATAGAGGAGGTCAGATTTGATGATCTAATGACCCTTTCTGGCCTTAAAGTTGGTGGAAGATTTTGCAAAATGACCCTCCTTCCCCATGTAAGATGATCCTTTTCATCCACAAATTTCATCTACAACTTTAAAATAAAGCTTTATAAAAAATCCTAACAATATATTTACAACGATCAGTCTTTGTGGTGTGCTAAATACAGATGTTATCTGCTTCCCTTGGGAAAATATGTTCCTCAGGACCATTATCCTTTTCCTTCTGTCTGCCCACACTCCCCATCCTTCCCCGACCATTATAGTCTGTTGCTGCTTTTATAGCATCTTTGTTCACTCCTCAAGGCAAGGACTGGGTCTTTTATGCACCTGTATAGAGAGATGCACATCTGCCGTAATGCATAAATAATGCTGATGTTATCTCTAGATGCATTGCCATGAGTAAGTCTGAATTTCACAAAGGATAGCCTGGAATCAGCCAATCAGCCTTTCCAAGATTGCACTATTATGACAAGAAGTACTGGGTTGAAGGGGATGTGAGGGATGTAAAGTACCTAGTGTGCCTAGGATTCTATTTGCAAAGAGCATGGTCAGCAAAATACCCACAGTATATCAGCTTCCAAATAGCCCTGCACCACACCTGTTGTCTTACTCAGCTGAGTGTGGGAGTAAGCCCGCCCCCTTTACTCAGTCTATCTTGGGTTTGAGACTGGTGCAGCCTATGGACTCTTGTTCTCATGAACACATGGGCCACACGTGCCTTGGTTCCACCCTCCTTAATCACTGGCCAGAGATGAAGAGGCAGGTAAATTGCACCCTTTCAAGGATGACTTATTCCTCCCACAAAGCAAGAGGGATGCTAAGGAGGAAATGTGACATAGACCCATGTTTCCTTCTCAGCTGCATATTCTAGGATTGCCCCATGTGCCAACTCTTACTCAGGACTGAGTCTAAAGGCTCAATCTAGCCCATACAGTTAATATGCCACCAGTTCCTACTCACTCCATGGGAGACATTTTCAGGCTGATGTAGCACGTGTTAATTGTCATCGCTCCATTTCAGTCAATGGAGCCATGACAATTTACATCAACTGAGGATCTGCTGCTTTACATATAAACTTTTGTTCTGATTAAGTTTTTCCATCTATGGCATGTTCTGTACCCACCGCATCTCAGTAATTCCATTCACAGGGTCATGCATTGGTGATGCTGGATACATGAGGTTATTTGGAAAAGAAAATGAACAATGCAGAGAGAAAAATCTATCTCGAGATTTAAATCAAGCAGTCTTTCTTTTAATTGGTACCAACACAAGCCATGAAGCAAGATAAAATGTAATTTGCTCAGCAAGGTAAAGGACATCCTAGAAAAACCTTTCAGACTTCATATTTGTGTTCTGCAAGCTCTGTGATGTTGACCTTCATCTGCCGTCTAGGTTAAATTCCTCCCCACCCTGCTCCCCCTTCTGTTGCACCATGCTGGATAAGCTAGGAATGAAAAAGATTAAGAAAGCTGGCAGTGCTGCTTCCCACTGGGGCCTCTCGCCTTTGTCAAAAGCTGCCATTGTGGCCATCCGTGCTAAAGGCAAAAAGCATGCTGCTCTCATGGACATGGGTAGTGCATTACTTCAGCTTGTGCTGTATCTATCGCCACTTGAGTCTCCACAAGGTATTTTGCTGAAACAGCTTAGATGATAAAAGCCAGAGCTGGTGAATTTCCTCTTAGAAGAAGAAAAGGTCAACAACATGACCCCCTCTTAGCTCCCTCTCCCCAAAGCCATTCTTCTTTCATCCTCAGAACAAGACTTCTGATAAAGATAAGAACAAAAAAGAGCAAGGCTTTCTGCACCTATAAAAAGAACTAGAGCTGGCTTAAAGCACCTCACCTGAAGGAATCCTCAGGTAATGGGATGCTTTGGTTGGGTTGAATGGCTTGGCTACTTCTCATCTTTTAAAGGGATTCTGTTAAATGACTTAGGCCTGACATCTGACCAGCCTTATTATAATTTGGTAGGGAGTAACTTTGGACTCTACTTCAAGTTTTAAACTTTAATCCACAGGCTTTGACTGCTATTTAGCTGCTGATGACTGACACAGTCACTCCATCTACCTCTCTGCTGATGAGCTGATACAATCCCCTGACCATGTCCCCAGCCTTTGTCACCCACTGGTAGCTTTTCTTTAAACATCTTAGGCCCAGAAAGTAGGAGCCAAAATATCTTTGTCCTTAGTATTTTCTCCCATACTGTTTCTTATTCAAGAGATATAATCTGCCCCACTTCCTTATCCAATTTCAGATGCCTCCTTAAGACTCACCTGTGCCAAAAAGCTTACAAAACCCTATCTGCAGATAATGACCAGAGACATATTGAGCTGTCACTGTTCATCTTCCTTTTCCTATGCCCTTACTCTGACTCCTCCACTCCTGCCAGGCCTCATCCTACCTATACCCCTATTGAAAAATTAACAGCCCTCTTCTCTGCCCCCTACCTCCCAAAAAACCCCACAACATAAAAATGTAACTCAGCAGTGCCAATATATCAATGGGTTCAAACTTTCAGAAGCATCAAAGTTACTTTAATTTAACACTTATGCTCCTAATAATTAATAAGCCACTTGGGAACTTTTAAAAATCTGACCCCAAATGTATTGACTTGTATTTGCCCATGGGTGGTGCATTGAACATTTGTAAGCTATTATTTTACAGTATCCTGCATGCACTCCAATTCCTTTCTCACACCAATGACCATACCATAAATCCTCTATTTGGGTTCTAAGAGACAGATTCTGCCACCGTGACTCATGTTGACTAGCACCGTACAGCCTGAGTAACTACTACATACAAGGTACTTTATTCTAAGTTACTAATCAGTGTGGGTCAGGGTGGCAGAACCTAGCCCTTACTTCCATGAGTTTGATACTTCATAGCAATGTAATCACAGTGCATTGAGGAGTGAGCGGAAAGATAGTCCAAGTGTTAGAGTTTTAGCGGGGGATTTGGGACCCCAGGACTCACATCACTGCTCTGACACAGACTTCCTGCCTGACCTTAGGCAAGTCTCTCAGTTTCCCATCTTTAAAATGGTGATAACAGCACTTGCCTAACTCACAGGGGTATTGGGAGGAAAATACTTAAAAGACTATGAAGCACTCAGATACTGCAGTCATGGGGGTGATGTAAGCATCAGAGAGAGACATATTGCAGAGATGACAATTTTAGGAGCATTTTTCATTGCTTTTTTTCTTTTAGATGAATTAATTAGTTCGACACATTTCACAGTGTGTATTTTAAATGTGTCTTTCTGGTGCCAGTGACCTTCACGAACATACCAGGGTTCTGCTAAAAACCTAGCCTCCTCTTTGTCTGATACATTAAAGCCTATTTTCTTCCCTTGCTTTCTGCAACCATCTCATCTTCAATCTAGTATGCTGGGCTTATGAGAAACAACAAATCGATACCTTTTTTGAAAACTGCTGATTCATTAATAGTTGGAGGCTGTCTGGATGCTACAATCATATTAGCTGTCAGGAGTGATTAATTTTTAAGGGAAATTGTTTTCCCTGATTTTTAATAGCAGTTCAGATCCCACCTTCTTTACTTTCCATTCATCCAAGGAGACAGATGCAGTAGATTCAGTAGGTGTTTTAATAGTCTAGGGTACCAGTCCTGCAACCTACTCTACATTGGTGGACTTCTGAGCTCATGTTGATCTTTACTGGTGTAACTAGCCAATCACTCTCCTTTTGTGCTCCCACCTTGCACCTGCTTCCTTACAGCAGGCAATCATAAGCAAGTAGCTTCAACTTTCTCCCAGACTCTCTCTGGCCAGAGTCACAATCTGAGCAGGATCAAGCAGGAGAGTAAGGGACCCTCCTTAACCTGTATGGCTGAGTAAGTACTTGTGAGGATTTAGCCCTAACTGATAGTGTGTGTGATAGGCTAGGTGAAAAGTTTCTGTTGAAACTGTTTTTTGATAGAAAATTGAGCTTACCATAAATTTTTTTGTGTGAAAAGCATCTGGTTTCTGCTTAAAATTTTGACATTTTTTAAATAAAAAAATCCCAAAATATTTCAACACAAAATCAAAATATTTTCATTTGGAAATGCTGCCATGGTGTCTCATGGGAGTTGTACTTTGGTTGCTTATGTACCCACTCATCTGTAACTCCCTTTCCAGTCTTCATCTTGATATATCCTGGTCAGGACCTCCCATGACGCACTTCTTTCCACGTCCAAGAAGGGAGACTGGTGCATCGCAGGAGATGTAGTCTGATCAGGAAGACCAGCCTTTAGAGGAGAATGGGGTCATGAGGCACCTGAATTACATCTTTAATATAATATATGGTGATATACCTATCTCATAGAACCGGAAGGGACCCCAAAAGGTCATTTAGTCCAGCCCCCTGCCTTCACTAGCAGAACCAAGTACTGATTTTGCCCCAGATCCCTAAGTGGGCCCCCTCAAGGATTGAACTCACAGTCCTGGGTTTAGTAGGCCAATACTCAAACTGCCGAGCTAGCCCTCCCCCCTGCCAGGAGGCATCACAGCAACATTTTCAAATTGAAATGTATTAGTTTTTGGCTGAAAAAAAAATCAAAAGTTCTGTAAAAATGTATCTGAAAAAGGTTTGGTTTTTGTTGTTGTTGTTGTTCCCTAACTTTCCATAGAGAATTTTTTTTCACCAGGTTTAAATGCATGCAACCAGAGTAGCTGCAAGGACTTATAATTCACTCCCCTACCATATTATCATGGATAAAGCACTGAGCCAGCAGCTGTTGGGGCTATGGCTGTAATTCTTAATGGATACAGCCGTTTGGCAGAAGAATTACCATGCCCATTCATGAAACAACGAGATTCAGTGGGATAATGTTATGCTGAAGTGCTCTAGCTTTGCAGACACTGTCGCTATATTTGTGTGTTTTTGAAACAGAAACCAAGTTTTCAGCTTTCCTGGCCAGCACCCAATATTTCTCATTAAAATCAGACTGAACCCTAAATCTCATGAAAGGTGATTATAGGGAAGAGAGTTTCAAACTACACTAGTAAGGAAACAACCCGGTCCCTCTTCTCCACACCAGCAAACATACTGTACCTTTTCAAAGTGCCAGTGAAATCAATTCTCTCCTTCTGAGGTCTAGAGAAAAAGTTCACTTGAAAGAGAGAGAGAACTCCACAACGCTCAGAATAGCTCAAAAATTAAATTGTTCATTCAGCATAAAAGAATTGTCAAGGCTAAGTTCCGTGCCCTGAATAGTGCCTCTTCCTCATATTAATGTTTAGCACCTTCCCCTTTCTTACTCCGTATAACAGACTACCAATATAAATCTTGCATTTATACCGCCTTTCATCCTGAAGGATGCACTTAAAAAAATCTTCATGGGAATACAAATGATGTATTGCAATCATTTCACCCACCAGTGAAATGCAGCCGCCCCTGGGATTGCATGCTGCACCTGTTCAGCTGTGCAGAGCAAGATGACAGACCAGTTTCAGACAGGAACTAACAATGCAGGGGACAATTTTAGAAAATTAGAATATATTTTACCAACCTGGAGTTTGCCCAGGGCACCAGGATTAACACAAACCGTCAACCTCAAATGTTCCAACAGCTCTTTAATCACCACAAGTGGACAGAGAACCTCACTTTTACTTCTTAATTAAAACGCATGAATAATACTGGGGCTCGGTGCAGTACTGACTCAGGTGCCACTTAGGCACTGCTTAATCTTAAGCACATGCCTAAATCCCTCCCATTGATATTAAACATGCAAATATTTTGCTGATTAGGAATGAGATTAAAGGACATGCTTTATTTTAAGCATATGAGCAAAGTGATTTGCTGACTTGGGGCTTCAAAGGGAAGATTACTTGTTACTGATTCACTGCCACTTCCTGCAGCTAGGAGGGTCCCCCATCAAAATACAGTATTAACCAGACTTGACCTTGCCTGGTTTATGAGATCTGACAATGAGTGAGAAATGAAGCAAGATGGAACTGTTCCAATTTACCCTACTTATTTTCAATAGTTTATTAATCACAGGAGTGCATTCCCATCCAATCCCCACTCTTTCTTTTTAATGCTTCAGGATCGCTTCTGGAAAATCATTGAAGTTCCTTGCAGGAATACATTGGTGCTATGGATTTACTACAATGTTCCCATGAAATCTGAGAAAACCTTCCAATGATCTCTACTATAGCTGTTATACTTCCTTATCCCACCCAAGTTCGCAGTGCTTTGGGCTTTCAATTTACAGCTCTGAAACTAATGGAAGAGGTTGGGAAGAAGGGTTGTTATTTAGCCTGGGGTTCTTGCTTGTTTCATTGCACACGCCTTTCCAATATTTTTCCCTGAACTGACCTTGTCTGTGCTTTCAGCAGCATCTCTACAGTTCCCTAGGAGGTGACAGGATGTCAGATGAGCTGGCAGGTGCATTTCCTCGGGTGCTGGAAACATACATCACCTGCTAGTGTGAACATGTGCATGACCATTTACATCTCCTTGAGGACTCTGCCGACTGCTGCTGCTGCTGTTGCAAAGTTTACTTCAGCATTAAAGTTCCATTTGTCAAAGGGTCATGAGAAGGAAAAAAACCCTGCAAGTTCTGACTTTGTTGCAGGTAGCTCTGCCTTAGCCAGAATTTCTCAGGCTCATTTAAGTAAATTCTCTATCCTTGTTTGAGATGTGGAACATTTGGGTATTTGACACTTGGAGCCTAAGGTGATGTCTACTATATTCTATGTTTGAGAGCTGTGCAAAAGAATTAAAGGCAAGCAGGCATCCTACATAAAACGGATCCTTCTATAAACACTGACTAGATCCTGTCCTTCCATACACACTAAATCGCCAGTCCTAAATACATCCTGTCTTTGCATAAACACACTACTCAAAACATAAGAGAAATAGGATTTTGGATCTTACAACCAGAGAGAACAATGTGTTATAATTATTATTACTGTTAATTATTTGTATTACTGAAGGAACCGTAATACCCCAGCTCAGATCACGGCTTCATTCAGACACGCATTATACCAATATATAGTAAGAGACAGCCCCTGCCCCAAAGAGTTTACAATTGAAATAGACATGACAAAGAATGGGAAGTGTTACTGATGGGGGGACTTAGGCAGGGAGAAATTAAGTGACTTATCCAAGGTCACATAGAGAGTCTGACAGAGCTGGGAAATGAAACCTGATGGGTGGAGTCCTAGTCCAGTGGTTTATTGACAAGACTTTTCTTCCTCTGTTTTATCAGTATGCTCAGTGCTCATTTATATTGACTTACTGTGTGGCATTCAGCAGCCACTTATCCTCTCTGTTTGCCCATCTCTAAAGTGGTGTTTGTCTAAAGAGGTTTAGTGTTTGTAAAGTGCTTTGTCAGCCTGGGCTGAAATCTGGAAATGGGAGCAAAATGCTTAAAACTAAAGATATACGTACTTTATAATGCTCTATTTATTATTGTGGCACTAAAAGGTCCTATTCAGGTTTGGGGATCCACTGTGTTTGGCAGTGTAAAACTACTACAGTGAGTATATGATGGGCTAGGCCAAGAGGCCCCGTGCTGGAGGTCTTGGGGTCATAGAGAAGTCCTCCAAGATTCCCAGAATGGCTGCAGGGCCATATAAAAGAAGCTGCAGTACTAGATACTGTCAGTTGTCACCTGGAGCTGGAGGAATGAGGACTGTGTTCCTGGCTGGCTAAAGGAGAAGCAGGACCACAGACAGATCAGTTGTTGGCCGGCACTGGAGAAGCAAGAGGGAACTCCTGGCTGGCTGCTGAGACTAAGCCCAAGCATACAGACTGTATGCGAGACTTGGCCAGAGGTCTAAGTCAGTGAAACCTGCCTGATCAACGATGAATGGAGGTCACCGTAGACTTAGAGAGTGTACGCAAATGCACTCAAGCCGGGGGTGCTTGTGAGAGGTGGGTTCCACTCCATTAAAGGTTAAAAAATAAGTAAACCTAGAATAATTTTGATGGAAATTTCTCATATTTTTGGAAAAATTCAACCACTCTGTAAGCTTTTTGAAAAGAGGAAAATAATCTTCATGAAAAGCTTTGAATTCTTTTTATCAAACTTTCAACTTTTCAAAATATTTCTATAAAATAACCCTTCCAGCCCCCAATCCACACTTGAAGAGAGCCTCAGTATGCTGAGCACTGTGGACACACATGTAATAAAAAGCACTCTTATCAAAAGAGCTCACAGTCTTAGCACTTGAAGAGATGGAGGAAAAACAAACAAATCGGAAAGGAGAATAAAAAGGGAGATATATTGTTATATCTGTTTCCACTATGTTTACATACACAACAGTGGACAAACTCCTATTGACTTCCGTGGGGCCAGAATTTCACCTAATATAATAAATCCAATGTGTTGAATAAGCCTTTTTTTAATGCTGTTTAAAGCCCCAAATTTTGCAAAAACAGAACTCCACATATGCCCAGGGTTCTGTCCATGTGGATCAGTGTGCACAGGAACATAAGAATAGCTATAATTGGACCAGATCAGTTGTCCATCTAGTCCAATATCCTGTCTCTGTTAATAGCCAGCACAAGAACCTTCAAAGGAAGGTGCATGGAAGCCAGTAGAAGGTAGTAAAGGTAGAAGGTAATAATGGGATAAACTGCCCCTAAGGAAAGTTTCCTTCTGACCCTCAATAGCTCTGATACATGAGGATTTATATCCCATCCAAAAGTGTTGTATATTTTAAAATGTTTACTATTCTCTGGATAGTCTTGTTATCCTTTAATGTCTAACTTTTTTCATTACATTTCTGATGGGTTGGGGAGAAAGGACTGGGATACTGAAAAATCTGTCCTTTTTCTTGTTTGTTGTTTTACTCCTTTCTCTTTGGAAACTACAGTGATAGAAGAAAAATATCTATCTCTGAACATGTGCTCTGGCTTTTTCCCATCCAGTTATATTTTCCTAGTCTCTTCTCGAAAGGATTTTTGAGATCCCGGAGGTGCCAGGGTGAGACAAGCTTAGTAAACGCTAAAGCAATATACTGCACATTTATTATTATTTATTTTTATTTTATTTTATTGTTTAGTTGAGGAAATCTCTCTTTAACTCTCTCACCTTGCTTTCTGTTTAATGCATATGGTTGTCAGTGGGGACCCTTGTATACTTCTGCCCATGGTATCAGCACCAAAATACTCGGCAAGATGGTTCTGTTACCAGGCAACTATGCCAACATTAGTATGCGTAGTCACTTTATATATTTGCCCACTGATCAAACTGAAAGGTGAAATAGAAAGCACAGAAAGTCTTACATTGTGTTTTGTGCACTTTTCCCCTTTTCTGTCTCTCTTGTCTATTTAGACTGTAAGTTCTTCTGGCCAGGGACTTTCTACTGGTTTATTTGTACAGTGCCTGGGAATAGAGCCCTGTTCTTGGTTGGTCCCTAGGCACTGCAGTAATAAACATGAGTAATACTAATACATTTTACATTATTATAATATTTACTTATTATTTGTTTTACCAGAGCACCTATGAGGCCCACTCATGGGCCAGGACCCCATTGTACCAAGCACTATACAAACACAGAGCAGAAGGACAGTCCCAGCACCAGGGACCAACCATTTTGAATCTGCTATAGTCCAACTGAGTGCACAAGGTGCAGGGACTGTTTTTCTGTTCTGTGCCAGAATTTTTTCATCAAAATGAGAAAAAATTTTTTAAAAAATTGACACCCCCTCTCCCTCCAGTCTGAAAATGTTTAATTTACTAACATCCAAATTTTTTCAATTTTCAAAAACTAAATACCACCCGGTCCCAAAAAATGCATTTTTTTTTCAGGTAGAACCTGAAAAATGTCAATGAAATAAATAAAATAGACTGTGTTCTGAGAAAAATAGTACATTTTCTAATCAATTCTAATATGTGGAAATGAAAGCATGTGTGCTGGTCTTTGGAAGAGGTTGTTCTTTATGAGAGTCCTGTGGCACCTTATAGACTAACAGATGTTTTGGAGCATGAGCTTTCGTGGGTGAATATCCACTTCGTCGGATGCATGTCAGTGCACATCTGTTAGTCTATAAGGTGCCACAGGACTCTTTGCTACTTTTACAGATCCAGACTAACATGGCTACCCCTCTGATTCTTTATGAGAGTAGGCAACACGTTACAATATCACCAAGAACTCTTGAGACAATGCAGGGAGAAAGATATGTGTGCCTTAGGTTACGTTGACACTACACACCACTGGCAGTGGCGGATAGGATATGTGTGGCTACACATTGAAGTGGAAAGCAGTCTGCATCCACACTGTAGCTACATGTGTCAGAGGAAGGCTCTGGCAGGGAGATGCAGTGGGGAAAGGCTTGGAAGCAGAGAGCTGCCAGAACCTTTCCCTGCTTCTGGAGCATTTCCCTGCAGTTGGGAAAGGCTCCGGCAGAGGGGAGGCAGTGGGACACTACAATGCTAAAAATAGTGCCTCCCACATCTACACTCTTGCTTGGCGAGTAGGGTCCATATCCAGATACATATCCACAGGGTTCAGGCATGTCCTTACTCGACTCAGCTAAGCACTGCCCTACCATCTACATTGCTATTTATACTCATGCTGGGGGACACATAGTGTACATGCCGCTGAGAGGAATGTGCAGTGTAGACATACCTTGAGGGTGAAGATGAAACCGAACTATGAATAACTAGTGTCTTAGTAAAGTAAGCCAGTTATAAGTCAGAAAGAAGGGAAAGAAACACCACCAAGTTCTGGGATTCTACTTTGAGTAATTTAATCTATTATAGAAACAAGAAAATGAGCTGTGAAAGAGAATTGTGCACACTGGAGTAGGGTGAGACACTCTATAGGCTAACATGGCTCACTAACATGGCCCAGATACTCCACTGAGTCTCCTGAGGTTCATGAATAAGCAGAACAAAGTCTCCAGAGGCTTTAACTCTTCTCTTAGTTTTCATTCTACCTTCTGTACAATCATACGGGCAGAGTCAGCTTAATGAATACAGTGCTGGCAGATGCTTCTGACCCCGGACACCTGTCTGTGTTAAGTTATGTTGGTATAACCAACACTGCTCAGGCCAACAGTGGGCTTTGAACCTGGGATATTTAGCTCTAAAAGCATGAGTCTTTGCTGTCTCAGGATTCGAGCCTATGAAATCTTTCCTGTGACTTGTGTGGGTATTGGATCATGTTTTAAATCACTGTGGCATTACTCTCCATATTCTTCATAGTAATATTATTATGATATGACTATGGCATAACTATAATGGATTTTATAAAAGAGAGGTCATGTGAGATATCATTGGAAACATTGATTTACTGAATATGATTATCCTACTTGTATGCATGTACCATTTTTGTATCTGAAGTTAGGAATATTGTCTATGCATCTCTTACAAATGTGTTTGCACCTGGGGAACGCCCACTAGACAGAATGCGATCAGTCTGGATGGCTTAATGGCATGGGCAATTAGAGAGAACAATTGGTCTTTGAAGATGTTTATCTCCTACCAGGGAGCTTTCCTGAGGATGCTACAAATAGCCTCTGAGTCATGGCTGCTATGGTCCTACAGAGACATGTGTCCAAGTCACCTGGTACTGGACTTCATGATAATACTAGTGTTTTTCCACTGACCAGGCATGGGAATCAAACTAGGAGACAAAGGATTCCCTCCATATGCAAAAACTATGCAGGGGAGTGACATCATCGGGGTTCGTTCTTCACTATCTCCCTGCCCAAGATGACTGTGTAAACACTTAAGACTGAATAGGGGAAGAAAGGGCTTGAACCCAGACTAGAGGGAAGTCTAGCCTGTGAAAGAAATACCTGGAGTTTTAAGCTGCAAGCAAGTGTAGCTTGCCCTCAAGAATCTCTGCAAACTGCCTAAACAATTGTTAGGGCGAGAATTTGTTACTTATAACCAATTTCTTTAGTATATTAAGCTTAGATTGTGTTTTGTTTTATTTGCTAGGTAATCAGCTTTGATCTGTTTGCTATACCTTATAATCATTTAAAATCTATCTTTTGTAGTTAACAAACTTGGTTTTGTTTTGTCTAAAACCAGTGTGTGTGTGGAAATCGTAACTTGGGGCAGAAAGCTGTGTATATTGCTCTCCACATTGAGGGAGGGGGTCAATTTCACGAGCTTACGCTGTACAGTTCTCTGTGCAGTGCAAGACAGTATAATTTTGCGTTTACACTCCAAGGGCTGGGGGGTGCATTTGGGTAACTGGGCAGTTCCTGAGCTGAGCCTTCCCATGCAGAGCTTATCTCAGCATCTGTGTATATAGCTGCAGCTGAGTGTATCCCTACCTGTATGTGTGCTGGTAAAGTGCAGTCTGCAGAAGGGCTTGAAAGGCTTCATAGCAGTACAATGTAAAGGGAGCTCAGGCTGGTGGGTCAGGCAGGCTCAGTGGTACCCCAGTTCCAAGTGGCACCCCGGGAGAAATCCATCACAATCACTTAGCTGTAAGCTGTATCAGACTCTTCTGTGGATCAGCCACTAGAGAGGACAAAGATCCACATCTCGGGGTGAGTTACATTAGCATAGGGCCAATATACCGCTGGCGCTATAGCACTGGATTGACAGCATATCACTGATGGATGCAATGCAAGGTTGATGTTTCTTCACAGTCTTATTTGGCACTAAGGCTTTTAGCTGTCATTGAATATAAATATTTAAAAATAAGAAAGTTAACTTGAGACTTGTGCTGATAAGTAGGAAGAACAAACTAGTCCAATGGACTTCCACTAAAACCAAGAACAGCTTCAGCTGTTTTGACCTACTGTTTAAAAGCACTGTGAATCATCACATTTAAACAATGTGGCAAAATATTTTCCAATAAATCTTCAGCATGGCAGTTACATTTTCTAACCCCAGCTGGAAAGAAGTATTGCAGGATTTACTACAGAGACAGAAAGATTGATTCTTGCTTGGAGAATCTGCCAGGTTTCTTGATTTAGAGAGCTGATGATCAGTGGCATGTTTGGGTTTGATTTAACCAGGTTTTCTTTATTTTTTTCTGTGGGTTCCTTTTATAATAATGTGGGCTAATTTTATTCTGAGTAGTATTTTGTTTAAAGAGTACTGTTGTGTCTTGATGATTCTGATATTCAAATCATGTAACTCTAAATTCTGTTCTCTGGTCCATGCTTGGTTGAAATCACTTGAATGAGTTTCACTTAAACATAGAGATGGGCATGAAACAGTTTCCCAATCAGGTGAACATTTTCAAGATTTCAAAATATATTCCTTCTTGAATTGCAATAAAAAGTTAAAATCCCCCCCAATTTTTCCAAACTAAAAAAATCACCAAACATTTTTGGTTTGTGTCAGTCAAAAATGTTTCATTTTAATAATTTAAAAATAAATTATTAAAATGGGAACAAAATATTTTAAAGCTTTTTTTCCTCAGCTTAACTTTTGAAATGAAAAGTCATTTTGAACCATAATTTTAAATTTCAAAAATGTCAAAATAGGACATTTTGACAATTTTGAAGCTTTCCCCCAGAAAAAAAATTTGATGTTGAGAAACTTGCCAAAACCAACTCTTTTCAACGAAAAATTTTGGTTTAGACAAATCAGCATTTTTCAATGAAAAAAAAATTGGTTGAAAAATTCTTAAGCAGCTTTATTTACTTGTGGTGTCAGTGCATTGATCTGGTTTTAGATTTGGGCTAACCTCACCTTTTCTACTTAAGTTTAGGCAGTGCAGAATCTTAACTGAGGAAGAACAACCCTCCTTGTGGGCTAAGTGACTAAAACTCCTAAGTAGCATCTAGAAAAGTGGTTTGGGGATGTAGAGGTCAAATTCTCATTGAACATCCATTTCCATGGGAGTTGGGCACCTAGGTGCTTTTGACAATGCAGGTAGTTGTCTAGTTGGCACCTAAATCCCTTTTAAAATCTGGCCCTAAGTCTCTCTCTGCCTCAGTTCCCCATCTATAAAATGGGTATAATAGTACTTTCTGATCTCACAGAAGGATGAATCAATTGAGGATAAATACAGTAAAGACTTGAGGCATACCCGTTACCATAGTATCTGGGGCATTATAAGTATGATAGATAGAGGAGTTCAACAATACATGACTGTTTGATGGCCTATATAAAATGTGCTGGTGACCTAGGCCATTATCCACATAGCAGAAAACGTCTTCAAATGATCAATACTAGTTAGTGGCCTTAGACTATGCTCAGACTCATTGAAGTCAGTTGATACGCCAAGTACTGAATACAACATGGAGATGGAACCATCCTCTAACCTTTCAGGTGAGGATTGAGCAAGCCAGTGTGAGAAGCTTGTATGTACTCTGTGTGTGTGTTAGTCAAGAGGATTCAGACAACTCAGCAGCAGGGCCGGCTCCAGGCACCAGCGCAGGAAGCAGGTGCTTGGGGCAGCCAATGGAAAGGGGCGGCATGTCCGGATCTTTGGTGGCAATTCAGCGTTGGGTCCCTCAGTCCCTCTCAGAGGCAAGGACCGGCCGCTGAATTGCCACTGAAGAATGAAGCAGCGCAGTAGAGCAGCTGCTGAAGTGCAGCCGATTGCGGCTTGTTTGTTTTTTCTCTTCGCTGCTTGGGGTGGCAAAAAAGCTGGAGCCGGCCCTGCTCAACAGGTCCATTAATCCCACCCATGAGCAGAGGCAGTGTGTGTGTGTGGGGGGGACTCATGGGATCACATGCCCTGCCCCCCCCGAGTTACTGGTTGGCTTGTACTGACCATGCTCAGTAATATCTGCTGAAGCCGCTACCCTCACTCTGTCTCCCCCCTCCCCTCAATTATCAGGTTCATCTCTGCCAATGATCACAAAATTCATGCAAATAAATTGAAACAGAGGCAAGAGAGCAAAGAAAATGGACTGATCTGATGTAAAGACACTTAAAAGGATAATTGATGTCCCATCGTTATCACTGCGGCAAGCATCTTATATCACAAAAATAATACATGACACTTCCTTATTATAACTAGTTCCATATAATTAATTATACTAGGAGAAGCTTCTCTTTTCTGCCTTTCTTCTGATCCTAGACAGCCAGCCTGTTAGGGCAGACAACTAGCCCATCTCCTCACAGATCTCCCCCACCCAAAGTCATTGTCAATCAGGCAACCCTTGCATATGAAAATGACAGTGATAATCATGTAATACTGCTTAAACACTTTCTTTCCTCCTCCTTTTTTTGAAGCAATCTTATCAAGATTAATTACCAAGATTAGTTATTGTCAAAAATTGATCCACCAAATCAATGATTTTTTTTTAATGTTTCTGCATGTGTTAAGTGACAGCTATTCTCTTGCCTTGGACAATTGAGCATATTAATAATATTTATGAGGGGGATGTTTGCAGTGATTATAATAATCTAACTCCTATCGGTCTTCACTTGGACAGTTACAGAGCGATGCAATTAATTATAAGGAGAGAAAGAGAGAATTAAAATTATGCATTGATTCTTCGTTCCGCAGTGGGATGCTATGCGAATGGGAAAATGTAGGGTTAGAGTTTCACTTCAGACACAGCTCATAACAGAGGGGGAGGTGAAAGCTGCGTCACTCTAGAAGAAGCCCTAGGCGGCACTGTGCCACCCCTCTGAGTGACAGTGCCCCCCGCTCCCCTCCTTTTCTCCAGAGGTCACTAATGTACAGGTACAAGCCTGATTCAGCAAAGCACGTGCTTATATTCTATTGAATTTAACAGAACTTTAAGCCTGAGCTTAAGTTCCATGAAAGTGATTTCCTGAACAGGGATGGACATGATTAAATGCATTCCTGAATCAGGGCCTAAATAGCTATCTTGCTCCCATACTGGCCGAGCTATTCCACCCAGCAGTGGAGCCAAAACGACATCCATTCCCTGCTCCTCCTACCCTAAGGTGACATCTACACTTGGAGCTCGGGCAGTAATTCCCAGCTCCTGTAGATGTTCTTGTGCTGGCTGTCCTCAAGTTAGTATGTTATAAGTAGTAGTATAACTGTGGAAGCACGGGCAGTGGTAAGTAGCAGCATGGGGCAATGGCATGGGCTAGCCACCTTGAGTACTCATCCATGGGATCCAGGTTGGCTTATCCTTGGGGTAGTTAGCTCATGCAGCTAGTTGCTGCTGCCTGTGGTTACACTACTGTTTTTAGCGTGCTAGCTCTGAGCTAGCATGAGTGTATCTACACAAGCTAGGAATCTCACCCCAAGCCCCAGGATTCAGGTGAAGCCAGCCTTGCGGCTGGTGGCATGTGAAATGCCAGTTGATAAATAAACACACACATTGTATTTCATGCAATATACTTCTAAACCTTGGCGGCTATTGCTTTAGAGTCAAATAGCACTTAGATCCTAATGAACACATTCAAATTCTAAAGGAATGTGTTTTTCTTCTGTTTAATTGCCATGTAACAAAGTAGCAACAGTTGAAGTGCATAATATTTAAATGTGCATTTTTATCTAATTATCATGGTACTGAGTTTCATGTAAAGTATTACATGCATTAAAAATTCTCTTTGCAAGTATCTAGAATGGGTAAGAAGATCATTACGCGTTTTGGGTGAAATTTGCCATTGTCCAGAAAGGTCACTACAAGACTGATTCCATGTTTAAATCTTTAAGGATTGAGAGGACATGAAGTGGAGCATAGGGCTAATGCTCGCCCACTACACAGGGGTGAATCTCAGCCTTATTCCTTTATGTAGCTTTGAGTTAATTAAATGACAGATAGATTTATCTCTTATTAAATCTTTAGGGCTCTTTTAGCAACAAATTGATATATAATTAACAGAGGCAATCTTATTAAATGCATATCAGGGAGCTTATTTGAGACAATTGAAATCTTTAATTGATGGTATTACTAAGTGCTTCTCATTCTTACAATAGTAATTGTGACTTGTCTCTAAATGCCTCAGAGTTGGAATAGAAAATACCCATCAAAGAGCTCCCAGGTTGGTGAGTGACTTGTAGAGCTGAGCCACTAATTCAGGCTGAGTCATTTCATGTTTTATTACTGCTTATGATTTGTCCATGAACATATTGGACATTTCTCCAATATATTCCCACTTGAAAATAGTACTTGGTCTGCAGATTATTCGTGGATAGTTTATTACAAATATCAGAGGAGTTGCCATGTTAGTCTGGATCTGTAAAAAGTGACAAAGAGTCCTGTGGCATCTTATAGACTAGGGGTAGGCAACCTATGGCACGTGTGCCAACAGCGGCATGTGAGCTGATTTTCAGCGGCACTCACACTGCCTGGGTCCTGGCCACCGGTCTGGGGGCTCTGCATTTTAATTTAATTTTAAATGAAGCTTCTTAAACATTTTAAAAACTTTATTTACTTTACATACAACAATAGTTTAGTTATATATTATAGGCTTATAGAAAGAGACCTTCTAAAAATGTTAAAATGTATTACTGGCATGCAAAACTTTAAATTAGAGTGAATAAATGAAGACTCAGCACATCACTTCTGAAAGGTTGCTGACCCCCATTATCGACCAACAGACTAACTCTGTTAGTCTATAAAGTGCCACAGGACTCTTTGTCCCTTTTGATTGCAAATATTCACTATGTGTGAATTCACCTGTGTCCTGGGTGGGTTAAAAAGTAATGGGGTTCTCTCCTTTCCATGCTTGGGTGACATGTGCAGCTAATGAAACAGAGTGAGAATTGCAAACTGTGAGCTTTACAATCATGTGTAGAATCTGGAATTTTGGGGAGGTGTAAATATTTGAGTTAAAATTTTATTTTTGTCAGTATTTGGCTAATAAAGATCAAAGGTTTCAACTTGAATATGGAAAGCAATTGAAAAAACTTCAATGACATTTTTTCTTTTTGTCAAAATTCCATATTTCAAAAATGTTTATTGAAATGTGAAACATTGCTCAGTTTGATAGTTGGTTGGAAAACATGCAAAAAATCCATCTACTTTGTCTAATTTTGGAGCATTTCTACCAGCTCTAGTTTTAAAATGGTTGAATTAAAAAAAAATTGTTTTAGAATTCAAATAGCTATTTGTTCAAAAGATTTAGTGCTGTTATCTCAACCCCAGGTACTCTGCATTCCCCTTTTTACCTATTACTTCCCATCAAATAGCCGGACTATCCAAACTGCGAATGGTATGTTCTGAATCCTAAACCAGTTCCTAAATACTAATAGACAAGCTACTGGGAGGAGCAAATCCAAAACAGTAACACCATGGGCTGCTACACTAGCAGATATCTCACTACAGTGACATGTGCAAAAGTAAGTCAGATTCTCACCAAATACAGAATCAGTGATCACAAACTGAAGATGGAAATCAGGAGGCACAGCATAATAAAACCCATCCCTTATGTAGTGCTTTTCATCAGTAGGTCTCAGTGATTTACAGAGGAAGGCAATCACATTATCCCCATTCTACAGAAGGGAGAACTGAGGCATAGAGAGGTGAAATGCCCTGTCCCAGGTTATCTCCTAGGCCAGAACCAGGAATAGAATCCAGGACTCCTGCGTCCCAAGCTAGTGGTCTGTCCGCTAGTCGACACTGCCTTCCCTTGACATAGCATAGTCTAAATCCTGCCTAAGCTACCACTGAGGTACGGCACAGTGTAATGCCAAAGAGGGGAAACTGTGCCCCTGATGTGACAGGAGAGTTTAAAACAAAGAAACACCCTCTGTCTACTCCACTGTCTAGGGTGACCAGATATCCCAATTTTATAGGTCCAGCCCCAAAGTTTGGAGCTTTTTCTTATATAGGCACCTATTACCCTCCACCCCGTCCCGATTTTTCACACTTGCTGTCTGTTCACCCTACTACTGTCCCACATACAAGGATGAGTGAGCCATATTTCCTCACATTATCAGGAACCATAAAATAAGTCTAATTGAAAAGCAAAAAGGCAGAACTATGCCTGACCATGGGAGAATGCAGAGAGGTGGCACAGCGTGATGGTGCAACCTGCCACTGGATTAGGGATGGACAGAAATGGCAAATGGTTGCAGGGGATCAAATCCCCCACTCAATGTGCAATTCTGGTTCATTGGTTATGTCTGCTGCTGACAGAGACCTCAGGAGTCTGTCTCTTTTACACACTTGCATAGTTTGTCATGTCAATAAAGTCTCATTAAATTGAATACACAAATATTATGAGCCAGAGGCTTCTTTTAAAACATAGCCTCATATCTTTATACAGATAAAATGCTGCCTTTGCCCCATCTTGTATGCATGAATTATATATGTTTTAAAGGATACCTGGCTCCCTTATTTGTAAGATCTCCATTTTGCTACACTTGCTAGTGTACATCTGTGTTTACTGTGTAAAGAAAGCTAGGAGTTCCAAAGTGTCAGCATGAGACTGGCTGGAAAATTGCTACACACAATTAAGCTTGTCATTATCAGTAGATGCCTCCTCTGTTATTCAAAGGTTCATTCCTTCTTTGTCTGTGGTGTGTTGTTTGTTTGTTTTTAAAGTTTGGAACTGGCAGGAAGATTGACATGTACATAGACTTACAGCCCACTTACTTACTGTTTTTTGGCACCATCATTAAGGATCCCCATCTGTTTTTTCTTCCACTTACCCAGCACTACCCAATCTGAATCTGTTATTTGTAAATACAGGTTGCTTCTCTTTTACTGTCCCAGTCCTCCCCACCCACCAGGTACGCACACAAGAGAAGCAAGGCCCAGGAGAGTAGGTCATTAGAAACTTGATCTCCCTTTATAATGTACCGGGAGGAGGAGGATGCCCCAGCCAGCAAGCCAGAATCTTTAGCCAGGTTCTGTGAATATTAACCTGACCCTGAATAAGGAATAAATCATGCGTGATATAGTATGTTAACATGTTATTCTATTTTTGCCTTAATACAACTTTCCAAATAAATCCAGGTAACTATTCTGGAGGGAGTTCCCAGAAGTTTTGTTCGTCTCATGGAGTAGTTGTCTGTGCCCTTTTTCAAATGAGAGGCTGATGATATGGCTTCTGTAGTGATGAAACACAATAGTTGTACACAACTATGTGTTAGAAAGCGATGGAAATGCTGGGAATCTGGGAATCAGAGCTCCTGAAATCTATTCTTGGACTTGGAAGGGAAGGATTTAGAGCAACAGTTACAGACAAGATACCCAACTACATAGATTTGGCTTGATTCATTCTGAAAGCCAATGTGGCTAAGTGCAGAGATTCGGTTCTACCATCTTAGAAACATTGTTTCTTGTCCCACTTCTTTCTGATGTGAGCTTTGGTAACCACTGTGCTACTTGATCTGTAACATAGTGTGAATGATATTTGTTTGACTCCTGTGATAGGGCTATAGAGGTTTCTGTTTTTTCAGTTTTCTTCTTAAACTGGTGTATTAAATTCACCCACACAGAAAAATACCCTTAGAATAGATTTTATGGCCCCCTGACACCCATTTAGTTTGCTTCTGTGTGATGGTCTGGTCTGGTGAGGTCTCCATACAATCACAGCATATAGCAGCATGTACTTATTTTTTTGGTGAGTTGAATAAAGTGGTTATTTTGAGATGTTTGGGACCTAGGGCTTTGTCTACATGAACAGTGAGTTTGCTGCAAGCCAGGGAGTGAATCATGCCAGCCTGCCATGCATTAAATGGCCATGTAAACTCTGCTGCCATGCACCGCAAGTCCCTTAATGTGCTTCTCTCTACCCCACTTTGAAAAGGGAGTAGATCAAAGTGCACCAAAGAACTGTTAGTGCATGTCAGCAGGGTCTGCATGGATACTTAGGCTACATCAATACCATTAGCTAAGGGCGACTCCCAGCTCATGCAGGAATACTCACACTAGCTCTCACTAAGCTAGTGTGCTGAAAAATAGTAGCTTAGCTGCAGTAGCATGAGCTGGGCAAGTGACACATGCTATAGCCATGCTGCGTATGTACCCACAGGGTTCAGGAGGGTATGTATTTGGCATGGCTAACCGTACGCTACTATTGGTAGCACATTAGATCAATGAGAGCTAGTGCGAGTGTGTCTACCCGAGCTGGGAATCACACCCCTAGCTCATTGTGTCGATGTATCCCTACTGTGTGGCAAGCAACCATGGGGTAGATTCACATCCCAGCTTGCTGCAGACTGAGCGTTTGTGTAAACAAGCCCTTCCATCAGGATGGGGAAAATGTTAAGAAACTCCCAAGTGTCTGAGGAGTCTGAGTGTCAAAGGGCTTTGGGGCAGACTTTCAAGGGAATCTAAAGAGGCAGACACGTAATGCAATTTTCATAAGCATGAGGATCTAGATTCACTATAGCACATAGATGCCTAAATGCCCCTTTAGGCACCCAAGTCCAACATTTAAGCACCACTAACCGTCTCAAAACCCCCACGCAGCTACCGCCTCGCCTCGTAGGCCTCTAAAGACCAAATTTCTGCCAGTAAAATCACCTAAGTGCTTAAATTTCTGCCAGTCACGTGCCCATTGATACTTAAGACCTGGCACCATTGAGCTGCTCAGCATAGTAGCTCACTCCTGTGTCCTGGCAAGATTCTCAGACTAGACTTTGCCTCGCCTATCAGGCTCTGTAGGCGAGATACTTCAGTGATTATTAAGCTTTTCTATACCCGTATACCCTTCTTTGAGGCTATCAGGACATCCATGTGACTGGAAAGCCATGTAGCAATATGGGAAAGACAGGTGATTGTGAGCCGTCCAGCTTGAGTACCCATGCTGTGTACACAACGTGAGGCAGTGTAGAACTGAGCCCTTATTTGTTTATTACTGGTCACGTGCCAGTGTTGTGAAAGGCACAGAAAGAAAGCCTCAGCCTCCAAGAGCAAAAAGGACAGTGCACGTGTATTACTGAACTGACTGTTGCCCTTTCACTGCAAGGGATGAATCAGAGTTGTTCTGCCTGAGGGCAATGCCAGAGCATCCATATACTAATATTAATCTGTATTAGCACTAGAGACAGTTGGGAATTTTCTGTTGCAATGATTTTCTGATGGGAATAATCCTGTTGTGCAAAACCAACATTTTCTGAGGTAAAATTTCCATTTTGTTGAAAAATGTTTGGTTTCCTGTTGGAAAAATCAAATGACGGCTCCTCAGCTGCCTGTCTACAAGCCTGTTGACAATTTCACTTTCACCTGCCAGGAGAAAAAGACTTCCAGGCGGGGAGCCAGCAAACTGAAACATTCACTTTCAGTTACCCAGGGATAGGGTGTTCATTCCACACTGGCTATGAGAGGGTTAATGTAGATTGCGTGGGGGAGAGAGAAGGGGGTAATTAGCCTGACAGCCCATAATTGAGAGGACTCAGGTGGCTAAGCAATCCCCTGACTCATGGAGGGAGCCCAGCTGAGGAGGAAGGAGAGGGGCTGCATGTATTGGGAATTGGACACACAGGGGGCTGCTGGGAAAGTCTCCAGTCATTTACTGGAAGAAGTGTTTGGTAGTTACAGAGAGAGGTCACCTACAGTTACTCCCTGGGAGGAGGGAACTGGGAGGCTGGCAAACCTGGGGGGAGAGTGCTAGATGGTAAGGAAAGGGCTCAGAAAAAGGTGGAATGATCTAGAAGGGTAGAGACTTTAGCTGCTGACTAGAACAGGGGTTCTCAGACTTTTGTACTGGTGACCCCTTTCACATAGCAAGCATCTGAGTGTGATAAGCCCCCTTAAACATTAAAAACACTTTTTTATATATTTAACACCATTATAAATACTGGAGGCAAAGCAGGGGTTGGGGTGGAGCCTGACAGCTCGTGACCCACCATGTAATAACCTCATGACCCCCTGAGGGGTCCCAATCCCCAGTTTGAGAACCCCTGCACTAGAAGGTCCCTGAGCCAGAACAGGGAGTTGAGGGTGGGCCCAGGTTCCCCACTGGGGACAGGGCACTATGGGGCAGTGAATGGCAATGAGGTAGTGAATGTAAAGACTGCCTAAGACTGCTGATATCCCAGAAGGGGGAAAACACTTATAGTGACCGGCCTGGAGGGCTAAGTCACAAAGAGACAATAGCAGCTCATGGAGCGAGGGAGGGGCTGCAGTCTGAGAGGGTGAGGCGGAGAGATGGCATGCAACTGCAGGAAACAGGCATTTGACCTTGCAAAGCTAATCCCTGGAACAGCTAGGAGGAGGTGCCAGCCAATGGTGAGTAGAGCACCCTGTGGCATACAATGAAACAGGCATTTTCTGGAAATCCCTTCCCATTAAATATGTTCATGTTTTTACTCTGTTCCCATTTGGAATGATGTTTTTTTCTTTCAAAATGTTTGTTTGTTTGGGTTTGTGGTTCCCCCCCACTCATTTCCAGGCCAGCTGCAGTTTGTATGGTTGAGTTGGTAGGCACAAACAGACGGTAAGGGTTGCACTACTTGCTCTATAGTACTGGCTCCTATCATTTTTCCTCATTTAGATCTCATTTACGCTCTCAAGACCAGAAATCTCAGCATCAGCTTTGGTATAAAGCAGTTTGTTTTCTCTCCCATCTCTCTCTCTGGGGTGCCATGTGGCTCAGGGCTTGTCTACATGACCACGCTCTGCTTAATGACCAAGAGCTGACCAAGTTCTACCTAACTTGTGATATCTGCTGCTAGTGCAGCGCCAGACAGTAACGAATGCAGCTCACCATTGTGAGTCACTGCAAACAGGAATAGCATCTATGTGTACTACAGACAGGTTTGTAAGCAGTGCCTTAGTGGAGACATAACAGGATGCCTCTCAACAGAGAGAGAGGCTAGTGAAGTGTAAGGAGAAAAGAAAACACTGAAACGAGGAAAAAACAAATAAAGTAGGTGGAAGGAATGAGAGGTCACTTTCCTGTTTTTCTTCTGTTACGTTATGTTCTTCTGTTCTGTTCATGACTCATGTAAGCAAAAGAGTAACTGGTTTTGGTACAGCTGGTTTTGTTGTTGCTGTCCTTTTCTCTCATTCCCCTCCCTGTGATGAATATGTTCAGATTGTTTGCCAAAAATAAAAATCAGCTCTCAGGCTCCTGTAAGTAGGGATAACATCTGCTTTTCCTATTCTATTTTGCACTTACTAGTATAATAACCATGCAGAGATTTCAGCTGCTTTTGAAATAACTTAAGCGACTCAGAAGCCCAGCCCTGAATTAGTTCATTCTGCTGTAGCTTGTCATTATAGGTTGCTGGGATTTTTTGGTAGCTGTTTTTTTTTTCTTTTTCTGCTGCAGCTAGGCAGAATATCCTTGGAATTTAGGCTAGATTGTGGCTTGGTCTATGCAAAGTAAATGTCCCCACGACCCCTGCACAGGTTTCCTAGACCTGGGGGCTGGGAATGCAGGAGTTAAATGAGCGAGGTGTGCCTGCACTCTCGGAGTGGAATAGAATGGACAGAGCCTTGTCTCTACCCCTCCCAGTGCGTTGGTACAGCTGAGCTGGTGGCAGAGATATTGTAACTTACTGTCCATCTAGGCCAGCATCAAATTATTAGACTCTCCACCCAGAGCAAGGGGATCGTGCCGCAAGAGAATCTGTCTGATGCACAACACCTCCCGGGGCTACTCTTGGGGAGGTGCTTCTTGCATGGTGCCTCTTGTTCAGGGCTGTGCCTAAAGCAGTGTGTCAGCGTGGGTTACATGCTTACTCTGGCAAGGGAAGCTTGCTCTGAGCTTGAAGGTCCACCGCTGCTGAAATCCTAATACCTGCCACCACTGCTGATGACGTGATGTCTCTGTGTGAGTATCAAGACTCTGCTGCTTGAGCGGTGAGGCCAGGTTTATTAGCTCATAGCCAGTCGCCAACTCACTAACCGACATGCCATCCAGTCACTGGAGGAGAGCAGAGCGCCACACTGGAGGTTACACAAATCTTGCACAACGTGTGGCACAAAAGCAACATGTGTTCAGCGTATGCTTTGTGGCAGGCACTACGGAAACTGTTCTATACAAGTAACCTTGGTGGGCATCAGTCTAGAAATAGGCGTGAGGAGGTGTGGATAAAATTAGAACTTGCCTGCACTTTCGCCTGTCACTCAAATTGAACTTGAATCTAGCACTTTCTGTGGCTCATTGAGGATCAATGATCTTTTTTCCCCCTTCCATGTGCCTCAGCGCTACTTGTTTCTAGGGCCAAATGTTGGACGGGCTGAAAATAATAAGAAGCTTTTCTTGCAGTAGCATTTCTGACCTGATTTAGGATTAGAAATTTCTGAGAGCCTATCCTCATGGGAATTCCACTCTAATCTGCATGCCAAAGAGGGCTATAGTCGGATAAACAAATGACTTTCTGGTTGCTTTAATATTATGAAGTAAATGGTATACAATACTAATCTCCTAACTTACTATTATTTTAGCTCTCGTAAGGGATATTTGCCTCATGTTGAAACCATGCAGACGTTATGAGTTTGAAAGTTCAATCCCACCTCCTGAGTTGAGTTTGTTTCCCACTTAGGAAAGGAAATGCAAAATATAGGCACAGAGAAGGGGCAGTGTGAAAAGTGGAGACCAGAGACTTGAGTCCTCCTGAGCAGGAGGATCCTAAGCGCTGATTGCATGAGTGTGCTGGGGTTGGAACACCCCGCAGGGAAAAATAGCGGGTGCTCAGCAACCCTGTGGATCAGCACCTCCTCCTTCCCCCAGTGACTCCCATCCACCACAATCAGCCGTTTGGTGGCGCACAGGAGGTGCTGGGGGGTGGGGGCAGAGTGGGGGTGGGAATAGGGGAGGCAGAGCGGGAAGAGATGGGAATAGGGGGGTGGAGTGGGGGCTGGGTGGGGGTGGAGGTTTGGGGAAAGGGGTGGAGATGGGGCAGGGCCTGGGGCGGAGTGGGGGTTGAGCACCCCCTGGCACCGATGACAATTATGAAAGCTTCCATGTAGGTCATACAAGAGTGAGCAGCTTCTTGATAGTTCAGCCCCTTTATCCTGTCATAGAGCTGCACATGGGCATACGGCAACCCGCTCCTAAATGAATATTACCCAGTCTCTGAGGAGAGCAAAGATCAAATTTGAAATTCTGACCCTCAGGAGTCTAGCACAGAGTAAGTGTCACCCTCATCCAGTTAGGCAAAGCGAAGCAACTGGTGTGCCTAATTGAAAGCTTGAATTCTGAATATTGAATACTCATGTGAGCTGCTAACCAAGAATTATTCACAAATTATTTGGTGAATGATTTTGAATAACAATTGAGGAAAAATTAAAAGAGAAATTAAAAGGAAAAATCACAACCCTCTTCATGGGTAGTTTATGAACAGAAAAAGACACATTCCCCAAATGAAGTATTAAGTATGAATTATTCACCTAGTAACAGGCTGAATTAGTACCAGCTCTCCAGCAATCGGGCAGGTAAAGCAGTGAGGCAGCCCTAAGATCCCATGTAATGCAAACACAGCATTGCTTTTTTAGTTTATTTCTCACTTATCAACTTTGCAGAAAAGAATACGAAATCTTTTCTCATTCTCTTCCAAAGTCATCTCATGAGGCCCAATCACGTTCAGTGAGGTCAACAGTGTCATTTTAAATCGGCAGCGATATGGGGTCAGACACAATCTGACAAGGTGAGTGTGTGTGTGTGTATTTTCCTTACCTGGTCATCAAATCAGCTGTTAAAAGTTTTAACATATCGCAGTGCAGCGTGATACATTCTGTTGGATGCCTCCTGACATATAGAATCTTTTAGATGGTGATTTCTTGTCCAGATAAGAGAAAATAATAATAGTAATAAATGCCAACATTATTGTAGAGATTAAAGGAAGCAAAGATTTGCCAAAAGTTAGAGTGGAAGCAAATAACTCAGATCTCGAAATAGCCAGTTAAGTACTCTTCATTTTTCATAAGCTTTAATTTTTGTTTACAAACAGACTAATATAAATCTATTTGTTATGCAGGAATAGTGCCCATTGGCCCAATTGTGCTAGGCACATAGTAAGAGACAGTTCCTGCCCTGAGGATCTTGTAATCTAAGGTGCCAAACCAGCAAAGACTCAGACATGTAATTAACTTTGCACAGTTGAGTGGTCGTATATGCATAAGTCTTTCCAGTATCCATGCCTAAGAATGTGTTTTTTATTGAGCTGGATCTAAGGTAAAGCTTAAGGTCTTTCTATTTCCTACTTCTAACCAGGTGCAATCTTTTATATTTCCCTCTCTGGAGAAGAGAACTAACTTACTTATACATTCCTCTGGCAGCTTGGAATCCTACAAATTATGAGGCTGGTCATTTTTCCCCAGGTGTGTTACTAAATGTAGTGGGAATTACAAAACTGTAAGAAGAAGAGGCCAACGTTCCATTTTTTTCTATTGGTAAAACATGTACAATTCCCTTTTCAATAATGGGTGTTGTGTGCACACAACCCAGGTCAAAAATGAAATTTAGACCCCTTAATCATAAGAATTTTTTTGGGGGGGTGGGAATGAAAGGGAATATTGTTGGGTTTCGTTTTTTTTTACACATCACTCTATCAATGAATTCAAGAGCTTAATACGATTCAAACATGCATGAAGAAATCTTTCACAGCTCCATAAAATTGGATACAAAATGACAAGGGGTATAAACCCTCTTGCCAGTCACTAATGCTGTCTCTATGGTGCACAATTAAATAGGGTGACAGGCTAACCAGGATGCAAAGCCTGCGTATGAGCATCCCCACTGCAGAGCCCTAATGGTGTTAATGTGTTCTCAGTGTTTCTGCATTCACCCATTTGTATCTAGCATCGTATTCCATGATTCTATGTGCTGAGACACTTTAGGATTCTTTCCCAGCCCCGATGTGTTAATAGTGGGAGACCTTGGCTGTCCTGTGCAGGGAATTGTGGGAAAGCTATTGGAGGATTACCAGCAATTATATGAATTAGCCTACATTCTCACTGCAAACTGGATGCGTTTCTAGCCCAAGTTAAAGCAAATTCTGGGTCCTAACCCATACGCAGAATTGCGCAGCTAGCATGGACTTAAAACACTTCCAAACCCAGGTTAGAGGTTTTTGGTGTGGACAGTAGGGAGCTTTTGGCTAAAACAGATAAGAATGTGGGTTAACTGTGTAAACATCCTAACCCTGAACATTTAGGATAAAACTTCCCCTGAAAGAAGGATATTTCATTAGTTGTCTGTTTTGGGGATTCCTGCACCTTCCTCTGAAGCATTGACTATTGGGCACTGTTGGGGACAGGATATTGGACTAGGTCAACAACTGATCAGAACTATTACAGCAATTCTTATGTTCAAAAAAAAGAGGTAGCACATTTCCTTACATATTCATTCTTCTAACCAGGGATCAGGTGTTCTAATCCTACCTTTTTCAGGTAAAAACATTCCATCATTGCCTCCTTGTCACAGAGTGTGGGGGAGTGAGGGCCCTGTACCCCCCACTTCTTGTGATTCACCGTGACTCTCAGCCAGCCAGTAAAACAGAAGGTTTATTAGACAACAGGAACACAGTTCCAAGCAGGGCTTGTAGGTACAACCGGGATCCCCCAGCCAGGTCACTCTGTGGGGCAAGGATCTTAGACCCCAGACTTGGGGTTCCCTGCCTCTTCCCAGCCAGCCCAAAACTGAAACCAAAAACCCCTCCAGCAGGCTCTATCCCACCTTCTCTCTCCCTCTCCCTTTGTCCAGCCTTCCAACTCACCCCACCCTTCTTCCTGGCTCGGGAACCATTCCTCACCTAAAGTCATCCCCTGCTCTCCCATCCCCCGTGCAGACAGTCCCAGTAAAACTAAACGACATTCCCAGGTTAATCCACCCTGCTCCCTACTGCATCACATTGACTATAAATATGTGATTTCTTTGACCAGTAGCAATGGTTGACTTTCCAAGGCAAGCTTCTTGCTACATTTTTCTGTTCCAGCACTGTAGCTCTTACTGCATGACTATTGATTTTTTTTTTAACGGTTACTGAACTGCTACGTTTACTGACATATTCAGTCTTTTATCATATTCAATAGCTCAAGTAAAATCTTCTCCATTCCTTCATGGCTTCTGCAAATCAAATTTATTTTGCTGTTGAAAATGTCAGCAGAATCCAAGCAAAACAGAGATTTTTCTCCATCTCACTGCAATAGCTGATTTAGGCCAAAGCTTTTAAAAAAACAGGAGCCCAAATTTAGGCTCCTAAATTCTTATTTAGGCATCAAAGTAAGAGGCCTGATTTTCAACCATGCTGAGCATATAGTAGTTCCTAATGATTTCAAACTACAGTTATCTGAAATGTATGCAAAAGATGGACTTCTCAAGCTTGTTAACCACAGCTTTGCCTGGGCTTATTCCTATGCACTAGAAGAAAGAGAAATAAACACTAATAAGAATACCTAGCTCTTGTCATCCAAAGATCTCAAAGCACTTTACAAATGGGAAACTGAGTCACAGAGGGGCAATGACTTGCCCAAGATTATGCAGCAGGCAAGTGGTAGAGTTGGAAAAAATCCAGTTCTCAGAACACTGGACTAGAGCTCCAATCTATTAAACCACATTACCTCCCTTGTTAGGGTTAAATTTGCTTCTGGCATAATTCTGTTGACTTTAATGTAGTTATGTCCGCAGAGAAACTAGTCCTAGGTTTCTCTTGTACACTCACTATCAATTCACAGAGTCATTAGGAATTAACTGGAGGTGTATGTGCATCCACGGAGAAGAGTAGACACTGAAGAAAATGCACAAGAGGACAAATCTTGTCCTCCATTAGATCTGTGCAATCCATTGACTTCAGTGAGATGCCCAAATAGGATTTAGGGACTGATTCAATATTCATCAAATTTCTTGCATCCACATAAGTGGGAATTGAGTCGGGCCCTTAAGGCAGAATTTGGTCCACAGGGAGCTCACAGCTGGTTCTAGAAGTAGAAGGAGCTGTACATGGGAACCAATTATGGTGAACTCTGAGACAGTGCAAGTGTTTAGAGAGGAGTATAATGAGTCCCAGTTGCACTGCACTCTGCAAATGTCTGTTCTGGCTTAATAGTGACCATCTGCCTATCGAGCACTGTTTGGCTCCCCTTTGGGAGCACAATATGAAGACTATAGAACTCATTGTGTTTCCCTAACTTTTGCTGATATATTTTAGGAGTGAATGCACAAACTGTAGCATAACTAAGTCAGTGCTGACCATGAATCCAGCTTCTGCAGAACTGCATTATTAGGTTTGGCAAAGTTCAGGGTTTTTTTATTTTATGATTTTGACAGCTAATATCCATGTTTGTTTTAAAGCATTTATTTTCATTTTTATCCATATTTACAGTTGCAGGAAATTATGGGGAAGACAGACAACGGGGGAGGAGAACCTCAATTATTTAATGAGTAGATGTTGAGATGCAAAATATTGAAGCTTTATAATTGTTCAAGCCAATTGTCAACATCCCATGTCAAAATATTAGTTTGGTTTAAGGCTGTTTCCTTTGTATAAGTTCTCAAGCAGCATTTTTCTTTGTCTATTGATGTCTATTTTCAATGGAAATATTTTTGTGTACAGTGAAATTGATGTCAGATCTAATCCTTTCCAGCCTAATTGTTGTCCTTGGACCCATTGCTTAAGTTTCAAAGCAGGACCACTAATGAAATACAGCCATGCAACTGAGGAAGACTATATTGAGGGCCACAGTCCTCTTTGACACACACTCTCATTGAGGTCAATAGAGGTTCAGAATTTTCTCCTAATGGTGAAATTCATTCATCACCCTATAGGGACTGACAGCCAGCACTTCCTAGCACTCTGACCCAGCACTTGCACTAGCTTTTTTCCCCCCACTGGAGTGGATTTAATTGGGGGATGGCCGTTCAATGACTTAATTACACTAAGAAGCGCAGCCTTCTGCCAAGGTGCAACATGCATCAGGTGGCACATGACCAGGATTCATCATGGAATGTGGTCTGCTGGTTGGATCATTCCCTTCCCTGGCTAATGAGAGCAGTCAACTCATCAGCTGGGAACAGCTAAAGGAGAGGAAGGATGCACAAAGGGAGAGGCTGACAGAGGCCAAGAGATATTGGATCTTAGGGATAAGGAGAGCTTTGTCCTCTCCCTCCCTGGAGAGTGATCTAAGGGGGAAGGGTATGTTCAATTGTATGTTCCTGTACTGTTGGATGGGCTCCAGTAAACAACACACTGGTGCTTATAAATTTGGAAATGTTCAGCCTGTTTGGTGATTCAAGGGCAGAGAAGGAGCAGATAGGCAGCTCTCAGCTGTAGCAAAACTCCTACTGTTCTGATGGATGAGGGTGGAAATACATGGAGCAGGTGTTAAGCAATGTTCCACACTACCTGTGTTCAGTGAAGCTGGGGTTCTGCACCATGAGGCCCAAGGGACAAGAGGGAGTGTGGTCAGCAGGTCGCTGTGTACAAGTTTGGCCTTATGGGCTGCGCAGATGTTCCGTCCCCCTATACCATCTCAGACTGGAGGCAAGCCATGGAAGGCTTGCAGGACAGCGCTGTGTCTAGCCCAGGATTCTGAGAATAAGAAATTCACTTCCTACACTCTCAGTGAAGCACTCTATACAAACCTCATTTAGCCTTGAGGAGGCAGTGGTGAATTTCACCTTAGTTCAATCTACTTTCTTAAAACAAGAAACCCAATGTCCTCACTTAGTGTTTGAAAATTCCATGTGATCCTTGCAGATTGCTTATCGATTAATGATGGTAAATGTTTCGGTAGTCCTTTCAGCTAGGCAGGGCTATTCTGATCAATCCACACCTTCTACTTGTTAGCTTCCTTCCTTATGTAGCAGACAGTTTATTTTTAAGTTACATTTTATCCTCCCCAGTATCTTCTCCTGGTGCTCAGGCCTTCAGTAAACACCTGAGTTCTCTCCTTGAGAGATCAGTTGGCTTAGGTGGCAGAGGGTTCTTTAGCCTGTCTTCTCATTACTTTATTCAACCTCTTTACTGTTCAAAGATCTGTGATCATCTGCATCTACCACAATTTTTCATAAGCGTTTTAATATCAAAGCAAGCAAATTATGGTGAGAATGACTGCACTCTAACTTTTAATGATAGACATGACTGATACTTTACCATCAAAAATATATATATATAATAAAAATTTTTAATGAATAACTTTTTTTTGGTGAGGTATCAGTGTCACATAGTAAACATGTCTATAAAGATTTGTCCCATATTATAGTGCTTTATCTGAGATAATCCTGAGCTACTCAGCTCAAAAAATGTTTCCAGTTCTGAAACTTCTTGCCAAGATACCAGCTGTGAATATTAAAAGGGACTGGGAGTAAGAAAAAAAATCTTCAAATATTGTGTTGAGTTGGAGGTTTAACCTAGCAATATCACTGAATCCTTTTACTTGCTCACAACCTCATTTTATTTATATTAAAGGATTCTTGGCTGCATTTTAGTTGTGTACATGAAATTATTGATATTTAGCAATTGTTTCTGTTACCTTCCACCTCAATCAGCATTACAACACACAGCTTGAATTAACTTGGCAATAATTTCTTGGCTAATGTTTCTTATCTCCTGAGAGGCTAATACAACTAGCAAACCGTGGATCAAAAAAGGTTCTGTTCTTTTTCTAGACTCCATGTCGTCGGCTTATGAAATGGCTTTCATTTCATCTGTCTTAATGAAAGGATGGCTTCTGAATGTTCTGAGCTCCAGCATTTGTTCCAGCATTTGTTAAAAAGCATGTGGTGTGTGATTGCTAATTAGGAATGAGAGATGTATAAGAGGCACAGTAGTTGTGACCAGCCCCAAAAGGTTCATATTTATCCAAGTCTTCATGCTTCCCCATTTCAGGTATTGTATTGATGCTGAAACGTCCTGAGCATCCTTGAAAATAAAGAACCTCATGCCCATGTATCCCACTGGGCAATGTGTGTGCCCAATCCATAGAAAAATATGGGTCAGTTACAGCTTTCCGAGCTCTTTAGCTCAAACTGTAAAAGCTCATGCTTTCCACTTGTAGGTCCCCAGTTCAATTACATGTGCATTAACTAAGAGGATAGCTGATGCATACTTTTCCCCAGGCACCAGTAAGGTACTTTCCACATACTCTGCACCATCTTGGGCTTTACTTTTATTTTCTTACAAATAAGAAAGAGCTTTACTTGTTCCTTTGTCACAGAGCCACTCAAATTATGTAGCCCTGAGATGGAGTCAAAGAAAGCCACCTGGTCTGCACGCTGGGGTGGAAGTTGAAGGAATAATTCTGACACCTCTCTTGCATGGTCCTAAAGTCTGATACTAGTTAGTCCTTAGCTCCCAAAGGGAGGACGTGTTTGGCACTTCATTGAATTTTCTCATTGTCTTACAAGATGGGACCCCGACCTAAATCTAGTGGCTGCACAATGATAGTACTAACCAGTAATGAGCCCAAGATCTCTGCGGGAAAAACTTGGATTTTGAGATGGTTGTGATCCAACGGTCACAGCAGCCTCAACTTTATAATTGGGCTGCTCTGAACACCCCCTGACTGTGGGATATTCAAACCTATCCACTATATTTCCACTATCGGTACCATCTCTTCTAATTAGTAATACTAAAAGTGAAATCTTATCCTCCTTGGCATTAAAACAGGTTTTCACCCTTAAACTTTCACTAGTTTTGAGGTCTTGGCTACCTGAGACAGGGGCGGCTCCAGGCACCAGCATGCCAAGTGCGTGCCTGGGGCGGCAGGCCATGGGGGGCGCTCTGTTGGTCGTCACCAGGGCGGCACGCAGGTTGCCTTCAGTGGCATGCCTGCAGAGGGTCCACTGGTCCCGCAGCTTCGGCGGACCTCCCGCAGGCTGCCGCCAAATCCGCGGGACCGGGGACCTACCGCAGGCAAGCCGCCGAAGGCAGCCTGCCTGCTGTGCTTGGGGCGGAAAAATACCTAGAGCCGCCCCTGACCTGAGATACTATTTAGCTGGGATCAGGAGGGGCATTGCAAACAGATTTCCCCCACCCCTTCACTCAGCTTAAATGGGAAGGCATACACTGAAATATTAACACCGAAATTTGTTCCCTGGCTTGTTTTGCCAGAGCCTGGATTTGAGTGTCAGCCTGTGCAGAGCTAGGAATAGAATCTTACCGGCATGTCACTGCCCTATCCATTGTACCATACTGCCTCATGGTATGACCTCGCTGAGCTTATCTACATGACCCTTACCCTGTGCAGTTTTAAATGTCCTCTAACAACCCACTTCTAACCTGCTACTCACAGCAACTCAAAGTGAATTGCAAATAAAATATCTATTTTCTTTCCACTAACATCTGTCCATAGACAGTGAACTCCTTGAAACACAGATAATCGTGGAGTATATGGAAAGCATTTGGCCCATACTGAGCACTAATGTAAAGAAATTATACATAATATGAATCAGTGTAACAATAGGCTGGCAACACACTTTTAAACTCTCTCTAATAGGCTCTTCTACTCTGTTGTAGTAGTTACAAACTGTTTTTTTTTGTAATTAATACAATAATTGCATTGTCTGCTGGAATTCCCCACTTACCATTGATTTAATTGCATGGTTGGGGGCATGTAAATTGTTTGCTGACATTGTATAGCTCTCATGCTGGGGTTAAACAAATCTTCAAGTTGAGCTGCATCACAGAGTGAGGTCTCTGAGGGTCTTGCAATCCGATAGTGAAAAGAGCTCCCAGTTCTTACTTTAACAGCAGGGACATCTCCTATGTTTGTTTATGACCCCACTTAATAGGCATCCTACAGGTCCATAATAAATATCCAGTACACATAATCAGTATCGAATGCGGTGTGTGTCTCACATCCATCTAATGTTTGATCAATGCAACATGTGACTCTCCCTAGTTTAAGGGTAGAAGCACAGCACTTCAGGTTCAGTCTCCCCTAATGACCCACAATACCAGGTATTACATAATCGAGGGGGGGGGAAATAATTTTGATAACTGCGGCCATGGCATCCAATCTTCAAATAATTGTCCATCCCATTGTTGGTGATTCTTCAGCCCCATGCATTGTATAGCTCAAGTGGACAGCAAACACAAGCTATATTTTAAGGCAGTTTTTAAATCTTTCTTGGCTATCCAGCATTTTTATTTCCTAGTATTTTGCCAACATTCCACAGACAGATATTAGCACAGATGGCTATGTAGGGCCTGGTCCAAAGGCCATTGAAGTACATGGAAAGATGCCCATTGACTTCAGTGAGCTTTGGTTCAGGACCATATTGCTAATGGTTTGAATGTCTGTTCAGAAATGGAGAAGACACTCACTTGGAGAGAGGCACTGGGCCCATAGATATGAACATCTTCACACCACTTACAAAAAAAACACCCTACTTCACTGTGCCAATTTAAGTATGCACAGTATGATTAAGTAGGGACAGTGTCTGGCTATCTCATGACTACGTTGTAGTCATCATTTAACCTTTTGCTGTTTTGAATGTCTCAGAAGGACCACTTCTTCTGAAAACTAACTTTCCTATCACTAAATTCTCCTAACAAGTCTGCACCTTAAGAGGGACTAAAGAGCATCAATTCATCCTGATTTTTAATAGTGTGGTACAGAAAGTCAATAATCTGTCAAGTGCTACTCACTGCATTCAACTAAAACAACTGCTTGAAGGCAATGCCAGTCATGTAACATTGAGATCTAAACAGACTTAAATATAATTCTTAATTGCACACACAAAATACACTCTAGATAACCATGTTTCCAAGTCATAATCTGCAGAGGAAACTTAAGTGGTGCATAATCCTTGCACTGGCCTTCTGCACGAGACAAATACCACCTTCAGAAACAGAGCTGGTCAGGAATCTCCCAGCAGAATGACATTCTGATGGAAAATGCAGTTTTTGCCAAATGGGAATTTTCTGTATCATTTCAACAAACGAAAATAAAACAAGGCGCAAGGACTATGCACCACTTAAGTCCAATTTTTAAAGCCTGTAATGAGATTTAAGTGGTATGCAGGCATTGTTCTCTGCACAGGGGTGTATTTCACCCCACGTTAATTGAAACTGTGTTTGACAGGAAGGGGAGAGATTTTAAATCCTATAATTTCAACTGGAGAAAGTGTACTTCACTTCCTGCCATAAACTGTTCCGCTATGAGGCTGTGCACTGTCAGGAAATGTCCCTATTCCTCCGCATCAGTGCCAGGTAGTAAAATGATTCCTGTATAAAATTTGTTTATGAAACATTTTGGCTTTGGGAATGATGAAATGGTTAGTTTTGAGCAAAAATGTCCAAACACAATATTTCAGCATTGCAATATAAGAGGTTTTTTGGTTTTTTTTCCCTGAATTTATTTGGCAGAAAACTTTGGAAATTTCAACTTGGTCCCATTTATTAAATGAAAACAAATGTTGAAATGTTAGAATTTCCCACAGAATGGAAATTTTGATGTTTGCTTAGATCTGCTCAGAAAGTGGTCCTGCACAAGACCATTTGTCTTCACTCTATTGTACAAAGAAAGATCTGGTTTAAAGTAAACAGACTGGCCTATAGTCAATATAACTCTTCATTTCCCCTTCTAACTGAAAAGTGAGATGAATAGTCATGCTCAGGGTTTAGCTGATTGCTATATTTGGAGTCGGGAAGGAATTTTCCTCCAGGGCAGATTGGCAGAGGCTCTGTGGGCGGGGGGTTGCTTTCCTCTGCAGCATGGGACACGGGTCACTTGCTGGAGGATTCTCTGCACCTTGAAGTCTTTAAACCACAATTTGAGGACTTTAGTAGCTCAGACATAGGTTAGGGGGTTGATACAGGAGTGGGTGGGTGAAATTCTGTGGCCTGCATTGTGCAGGAGGTCAGACTAGATGATCATAATGGTCCCTTCTGACCTTAAAGTCAATGAGTCATTCACAAAACCACTAAATATTTGCATGAAATGGGGGGGGGGGCAGAAATAGCCTTTTAAATAGTAATGTTGCTTGTTTATTTTATGCCAACAATCCAGTAAACCTAATTTAGTGTAAGGAATATGTCAGAGTTCAAGCTGTTGAGTTCACTTGTAGCTATAATTCTAGCAGCTTTGCCTCACTGTTTTTTCTTTTCCCAAGAGATTAATTAAAATTAAGATTGACTGTTCCAAATGACAGGCAGCACTCCATGGTGGCACACCTATTGAGTACCTGATATGTTCTACTGATGTCAAGAATGTTTTCTGAGCCTCTGGTTTAGCAGCAGGAATCTACAGGGAGTCTAATTATAATTCCTTTGGTAATTAAAACAACAGATGTTATAATTAAAAGACTCCTCATTAAATCACTAATAACTGAAGCTTAAGGTGGGTTTTTAGTGAATGGCTGCAATGGCTGATTCCAAGCAAAAAATGCATGTGGGGGAGGAGAAAACGATGCTCTAGGGATTTTGTTTAAATCCCCCAATGCACTTCTTGAAGGCACACCATTGAAAAATCAGATGGGGAATGTTATACTTGGACCCAGTAGAGAAGGAGATAGACACAGCTATTTGCTCTGTCAACTTTATTGTTCTGGCAACAGACAGAAGTGAGGCTCTGCAGTGCATACAGAGTGCCCACCCAACCATTTAAAGGGCAGGACATCACAGGGAATATTCAGGAAACAGTTTGATGCTGTGTATAAGAAAAGTGGCCATTTTTATCACTGTTACTTTGTACAAGATCTATTGATACCTTACATGACACACAATTTTCATAAAAGAGGCATGAGTTGCTAAGCATGATAGTTCTGTTTATATTCATGTATCATCTTTATATCTGCAATTACGAATAGTGGCTATGTATATGTATCTCAAACATGTTGTATGCCTGGGTGACACCTCCCAGGTAGATTTACAACAGGTCTAGACAGTTGCGTTGATGGCCCATTAGGACACTCAGTTCCATGTTTTACCAGTAACTTTTCATGTTCATGTGACCCTGGACTCTGTATTGGGCCAGGAACTTTCCATGCACCTGGGCTGGGCTATAATCTGCAATCTGTAACATCACTGCCTTACCTCATTCCTGCTCCAATTGTCTGGACTGTGGATTTAGAACTAAAATGAGTGTTTTAAATAATGGACTGAGGACCTTTCAATCTTTTGAAAGCTACCAGAGAGACTTTTGCAAGCCAGCAATCTATTCAGCACTGCTACAAACCTGATATAAGGACTTCATAAGTGTGTGTGTGTGTGTGTGTGTGTTTGTTGTCTGCCCTGTTTCTTGCAGTCTGTTCTGAGTGTGGCATTCTCAATATGGCCCATCCTAGGCACTGGTCACAAAGCTTTTGCCCTTAGAAGGTTGCAGATACTTAGAAACAATCAAGAGGGGCAAGTCACAACTTATTCCTTTCTCTATGGAAGGGATGAATCATTACAGGACAGTCAACTCAACATGTCGTCGTCTTTTTTTTGGTTTTTGTGGTGGGGTGGTGAAATTTGCTCTTGGGTGAAGAGCACATATAGCTCCTGTTTGCTCTTTAGTACTGCATCCACTAGTTCTTAGACGAGGAATCAGAAGATCTGGGTTCTAATCCCAGCTCTGCTACTCTAACTTCTGTGTGACCTAGGCCAAATTATGTCACCTCTGTTTAGATTGTAAGCTTTCTAGAAGAGGAACTGTTTCTCTTTGTGTTCATCCAGCACCTAGCCCAGTGGGGCCCTGATCTCACACTAGCACCTAGAGTTCCAGAGTAATGCAAAGGGTAGATAATAAGCTTCAATTCAGGCCTATTTTGAGGGCTTAAGTGATGAGAGAGCTTGTGTGAGGACCTCATCCTGTCTGGGTAGCTGAAGTGTCTGACTTTTGGAGAGAAGAGCCTGTGGGAGCTGTTTACACGAGGTATATGGCAAGTATCTGTCATAAAAACAGTATCACAACCCAGGAACCAGCTGTTGAGAAGAAAACACCTTTCTTATAAGAAACTAGCAGAGGGACTTGTAACTTGCTTTACACTGACCGAAACACAACATGAGTATTTGGGTGAGTGAATGGCTTTATCCCCATTTTTTGGCTGCTTAGTCAGAACACCAACATGCTAGACTCTCCAGGGGCTGATAGAAAGTCTTCCATCATCATTTCTATCTTCTAATTAGTAACTGGCTACTAGCTCGTCTGAGTTACATTACAGACCTGGCACTGGGAGGGCTTGCAGAATATCTCCAAAAGGAGGACCTGAGAAGCCAACAGTCAGTGCCTTTGCTTATAAAACTGTTGTGAGTCAGAATTGTGGCATACAGTAAATCACAAGAGCATCTACTCATCTGCTGCCCAATTATTTAGCTTTTGGAGTTCCTCACAGTCCACCTAGTCTTGCCTAACCCTTAATTTGGATCCTCAGCAAATGTTGCTCACTTCCTCTTCCAATTCTTCAGTGTATAATCTCTATTGAACTACTTCATCCTTGTTCTGCTTCCTGGGGCATGACTTTATCATCACTTGTCAGACCAAATATCATCTGTATCTACCTTATGCCAGATTTCAGTCGTCATACAAAAGAAAGTAGCATGTGAAGAATGCACTGAAATACCTCCTGACAACACTGCTGCTGAGAGCTTTCAGAGCAACTGTACCTACCATGTTAGGATCGCAAGCAGACTGAGAAATGAAGGAAAAGATTTTCTTGAGTCTCCAGCAGGGTATCTGCTCTGACACATGAGTTCAGGAATCATCTTTGGCATTCAGGCCCTAGGCAGAAACAGATGCAGAGTGGATCAATGAGAAGCTGCAATACAGTGCTTCTGTCTTCATTTACTGCTACTGAAAAGTGATCTTTTAGCTGGGGAAGTAGAGTACGAGGAGGCAAACTCAGATAAATATATTGAACATCTGTAGGCTTACGCTGCCATGAATTGTAATGGGAATTCCAGTATAAATCAATATCTTCAGAAGTTTATCACTTGACCAAAAAAACCTAGCTTGGGATGACACAAGACTTGCACGGTCTTTTCCTAAACAAGGAATGAATTTTATATAACAATTCCAAATGACCTGGATGGCTATGCATAACAGGAACTTGTAACTACCTTCTTCATCATTCATAACTACCTTCTTCATCATTCATACCCTCATCCTTCCCTGCCCCAGTTGTGTTTGTTTTTTGTGGGTTTTTTTTTTAATATCATCTTGTCTTAATGTTTGGTCTTCAGTCCTATGTGAACACAGGAATCATTTGGAACAGAAGATCGAGGCCTTAGCTTGAATAATGTCTAAGAAACAGGGACTGTACTTTGTCCATGTAGTGCTCAGCATAGTGGGGCCCTGCTTCTAATGGGGTCTGAAAATAGAGACATCAAGGAACAAAAATAAGTCTAAACATTAGAAAACTTGGTCATCTTAATAATTAGTTTCCTATTTTTGTGTGTAAAAAGGGCAAAATTTTAGTACAATAAGTCCCACTATCATTAATGGGAAGGGGATTCACAGGTGAAAGATGCGAAAGTGAATATCTTATTTATTCGTGTTGGAAATATAGGTCATGGTTCATAATCATAAGGAAGACTATAGTCACTCATAATTTCCATTAAGTTGATATTTAGGGCTGGCAGGAACTTGTGCAAGCATTGATATCATTAGAAATACACTGATATAAGTCATATACTGATACGAACTGAGTATATGGCCTGGAAAGACTGCTAGTGCTTTTCACTAATATACACGCTTATATTTTAGTCTTCTAAGCAGAACAGGGGCACCAAGGCTAAAATTTACCTTGTGCAGCGAACCCACATATGGCCAATGTACCCCCCCATGTCCACAAATTCAGATATAAGTGCCTTACAGACCTTGTGCCAGGCCTGTGCAGAGTGAGAATTTCTTCCTAGAATCCCTAACAGGGGTTTGAGTCTTGCTCCATGTACAGGTTTGGTACTGATATAATTGTCAGCTAGGCGTGTGATTGTTTTACTGATGGCTACACCAGTATAGCCCCTACTGTGAATGCAGTTTTACCAGCATAAAAGTGCCTTATATCATTATAGCTTATTTCCCTTCCCATGCAGGAATATTCTATACTTATATAAGCACCTTTTTATAGCGATATTACTGCATTCACATGTACTGCCTTAACTGTATTGATATAGTGAAATGGGTACAGCTTTTTTGTGTAGACAAGCCCTAAGTAAAATTCACCTCTGTGCAGAGGACCAACACAAGGCCAAGCACCATGTGCATTCCACCTAACCTATCCAAATAGGGCTTAAATTGGATTGACTTAATCCATAGGACTTGTGCTATCCCTCTGCACTGGGGTGGATTTTCCGATCAATGATATTTGGCCATTAGTCTTCGCTTGCAATTTTAAAGGGTTTTCTTTGGGTAGGGGGGAGAGAAGGGAGTTATCTCTAAATCATTAGTACTGAACAAAACTAGGAGCATCTTTCTCTTGTAGCAAATAGGAATATGAGCCCGGGCTTTGCAGGAGCAATTTGATACAGCATAATTATGGGGGGCATGACCTTTTCTCTATAGGTTTTTATTATTTATTTATTTATTTTTAATCACTAAGGCAACACTTCTATTGACATCAGCCCCTAGCTAGCATCCGAGAGGAAAAACGCATGAGGTTTTTCATTTCTCCCAGCTTCCACCAACAGAGTGACCTATAGACACACTCAGCCTGATGGAAACCCAGGGCAATGTCAACTTGTAAACCTATTCAACCATAAGCAACCCCAAAGAGCCAGCAGAGAGAGAAATAATCTAATCTTCCAAAGTTCATTTTAAGACAACACAATGTTGAATGTTACGGAACTAAAGCAGTCAGCCTTGCTGTCAAGCATGCTATGCACACATTATTAAAGGAAGCAGGATGTACTATGAGCTGCCTGGCAGGATTTTTCAAAGATCATGCTACATTTTATAGGTATTTGAGTTTTTTGTAGCTGATAAAATATTTTGCAGGAAGACTTCTTATCCAATAAGGGATTTTGCATTAGTATCCATGGAAACAATAGGATGTTTATACATCTAACATTAATTTTCTCCCCACATTATTAAAGTTGTGCTCTTCCTACCAGGGGCTCACAGCAGCAAGGTAATTTGTGAGAGCTGTGAAGGAATGCTGCTACAAAGGTTGAAATGGCCAGATATTTTGTGCATATTTCTCAAAAATGTCCCTTTGATAACATGGGGAATTTGTCTTTAAAATTTATTAATTCTGTGTGAGATTATGAACTCTGTATCTTCATCAGACTACAAACCCTCACATGCAAAATGGAGTTATTTGTGCTTATGCTTTTACTATCATACTAGACTAAAATCCCAAAGGTGAGTGATACACGACTGATAATTAAGGGTTCTTAAATCCATGCAGGATAATCCTCTATTCAAATACAAACATACAATACAGACAACAGGCAGGCTCCCAAACAGCAAGACTGGTTTGTCAGGGGAGAGGTTGTCTGGCAAATGAAGTTGAGGCTAGACTCCTGAGGTGGCTGATTTGGGTGTCACCTAACGGAGGTACTGGAAGGTTATAAAAGGGCAGGGGATGATCTGTTGGGTGTTGAAGTGGGGGTCTTTGGCCATTTTTTTCTTTTCAACTGGCTCAAGCACAGGAGTGTGTTTAAGGTATAGAGAGGGCCTGAGGGGTGAACACTGGTTCCAGGATAGTGCGGTTCCAGAACTCAAGAGGAAATGCTATATGGCCTAGCTGCATCTCAAGAGTGCTCAGAGGGCCTAAGACAGTGGGAGTGCCTGGACTCCTTTCAGACACACCTGGGAATTTTAGCAGTTGGATCTCCTCTCAGCAACCTTGTGAGTGGCCAAGAGTAAGGACTCAGAGAGGCCTGTGACAGTCCTCCCTAACCGTATGCCAAATGGAAGGCCCAGTCCCTCAACTTTATTCACACAAATTCTCAGGAGTAATTCCATTGCTTCAAACATTGCACTGTGTTGAAAAGCGCTTAACTCTTCACCAGGGCTGATTGCATTTAAGGAAAGATAATTTAATGTTCAGAAGAATCAATAATGCAGATGAGAAGAAACAGTTCTTTTTGATTCTATCACCAGCTTGCATTTTATAAAAAGTAAAAAACCTACCATTTTCTCTTAAATCCTGTGCTTGTGAAAAGTCTTAAACAACTTTCACGTTTTTGTTTTTTTTTTTAAATAGGGTTTCAGTTTCCAGTCCTGTAATCTGGTATTTTTCACCCACTGGGACTACTCATTGGATTAGAGTTGTAGAATATGGCCAATATTTATTAGACTTAAAGTGAATCTTAGTCCTGGGGACAACGATGAACTTTTCCCCTGTGTGTTAGATGAGTGAGCTAAGTGCAAGACAGGAAGTCCATGTATTCACACCATTCTAAAGCAAGTGTCATGAGGTCAGAATCAAGCCTTTTCTACTCATTCTGAGCAGTAAAATATGGGTCTTCTCCTTTTGAAGTGACAAAACTCTTCATGACTTCAACAGGTGCCTCGAATTCCGAAGTGTCACTCCTGTAAGTAGTCATTACTAATTATACTGTTATATGATTGTGCAGCACTATTGGAAAGTCACATCCTTCCCTCCACCTACCCGCACAGCTTTCTTTTCAGACCCTGCTGTCTCTTTTCACCAACTCCAACAAAAGACTGCCCTTCCTCATCACCAAGTCAGCCCCTCCAACCACTCCTCTTTCTCCCATAATGCTCCTCAGGAGATCCCATTGAGTGACATCTAGCAGCAAAAGGTAGTCTCATCTTTCTGATTTATACTGGAATGCTAGTCCAGAATCCATCTTGAATATGGTGAGGTTTCTCCTGTATAGAACGCACAAATCTCATGTGCTGTTATTTCCAATCTCATTATGTACCAACATGTTGGGTGAAATTCTGGGTGAAAGAAATCCAGGGGAGTTTTGCCACTGACTTCAGTGGGTCAGGATATCACCCTTTAGTGTTCAGCCTCTCTCAGGATTCAATCCAAGAATAAATATAAGCTGCAAATGCTCAAATTGCTTACCTATTTGGTCCTAGCTCTTATGGATATCAACATAAATAACAAACATTTAGCCTTAATTTTGTTGCAAACAAGTAATTCAATTGATCCATCATCAACATGATGTATTAAAATTTGCTTTCAAGTCCTTTTCTCTCCCCAATCCCAGGTAAGTCTTGACAGGTACGTGGCAGTACTTTTCACATCTCTAGAAAATAGGTATGTTGTTAGGAGTAAGAATGTTTTTCAATTAAGAATTCTGACAGAAACATATCTTAACTTTCAGCGTCATTAATATTTTCCCTTTGATATTAGTCAGCGCTCCTATCTTTAGAAAATTGAAATCCATGGAATTAGGGATGTCAACAGTTAGAAAGATGTATTTGGCTCTGAACTGATACAATTGCACTCTAAAACCTTTTTTTAAAATCAACATACAGACATGGAGGCTAGAATGCATTTCTGGGGGAAAAAAACATTTTTTTCAGGACTGGCTTCCTTTGACACCTGCTGAGAAATCAGATCTGATGTCATGCTGAACGACAAAGCTGTTTGTTTTCTGTCTTTCTGCTCCATTACTTGTTTGGTTTGCTGGGGCGAGGTAGTGAGTTATTTTCTTGTCTTCTGGTTACCTATATGTATGGCTACGTTCTGCATCTGTATGCACATGTGTACAACAGAATTTTAATTGATACATAGATATGTTAACTATGCAGTTCCCTGAGCAAGGCATTACTACTGTGAACCAAAGGTGGTTATTACCTCCAGCCAGATTCTGTTCCTCTGGATTATAGTATATAGTACATTCCTCAAAGAACCCCAGTGACACCAGGTGGGGCTCTTTGTGGAGCAGGATGCTATCCATGATGAGTGAATATATTTAAATCTGGCTCTTTGGGACTATCCCTGTACTTAGAGCTGGCTGGATGTTAAAAAATAACTCGTTCACAATTGGGTCACTACAATGTGTGGCTTCCTACAGTGAAAACCTGGCTCTACTGAAGCCATGGCAAGAGTCCAATTAACTGAGAAGAGCCAGAATTTCACCTTTTTTTCCCGTATGGAAAAGTCCTATAGACCTTCATAAGGATCAAGTCAATAGGGTAAAGACTACGCTGATCTGTAATGTTTTTCCCCACACCATCTTCTAGATTTCTACAGAAATGCTATCATTTTCTGTAAAGAGGGTGTTCCAAAAGACCGGTAGAAAGATTCACTTTCTCTATTGAATTCTATGGGATTTGTTCATTAAAGTCTAGACTGTTTGGGAAATTGCTTGGGTATGCATATATTTGCAAATTTAATGATTTCACAGATGTTTACCATGAGTAAAATACCATATATATTTATTTGGGCATAAGCTTTCGTGGATTAAAACCCCCCACTTCTTCAGATGCATTTGAAGAAGTGGGTGGGGGGGGATTTACCCACAAAAGCTTATGCCCAAATAAATCTGTTAGTCTTTAAGGTGCTCCGGATTCCTCACTGTTTTTGTGGATACAGACTAACATGGCTACCCCTCTGATACCTGGCATATCAGATATTTTATTCCTTTTATACTGATGCTTCGGGAGAGGCCCACAACATGAACCAACTAAAATGTACTGGCAACTAACAGCCCAGGCAATCCGATTCAAAATATCAAAACTCTTGCTGATGGGCACCAATGAAGCCCATCAGCTTAAAAGCTTAAAATCTGGGAATGAAAATAGCGAGAAGGACACGTAAAAGGCATCATCCTACCTGAATCAGAATAATCCATCTGAAGTGCTACGGACAAAGACAGAATTAGTTAAATGATGTAGAGCAAGAGGAAAAATTGCCTTGACTGATTGTCCAGCAATTCTGAGTCCCAGTAAGGTGTAATGTACACAGCAAATTTATAATGGTTTTTAATGTGCAGGCAGCACTTAGTAAAACCTCTGCAAGAGAGATCAGAGCCAACACGGCAATAATAGTAGAACAACATTACAGTGCTCAGAGTGATAGTAACCAATTCTTCCTCTTTTTAGTCTCAAAAAAAAAAAAAGAGCCTGAAACTGCAGAGAGACAGGATTACGGCACAGTTGTAACATAATGATCATTACTTATTCCTTTAGCATTCATTATTGTTACATGAATCATAATGAACTCATCTGGCATTAATATGAATGTAGAATGCAAATCCATGCAAATTCCTATGTAATTCAGCATCATTAAATGTACCATTAAACTCCTTCATGAGTTCCCTGTGATCTGAGGTCTTTCTTTAAAGAGACTGGCTATTACTGAAATATAAGGAAGCAATAATTTGGCTATTGGGTACCTTATGGGACTAACAGAAGGTAACAATTAGTCATTGTGAATGGCTATTAAAACAGACTTCTTAATTCCAAAATTAAAGCTAAGTAACATGGGGATGATGCGTAATTCTAGCAACGTTTTATGTCCATTTACTTTCTTTTACAGCTTAGTAATCATGTCGGCTATGGGATTCTTTACCTGAAAATCCACGTTACTATTCTTCCTCCTTCAAGGCATAGACACAACTTTGCAAAGATTTTTTTTTGAACTTAGATAAGGAGGCAAAAAAGAGCTCTCTAAATCTTCCTGACCTGCTTTCTTTAATCGTAAGTGAAGACGTAAAACATGAGGACTGTCAGCTAAATTCCGAACATGCTGCTTTCTGTGCAGCTAAGCAAATTGCCAAGGGGGAGAAGGCCAAAAAAAGGAGGGTGGCAGAGCGGAATGGTGAGGTCGAGAACTTGAGGGTCAAGAAATGAACAGTTGAAGGGAGAATACATGTCTATCTTATCCCTCTGAGTGCTGGTTTGTCTGTAGGCTTTTTTAATATCCTGATCAGGGATAGTCATAGAATAGTAGGACTGGAATGGAACTTGAGGTCATCTAGTCTAGTCCCCTGCACTCATGGCAAGATTAAGTATTATCTAGACCATCCCTGACAGGTGTTTGTCACACCTGCTCTTAAAAAATTTCCAGTGATAGCAATTCCACAACCTCCCTGGGCAATTTATTCCAGTGCTTAACTGCCTTGACAGAAAGTTTTTCCTAAAGTTCAACTGAAACCAACCTGGCTGCAATTTAAGCCCATTGCATCTTGTCCTATTCTCAGCGGTTAATGAGAACAATTTACCTCCCTCCTTGTAACCACCTTTTATATACTTAAACTGTTATATCCCCTCTCTCTTCTCCAGATAAACCCATTTTTTTCAGTCTTCCCACATAAGTCAGGTTTTCTAGACCTTTAATCATTTTTGTTGCTCTTCTCTGGACTTTCTCCAATTTGTCCACATCTTTCCTGAAACGTGGCACCCACCAGAACTGGACACAGTACTCGAGTTGAGGCCTAATCAACATGGAACAGAGCAGAAGAATTACTTCTCATGTCTTCCTGACAACACTCTTGATTACACATCCAAGAATGTTTGGCCTCCTTCCCCTCCTCCCCCCCAAAAAAGCAGTGTTACACTGTTCACTCATATTTAGCTTGTGATCTACTATGCCCCCAGATCCCTTTCTGCAGTACTCCTTCCTAGGCAGTCATTTCCCATTTTGTATGTGTGCAACTGACTGTTCCTTCCTAAGTGGAGTACTTTGCATTTGTCCTTATTGAATTTCAGTCCCCTGTCTTCCCACTTTTTGGTAACACCTCGTCCAGGCAGTCTCAGAGGCTGCTGAGTCAGCAACTGTCTCTTGTTTAAGTGATCTGTCTCTAGAATCAGCAGTCTCTGAAGCACAGCAGTCTTCCTCAGCTACTGCCCCTTCCTGTGACAGGCACTCCCCTTTTAAGCTTCCTCCCTGCAGGCGGCACAAGCCTTGCAGGTGTGTCTAAGCCCAGAAGAGCTCAAACTTCCTCCTTAATAGGCAGTCGGGATGTCTATCACAACATTTTTAACACAATAGGATTCTATTTTTGGACTTTGTCAGTGATCCCAGAGGTAGTGAAACTAGCATTTTATACCACTGCCCAGGCATCCTGTTCTATTGATGCTTCCTACAAGTTTTGAAAAACATCCTCTTTGACGCATCTGGCTTCAAGAGTAAACTTGATAAGTTTATGGAGGGGATGGTATGATGGGATATTCTGGCTATTAATTGACCTTTGACTATTAGTGGTAAATATGCCCAATGGCCTGTGATGGGATGTTAGATGGGGTGGGATCCGAGTTGCAACAGAGAGTTCTTTTCTGGGTGTCTGGCTGGTGAGTCTTGCACACATGCTCAGGGTTTAGCTGATTGCCATATTTGGGGTCGGGAAGGAATTTTCCTCTAGGGCAGATTGGCAGAGGCCCTGGGGGAGGTCTCACCTTCCTCTGCAGCATGGGGCACGGGTCACTTGCTGGAGGATTCTCTGCACCTTGAAATCTTCAAACCAAGATTTGAGGACTTCAGTGGCTCAGACATAGGTTAGGGGTTTGTTGCAGGAGTGGGTTGGTGAGATTATGAAGCCTGCATTGTGCAGGACGTCAGACTAGATGATCATAATGTCCCTTCTGACCTTAAAGTCTATGATTCTATGACTCTGAGAACTTTTGCTTCTGTCATGCTTTATTTGGGGAAGGGGGGATTCACAATGGCTAGCCAACTACAAAAGCAGTTTCTCTTCCCTTGGTGTTCACACCTCAACAGCTAGAAGAGGGCCTCATCCTTCCTGATTGAACTAACCTTGTTATCTCTAGACTGATTCTTGCCTGCATATTTATACCTGCCTCTGGAAATTTCCACCACATGCATCTGTTGAAGTGGGTATTCACCCACGAAAGCTCATGCTCCAATACGTCTGTTAGTCTATAAGGTGCCACAGGACTCTTTTTTTTGTTGCTTTTTACAGATCCAGACTAACATGGGTACCCCTCTGACACTTGAAACCTGCTAGTTTCATTTAGACAAAATTCCCATTGAAAACGAAAGGGAACAGTGTCCATTCTGCAAGTGTGGAACAGTGACAGTGGGATTAGGTCTGATGGGTTGGGGAGTGTAATATTTCCTTTGCTGGTGTGGCTCTCAGGGGAATGATTTAAAAATGAGCTCTGCATGCTGTTTTTACTCCTCTGGCAGATTCATATTTTCCCAGTTCACTCTGGCCAGCTCAACACCTGGAAACTCCACATTCCTGGCCAGTTTGTCCTTTCTTAAACTGATTCTGCAAGATGCTGAGCATTTCTGAGGTGCTGAGTGCCTGCAAGACCCACTGACTTGGATGGGAGTTGAGGGTGCTCCAAACCTCTCCAGCATGCTTAGCAGAGTGCAGTATTGAGACCTTACAGTGCTCCTGACACCATATAATGGTTATGGCACCGTGTACAGTGTAATTTGTGGACACTAGCTACACCTAAAACTTATTCTTCCTACCAGAAATATCAGGCTGTAAAGACTGACAGACGAAACAGGCAATAAAAAAATAATGGCGCAACAGCTGACATTAAACATTTCTCCTAGATCTACCTGAATATACATTCAGAGAAACAGAACTAGCAAGACCATTTACAACAGTACTATATGGTGCCTCCCAATAACATTATAACAGATAAACATCCAGGAACTATATACAGTAATTCCTGGTCCCATTCTCTGACCGCTTGGACTACAGAATCTGTATTAACTAGCACTTTGTCATAATGGATGTGAAAGTAATGTCACTGGGACGCGCATCCTGGAGCTGTCAACAAGGAAATCCCTAACCCTGACCCAATCTCTCCCCTCGCCAGTCTGTCAAAGTCCTCCGTGTTCTCATTAGAGCCGGTCAAATTTTTTCTGACAGAACATTCTTGAGTTGGAAAATGCCAATTCACAAAAATCCAATTGAATTTCATTTGAAAAAAAATCAAAATGAAATGTTTCACTAATGTCAAAATGTTCTGTTTGATCTTATCAGAGTGGACTGTTTCAATTTTTCATTTTAAAAAAAGTCAAAACAAAAAGTTGATTTTATATTATAAAATGAAAAACACTTTGATTTTTTGGGTTGCAAATTGTGCTGTGTGAAATTTCATTTGATTTTTTTGTGTCTGTTTGAACAAAAATACAGAATTTCCCTTAACAAGGAGATTCTGGTTCCCACACAGCTCTAATTCGATCTGAGTTGATGCTCTCAGGACTTCTATGTATGGGCTGCAGTGCTCAACCTGCACAGTAGAATCTTTCTGTTTAGAGATCTTCTACTACTTTCATAACTAGGAAGGGCAATGAGCCACCTGCCCCAGGGCTGGTCCACACTGGGGGGGGAAATCGATCTTAGATACGCAACTTCAGCTACGTTATTCACGTAGCTGAAGTCGAATATCTAAGATCGGATTACTCACCCGTCTACACTGCGCGGGATCGATGTTCGCGGCTCTCTGTGTCGATTCCGGAACTCCGTTGGGGTTGATGGAGTTCCGGAATCGATATATCGCGTCTAGATTAGACGCGATATATCGATCCCCGAGCAATCGATTTTAAGCCGCCGATACGGCGGGTAGTCTGGACGTGGCCCCAGTGAGCCTACTAACCACTTCCCCAGCGGAATCAACACCTGCTAAGAACACACACTGTCATCCCATTAGTGTGATATACACTGGAAAGAATGAATTACAAATAATTAATAATAGTAGTATTATGAATCTCTTACATTGTGGACCAAGAGAATCCTTTATTCCCTTTTAGAATGCTGTATCTTGAAAATCAAAATCCTTCTTAGAGAGCACACAAGACACCTGCATGATTACCATAATTAAATGAATTACAAGTATTTGCTCACTTTTGAAAGATGAAGAGCATTAAATAGTAGATGTCTGTCTTTAACAAAACATCACTAGCTGTATTAAAGGGAAAGCATTTTCAAAGCAGATCAGCTCTCATTTGAGCAGCAGGCTTCATACCGAATGGGGAAATCAGCTCCTGCAACCCCTACTCCATCAGTTCCAATTAATGTAATAAGTATGACAAAGGGGGTTGGATGCACACAAGTGTCTTTCCCTTGATTATGAAAAGCAATCAAAGTTGAAAGGCGCTTTACTATATAAAGTAAGCAATCAAAGTTGAAAGGCACTTTACTATATAAAGTGACTGCAAGCCATATACTGCGCACACACACGTTTTCCTAAGTGCAAATGACCAAACAATATAGCCATAAAATTAATAGGCAATCAATGAAACAGGGAGCAGGTTGTTCTGCATGCTGAGGTGAAAGGGGGGGAATATTGCACAGAAAGGAGCTAATTCTTTCCTCATGTAAAGGGGAACAGCAGCAAATTTGGCCCATAGAAATGCTTTTTCTATAGCACCTTTCAAGTTCTGAATTATTGTTTTAAAATTAAACAAGTCTCACAACAACCCAGCGCTGTAGTTACAGGATTATGTAGGATTCTGTCTACTTAAGCTGTGTAGTCACAGGAAAGGGCCTGTCTTTTGTTCTATTAGCACAACATCTAGCACAATGATGGCAGCTAGGTGCCCCAGACGTGACTCAGGACAATACAATAGAAATTGATCATCACACTCTATGTACCAAAGCTAGAATTTTCAAAGGTACCTAATGGAGTCAGGAGCCCAACTGCCATTGACATTCAATGGGATTTAGGCACCTCTGAGAATCCTGTCCTGAGTTTGTCTGTATAGGTTTATGCATGTGTGCACCCTGGTGTGAAATGCATCTGTTCAGAAGCACTCAACACTATACAACAGTTTAGACTGGAAACGAATAATCCCTTTTAGTCAAATTGTTAAATGTTTTTTAATGAAAAAATGGCTTATTTTTTTTTAATGAAAATGTTTACTGACAACGTGTCATAGAATCATAGAACTGGAAGGGACCTCGAGAGGTCATCTAGTCCAGTCCCCTGCACTCAAGGCAGGACTAAGTATTACCTAGACCATTCCTGACAGGTGTTTGTCCAACCTGCTCTTAAAAAATCCCCAATGATGGAGATTCCACAACCTCCATAGGCAATTTATTCCAGTGCTTAACCACTCTGACAGTGAGGAATTTTTTCCTAATGTCCAACCTAAACCACCCTTGCTGCAATTTAAACCCGTTGCTTTATGTCCTATATGTGACAAAGGTAAATAAAATTTGTTTTAGTTTCCAGGAAATATAAACCAGAAACTTTTTGAGACACTTTCAGTTCCCTTTTAGTATTCAGAGGGTTAAAGCTTTAGTCTGCATCCTGGGAAGCAGATGCTAATGCCTGCCAACTTCTGTTTTCCTGGTGCTTTCCCGTGGCCTAGGCTGAGTAAGTGATCTGGACCACAAGAAGACACACAGGGCCAAACACAGCATCAACACTTCACAGCAAAATGAATACAACCTTTCAGAAGAGGGGCTCTGTCGTGACAGAAGTTGTTAGCTAGTATCAGGATGCACCTGGACATCTCTTGATTCTAAGAAAAGAAAACAAAACATTACAAAGAGGGGTTTAAATGTTTTACAGCTTTGTTTCCAGTGACAGTGTTTGTTTTCTTGCTCCAGTTTTGATTGGATCTTTAGAGAAAAGGATCTGTTTTGGTTGGTGTCACTAGTATTGATTTTTCCAAGCTGAAATTAATGGAAGTGTTTCTTCTCTTTATTGCTTCAGGACTTGCTGTCTAGAAGAAAAAAGCATTTGTCTATTTGTGATTCTCCTTGCAGTTACTATTTAGAAGAACAAATAACTGATTTCTTTCTCTTTCCCTTTTAAAATGTACATATTTAACACATTACACCTGCTGGGCAAATTTTGGGGGAGAATCTTGGATCGTTAATATCGGGTAAGCTAATTTCAGAAAATACAAGCAAACAGTGAAAGGGGAAAATCAAATTATCCTTCACTTCTAAAAAGATCAGCCATTTACAACAATAAGTAATGAAGGAAACAATATTGCTCTCATTTTCTTGGTATGACTCTCCCTTGGCCTGGACTCCTCCAGATTGAAGATATAGTTGCCCTACATGACAAGTTATGAAACTTAAAGGTTTCCAGTGAATGTTTTCTAAATGTGGTGCAATATTAACACTTAGTGTTATCTGTTATCTCTATAAATATAGTAGACATCTGGAAATATATAGCAAGTTGCTTTTGGAGCTGTCCTGACCTAATATAATCAGTGGCTTTTTCACTCTTATTTCAATCCTTTGTTTAAACTTAGGCTTGTGTCTGAAAACTGAGTATATGAAACTGCAACCTAGCAGAGACCCAGGGTTCAATGAGGATTGAGACCAAGTTATGTAAATGTACACACAAGAGTCCCAAAGTTTATTAAAATAATTGAACACTGAAAGTCGACAGGCTTGATTTGCGCCTCTATTAAACACCAGTGCAAAGAATTTAAGCACATGCATAACTTTAAGCATGTGAGTAAATCCAGCCCTATTCAGTAGATCACTAAACTATGTGCTTACTTTTAAGCATGTGAATTGTACCAATAATTAAAGTTAATCTTAAATGCTTTGCTGAATCAGAGCTTAACTTAGGAGTAACTCCTTTACTTAAAAGTATGGAGGGGAAAAGGGAAAACAGCCATCAAGTGTCCTTTGCCTTCCCTCAACTTTAGAGGCTTTTGATTTAACTGAGGCAAAACAGGCCAGTTTAATCCAAAAATCTGGGTGGGGCTCATATAATTCCAATATTTTTTTTAAACAGGGTTGAAGTTCTGTGCAATTCACTTCCCTGGGAAACCCTGGCTGAAGGAGGAACCCATTTGACCCTCAGATCCCAGGTTCAGCTTGCAGGGATGGCCGTTAGTAAAAACTAAATTTTACTTGTAAACTAAGCACATGTGATCTGGAAATCACTGAGGTGGAGGCAGAGTCTACGTAACACTTAAACTGAATTCAGGTATGATTCAGTCCTGAACAAGCAGCACTGTTCAGAAGTGACACCCCCCCGCCACCTACCATTTGTGAGCTGGAATCTCAGTATCTTCTGTTTGTATTTTTTTCTATGGCCCAATGTTCCCAAGATATTAAAGTACAACCATCAAATTCATGTTCATTTGTGGCTTAACAAAAATGTGAATGCTAGGCCTTCAAAGTTTTAAAAGCTAACTGGTTAATATACCACACCTACTGACCTTACCCATCATGGTTTATCAGAAAGTCGTGCCTATTTTGGTAAGCTTCTTTCACTACATTGATCTATTTTCCTAGTTATAGAATTAAGTATGGAAGTAATGTGATATTTTGGTTTGCTTGAGTTCTGAGTTTGTTCTCTTGCACAGTCTGTAAGTATATCCCAGCTGAAGTCCGACCTTCCTTATTTCCACCTGGCATTTCTGCACATTATGAAACTGTGGAAACAACACTTTTTTGATAGTATAAATCAAATCATAATCTTGGTTTTTTAACCATCTATCAGGTATACGTACTTTTAATACTTTCCTGACTGTCCCCTGCACTTCTCTAACCTCCCAGCTGCAGGGATACTGGAACAACTATTATCATGCAAGTCTCTCTAATTATTTGGCGGTATGTCTAGTTCCTTCCCTGGGTACAGAACTGGGACACCTAACAATGGCGTTTTATGGAATAGGCATTAGGGAATTTGAATTCATAGAGGTCAGGACAAGGATACTTCAACACATTATGGACACCAACAGAAACAAAGCTTATTGAGAATGAGTAAATGCAGCCATGTCCAATGACAATTTGGTTCATTTTCTATTCTCTGTGAGCTGTTTCTCTGTTACCAAATCAAAATTGATGTTTCAGGGGCTCAAGTGACCTTACTTGGGTTTCTTCTTCTAATTGCATATGGCCCTCAGCTATGTACTAAGATTTTCGTTTTGTGAATTAGGCCCCAAGATATTTAAGCACGCGTGTAATTTAAAACACCAGTAATCCCACTGAAGTCAATTTCAAGTGGGGTGACCAGATCGCAAGAGTGAAATATCGGGACTCATTGGACAAGTGGGGGTGGGAGGGAGAGCGCCACAGGTGCACAGCGCCGACCAGAGCCATGGGAGGGGGTGCTGCTCAAAGATGTGCAGTGCAAATGTATTGATTTGTTCACCACTTCATCAGTGGAAAGTGGACATACACCAGCCTTTGTCAAACCTGAGCAGACTTGCCACACACTTCAGACAAACTCACTGGTAAAGATAAACAGTAAAACAAATGTATTGACTATAAAAGGCAGATTTTTTTTAAGTGATAGACAAAAAGAGTTAGTTACCAAAAGAAAAGACAATATAAGCTCTCACACTTATTAGACTGGGCAGCATCTAGATCAGCATCTAGATCAGGCCAACCTGAGCCTGAGGAGGAGCCAGAATTTACCAATGTACATTGCCAAAGAGCCGCAGTAATACATCAGCAGCCCCACATCAGCTTCTCCCAACCCCCAGCACCTTCTGCCCACCATCAGTCTTGCTAATTAATGCCTCCCCTTCTCTCCCTGCGCCTCCCGCTCACCACGATCTTCTGTTTTGAGGTGCACAGGAGGCTCTGGGGGAGAGTGGGGAAGAGTGAGAGCATGGCAGGCTTGGGGGAAGGAGCAGGGGCCTTTGGGGAAGAGGTGGTGTGGGAGCAGGGCCTGGAGCAGAGCACAGGGTTGAGCAGAGAGCACCTCCCAGCATATTGGAAAGTTAGTATCTGTAGCTCCAGCCCCAGAGTCAGTGTCTATGCAAGGAGCCGTGTATTAACCTCTGGAGCCACAGATTGGCCATCCTGATCTAAATTAAGCAGTTTCTCACCCCACTGGATATTGCAGTCCTTAATATACAGGTTTGACCCCGGTTTAAGGAACAATCTCCTCTGCTGGAATCTTGTCATCATCTCAGTGTCTTAGCTGCTTGCAGCGTAAGTAGGGGAAGGAAAACACATGTCCGGGCATGTCTGAGGCATTGCTGAGTCTCTAGCAAGGCTGAGCAATTCCCCGCATGTGGCCTCATACAGGTGAGTCATTGCATTGTAGTCTCTAGCTGGACAATGGTTGTTGATGGATTGATTAGTACCTCGCTTGGGTGTTGGTTACTTTCCTTGCTGTTGCCTCTGGGGAGCTAATGTCTGGCTAATTCACTAACTTATAGCATGTTTTAGTGACAACCATACAACACAGTTCTCATAACTTCATATGCATTAATGAATAGAGAAATGACTTTAAGAGGATCACAACCTTTCCCCGATACCTTACAAGGCATGCTTTATATGCAAGATCATGATGATATATAAATGAGGAATATGGGGATTACAGGATGCCCACCCAAGGTATAGATAGGTTCTGTGACATTCTACTCCCCAGGTTAGCAGGGGCTGGTGAGCGACCATGTTCAGTTTTCTTCCATTCATCTATGGTTTGAATGTTACACTTCTCTTTAATGCATCTGTAGAGCTGCTTAAACATAAGAATGTCCATACTGGGTCAGACCAAAGGTCCATCTAGCCCATCATCCAGTCTTCTGACAGTGGCCAATGCCAGGTGCCTCCGAGGGAATGAACAGAATGGGTAATAATAAAGTGATCCATCCCCTGTCACCCATTCCCAGCTCCTGGAAAACAGAGGCTAGGGACACCATCCCTGCCCATCCTGGCTAATAGCAATTGATGGACCTATCCTCCATGAATTTATCTAGTTCTTTTTTGAATCCTGTTATAGTCTTGGCCTTCACAACATCCTCTGGCAAGGAGTTCCACAGGTTGACTGTGCTTTATATGAAAAAATACTTCCTTTTGTTTATTTTAAACCTGCTGCCTATTAATTTCATTTGGTGGCCCCTAGTTCTTGTGTTATGAAAAAGAGTAAATAACATTTCCTTGTTTACTTTCTTCACATCAGTCATGATTTTATTGACTTCTATCATATTCCCCCCCATTAGTCATCTCTTTTCCAAGCCAAAAAGTTCCAGTCTTATTAATCTCTCCTCATATGGCAGCCATTCCATACCCCTAATCATTTTGTTGCACATTTATGAACCTTTTCCAATTCCAATGTATCTTTTTTGGAGATGGAGTGACCACATCTGCACACAGTATTCAAGATGCGGGCATACCATGGATTTATATAGAGGCAATATATTTTCTGTCTTCTTATCTATCCCTTTCTTAAGGATTCTAAACATTCTGTTTGCTTTTTTGACTGCCACTTCACAGTGAGTGGATGTTTTCAGAGAACTATCCACAGTGACTCCAAGATCTTTCTTGGGTGGTTACAGCTAATTTAGACCCTATCATTTTATATGTATAGTTGGAATTAGGTTTTCCAATGTGCATTATTTTGCATTTATCAGCATTGAATTTCATCTGCCATTTTGTTTCCCAGAAATTGAGTTTGGTGAGATCCTTTTGTGGCCTTTCACAGTCTGCCTGGGACTCAACTATTCTAAGTAGTTTTGTATCATCTGCAAATGTTATCACCTCACTGTTTACCCGTTTCCACTTTACCCCTGTTTATCCCCTCCCCCCTTTTTTCCCCTGTTAAAGTATCACAGGAAGAATTTTTGTCAAAACTTTGACATTTGAAAAATGTTGAACCCTCCCGCCTCAGTGTCCCATATATGGGGTGGGTTGTGTATACGCACATACACTGCCTTATATTTCCAAAAGTAGTTAGTAATTTTGGGTGCCTGGACTTTTTGGGGGTGCCCAAACTGAGCTACCTTTAAAAGGATATTCATTTTCATTGATATTAGAGCATCTGCCCATTGGAAATCAGGTCCCTTATACTGTCTTGAATTAGGTACCAAAATAGGAAGCACCCAGAGTCACTTTTGAAAATGTCTGATACTGTCTATTTTTTTTTTATTAAAGTTTTTCTCTTTCTTCCTGGCTGCTTAATTTTCCACTGGGTTTTGTCTCTCCTCTTCTTTTAAACTCCTCCAAGCAGGAAGTGAATTTTAAACATGCACAGTTTGAAGGGAGTCGAAATTAGGCAAAATAACGTCATCTATCTTGGTTGATATATAAATTAATCAAATACATGTGACCTTCCTCATCAAAATATCACAAATGTATCTGGAAATCCATAGATTATTCTTACGCTGAGATTGTCTGCACCATGTAGCCATAGTCACTGATTTTTATATGCACTGCCCTTGATGTCAGTATGAGAAGCTCTGAGAAATATGATCTCAATATGCTATGAAGAATGCTATAGGTAAGAGCTACAATCACTGTCCATATTGTCCTGGGGATCTTCCATTATATGCCTCAGCTCCAACTTTTATGCTGAAGTCTACAATAACTATGGTTACATCTTGCCTTGGGGTTCTATTACTCACTCCAAAAAAAATCTCATTTTCACTTGCTGCTGTAGTACTTGTGGCATAGATCTGAATTATAACCCGACAACTTACTTTAGCTTAGAAAAATAATGAAATAATGCATTCACTCACTCAATTATCTTCCATCATTGCATTTTTTTTGCAATCTTTGTGAAGAAAGATGCTCCAAAATTTCGTATGCCTTACTCAGGATCTGATTAAAAACGTCTGTAACAGATCCTCTGAGATTAATGCAACAGCTATAGCATATTATCTCAATTATTTAGTAATGGCCCCCACTCTCCTGGGAAATGAATACTTGAACATTACATCTACCACTGTTGCTCTTTATCCTTAGGACAGAGGATGAGTTCTTCCTCTCTCTCTTCTCCCCCCACCCAGATTAGTTCCTTCAGGCTTACAACTCCCCAGATACTAGTGATACATGTAGAGTTATAAGCACCTATACATATCTTCATCGCTCTTTTATTGAAGGCAACTTAATAAAGCTTCTGTGATCATTGAGTGACCCATTTCCCTAGAGATGATGCTGTAACATTTGGAGGATGGTGGGTTTTGGCTCCACTGAAATATTTAATATATATTGATGAAATCCTTACAGTTATTTCAGAATGTCTGAGTCTCTATTATGAGCTCAGATTCATACACATAACACAATGGAAACAGAAAACAAATAGAACATCCATTTTGTATCTATTGCTGGAAACATACTCTTTGTGTCTCATGTTTCCCTAAAATTAGGCCTTTGCTGATTTATACAAGCTGAGGATCTGGTGATATATTTTTGAGACGGTAGATGGACACAGGCAAACCTTTCTTTTTTTGTATATGCATGTTTAGAATATATTTCATTTTTTTTTTTAGTTATTTTCATGGAAATGCTAGATTGTTTCTTGTATTTTTTTTTGTCAAAGCTAAGAACTAAATTGACAACAGATACTGGATGAATGATTTGAATTATTTCACACACCTTTTATCAGCAGCTAAAATAAATTAATATTCTGCTTTTTGGATGATTAGATTCTTTTTTAATAAAAACCCAGTTACACATGTGTTGTGTGCTTTGCCCATGTTTTTTTTTTTTTTTTTTTGCATTAGTCAAGTTGCATCAATCATAGCAGGTTGTGTAAAGTTTTCATTCCCAGCTCTGCAATTACTTTGTAGCTGTAAAGATCTGGGCAGGGGAATGCACAGCCTGAATCATTTGGCATGTGGAGGGACTGTGTAAAAGCAGCAGGCTAATGGCAGAGATGCAGCGGATTGGAAAAGCCTGCCTCCGTTTTATGCACAAGTAGTGGGAAATTACATGCTTTTAATGGATAATTCTATTTGCAAAGATTTGAGTAGCAAGTGGTTTTCACTGGGTGGTGATGACGGGAGATTTTTTTTTTAAATCATTTTAAACAGTCTATTTTTTCTGCTTGGAACAGTAATGCAGGTTGGGATTTTCAAAGAAGCCTAAGCAAATTTGGTGCCTGCCTCCCTTATGCCCCTTTGAAAATCACAGGTAGGACTGAAAAGTTCATTGCCTCTTTAAATAGACACCAGAGGCCAAAATCGCTGCTGGTGCAAACAAGCTGTGCCAGTTTATATCAGCAGCCCTAAGCCTGCACTATTTATCTCCATCACCATAGTATCTGAGCACCATCAACTTCAAGCAGAGGAGTCCATAAAAGACATCTCCCTGAGACTAAGAAGGGATTTGAATGCGGGTTTTCCATCTCTTAGGTGTGTGACCTAACCACAGGGCCATGGAATATTCTTATGCATGTCGGGGGAGAGGGGTGACTCTCTCAAATGCTCTGTTCCACTGTATATAAATAATTAAATATGCAGTGGGCCAGAGGGTGAGTAAGAATGACTCTCTAGCCCAGACACACTCCTGAGAGGTGGGAAATGTAAGTGCCAATCCCTTCTCTGTATCCAGTAAAGAAAGGAATTGAATTGGCGTCTCCTACATCCTAGCTGAGTGCACTAACTAGTGGGCTGATGGTATAAGGGCACGTTCCTCCTCTGGTGTTTCTGGAGGGGGAGAAAAACAACTTAGGTTCCTAGCTCTAGGAAAGGATTCACAGTTAAGATTGCCAGGTGTCTGGTTTTCAGCTGGAATGCCTGGTTGAAAAGTGACCCTAGCAGCTCTGGTCAGCACCACTGACTGGGCGGTTGAAAGTCTGATTGATGGTGCAGCGGGGCTAAGGCAGGCTCCCTGACTGCCATGGCTCTGCACCGCTCCCGGAAGCAGCAGCATGTCGCTCACTCTGGCACCTAGGTGTAGGGGCAGCCAGGGGACTCTGCGTGCTGCCCCCACCCCAAGCTCCAGCTCAGCAGCTCCCATTGGTGGGGAACCATGGCCAATAGGAGCTGCAAGGGTGGTGCCTGCAGAGGGGTCAGTGCGCAGAGCCACCTGGCCCGTGCCTCCGCATAGGAGCTTGAGTGGGGGGCATGCCGCTGTTTCCGGGAGCTGCCTGAGGAAAGCGCCTGCCCCAGCCTTGATTTCCCCCTCATGTGCCCCAATCTCTTGCCCCAGCCATGATCTCCCTCGGAAGCCCTCGATTCTAGCTCAGAGCATACTCCTGCACCCCAAGCTGGAGCCCTCACAATATTAGCCAGTGCAAGATTTGGTTGCACTCTATGTTAAAGGGGTACTTATACAGGGCTAATAAATTATCAAAATGTGTAAGCATGTTACAGACACAAGTGGCATATGATAGTGGAGATGGCTAAAAGGAAATAAATAGAAGATCTTATAGATCTAAGCTATGGCTTAAAAGTAACATTAGTATTACAATCTGCAATCATTTATGAAAACCTATTATTAACACCTTAAATTATTACTATTCAATTAAACTGTGTTAAAAATTGTATGTGCATTGTTACCATGATTTTATCGTCACTTAGAAGGACTCTGCTATTGTCATGTGAGAATTTACATTAATGGGGTGCAGAAAATAAATGCATACAGTTACTGTGCTCTGCAATTTACTGAATACGTTTGTGGACTTCTTTTCCAAATATTCAGTTCAGAATTTTGTAAGTTTATGATGACTCTAGATGTGGGAAGAAGACTTCAGAATGAAAACAGCTTATATCATTGTGGTCATGTGCCTTTGTTTAACTACCAAACCATACTTCAACTGTGACATGACCCTAATGTGCTTTTATTCCTCCTTAGTCAACCCTACGTCTTACTTATGTAGCATCATTGAGCAGTAGACTGGCTTAATTAAGATGAAGGCAAGGTCCTGGAAGGATGGTGCACTTTTATGCTTGCTGCAGCCATAGGAACTTCGGAAGTCTTAGTGAAATGCAAAGAATAGAGTAGAAAAAGTGTGACTAAAATAGCAGCTTCCAACAGTAATAAAAAAGTTAATGCGTGGCTTAATCAGGCACAGTGTTACACTCTCATTGAACATAGAGGGGCCAAATTTCAAGTGCTCAAAATTAGGTCTAGAGTTCTAAAAGGGCTCAGGTCCCACTCGGTACCTAAGTAAGGGCTTGATTTTCAGACATGCTCAGTTGCTCCCATTGTGACATATGGACAAATTTTTGGAAGTGTCTTGCACCTAGGTGCTGAGCTGCTTTTCTGGAAACCCAGCCACTTACTTTTGTGCTGAAATGGGAACTGATGTCTCTTGAAAGTCTGGCCCCACCCAAATGGTTGTACTGAGCCCTTCTGAAAATTCTGGCCAATAGGAGTTGAAAATCAGCAGCAGGCATGACTTACTCTCATCCATGCGCTGGTCCATAATGTTGTTATGGAGTCCCACTGAAGCCAGGGGTGCTTTATATGGATGCCGGAATCCATCCAGACTGTAGGATCTGGAACTAAGATTAAACATGGTCATGCATCTTCAGACGGGACTTATTATTCAGAAATGTGGCTCACCCCATCCCAGTTGAGTGAACTAACTAGTGGGCTGATATAATGGCAGGATCCTCTGGTGTTTCTTGGGGGGTGGTGGAGAGAAACAGCTTAGGTTCCTTGCTCTAGGAAAGGATTCACAGTTAGGGTTGCCAAGTGTCTGGGTTTTAACTGGGACACCTGGTCAAAAAGGGACTCTGGTGGCTCTGGTCAGCACCACTGACTGGGAGGTTCAAAATCCGGTCAGTAGCGCAGCAGCCAGCCATGGCTCCATGCTGCTCCCAGAAGTAGCAGCATGTTCCCCCTCTGGCTCCTAAGCATAGAGGGAGCCAGGAGATTCTGCACACTGCTCCCACTCAAAGCGCCAGCTCCGCAGCTCCCATTTGTCAGGAACGGTGGCCAATGGGAGCTGCGGGGGAGGTGCCTGCGGACTTTCTGTAGTGTGCTGCTTTGATTTCCTCACCCCCTTTGAAATGGGATTAGATTGAAGTGCACTGGGAACTTCCAGTGCATAGGATCAGGGTCCACATGGTCACATAGAGTGGGGCAGGCTGGTACGGGGTAGATTAACGCCCCAGCTTGTTGTGCACTAATAGTGCATATAGATAAGCCCCCGGCTTGCCTTGGACCAGAGCTGTCTCTTTCTCTAGAAGAAAATGCAATAGTGATTTCTTTCATTTGATATTGGTAGAGCTGGATGAAAAATGGAAACACTTCTGTGAAAATATTCATAAAAAGTATATTGCTGGGGGGTTTGGGAGAGAATTGAAACTCAAACTTTTGAGCATCTCAAGATTTTTGTCTTTGTGCTTTTTTTTGTTTTGTTCTTTTTTGTTACTGGTCTATACTGAAGTATTCTACCTGGAAGGAGTCCTGGTGAAAGAGAGAGAGAGAAGATATAAAAGTGATCTTATATTTACTTTAATATTCTTGTTAAGGGGATCCAGTACCATGGTGATGGGTGCATGATAAGAATTTAGATGTTATCTCTCATTACTGTTGTGTGACCTAGATTGTTAGGAGCTAGACATGAGAAAACTAGTAAATCTGCTTAAACATAGTGGTGTCCGGAAGGCATTTCCTCTGATTGCTTTTCCTCCTCTAACTTGTTCTTCTTCTCCGCTGGCACTTGACCTTCTGTGATGTTTTAGGATTGAAAGGATTGTCCATCATTTGAGCTATATTGCACAATGTGCTCCCTTTGTCCTTTTCTTTTTATCCTAAACTAAAGTGATTTCTCTTACTGTTTCTTCCTGTTTTCATTACTACCATCATACAATTAGGGCCTGATCCTTCAAGGTGAAGATGTCTAGAATTAAGAGAACTCAGCATCTCACAGGATTGGGATCTGAATTATCTCAGCACAAATTCTTATTCTCTCTGAGCGTGTGTGTAGTTAACTTTCCAACATACTGTATACTTACAGCAATTCTCTGGAAATACTATATGCACAGGAAGTTTTACAATTAATCTTGAGTATGCATTTTATTTTGTGATAAATTATTCAACCTGTAAGAGGAAGAAAGAATCTTGTAAATGCATTTTGGTCACTTACAAATCATAGGCAAAATATAAACCATTCAGTCCCCGCCATTCACACATACTGGACCAGATCCTCAGGTAGTGTAAGCACAGTTTCACATCATGTATCCATACATAGTCTCCAAATCTTAATTTAGTCTTCTTCACTTATGTCCAAGACATAGAATTATAATCAGCACTATGTTGTGAAGGGGATTATATTCCATGGTTGCTTAGATTCCTGTTCTTTCTTCTGAATTTTCATTTAATACCCTTTCTTTTCACAGCATACTCTGTGTAGTGCTCAAATATTTTCACGTTGCTGGAGGCTGAATATCAGTTTCTCTAATACAATTTAATGGGATTTCCTTTTCTCTTCTAATACCACAGAAGTAGAAGTCATACTGGATAAGAGCACATATCAATGTTACCATAATTTTGCTCTGTTTCAAAGATATGATCTCATCAGTGTTTGACTGTGTCATTAATTTGAGGAAAGGTCACTCGCGTTAGAGCTGAGATACACAACCTTTAGCAATCCTTGAGTTTATAAGCAAGGTATTTGGAATACAAATTGTTGGGCATTATGCTTTGAATGGTTCCAATAACTTTTGAACAGTAAAATTATTTGGCTGTCAGAACTGAAGTCACTTCTTTCTCCTCCTTCGATATCTGACTTCAAATCTGAACCATAGCTTACGAGGAAAAGATGAGCCTATTAGGATTCAAATGAGCGACCTTTTTCCATATGAAAAGTGGAAGGCTATGTTGCATTTTGCTGACTGTAATTTTAGTGTTTAAGCTACCTATTAATGAGATATCCTACAGTCACTTTGTATGGAATAGACACATAAATATCCAGGTTTACCATAGGCTGAATCCTGGCCTTATTGCTATAAGCCTAAACAGTGCAAATAGGATCTCATAGCTGGATACATGTCCAGTATGTGAGATCCTGCTTCTCTTGCTGTGGGCTGCTATGAGCATGGTTCTGCTAGTTGCTTAGCCCTTTCTGGCTCAGTGTCACAGGTGCTAACACTAAGACCTCTCAGGAGAAGGAGGATACTTGGGGACAGGGGAAATCTGTACTAACTGGCACTGAATGGTATTTGCTTACAGGGCCGTGAGCATGTCAACTCCCTGTTCTAGCTAACTACATTCCTATTCCCCACAATCCATTCCATCCAGTGCTAGATGGCTATGCTGGTGGCGCTTTGTGCTAAGGCAAGATGCCATCTACCTGCCCGTAATGCAATTTGTACCCAACTTACAGCTGCCAGAACCCTTGTCTTCACCTCATGCACTTGGGCATCTAGGCGAAGGAGGGAGGTAGCTTCTAAATCAGTAATGTAGAATATGAGCAAAAAGCTGGTTGCTCTGTTGTCCAGCACCTTCATGTATCCATGTTTTGAGGACACTGCAAGCAATGTAAAGAAGACACTCACCTTTTTTTTTTAGCGTTCCCTTGCTTTTAGTTCATATGGCAGCCTATTATGATAATTTAAAGATGCATTCCATAAAGTGTCTTCAAAACAATTTTGGAAATTCAGTGTAAACTAGCCATAGAATAGGTAACATAATTTCTGCACATTCTCGTTCCTGAGTGTCTCTGATATTCATCAACTACATACAGTATTATTTTCTTACACTCCAACTCTGGAAATACTATTTCTGGAACATCCATCTCCTTTAATTCAGCCATCCTCCACAATAATTACCAAAGAATATAGCAGGGACTGAAACCTTACAGGATAACCATCTAGACTTGCATTTTCAAAAATTTTCAGTGATTCTGAAGGTCTCAATTGTTGGGTGTGAAAATGGGAATCACTTTCAGAACCTACTGAGCTCCAGCCTCTGCAAATCAAGCCCATTTAAGGTGCCTCAAATTGGAGGCCCAAACAGTGAGGCAGCTGAAATCACTTGTCATCTTTGAAAATATGGGCCATAGAATGTATTATCATGACCTGCTCTGGATGGATCATCAGCAGATAGAGAATATGAGATGTTTGGATCTTAAAACATGAGTCTTTACCAGCTGAGCTAAAAGATAAAATTCTGTTAGCCAATGTTGTAGCCAGGCTCATGAACTTTTCTAGGGACCATCCACCAATAGAGGGGGACAGATCACTACACTGAGTGGATATGGGTTTACCTTATTGGCAGTGGAAGATGTACTATGAGAAGAAAAGGCCCACATGCTAACATATTTATTTTTGTATGTGTACTGCTGACAGATCCTGGTTGTTGGTGGACGGATCGAACCTGGGACCTCTGGAGCTAAAAGCCATATGGTCCTTAGCTAAGGCTGTAGCAGACTCATTGATCTCTAAGTGGCCTCAGTGCCACTAGAGGGGACAAAACACCACATCCATGGGGTATGTGGATTACATCCCCTAGCTGAGGAGGTGCATCCTGAGCTTCAGAGACTTCACAGTTGAAATCCCGTATGAGCCCCCATTTGCAACACCAACAGACCCAGGTCGTCAGAGAGCAGGATTGAACCTAGGACCTTTGGATCTTAGTGCATGAGCTAAAAGCCATATGGCCCTTAGCTATGGCTGTAGCAGACTCAATGATCTTTAAGCGGTCTTGGTGCCACTATAGGGAGATGTGTGGGTTATATATGATTTTTTTATCACAGATTTTTGTTCCCTTGATGAGTCAGACTGATGGGTGTTATCTTATTTATCTCTAGATGGGTAATGACTGAAAACCTTATGCTAATATGTTGAACTATGCACATTTTCCCTTATTATCATTTAATAAGCATCCATGGTCTGGTCAGCATCTACTCTTAATCATTCACACTTGGTGCATGAGTATTCCATACTGGAAACTGTGCCATTGCCAGGTCATGGGGCACACACACATGCGTGAGCCCCCTTAGGTGCTGCCACCCCAGAATGCCCCTCATTGGTTCCTACTCTCCTATGCAATCAATCAGGCTTTGAGTTAGAAGTGCTCACTTCTGCTGCTGCTGTCCATTTACTCTGTGCTCTAGTTCAAGTCAGTGGAAAAACTCTTGGTAGCTTCAATGGTGCAGTATCAAGCCCCATCTCTGACTTTCAGGGGGCCCTGATAAGAACACAGCAGCATGGAAACTGTCTTCATAGACCTGGCACAAATGATGGCAAAACCCCTCAACATTCAGTGACTGAATGGTAGGATGGTTGAGTGAGCGGGACCCAGTTTGGGCAAACTTAAACTGCAGTGCTACTGAGACATTAAATGTGGCATCAGCTGGGGGTAGGGGAGAATAGCATCACTATTCCAAGGGCTTCGGTGTGTGTCTCTGTATCGTTACCACCAGGGGTTCTGTGTCTCCTACCTACAGCAAAGGAACAAACTACCAACAGGGCAAGATTGAGGACTGGGGGCGAGCCAAAGGAGGAAGGAATTAAAAGCCTGGGGACTATCAGACAGATGGCAGCACCTGCGCTCAACCAATTCCATCCAAAACAATGTCCTGCCCAAATTCCCTTCTGCCACTATCAAGAAGGAAGGAGGGTCAATTAGCACATGAACCTGGGAATAAGATTTGAATGAGTGTAACAGTTCTGCTTTATGCATAGATGCTGTTAGAGGAGGGCATGCTCCAGTTAGTGATAAAACTTCCATTGGCTGCCACCGGCCCAGGATTTGGCCATTCATATCAGCACTTTATTCTGTAGGCCTAATTCTGGTCCCACTAAAACTGGTTTCATAAGAAGGTAATTCCATTGACTTCAAAAGTCACTCCTGGTTTACACCAGTGTAACTTGGCAACAATTAGGCTCCCTTGCATATTACTGAACACTCCCATCAGCTTTGGGGGTTGGGGGAATAGAAATATGCTAATGGTCAATATTTTTTAAAACTCTACCCTCTCATCATCTTTATTCTTCTGTATCTGTAGTGTATTTTGTCCTCCTGACATAAATAAATCTGGTTGAGCCCAAAACAAAAACACTCATTTGCCAGCTGTCCCCAGTTGCACAGGCATGTTCTGCACCACTGCTGCTCCATCTTTGGAAGACCTGATATTCCTTTTACTTTATGGCAGCTTGGTTGGATTGGATTTAAATGAAGACCAGTTTACAAAGTGTAACTGCTCCCTACAAAAGCCTGGAACTTTGTACCTGTTTTTTCTTTAAAATGCAAAAAGTGAATTTACTAGTCAGGCTGGGTTTCTCAAGTTCCCACAGTTCTTCTAGGTCAGAGAATATTAAGGTGCATAAACTTTTGGCTAGATTTCTACTCAACCGTGACATTTTGGTGGCTCTGCTCTTGCATTCCTTACATAAGGCGAGACTGCTTTATGTACAGCTCTGAACAAGGGGCAAAGGGAGAAGACCGGGAGGCAAACCACATCAGAGCCATCCCCCTGAAATACGGTTCTTCCATTGCACTTTGAGCAAATTATTTGCTACAGACCTATTCAGGATTCAGCTCCAAAGCAGTCAACTCCTCCCTCCCCCTGCCACTGCAAGTCGATGTGCTGGGGGTGGGGCGGAGGGGGGAGTTATGGCTATGCTATGCTTTGCTCATTTTCTGTCCACTTGTTGACACAAATAGGCTTTAGGGAACATTAAAGTTTCCATTCATTTAAATAGTGCAAGATCAAGTCCCTGGTGCACTCCTCCAGTACTCAGTATAAGCCCTGGGTAGCTCTGCCAGGTAGAAAAAGCTTTCCTTGTCCCCTTCTCCCTATATGGCCACACCAATTTAGCCTGTAGGAAAAATCCCATTGGACTCAATGAGTATTTGCGTAAGGACTGCATTGGGATTTTCCAAAGAGACCAAAGGAGTTTAGATCCCAAATCTCACTAAATATCATGAATGAAATCCTGGCCCCATTGAACTCAATGAGATTTCTGCAACTGAGTTCAATGGGGCCAGGATTTCGCCTAGTGGGAGCTGAGAACCTAAGTGTTTTAAAAATCCAAGCCCACAGGATGTATGGATCAAATGGGTGCAGCATTTTTCTTCTTTAAAAGTCCCTTGCTGTTTGCTACACCAACAGAACACTGAGCAGAGGGGTTAAATAAAATTAATTAGCCTGGGTTTATGGATGTGCTTAAACATCCTAAAAGCGATGCTTGTAAATGTGGGTAAACCTGTCAGTGGGTGTTTAAAAGTGACTAATATAATCATTTTAATTTTCATCCTTCTTGTTGTTATAGATCACAATATGGTTATGGTGACAGAACCATCAAGCATAGTAAATGCTATAAGTACTATATGTTGCTAATTATATGAAGAGGGCTATTTTACATTCTAATTTATCACAATTTAATTGTACAGAAGAAACAGAAGGCAAAATATTTTCAGTAAAGACGAAGAGGACAGACAGCAGGCCAGATTCTCCATTGCCTTGCACCATTGTAGTAAATGGAATGCAGAATGATACCAGATCAGAAGGGTAATATTCATCACTCACCTTTCACGGCACAAGGTGTGTGACAGGAAAAAATCAGGTCCCCTGAGTGTGATTCTTAGAGCTTGTCTACATGGGGGATAATGCGCACTATGGGGAAGAGATTTCTAACCTGCACTAACATGCTGCACATTCATGGGCTGTGGGGACCCTGCTCGTATGTTTTAAACATTCCATAGTGTGCTTTAATGTATTGTTGTCTGGACAAAAATTGGACCACAATCTTATTCTGTGTTTGTACAATGCCTAGCACAATTGGGTCCTGGCCTATGGCTGGGAGTCCTAAGGGCTACCACAGCACTTATTAATGCTGATCCTGGAAGATTTTCATTCTTACCACACATAGAAAAATGATTAATTTCCCCTTCCTCTTTCCCCTAACTTTATTCTATGTTTATACAAAACTAAACATAGGGCCAAACTGATCCTTACTGTAATGCCATTGGAGCGAAGTTAACCAGGGATCAGTTTGGCCCAGTTATCATAATCATTCTTGTTTATTGCCAGTGTCAGTCTGTGAATATTTTTTTTAAAAAATCTGTGCAAATAAAGAGTTATGCCCAAACTATATGAATCTAGGAGGAAACTTGATGCTCTGCAATTCTGCTGTATGTCAGTATCAAGTCATTTTTCCTGCAAAGTGTATTTTGTGCACCTTTCTGGAAGAATAAAAAATAAAATGCACTTTTAAAGAGGCAAAAATTATTCAGTGTAATGATTGTCTTTCATCGGCTGCATTTATTACAAATAGCGAAGAGACTTTGTAAAATACATTTACAACTTATTAAAAACAGGTTTTGAAATCATTAAATCCTTGTTAAACATTGGTGTATGAGCAGTTAAGCATGCAATTCTTGTACAGCATCGGGTTGAACTCTGCTTATTATAACTGTCTAACAAGCTGGGGGGGGGGGTAGAGGGCAGGGTAGAAAACAAAGGAAAAAAAGCATTTTTCTTCAGCCATTATTTCCTGGAGAGAACATGCTAAGGAAAGTTACATGTCAAGCTACAGTGTAAAGATATTGTACCTCGTAAAGGCATTGGTTCAAAATGTCGTAGATGCCACTGCAATTTCCTACACATGCAAGGTTCTGTAAGTCACTGGTGGGGGGAGGGAGGACAAAGTATGAAGGACCAGATTCTCCATTGCCCTGCAATGTAACATCACTGTAAAATGCTACAGAATAAGAATATAGGGGAATGGTGACTCAACCCGATGGAATATCCTGTCTCCTTTGCACTCCCTGAACAAGGACTAGGGACAATCACAGGCCCTGTGCTTATGGGGACACAGAGGAATCTGCGATTTTGTATACTTGGGGTGATCCATCCCTAAGTGAGCAGGAAGTGGCATAGCTGGGTAGAGTAGGGATCAGGCAGTGCCATCTGGAAGGATGTTGCATTTTGCTCACTTTCCTGGCGCAACTGCAAGCAGAGTTGGGATTTAGTCCTCCTGATGTAGAATCCTTTCCTATACTCTCCCTGCTGTGGCTCAGCTGCACTGTGCCCCCGTGCTTAAATGCCTGGCTTTCGAGTCTGTTTAGCAATTTGTTTCTTTACCTGCATGTTAGTGCATACAAGTGATTAGTTACAAATCTCCTTTGTCCAATGAATATGATTAGGAGAGAGATGTCAGAAGAGCCATCGCAGGGTGAACAGACAGCAAGTTTAAAAAACCGGGACAGGGGTTGGAGGGGTAATAGGAGCCTATATAAGAAAAAGCCCCCAAAATCGGGACTGTCCCTATAAAACCGGGATGTCTGGTCACTCTAAACCATCCTATCAGGCAAGCTGGCTGGCTGGCCACGACAGGGATCTGTGGAGTAATCTTGAGGGAACACACAACTGGGCAGACTTGTTGCTTGTGGTCCTGACTGGTGCTATTGCTGGTCCTTTCACTCGAGCACTTGGGAGAGATTCTGCTCTAGTGCACGTTGTGTGCAGAGCGTCTCCCCATTCATTTCCCTCTCACCCTATGCAACCAGTGAGAGAAGAGAGTAAGATCTAGTCCAGTATTCTATTGGCCTCTCATAAGGATGTTATCAAAATACCTTTTCTACTGTACATCTGGTGACTGAACGTATACAACTGTATCTGCATCTCCCGTGGCTAGCACAGTACATGTTATCAGGCAAGTCAGCTATTGTGCATACACTACTGCTTCTTGTTAAGGATAATCTTTGTGAGCTGCCTATTCACTGTAAAGAATGAATTACAGAAAGGGTTATCTTTTGAATAATGCAAGAACCTTGGAAACTTGGAAAATGTGATGCTGTTGATAAATCTGTAGCAGTTGTATCTGAAACCAAGATGAAAGAACAAACTTTAAAATAAAGTGACTCCAGCCTTATATCCAGAGTGAATAAATAAATCCAAATATAGCTCCACTGAGAGTGTAATTATACTTCGAGCCCTCTTATTAATAAGTAAATTAATGCCTCTGCTGGAGTACTGGTAAAGTTAGGCCTGGCCCCACACAGGCCTGCACCAACTTAACGTAATGTCCGTTTGGAAACACATGCAGTTAAACTGTTACACATTTGTGTGCAGATATGCTTATTTTGGTTTGATTGGCTTATTTCAGTTTAGTTTAAGGTTTACATGCATTCAGGGTTGCACCAAGAGAATTTAAGATGTGATTTTTAAAACTGATTTAATTAAACCAGTGTAAACATCTGTGTAGACAATCTAATTTTGGTTTAGAAGTGGCTTATTTTAGCTTAGTTTAAGTCAGTTAGGTACAAGGTTAAGCCATTGCGAAGTAAGCCACTCTTAAATTGAAATGAGACTGTTCATACAGGAGGTTTGAACTCATTTAATTAAACTGGCTCAAGTTCGTATCTTCCTAATCTGGGGAGGGAATTTATTAACCTAAACTGAAATACACCTTCAGCAGAAGCAATTGCAAGTTAGTGTGTAGCCTGTTGTAAGGCTTTGTACATGCACGTTCGTTCCCTGCCTTGTGGTGGTGACCACACAAGTGTCGTCTGATCCAAAGTTCATTGAAGTCAGTGGAAAGACTCCAACTTTTAATGTTTTGAAAGTACCAACTTGAGAACAGTACACAGTGCTTTGTTCAAAATAAAAAATGACATGGTAAATGCAAATTGGCTGTTGGTAGACGCAATTAATCAATACTCATTGCTAAGCTATTGATTATTATTCGGTGCTCATTGGCTGCTGGTATTAAACTACAGCACCTACCCATTGATAAGGGCCTGGTTCATCAGGCCACGACCACTCAGCCAATCACTTACGCTTAAGCACACGCTTAAATGTTTTGCTGAATAGGGTTGGATTGAAATGTGTGTTTAAGTGCTTTGCTGAACTGTGGCCATAAGGTCCCTCTTCTTTACTTAGAAAACTAAAAGCATTCAAAGAAAGAGTTGTATTTGCATATTAAAAACATGGCAAAGATTATACAGGCTTTTGTTTTCCAAATGGTTCTAAAGTCTCTCTGTCTGAAGGGGGTGGGGAAGGCGAGAGAAGACAATTTTGAAAATAACTGGAGAACAAATTCATGACTATTTATATCCTGTTTCTTTCTCCCTCTCTTGTGCATACATTGGTAAGCTGTTGTGATTCTAGATCTATTATCACTAATTGGTAATTGTTTAGGTACTGGACATAAGAACAGTGGAGAGAAAGTACTTGACTAGGCTTTTCAATCTGCTTGGAGTTTGTGATTAATGCCTAAGTGGGTAGCAGGTTAGACCAGTGCTATGGGTTTTCCAGGGGACAGGTTTGGCTCTGTTTAGCTTGTTCAGCAATATGGTGTTATATCACTCGTAAGAATTATTCAGTGTGGAAAGAGATATGCAGAGATACTAATATTCTCTGTGTGGCTGATTTCAGCAGTTAAAATGAATTAATGATCACCAGCCCAGGAGTGAAGTTTAGTCTCACGTTTCATATTGGAGTGGGGAGGCTTGTTGTAGTTCCTAGGTACTGCAGAAGCTCACTGTCTTAAACTAACCCCCCACCCAAGGTTTAGTTGCATAAACTAAATTGACCCTTCCAGGAGACAATTGCATTGTGCCAGAAGAATGGAGCTGTTACCTGCTTTAGGAAATCTTTGAGGTACCTTGGCCCCCAGATCATTAAGCACCTTGAGTATAAAGGCTGAGGGGCACATTCTGTCTCTCATCAAGGTCTCTTTTAATTGCTAGAGTGATTCAAAGAATTCTTAGTGTAAATGGCCCTAAAACCTTGAATGTGAGATTAGCCACGTGGGCTCCCCATAGAAAATAAGGAGTGGCACTGCTGCTTTCTATAGCATTCATTGCCATCCATTCACATGGCATGATCTTGATCCACTCCCACTAAAGTCAGTACCAAAACATCCATTGAGGGGTGCAGGGTTAAGCCCCAAATCTCTTGGCCTGATTATATTCTGGCCTGAGCCTTGCATGATTTACTCCACTGCCAAGTGAATGTAAAATGCTGCCACTCTGATTAGCAGCTTACACCTGCTTCCTGCAGGTGTATGTGACTACAGAAGGTAGAGGCAAGGGAGAATCGAGCCCTCCATGAGTGTGTGTATTATATATAAAAAGCTATATTGTTAAATTCATGTCATTGTAGGGATGGCCCTTCAAACAATGCACAATGCCTCTGTAGATGTTGGTTGCGTAAGGAGTGACATTTCGTGAGCAGAAATGCTGTCTCTGAGGAGTGACAAGCTGATTGCCAAGTCTTCACATAGTCTGAGTCAGCTGGGCCCTGACAGGAAGGCTGGTATTGGTCTTAAGGGCAAAGATGGGTTCTTCAGCATTTGCTATTTTAATTACATGCCTCTAATAGCTGTGAGAGGTTCTGTACGTATATGTTAAAAAGAAAAACTTAACAGACATATATGAGGCAATGACTTGGATTTGGCACTGATCACCTTTTGTGGGATTTTGCACATCATCCAGATGAATTTCACAGCTGTTAATCCGCTTACCAAGTCAATCGCGGAAGCCACTCCTGGTATGATGGTGCACGATCTTAAGCCATTTAAACATGATCTCTGTGGAGGGTTTTTCTAGTGTCAGGGGAGGGAAGGGGAATGAGGAATGGGGAGGAGACAATCAATGTGTGCCTCTGCATGTTACATGCTTAGAATTATTCTTTCGAGCACGTCATAAAGCTGTGAGCATCACTTCAGAGTTTGTGCCAGTAGAAGACATTTAATTTCAATTAATTAATTTTCTAGTTTGGTAAAAACTGAAGTTATTGCATGAGTCTTACACAGCTCCCTCTGATAAAACGCCATTAAAGAACATGGGAAAAAAAGTCCTTCTTTTTTGTAAACACTCCAAATTAAATCACCTTCAGTGAAATTCATCCCTGTGCAAAGGATCAGAACAAGGTCTATATACCACTTAACTCTCATTCTTCTTAGCATATGCACAATGTGCGTCAGGTGACATGTAACCAGGATTCATCACTGAATTTGGTCCTCTGGTTAGATCCCTGGCCCAGGCTGGGTACTGACGGGGAGCGTGACGTGAACGCTGACCCATGCCCCCCAATTCTCATTTAAACCCTAAATTGAAGGCTTAAGTTGGACTTAAGTGGTGCATAGGTCTTGGACTAGTTCAGTGCTCAGAGCTGAATTGCTTCCCTGTAGAAGCTACTTGTGGAGCCAGGTACTCAGCTAATGTAAATCGACCCATAATTCCTTCCTGTGCCACAGAATTCCTGTGAGTTTGGGAGAGACACTTAGCCTCAGGTGGTAAATCTACACTGCACACTAAGCTTAGGGGTGTGGAACCTGGCCTTATGGACTTGGTGTTTTGAAGCCCATGCTTGAGCATCCACACTGCATTGTAAACTTGGATTTACAATTGCTGGACCAGAATCTCTCACCTGTGCTAACGTGTCCTGCTGTACTGTGCAGATCTTCTGACCTGGGTTTGCAGCTTGATCTGCACTCACACTGTGAAATGTGAAGGGCTTGGACCTGACTAACAGTGGGACTTGGACTCTGACCCATCCCCCAGCAGGGTCCTGTGACCCAGGACCTGAATCAGATTGATTTGTGTGTTTGAAGGAATAAGGGCTTGGGCTCAAACCGGAGTCAGACCAGGTTTAGTGTGTAGAGTAGACATCCACTCTGTGCCTCTATTATTCATCTGTAAAACGGGAATAATAGCACTTTTCACCTCACAAAGGTGTTGAGACTAAAGACATTAAAGTTTGGAAGGAGTTCAGATATTATGATAATAGAAGGCAGTGTGGTCTAGTGGGTAGAGCATTGGACAGTGACTGGAGAGAACTGGGTTCTATTCCCTGCTCACTCTCTGGCCTTTTGGGTTACCTTGGGCAAGTCACTTCACCTCCCCATGCCTCAGCAAGGTCATGCACTTAGGGATTAATAATAAGAATTTTAGATATACATTGGGGACACATCAGCTGGAAGCAACAGAGGAGGAGAAGGACCTTGGAGTATTGGTTGATCACAGGATGACTATGAGCCACCAATGTGATATGGCCGTTAAAAAGCTAATGCGGTTTTAGGATGCATCAGGCGAGGTATTTCCAGCAAAGATAAGGAGGTGTTAGTACTGTTATATAAGGCGCTGGTGAGACCTCACCTGGAATACTGGGTGCAGTTCTGGTCTCCCATGTTTAAGAAAGATGAATTCAAACTGGAACAGGTTCAGAGATGGGCTACTAGGATGACCCGAGGAATGGAAAACCTGTCATATGAAAGGAGACTCAAAGAGCTTGGCTTGTTTAGCCTAGCCAAAAGAAGGCTGAGGGGGGATATGTTTGTTCTTTATAAATATATCAGAGGGATTAATACTAGGGAGGGAGAGGAATTATTTAAGCTTAGTACCAATGTAGACACAAGAACGAATGGGTATAAACTGGATACTAGGAAGTTTAGACTTGAAATTAGACGAAGGTTTCTAATCATTAGAGGAGTGAAGTTCTGGAACAGCCTTCCAAGGGGAGTAGTCGGGGCAAAAGACATATCTGGCTTTAAGACTAAGCTTGATAAGTTTATGGAAGGGATGGTATGATGGGATAGACTAATTTTGGCAATTGATCTTTGATTACCAGCAGATAAGTATGCCCAGTGGTCGGTGATGGGATGGGATCTGAGTTACTGCAGAGAATTCTTTCCTGAGTGCTGGCTGGTGAGTCTTGCCCACATGCTCAGGGTTTAGCTGATTGCCATATTTGGGGTTGGGAAGGAATTTTCCTCCAGGGCAGATTGGCAGGGGCCCTGGAGGTTTTTCGCCTTCCTCTGCAGCATTGGGCACGGGTCACTTGCTGGTGGATTCTCTGCAGCTTGAGGTCTTCAAACCACAATTTGAAGACTTCAATAACTCGGACATAGGTTAGGGGTTTGTTATAGAAGTGGATGGGTAGGATTCTGTGGCCTGCTTTGTGCAGGAGGTCAGACTAGATGATCATATTGATCCCTTCTGACCCTAAAGTCTATGAGTCTATGAGTTTCTGCATCTATAAAAATGGGAATAATGATGCCTACCTACTTTGTAAAATGCTTAGAGATCTACTGATGCAAATGATTATCTGTGACCTGGGGCTTTTTATTAGTAGTTCTACCACAGATAGACAGAACCATTGGCTTCAGTAGCTGGTAGGTATCTCAGAGACTTTGAACATTTATGAATCCCTAATGAAGAGCAATTCTCTTGAGAATATTAAGGGTAAACTTCTCCTTTACCTTCTTCAGACAGTTCAAGTAACGCTAAATCCGTCTTCTGTCTGAATGAAGTGAAATCTATTTATCTGATGTTTGGTGTCTTAGAGTTACCATTATTTATCATCCGGGCCAAGTCATGTGAGAGATTGTTATTCCTCTGTTATACTCTTAGCTTCCTTGTGATCTTGCACCAGGGAAAGTCAGGAGCAGCTTTATTAAAGCTTCATCCATATGAAACGAGTAATTGGGCTTAGAATCAATCCTTCCGATGCTTCATGAAAATTAATATTTTCCTCTATATCAGAGGAACGAGGGGAAAAATTAGTAGTGCTTTCTCAAACGCCACCTACAAATGAAAATGTCAATATGCCATTCACAGAAGACAATCTTTATAAAATGATTGTCTCTATTCTGTCTTATGTGCTTTGATCAGCAGCAAAATGGTTAACACTGACATTTTAATTATCATTAAGTTAGTCAACACACCAGTCTGATGAATGGAAGCAGCTCTTAAAAAAAAAAATTAAAAAAAATATTCAGAACTGCAGTTTTAGGCTTTCTGCAGACTCAGGCAGACATAATTGCACTGGAGAATTTGGTTCAGATTTGGCAGGTTTGTGAGGTCCATTTTTAATTTAATTATTTCCACTTGGGAAAAGGGACCCTTTGTCTTTAAGTCTGTGTCTAAGTCTAGGAAAATGGGGCCACCTAATATAATGCAAAACCTTTGAATTTCAGGTAGTTGTGCATCAACAGTTTGTATCCTTCCATTTACAGAGTAATCACCACTAGTGTTCTTTTTTTGTAAATCCAGCCCTAGTCGGTATAAAATCTCTGTTCAATAGTATCCCCAGGGGAAAGTGTATCTCCTTTCATTTGGAGTTTGTCATTGTGTGTCATGACCTTCATATTATTTTAACATATGTATATTCTCACTTTTTGTAATATACCTGTGCAAACATTCCATGAATGACCTACTTAGTCTATGGCAGACTGCTAACTAATTTAAGATCAAGCAGATGAAAGTAAGTACACAGAAGGCAATGTATTTTTTTTAAATGGGAGTTCCTCTCACTTTAGTTTGTTTAGATCATCTTTTATCTGACTTAGCTTTCTTTGAAGTAATGCTAACCTTGCCGTTGGTAGAAGTGACTGATTAAATAGCAACAACAACAACAAAAAGAAACTACAAATGCAGGGTGATCTACGAAATATGCACAATATATACTATAATATTGATGACCTTGTGCAGAAGAAAACAGCTATGCTTTGACTTCTATCCACCTGAATACATATTAGGCAAGAGTCCAGTAAGACACAAAATTGTGGCCCTGATCCTCAATTGGTGTTAATCATCATAGCACCACTGAAATCCTAGGGACATAGGGAAATAGGAATTGCTATACGGAGCAGACCCAAGGTCCATCTAGTTCAGCATCCTGTTTTTGACATCAGCCAGCATTGGATACTTCAGAGCAAGGTTTAAGAACCCCCCAGCAGGCAGATTTCAGATAAGTCAATAGAACTGAGTTGATTTACCCCCAACTGAGGAGCTGGCTCCCAGTGTCAAATATTTCATCCAGTGACAGAAAGAGAGGTATATAATATGCCATATTGAATGACAAATTGCATTTTATCCAACAAAACTTTATATTTTCTATTCACCTTTACAATGTCAAGAGCAAAGTGCATAGCAAGCAATAAAAGCTTAGTAGGGCGACCATGCTGGGGAGCACTATAATAGTTTGAGGGCTTGAAAAATAAAACCAATAAACCTTTTGAAATTAATAGGTTCCTATGCCAATGTCCAAAAGTCATTTTGAAAATAAAAACCTATGGAAAACAATATCTGCCTGGAGAATTCAAAGCACACACGTTGCTTTTGTAATTGGAGTTGAATGCACTGCTGAAAATGTACCTGTCTGTATCTTATACAAACCCCAAGCTTACTAAACAAACTTCATTCTGTGCAGTAACATACTGTGTGAAGAGTATCATGCTGGAGTTTATGGATTGCACCAAGCAAATTACAAAGCAGTTAATAAGTGACCAGAATTTTAATAGGTGAAATGTTCTGCTAAAGAAAAGCCACTCTGGTCTTTCAACACTTTTGAATTTTTTCCTGTCTCAAATCATAACAAAAAGTTGAAAATGTGGAAAAATGTTGCAAACTGAATATATATATATATATATTAAAAATGGGGGGAGGGGCCCCTGATCAAAGCAGGACCAATCCCCAGATGGATTTTTGCCTCATATCCTTAAATGGCCCTCTTAAGGATTGAGCTCACAACTCTGGTTCTAGTAGACCAATGCTCAAACCACTCCCCCACTTAAGAAAAATATTTGTAATTGGAATGGAGTGTAGACAGTTAGATAAAATTTTGACTTCATGAGTTGGTAGTCTTGGATTTGGGGTCATTTGGTTTTACATAGTGTTGTTTTCTTTTATCTGCCTCCTGTTTTTAGCTGCCAAAGTCTAGCTATTGCAACCATAATCTTCTCTTCTAATGCTGCTCTGAATCATTGTTTCCCATTTGAGTATCTCCTCTTGCTTTTTTTTCTTTATTTCTTGTTAATTGTTTATTGATCTCCTAGGGCACGCTTCAGGTTTTCTCACTTCAGTATAAAATTCCTTGATGGCTGCACATTCTCAATTGTGACTGTTAATTTTAGATATGTATGTGTGAGCTCATTAGTAAACTCAGACACTTTATTCATCTCCTCACTGGAGTCCTGAATTTGAAGGATGCATTTCAGTTCTGGTGATGTATTATTTGAATATTTCACGGACTACAAAATTCTTAGATTTTTTTTTTGTAAAGGTCAGAAGACACTATTCTGGTGATCCAATCTGATCTCCTGCCTAACACAAAACATAGTTCCTCATTCAGTTTCTGCATCAAGCTGATAACTTCTGGTTCAGCTATAGCATATCTGTTACAAAAAGATATCCAGTCTTGATTTAACATGGTCCTTACTCCTTTTGAGCTCGTTATGGTTTTTCATGCTCTTTCACTGCTCATCACCATATTACTGTTTGGGCACATTTCTTAATACTGATCCATGCTATTGAAGGATTAGAACGTCATCTGATTTACACTGGAGACTAGGGGAATGTTTGCCAGAGGGAACAACTCCGGCACATTCAGAATTAGAAACTCAGGTATTCCAATGCGGTTTTTAATAGGTTAAACAGGACGTCTTGTCTAGTGTTTAGAACAGGTATTGAGCTTCAGATGTCCTGGGTTCCATTCTTGGCTCTGCCGTTGTCTTGCTGTGTAACCTTGGGTAAGTCACTTAACCACATATGCCTCAATTTATATATCATCGCAAGGGCTTTAGAATGGTGTCCCATGGATTACAAAACAGAGGACATCTGTGAGCTAGGTGGAGAGACAAGCAGATAGGAGTTGCTTGGATAGGTACATCACAAGAGCCAGGAAAGCGGTGCTTAATGGAGGAAGCCTTCCTCCAGCAGTGGACTGATTAAAGAAGGGAACTTTTCTATCATCAGGTAAAAGGAGTTTAAATATACTGCACCAAGCTGTAGTCCAACAAACTATGCTTAGGTCTCAGTCCAACAAAACACTTAAGCACATGCTTAAGGTTAAGCTCCTTACTTAGCTTATGGACTTTAGTGAGACTACTCACATGCTTAAAAATCTTTAAGCATGTGCTTAGGTGCTTTGCTGGGTCAAGGCCTTGGTGCAGTAAATGAAAGCTTTATGAGAAAATAACTGGGCCAGGAAGCACACATAAGTCTCAGTGGAATCACCCATGGGAGTCTCATCCAAGTAGAAATTAACCCTGTTTGACCGAACAGTCATGTTGAATATTTTACAATAATTTTACCTCCCTAGACATCACCTGTAGAAGAAGTTTCAGTGCTGTTGTGGTTTTGGGACCAGCTGAGGATCTAGCCTTAAAGGATCTGTAATGAACTTGGTCTCATCCATTCTAGCAAGTTGCCTGCTTTAGGGTTGTTCAGGTTTCTGGCAGCTTTTGAATATGTGCTTCACAGGGCCATCTTGCATCAAACATCTAATGCAGGGGTTCTCAAACTGGGGGTTGGGATCTCTTAGGGGCTGGTGAGGTTATTATATGGGAGGTCGCGAGCTGTCAACCTCCACTCCAAACCCTGCTTTGCCTCCAGCATTTATAATGGTGTTAAATATATAAAAAGTGTTTTTAATTATAAGGTGGTGGGGGTTGCACTCAGAGGCTTGCAAGGGGTCACCAGTACAAAAGTCTGAAAACCCCTGATCTAGTGAGTCTGTGTCTCTGTCTTTATTGTATTTATTCCAGTGATGGTCTCTTGTGGATTTTAATAAAGAAACTGAGACAAGGTCAAAAGGGTAATTGAATAGTTCCTCAGGATTCTTATAAAACCTTATGCATTACAGTAACTGCTTCCTTTGGTGTTTGCTTCTTTGCTTACAACGGTCTGAATTATGGCTGTTATGCTGGTGGCACTCATGCCTGGTCTACACTATGATTTTAGGTCGGATTTAGCAGCGTTACCTCTATTTAAGCCTGGACCCGTCCACACCATGAAGCCCTTTTTTTTTACTTAAAGGGCTCTTTAAATCAATTTCTTTACTCCATCTCCGATAAGGGGATTAGCACTGAAATCGGCTTTGCCAGGTTGAATTTGGGGTAGTGTGGACGCAGTTTGATGGTATTGGCCTCCGGGAGCTATCCCAGAGTGCTCCATTGTGACCGCTCTGGACAGCACTCTCAATTTAGATGCACTGGCCAGGTAGACAGGAAAAGGCCTGTGAACATTTCAATTTCATTTCTTGTTTGGCCAGCGTGGTGAGATGATCAGCACAGGTGACCATGCAGAGCTCATGCAGAGCTCATCACCATGATGGGCACATTGCTGGGGCACATTGCCCAGCCCCTACTTTGTGAGAAGTCTATGTCCATGCCTATGTCCTCATCACTCTTGTCACTGTGCTGCTGTCTCCTCCTCACCTGGTTTTGCTTTTGCAGCTTCTGGTTCTGTGCTGAAAAAAGGTGTGAAACAATTGTCTGCCATTGCTCTGATGGAGGGAGGGGCAACTGACGACATGGCTTACAGGGAATTAAAATCAACAAAAGAGGTGGCTTTGCATCAAGGAGAAACACAAACAACTGTTGCACAGAATGGCCCCCTTAAAGACTGAACTCAAAACCCTGGGTTTAGCAGCTGTTGATTTCACAAAACAAATTGGGTCAATTTCTTGTTTTGATCCACTCCATCTATCTTTTATGTCTTAGGCTGGCAGCAGATGATGCAGTATGACTGCTAGCCATCGTCATCTTCTGGGTGCTCAGCAGAAGATGGGAAAGACCTGGCTGAGTCACTCCCATGTCTGCCCTGGCGCCCCTGACCGACCTCACCGAGGTCAGCTAAAAGAGCACCCAGGAGTATGACGATGATGGCTACCAATCATAATGCACCATCTCCTGCCAAAAGGCAATGAGCTGCTGCTGTGTAGCAATGCAGTCCCATGTCTGCCAGCACCCAGGAGACGTATGATGACAGTGAGCTGAGCTGGCTCCATGCTTGCCGTGATATGTCGTCTGCTCAGGAAACCCAGGAAAAAAGGTGCGAAACAATTGTCTGCCGTTGCTTTCATGGAGGGAGGGAGGGAGAGGGGGGCCTGATGACATGTACCCAGAACAACCCGCCACACTCTTTTTTCCCCATCAGGCATTGGGACCTCAACCCAGAATTCCAATGGGCAGTAATTTTGGTAGTAATTATACCAACACTTCCAAAAATGCTAGGAATATAAGGGTGTAAATGGACTTAATTTATTATTTCATTCTCCTCTTAACATTGTTTCTCCCTGTCTTTGCCACTTCAAAAATGCTGTTCAGCTGCTATTTTTTTTAGCATGCCAGGCTGCAGTAATGGTGCATGCTTTGGCAAGATGAGTTCCATGCGTGTGCCCACTGACTTTCCTCAGGAGTTTCAATAGGTTCTCCAGATACCTTAGTCTACTTCTGCCAGAAGACTTGCCTAGGCCAAGTGATCTGACTTTGGAGTGGCTTTCTTAGTTTCCTTCTAAATCGTATCTTACTATCAGGGCACTACATGACTGTTTTCCCCCTTGATGTCTGGCTTCTGTTTGAGATATGTGAATGCGGAACTACCAGCCTGAAAAGCCATTTAGTGTCATAGGTAAGTGTCTTCTAGCATTTTCACATTGACACTTACAAAGTCAAAAGCCAGACGTTGTGGGGACATTTTTAGGGCCACAAAATAGTATATAAAACACAAAAGTACTCGTTTTCAAATGGGTGCTATTCCCAGTGCTGCCAAATTCTGACCCAACCATGATGTGTGCATATTTCTCAGAAAAAAAGATTTTTTTCCCCATTAACTCAGTGCCTGAATAAGTTTATCAGGAAGCACTGAACAAGAGTCGTTAACATTCTCTTTGAGGAAAACCGCTCTCCTAGTGCCTATACTCGTTGGACTTTTCTATTCACTCCAAATGCATTTCATCACATTGAATGCTTGTTCTGCTAGGTGTTTTGTTCCTGGTAGATACAGAGCAAATTCTGATCAATAGATATATGTCTTGGACAAAAAATATTGTACTTACTATGTTTTGATAAAGAAAACAAAAAACTGGACATTTGGGTATCTCACAAGAGTTTCTGAGGTGTCAAGGTTTTTTCCCCCATTTTAAACTTTAGAGTACAAATGTGGGGATCTGCATGAACACTTCTAAGCTTAATTACTAGCTTAGATCTGGTAACACTGCCACCAGCCAGAAATTTCAGTGTCTGGCGCACTCCCTGTCCCCCCCAAACTTTCCACTCCCTGGGTTGCCTTGAGAGGCTTCACCAGTTCCCTGGTGAACACAGATCCAAACGCCTTGGATCTTAAAACAAGGAGGAATTAACTATCCCCCCTCCTTTTCCCCCACCAATTGCTGGTGAATCCAGACCCAATCCCCTTGGATCTTAAAACAAGGAAAAATCAATCAGGTTCTTAAAAAAGAAAGCTTTTAATTAAAGAAAGAAAAGGTAAAAATCATCTCTGTAAAATCAGGGTGGAATATACTTTACAGGGTACTCAGATTCATATAGCCCAGAGGAAACCCCCTCTAGCCTTAGATTCAAAGTTACAGCAAACAGAGGTAAAAATCCTTCCAGCAAAAAGAAACATTTACAAGTTGAGAAAACAAACATAAGACTAACACGCCTTGCCTGGCTGATTACTTAAAAGTTTGAAACATGAAAGACTGATATAGAAAGATTTGGAGAGCCTGGATGTATGTCTGGTCCCTCTTAGTCCCAAGAGCGAACAACCGAACCAAACAAAGAGCACAAACAAAGACTTCCCTCCACCAAGATTTGAAAGTATCTTGTCCCCTTATTGGTCCTCTGGTCAGGTGTCAGCCAGGTTTACTGAGCTTCTTAACCCTTTACAGGTAAAAGAGACATTAGCCCTTAACTATCTGTTTATGACAGGAGGACACTAGGACATCTTGAGTAACTGGGACTTCCCAGTAAAACTTGGGATATGTGGACACTCTTTTGCTGAAGGGACAATTGTGGATTGATCTTGTACCATCCATCCTACTCATACATGAGTGACCTCAAAAAAGCAACACTGCAGAATTCAGATCATGTGACTCTAGAGAATTTTGCTTTGCACTGACTTAGAGGTTTTCATGGCTTAACACTTGTACAATGCTAAAAATTTGAAATTATGGCATCTCTACCATATGCAGAAAATACGTCCTACAATGTTGGACATTTTTCTAAAGCTTAAGGAAAACAGTGGCTTTGTACCTTGCCCATTGCCAAAAGATTAATCATGAAATAACAATTACCATGTGTCCCTCAAATTGGTGACTGGCACTTGGTTCTTAGTGATGTGGCTGCTTTTGGTTGGATTCAGTACATGAAAAACAAGTAAGTTTGTTTGTTTTTGTGGATATTTGACTGTTTTTCAATATATGAATGCGTAAGCATCAGCTGGCAATTTTAGGCTGACATGAATGCCAATTCCTATAATCTTTACCTCTTCTAATTCTCACCTCTTTCATATGGGGTCAAAAAAGTATATTAGTTCATATTATTGCTGAATTTGAATTTAAGAACATAAACATAAGAACATAAGAACGGCCATACCGGGTCTGACCAGAGGTCCATCTAGCCACTCAGTATCTGTCTACCGACAGTGGCCAATGCCAGGTGCCCCAGAAGGAGTGAAGCTAACAGGCAATGATCAAGTGATCTCTCTCTTGCCATCCATCTCCATCCTCTGATGAACAGAGGCTAGGGACACCATTCTTTACCCTTCCTGGCTAATAGCCGTTTATGGACTTAGCCACCATGAATTTATCCAGTTCCCTTTTAAACATTGTTATAGTCCCAGCCTTCACAACCTCCTCAGGTAAGGAGTTCCACAAGTTGACTGTGCGCTGTGTGAAAAAGAACTTCCTTTTATTTGTTTTAAACCTGCTTCCTATTAATTTCATTTGGTGACCCCTAGTTCTTGTATTATGGGAATAAGTAAATAACTTTTCCTTACCCACTTTCTCCACATCACTCATGATTTTATATACCTCTAACATATCCCCTCTTAGTCTCCTCTTTTCCAAGCTGAAGAGGCCTAGCCTCTTTAATCTTTCCTCATATGGGACCCTCTCCAACCCCCTAATTATTTTAGTTGCCCTTTTCTGAACCTTTTCTAGTGCTAGAATATCTTTTTTGAGGTGAGGAGACCACATCTGTACACAGTATTCGAGATGTGGGCGTACCATGGATTTATATAAGAGCAATAATATATTCTCAGTCTTATTCTCTATCCTCTTTTTAATGATTCCTAACATTCTGTTTGCTTTTTTGACCGCCTCTGCGCACTGCGTGGACATCTTCAGAGAACTATCCACGATGATGCCAAGATCTTTTTTCTGACTTGTTGTAGCTAAATTAGCCCCCATCATATTATATGTATAGTTGGGGTTAAAACCAATACACTTTAAATCATTTTTCAGTTAAAATAATCTGGCACAACTAGATTAATAGAACATTTCAGAGATATATAAGCATATGGAAAAACACATAAAAATAGATTCATTTTGGACATCTATGTACAGTGTATTTTGGTGCCCAACTGAGAGATTAGGACTTTGGTAAACCCAGCCTCGCTGTAGGTGCTGAGTAGAGCTGGGTAAAATTGTTCAGACAAATAACTTCTTCACCCAATGCAGTTTTGGGTCAACGGAAACTATTAAAAAATCAGCAAATAGTTTAGGCAAATAAAATCCAAAATCACGCTTTATTTTTTTTTCAGCCATGCAAAAGACGTCAGTGATCTATGTGGCTCATTGTTTTCTAAAAATGTGCCTTCAACAGCAGCATCAGTGCTACCTGCTAGCTGAGGGAAGGTCCACTTTCATTTCTTTCTGCTTTAACAGAAAGCTCTTTATAGTCCAGCACAATGGTACAGTAAGTGAACTGGTATTGACACAGCACAAAACAAATAGTTGAATTTCATACCATAGTAATTACTCTATTTCCTCTCACATAGCACTATCCTGAATGGTAAAATTCAGTGCTGGGGCCTGATGGAAAGATGCCCCTGGACTTCAATGGGCTTTGGATTAGGTCTTAAATGCTGTCTGCTGTTTGGAGGGATCTCTTCTCCTTAAAGCAAAATGGTGTCAGGGAAATAAGACATTAAATGCAACTCCTCCTTCCTTCCTCCCACAACTTACTGGCAGGGAACTATGAGTAAAATGCTTGCTAAGCACTTAAACCTGAATTCTTTGTCTCTGACAATTATTGTGACCTTTACTGCTTGTCCATGATAATTTGGCATTGAGTTTGCAGAGTAAGAGGTGTGGGACACTTTTGTAATGTAGTTGGAAAGCAGGCAAAGCCAAATTCAGGAGCGGCTTGCCGAAAATATAACATGCCATACAGCTATTGTGCAGACTTTGCACCTATGTTTCCAAGCATTCTGTGCCCTTAAGCTTTCAAAAACACTGTGACAGATAATGTACAAATGCACTGGTTTGAATCCACATCTCTGATTAAAAATAAGAGTTCAGGGTGGCAGTATCATAACCAGTGAAGTTAATCTGAGGTGTGATTATTGCTAGTTGAAATCTTTTGACCTTTTTAGAGATTATGGTTCCTTAAAGGTGACAAAGGGGTGAATGGCTTCACTAGAACCTCTGGTCTTAATCTATTAAAAAGCATTGGTGTCAACCTCATCATTTTTGCTGCAAGAAGCCATTTGTCATGTGCTTTCAGAATGCACTGACCTGTTAATCACACAAACCTCCTTGCCTTGCAGATGATAAGCATCCAGGCTAGGCAATTCAGTGAGAAGATCTCTAAAGGATGAAGGATAAAATTTTGCCAATGAGGCACAAGTGACAAAGCCCATTATTGGTGGGACAGAGGGAGGCACATCTTTGAGGTTGGCTTCTTGGGGCCTGAAAAACTGAGTGCCCTTATCATTTTACTATATTATAAAATGAATTGGACTTCCACACTCCCTCTGCAACCTGGAAAATCTCAGCCATTAATGACTGTGTCTTGTTTTGGGGATCACCCAGACCAATAAGAGGCTCTGTTACCACCTGCCTTTATAACTTTGGATGTCTTACTGCCATACTGCTGTGGTTCAGCACTCTGACCCCAGTTGCTCGACTACAAACATAAGGTCCCACCTGACTTCCACTAAACTAGTTAGTTCTTGCAGGGTGACCTCAACAATCCTTTCTGGTCCTGAGTGCCCTCTATCCTAGATCAGTCTCTCTGAGTTCTTAGCTCCAGACACTGTGATTTTTCCCCTCTGGTTCTTTACCCCTGAAGGCATGAAACCTGCCGCCAATTATCCATTCACCTTGCTGCACACTGTCTGCACAAGAGATCTTCTTGAGGTAAAAATAAACAAAAAACTTCTTTAATAGAATAATCAGATTCAAAGATAAAATAGTAAGGAAAAGCAAACACAGAAAATAAACCTAAAGATGCAATCTCAGGCTTTACATTTGTATATTAGCTAAATTCCCTTTTGTTACCTATTGTCTTTGAACAATTTCCCAACATTCCCCATGTCCTAGAGAGGATCCAGTGCTTTGCGGACAGCACCCCGCTTACATGCTGGCCCTCAGTTTCTGGATACCAAACCTCAAACCCAAGCCAGTTTTTTTAAAAAAGGTTTTTGCTCCACCCTACTCCCACCGCATTTTTCTCCTGGCATTATTCCTCATGGTTATAGGGGAAACTCCTTCCTTTTCAAGACTGGGGTTTTCTTTTCAACTTCAATGTCATTCCATTAACTTTCATGACCCACCATTGTGTCTTCCTGACTGGAAGATTGATGCATACTTTAAGTTGGTTTCATGTAAACAACTAGCCTGGGAGGTGCCTCTCCCTGCCTGGTTGCTTCACCCCCTGTTGTGAGGAGAAGCAAGGTCTGAAGGAGCTGACAGCTAGTGATGAGCTGAGGGAAAAGGCTTTAGGACCAATGTTCCCTCTCATTTTTTATATCCATGTTCGGAACTAATTTTGTTATGTGCACCAGTATGAAGGTGATGTGTGGTGGGGCTTGGGCTGAGGGGTTTTGGAGTGTTGGAGGGGTCTCAGGGCTGGGGCAGAGGGTTGGGGTGCGGGGGGGTGAGGGATCTGGCTGGAGTGCAGGCTCTGGAGTGGGGCTTGAGATGAGCGGTTTGGGATGCGAGAGAGGCCTCAGGGCTGGGGCAGAGGGTTGGGGTGCAGGGGTGAGGTCTGTGGCTAGGGGTGAGGGGAGCAGGGAATGAGGTGTTCAGGGTTTGGGAGGGGGCTTAGGGCTGGAGCACAGCTTTGGAGTGCGGGGAGGTGAGGGCTCCAGATGGGGGCACAGGCTCTGGGGTGGGGCTGGGGATGAGGAGTTTGGGGTATAGGCTTCCCCCAGACTGGGGCCAGAGGACTCCCCCCAGCCCTCTCTGTGCCAACAACGGCTCTGAGGGAGAGGAGCACAGCAACTCTGCATGCCCCAGCTTGCTCCCCTCCCCAGTTGCATGCCTGTGTGACACTTTATAGCCTGCTGCACAGCAGTGCAGCTTAGAGGGAACTTAGTTCAGGACCAGAGGGTGTTTACATGAACACACCTACTCTGCCTAGGTATCCAACAGATGAAGCAGTGGTGCCCAGTTGCTCCGTTTGGGCTGGTGCTGGGTTACACATCGTTAGGTAATGGAAAATTATTCTTATTGTATAAGTAAAGGGCAGGCAGAACTGTACTTATATTGTCCTGACTGAGGGGGGTCACCCTCAACTGAACTGAACTCACTAAGCGGTGGAGAGTCAGATCCCGGTGAAGAATTAGAGGGGTGGGACAGGTGTTCCTGCCTGGATGTGTGGGCTCTACCTAAGAGTCCTAAGCACCATTTAACCTCCCCCCTCCACTAGTTAAAGATAAAGCTAATTAGGCTCCCTTGAGAGCCTTTCATTTTAAGTGGTCACTAGAGCTGAAATCACTAATAATCAGGTGTAAGTGCTGCTTAGACCTGCTGTGGGACAGCGTTTTCTGTGGAAGAGGCTGCCTAGCCTGTGTTAGAAGTGAACCTTTCTCATTGAGAGCTGAAATCAAGAGCCTGACTCAGAGAGGTCGCAGTCCAGAGGCAGGTGGCAGCAGAAGCTAACAGTGCAAGGCCACTGGCAACAGAGTGGTGGCACGAGGAACTTCCACAGTGGAGTGAACAACTGTGCGGCAGCAGTGCAGCATGCATGGCCACCACTGTGAGCCAGTTGCGGTGACAGTAGTAGTAAAGATATTGCTCATCGTTTCTTCTCCGCCATCCCCCTCGTGGAGGTGAACTCACATGAATGCACCTCTGAACTCTGTGTCTTTGCTGACAAGGATAGCAGCTGAATGGGACATGTCAGAGGGAGAGGGGAGTGGCATGTTAAAAGGACATTTGTTTGTTGGACTTTCGCACTGCAGTGTAAGAAACAGAGGTGAAGGACGTTGCCCAATGTACTCTGGGACAGGAGTTTTTCTCATGGTCAGATGTGTTTGTTTCCCCCAAATTAATGCCAGGTTCCTTTCCCATTTGTATTAAAAGTTGTATCGGCTATACATAGACTCAGTGCTTGCGAGTGGGGAAATATTGCCGGTTAGTGGTGCCCAGAGTGGGGGCTCCAGCCGGTTCTGTATTGCATTGTTAAGAGGGACCCCAGATATTGAACCTGGCCCTTGTTGCTGTTGACTCCATGTACATTTAAACATTAATAGATTCAATTGCTTATTCTCTGTGGTTCAGACCCCCTGTTCTCTTCAGGGAGTGTCTGGACCCTGGTCGTCACAATGACCCACTCCTGTTCAACAATTATTTCTTCCTGTTTGTGCACTGTGCAAAGAGACAATGATGCATTTACAGGAAAGACTATAACAAGGAGGGAGTGATTGCCACTGCATAATAGAGTTCCTAAAGCAAGGATGGTAGCTGAGAATTAAGAAAGAGACTGTATTTTAAGATCATGCGCCAGATTGAATGGTACACTCTGGCTGGTTTGCACTGCTTTTCAGATGTAAAATATCCACAAGACCAATTTCACTGGTCAGTTAAACCAGGATAATAAGAATAATAATTCCATGTAATGCTGCTGTTATCACAACAGTGCTTAAAGTTCCTAACTGTGGCTGTTTCTATATCTCAAATTACTGTGGTTAATTTACGTCACACTCCTGAGTGACATAACTTACACTGACCTAAAAATTTCTCCAGCCAATATAGGTACCCCTTCTTGTGGAGGCAGGAGTTAAGCTGACCAGGGGCATGCTCAATGGATGGGAGGGAAACAGGATCACCCCCAATAATGGTTGGGGGACACAGAACTTCTGAGAAGATCGAGCCACGAGCTCCTGCTGTGGCCAGGGCTGAGGTGGGGAGGGGGCGCGGCGAGCTCCTGTGTGTCCCCCCTCCCAAGGGGTCAAATTTAAATTCCTGCGCAACACCCAAAGCTGACAGAGCTCTCGTCTGTCGGCGTAGAGTGTCTTCACCAGAAGCACTGTGTCAGTGCAGCAGCATCAGTGCAGCTGCTGTAATGTAGACATACTCTGAGATGAGCATGAGGCACTGTATAAACACATTGGCTTGGTCTACACCAGGAACTTATGTCAGTATAACTGTCATTCAGGGGTGTGGAAAATCCACACCCTGAGCGATGTCGTTATACCGACCTTACCCCTGGAGTAGACAGTGCTACATCAACAGGAGGGCTTCTCTTGTTAATACAGCTACCACCCGTCAGGGAGATGGATTACTTACCCCACAGGGAGAAGCCCTCCCGTCGGTGTAGGTAGCGTCTTCCCTGCAGCGTTGTAAGTATAAATCTGCCCATAATAAGAGGCAGTGCCTGCTCCAGAGACCTTATTGTTTGATTCCTTTGTATTACTGGAGTGTAGTGGTGAATTTAAAGCTCTATGATTAAAAAGAAGAGTTTCCAGTCAGCTGAACAGATTCAGAAAAGCATCCCCATCTAGGATAGCACTTAAGCATGTGCAATTTTAACCATATATTTAATTCCTTTTGACATCACTTGAATTTAAGAGATTCATAAAGGTGAATGTGTTTAAATCCTGCTCTGAATAGAAAAGCTTAAGGCCTAGCTTAAATTACAAAATTAGGTCTGCTTAACTGTATCACTCAGTGGTATGAAAAATCCACACCCTCTAAGGGATATAGTTAAGCCCAACTAACCCTGGGTGTAGACAGCACGGGGTTGATGGAAGAATTCTTCTATGAACCTAGCTACTGCCTCTTGGGGAGGTGGATTACCTACACTAGGGGTTCTCAAACTGAGGGTCGGGACCCCTCAGGAGTTGTGAAGTTATTACATGGGGGGTCAACCTCCACCCTAAATCCTCCTTTGCCTCCAACATTTATAATGGTGTTCAATATACAAAAAAATGTTTTTAATTTATAAGGAGGGGTCACAGTCAGAGGCTTGCTACGTGAAAGGGATCACCAATTGAAAAGTTTGAAAGCCACTGACCTACACCAATAGGAGAACCCCTCCTGTCGGCATAGGTAGTGTCTACACAGATGTGCTGCAGCTGTGCCACGAGAGCCTTTCAGGTGCAGACAAGATCTGAAATGTTTTCCTGAACTGAAGCTTTTTTGAGACTGTCTAAAACCTATTTCTAATCAAAGCTTTGTGTTTGTTTCTTCCTACCCTTATTTTCATTGGTAATTACCACGCCACTTAGAATTTCCAGTTAATGGAATCAGTGGTGGTTAGTAAATGACCTCTTAACCCACATTAATAAAAGGATCTATTATAATATTCTCTTTGATATACTGCTTCCAGCTACATTAAGCCCTATAATAATTACTCTAATTATAATGCCACCTCTGAAAAGCACTTGAAACTTTATATTGCAGATGGAATAAAAGGAAGCCAGGTGTTTCATCTTCAGCACATCTATATTAAAAAATAAGAATAGTTTAAACAAATTTGGGGACTCTTGTTAGAGGGAAACATTAGAATAAAATGGAATAATCAAAGACAAATATGGAACTTGTTATTACAGTTTGACAAATGATCTAGGCCTCTTAGTGTGAGCAAGGGAAACCTTAATGTAAGTAGTAGCTACAGTTGGGTGGGAAAAGTTTTCCCATCCTCTGAAAATTTTACAGATTTCAAAACCTGCTCCCATCCCAAATCAAGACAAAGTTGAAATCTCAAATTTTCTCTCTGATGCATACACGCACGCACACACACACACCTGTAGAGAGGCTTGGGTCAAACAAAATGTTTTGGTTTGATTTTGACCATTTTAAAATGCATACTATAATTAGCTTACATTTCTAAACAGTCCTTTCAACCAGAATTTTTATCTAAATATTTCACTTGAACAATTTCAAAGAAACTTGAGTAGAAAAAATTAGTCAAAACTGACACTTTCTTGCAAAAAAATTTGGTTTTGACAAATGGGCATTTTCCAATAAAATGTTTTGATAAATTCTAGTAGCAATTCTTAGTCATGCTGTGGAGGAGTTCTCGCCTATAGATTCCAGCACCTTTCATTTGACTGACTTGGGGCACAAGCACAAGTTGCCCTTGAAGCATGCCCATGTGCTTGAAGTCCTTTGCTGAATCAAAGCCCCTATGGAATATTGTGCTGGCTTTATGTGCAACCAGATATTCTTAAGGGGGTGATCCTGCTGCCATTCAAGTCAATGGGGAAAACTCTCATCGAGTTGAAGGGTGCTGGGTCAAGCCCATAATGCAGGGTTTCTCAAACAGGAGTCGCTGCTTGTGTAGGAAAAGCCCCTGGAGGGCCGGGCCGGTGTGTTTACCTGCCCCGTCCTCAGGTCTGGCCAATCGCGGCTCCCACTGGCCGTGGATTGCTGGTCCAGGCCAATGGGAGCTGCTGGAAGCGGTGCGGGCTGAGGGATGGCCACCACTTCCAGCAGCTCCCATTGGCCCAGAGCAGGGATCAGCGGCTAGTGGGAGCCGCGATCAGCCAGGCCTGCAGAAGAGGCAGGTAAACACACCGGCCTGCTAGGGGCTTTCCCTACACAAGCGGCGACTCCTGTTTGAGAAACTCTGCCATAATGTCTCTAGAAGTAGGCATTGACTGGTCATGTCTTGTGGAGTGAGATCACGGTCTTGCCCTGGTTTCGTATCAGATCTCAGTCCTAGATTCTAGGACAGGTTTCCACTTACTACAGCCGTCGCTGTGAATATCAACATATGAAAACTGTCATTGAGAGGGAAATTGGTAAGGACAAGTGTGGAATTTCCTGTAGAATTCCATGAGGAAACTGAACTGGAATGTAAGCCTACTATTGAGGGGAAACTTTAATTATCTTACAGCTGTTGCTCAAAGCACATAGTGAACTAATATATCCCCAAGAGTAAAGGCAATACTTGATCTAAAAGCCTAATACAAAGAAACTACAGAAATAACAGCAAGAGCATGAGAGCTGGGTAGCATGGTAAGTTCAGTGTCCAGTGGTCAAAACAAATGGTTGAGACAGAAACAAAAACGGATGAATTTCAGATTAGGAAATTATACTAAAAAAGCTGTGCTGGTTTTACAGCAGGAAACATGGTCTATCTGTTACCTTTCAGAATGCCATGATTCTTTTAATACTGAAACCAGTTCTGCTAATAAAAAGCCCTCATTTATTATAGTGCATTGCCTAGAATGTGATTTGATATGTTTACTGTGTTCATTTAAAATCACTTCAGGTGAAATCCTGGCTGCATTGAAGTCATTGGCAAAACTCCCATTCACTTCAATGGGGCCAGGCTATTTACCCTTTTTCACATTTACCAATGTGAGTGTGACAACAATAACACATGCCTATTGTGATGCTGCGTGAGTGAAACGTGACCATTTATATAATTAACGTTGCTGCTGTTAGACAATTATACAACAAATCTTGTACAAAGTATGTCATGTAAGGTATTATGGAAAAATTACAGTCTATCATATGATTATCCTGTTTATAAGCATGTATCATTTTTGCATCTGAAGTTATAGATATTGACTATGTACTGGCATCCTACCTATGTGCTGTATTCCTGAGTACCGCCCACCAAGTATAATCTACATTGATGTGAGACAGCACATTGTGAATGGACTATCCAAGATGATGGCCCATTAAAGAACATTTAACTCACAATAGACCATAGAAGAAGCTTGTCCCAACCTGGCAAGCCTTCCTGTGGATGTTTTAGTCAGAATATGGGTCATGGTTGCTCCTATGAGGCATCCAAGCATGCAAGGGCTTGTGACGAGCTCATGTCACCCTGGACACCATCTTGTGCCTGTAATTTTCCACAAACTAAGACTGAGAGCAGTCTCTCCATGTGGGAGAAGGTAGAAAGGACCCTGGAAGCATCTCCATTTTACCTCTTTCCTGCTCTGATCTCTGGACTATGGACTTACACTGAAGGGAGCGTTTTAATCAATGGACTGAGGACCTTCCAATCTTCTGGAAGTTACCAGAGACTTTACAAGCCAGCAGTCTGTAACATCACTGCTATAAACCTGATCCAGGAACTTTGCAAAGATTGCATGTATATGATTTCTTTAACTATCTTAACTCTCTCCTCTTTCTTGTCTCTTTATAAATAAACTTTTTAGATATTAGCTACTAAAGGATTGGCAACAGCATAATTATTGGGTAAGGTATTAGTCCTTCTCATAACACAAGAATTAGGGGTCACACAATGAAATTAATAGGCAGCAGGTTTAAAACAAACAAAAGGAAGTATTTTTTTTTCACATAACGCAGTCAACCTGTGGAATTCTTTGGCAGAGGATGTTGTGAAGGCCAAGACTATAACAGAGCTCAAAAAAGAACTAGATAAGTTCATGGAGGATAGGTCCATTAATGGCTATTAGCCAGGATGGACAGGGATGTGTCCCTAGCCTCTGTTTCTTTGCCAGAAGCTGGGAATTGGCAACAGATGATGGATCCCTTGATGATTACCTTGTCTGTTCATTCCCTCTGAGGCACCTGGCATTGACCACTGTGGGAAGACAGCCAATAGGATGTGCCAGATACTCAGCACTTTTGAAAATCTGATCTCTTAAATCCCAGTTCTGTAAAGACTCTGCATAACCTTATGTGCTATGAAGACCCCCCACTGAAGCATGTAAAAGGAGTATGTCTTTGCAGCATCAGGGCCTTATTTAGATTCCTGAGGTTCCAATACTGCAACCTCTTACACGTAAGTGCACCCTAGTGGCCTGTGTGAAGCCCCACTGTGACAACCCCTCTGCCCAGACATAGGGTTCATCTGTCCATATGGACTTACAGGGTCAGGTCCTAAATATGAATTTAGAAGCCAACTTTACATTCCTATTATTTGGAAGCCCAAGCCAATTGCATACAATTATATTAGCCTTGGTGGTGGTAGTAGTAGTATATAATAGCCTATATTAAACAGGGAGGCACTGGGAACCTGACCTGAATACATAGCATGTGCATGTGTTGAAATATAACACCCTGCTCCTTCAAACATCCACACCCATACTTAACTTTACTACTACGAGTAGTCCCGCCGATTGCATTGTGGGGTGGGGCCTAAAGTACTATTTTAGAAAAAATGGTGGATCAAACAAAATATATATTGACTCCTATCCAATAAAAGGATGATTTTTATGCTGTTATTTATACTTTTGTGCAGTATTTATAATTTAGGGTTTGCTGTCTCCCTCTTGTACATGGACTTACTGGGCTGGAATTTAGGCAGGGTTCCATAGTCTTTCAACATATGACCATATGTATTCATTTCCTTGGGCATGGAATTGTTAGGGACTGTTGTTCAAAACAAACAAAAAAAAGCATCTGGCTAGAGTTAAAGAAAACTTCAAATTGTCCTCTTCAGATAGAGAGTCTGAAGCTCAAATAGCCTACAGAGCTCAAAGGGGGAGCACATAATGGGTGTTTAGTTTAAAGTTAAATTCAGAGAAAACTGAAGTGGTCATTTTCAGACCCAGACAAGTCAGTTTATACTGCTGCTGCTTTGATGTTGCCTCTTAATGGTTGTTATATTACTTCAGTTTCCATTAATGTCCCAGAATGGTTCTTGAGTCAAAGCTTCTCTGCTCAGGAGCATACTTAAATGTATTTCCAAATGCTGCTTTTACCCTTTTAGGATCATTGTCAGCCTATCCTTTTGCTCCATGCCATACTGGCTCTAATCTGAAATAATAGAATCACCTTTTTGTAAACCTCTTGGTTTTTTCCCAAAACCTAGTCACAGGCCACAAGATATTCAGTGTGAACTTGCCTGATTTCTTGTTGGAAATCCAACTTGATCATAGAATATCAGGGTTGGAAGGGACCTCAGGAGGTCATCTAGTCCAATCCCCTGCTCAAAGCAGGACCAATCCCCCAAACAGATCAGATTTTTGCCCCAGATCCCTAAATAATCCCCTCAAGGATTGAGCTCACAACCCTGGGTTTAGCAGGCTAACTCTCTCCCCTCAAATTGCCTGTGTTTGGAGGCTTTCCATGGCAACCTTCTTTTTATTGATTTTTTTTTGAAAGCTGCATACTCATGACTTTTAAAGTTGTTTATGTCCCTCATTAAAAGTTATTTCATTCAAGTATTGACAATATGATTGGTGATGGTGCTGCAGTATTTCTCAGTGCCTGAGCACTGTACAAACACAGAATAACATGGGTCTGTATGGAGAAGGAATCTTAGGTCCCAATTATGCAAAGACTTACATTATGTACTTATTTTTACATTCTTGCAGTAGTCCCACTGAAGTCAATGAGATTGTTCATGTACTTAAAATTAAGTTTGTGAATGACTTTTTGCCTGACTGGTGTTACACTGGATTGGGCTATATCTATATTGCATTTAGACACCTGCAGTTGGCCCATGCCAGCTGAATCAGACTCATGGGGTCCAGGCTAAGGAACTGTTTAATTGTGGTGTAGACATTTGGGCTCATGCTGGAGCTTGGGCTCTGGAATTCTGCCCCCCTGCAAGGTCCCAGATTCCAGGCTCCAGTCAAAGCCCAAATGTCTACACCACAATTAAACAGCCCATCAAGCCTGAGTCAGCTGGCATGGGCCAATCTTGGGGTTTTAATTGCAGTGTAGACATGCTGTTAATCACATATTAGCTACTTGAATAATATTGACTTTAGTGGGGTTACATCTGTGCTTAAGGGTTTCAGTCACTTGAATTGTAGTGCCCAGCACACCCTGCAAGATCATGCCCTAAATAATGATCCCCCAATCATCCAGCTCAGAATTTTCAAATGATCATGTTGGATGTTCAGCTCTTATGAAATTCTGGACAGTGGTAGATTCTGTGTACTTGAAAATCCGACCTTACTCTAGACCTCGGTGGGAAATGGTCTTCCTGTGCCATGAAATTTTTTTTCCATACATGATCGGAACAAAAAGTCAAAATCTTCAATATTTTCACAAATTGACAAATAGCAAAAATGGTTTGACAATCTAAATGTTTTGTTTGATCATTTCAAAACACCATTTCCGTTTCAACTTCGTTAACCCTTTAAATCTAAAAGTTCTAATTTAGAGTTGTTTCAGTGCAAAAAACTAAAATGTTCCTGTTCAAAAATGGCAAAAAGGGATGCTGCAACAACTTTGAATTTTTTTTCCTATAAAAATGGCTAAGTTGGGAGATGTATTGACACCAACTTTCCTTTGCAAATAGTTTAGGTTTTGACATATTGGCATTTTAGCAACCTCTCTTGCCCCCAAATGGTTCATTGAAAATTTCCCAAACTTCTCTACTGTGACTCTTTAAAAATTTGTCCCAGAGAGGCCAAAATTCAGGGAGATAAAATAAAACTCACATGAAAATTGTCATCTTTGGTAGCAGGTTTCCTAGTTAAAGCTCATATTTTTACTCTTTACTTAAGACACAAAAACAAACGAATGGTACAACAGCACAAGACAATTATGCCTTTTTTGTACAATCTTCTTGTTTTATTTTATACCATAAACAGAAATCATGGAGACACAAAGCATTGTTCTGTAAGGAAATCAGCAGGAGACCCTCTTGACTAGAGCACAGCTATAGGAGATTAATGAATTAGTAGCACAATGATATATGCATTCTTGCGTCCAAAGCCAGAAAAAGGTTGAATGTTCCTTTATTGTTAGATTTGTGAAGAAACAGAATGGTTCTTTCCAAAGTGATTTCCTAAAAAGAATTCATTGGTTAACCATGAGAAAATTCAAAAGGGTATATTTAATTTGAGGGGAAATGAGGCTATGTGACAGCTCATCTTATCTTTGTTAAATAAATTGAAATGTTTTCTACTTCTCCTTCAGCAGAATTGTTTGGTTGGCATGGAGTGTATCATTATTAGAAATGGGTGAGAACTGAAACCCAAATTCTGAATTTGAACTCCTTGATCAGAATCCAGCCCAATGATTTTCATTGGAGGATGGCTCAGAACTACAAGGGATCTTCTTTTCAGATCCAAGGTGCATTTTTTCAACAGGTCCTAATTTGAATTGAAAACTGCATCCCAGAATGGAAAATTGTAACTTGGATGTGAGGAGGGAAGGGGGGAAGTTCCTTCTACTTTTGGAGTTGACTCACAATGGATACACCATTCTGGGGATTCAGATACAAAATTTGTGTTTCAGTTCTGGCCCATAAGTCCCATCAACTTTCTAGAGACTTAAGCTCCTAACTCACTTAGGTACTATAGAAAATTTTGACCCACAAGCAGGGTCGGCTCCAGCATTTTTGCTGCCCCAAGCGGCGGGGTGGGAGAGCCGCGATTGGCACTTCTACCGCCGCCACTTCATTTTTCGGCGGCAATTCGGCAACAGGTCCTTCCCTTCAAAAGGGACTGAGGGACCCGCCGCCAAAAAGCCAGATGTGCCTCCCCTTTCCGTTGGCCACCCCAAGCACCTGCTTGCTGTGCTGGTGCCTGGAGCTGGCCCTGTCCACAAGTTGTGTTGAACCGCAAGCGATCAACACTCACAGCTAGGGCCAGATTTTCATAAAAGCTCAACAGCCAACATGACATTCAGTGGGACTTGTGCTTTCAGGTTATTAGATGTTTTCAAAATCTCATCCCCAATTGATAAGAATGGCTGATCTTGTGATATTTTTTTTTCCAGGTTGGAAGAGAGGTTATGGCACTGCCTGATCTGCCAAAACTGTCTTTCAATGGAAAATGGGGTTTTCAACTAAGCACATTTTATTTCACAGAAGTATCTGCTTTCTGTGGAAAATCTGAGTTTTTCCATCAAAAACCAGAAATATTTTGGCCTAAAATGCTGTGTTAGCAAAGTGTCTAGTGGGGTTTGTAGTTTGGGTGCTTTGTGTCCCCATTCAGGCCTGTCCGCTAGGCTCCCCAGCTGGAATTCATCTCCCATGAGTTATCACAATGTGATATGCCAAGGTTGCATTGCCCACTCCCTTCCCACAAAAGCGGGGGAAATAAGAGCACATCATGGGAGATGCAACCTTACCTGTGAGCCCTGCCTAGAGAGGAAAATGGGTAGCAAGAGGCACTTGTATTCTTGAGGCACCGTGGTAGCATTTCAGAACTGAAATATTTCACGGCAAAGTCAGCGTTTTCCATGCAAACTCCTCTCCCATTTTCCAACTAGCTCCAGTTGGGAAATCTGCCCAGGAGGGCAGCTTTAGCCATAAGGCAGACTGTCTGGCAAAGGCTGCATCTCCTGAGTCAGCATATCTGCTAGCTGAACAAATCATGTTTCCTCCGCAGTCACTTCAAACTAGGGCTGGATCCCTATGGAGGAGTTACAGGTGCCTTTGTGCCCCCTGTGAGCAGATCCTCTGCCCTGAGTTTGGTTGGCTGGTAGAAGCAGTCATATCCTTGGGCTTAATTTAGCCCATACAATCACAGGAAGTTACTAAATCAAATACCATGGCTGTTTTTTTAAAAGGAAGCTGAGTAATTTTGATAACCAAGACCAATATAACAGTATAGACTGTAATTATGCATGCTAAGGAAATCTCATGCTTCCAGATGTAAACTGATGATAATAGGGAAGGGTTTTTTTCTTCCTTGTGTACAGTATTCTCCAACATATTCATTTTAGAAGAGTTTCACCTTCATCTAAAGCATCGGGCATTTGCCAATGGCGGACACAAGACATGTAGACTTGATATACAGACCAATGGTCTCTATACACCCTCCCAGCCTAAACAATACGTTAGCTAAATTTAGCTGCCAAGACTACAGGCCAGAGCCTCAGCTGTTATAAATTGGTGTAGCTCTAGTGAAGTTAATGGAGATCAGCTCAGAGCCACAAATGAGCATATGGTTCTTCTCTTTTTCTAGTCTAATAATTCTAAGATCTAAGGCTCCCTGAGTGCCCTAGCTCAGGAAATAAGTGTAAATAGTTTGATAAATGAGCCCCTGAGGAAACAAGATATTCAGGAACACCGTATCTCTCATTTAATCAAAGGAGCTTCTCAAAGAATCTGGAAGCAAAGCATTCTCATTGGTTTGACTTTTAACTGAAGGAAAGCTTGTAGCCAGAACAGAGGTCAAGATTTTAATAGGGAAGGATGATAAACTTTTTAATAATTCTTTTTGCCAAGAAATCAATGCTTAGAGATGCAGTTATTTTAGGGAAAAAAAGTTAAAATTTCCTTTAACTCTTACTCCTGGTGCTTTGTCATATGATTTGCTGGCTGTTAATTTTAACACTTAGGACAGTAAGTCAATAGTCCCGTTGAAGACTGCAAGCCCTGCTTGCTAAAAAAGTAGGCCACCAGAATTGAATATTCTTGAGGGACTGTATTTAGTGATTGGCCTACATCATTTGGAATGATTTCTCAGGGTACTAAGGAGAGCTGTCCTGATGTGTATATGTGATGCCTTCTACACAGTGATTAAATTTATTGTTAATGCTTCTTAAGAGTACAGTCTACCAGTGTGGATCAATTTTATACCCTTCACAAGCACTGAGGATGTTTATAATGTGATTAATAGAGCTGCAATCTTATGGGTAGGAATTTAATCAGCTCTTTTTATCTTTATTTAAAAATATGTTAAGTCTGTTTAAAATGGAAGGAAACAATATTGGTGCATGGTTTACAGTACAATTAAGTGCATAATTTCAGTATCTATCTTGGGTTTGTTTGGTTAATTTTGTATGTTCCCCTTTAAAAATGTTGACTGAGAACCAGCTGGGGTGTTATTTATATCCATTTGGAAGCCTCATGCTAATATTTAAATTGCTTCCCATTTTTATTGAAATATTTACTTTGGGGAAGGTGGGAGAACCAGGCGTTGCTTGCAATCTACGTGGCATAGACATCTACCCTTAGTGATAAATACAGACTTGAGGAAAAATAAATATGTAGAAGTATTTCCCCTTGAGGACTGGCAATGAGGAAACAGTGGCAAATTAAAATGTTTCTTAGTTACGTATTGGAAAATTAGTGAGAGCCTGCATTAACTGAGATTCAGTTCTCTATGTATATCAATGCCTCCTTAACCGTCAGGGATTTGCAGTAGTGAGAGAAACACAGAGCAACAGATTAATCCAAATGTTGTCCGTGACAAATATAAATTGAGGGTTTAAAGCCTACACTGAAATAAATTAGTATTAAAAACCTGTTCACTCTTCTTCCTAGATTTCTTAGAAGAACAGGAATTTTGTAAAGAAATGTATTCATTGTTCGTAGACTAAGCTACTGTAGCTGGAAAAGGCAAATAAAAGACTTTAGATCTGATCTAAAGCCAAAAATTTCAAGCTAACATCTTCAAGCTTCACCTCATGTGGGGGAGGATTGCCTCATAAATGTGTACAAAGCTACCTCCCTGTCCTCCTTCAAATCTGTCCTTAAAACTCTCCTGTGATGTGATGCCTACAAAAAAAACCTTGACAATGGTGATGCACTGGTGTGTAATGACCACTCTGCCCACCATGTTGACCAATAATCATTGTTTCCTGATGCACCCCCATCTGTCTGTCTATATTAAGCTATTGTCTCTGGTTTTATAGTTTAAATTGTACGTTCTTTGGTGCAAGGATTGTCTCTTTGTTCTGTGTTTCTATAGCGCCTAGCACACGGGGGTCCTGATCCATGAATAGGGTTTCTAGGGGCTACCACAATAGAAATAATTAAAAATAATCCTGAAGTCAATGGAAAGAATTGTATTGACTTCAGGAGGTTTTGGATCAAGCCAAATATGCCTTTGGAGTGATTTTCAAGTTTTGTATGTTGTTAAGATGTGGATTCATTTTAATGTATCTTTTTCAATACTTCTGGCCTTATTTATAAGAGGCACGAGATAGGCTTTGTAGATAACTGTGCCATCCCACTACAATGCTGTACTGTTCTTTTTTACTTAAACTTTTAATTTCAATAAGCAACCTTATTATTAACCTTGTACCCACAGGCTAATCTAAAATTTTCCAGTGATAAAGATATGAAATCACAGAAAATTAGAGTAATTTTGAGTATTCTATCAGGGGCTTTTTATGGCATTTGAAAATTTCAGCTTGCTGCCAACACACTGAAAACTACCTGCTGAGTACGTGCGTTTTATTTTTGTTTCCAGTTTAAATGTGTGAGCCATTTGAAAACCTAGAAACAGACTCTCTGGAAATCAGAGGGGTGCTCTGTGCTACTTCAAAGATGCAAAGCTGCCGTAAACCTATTTTAACTGGCCAATTAAACTGAATTTTTGTCTACTTTGGGTGACTACAGTGGCACAAAGCAACTGAAGTGAACCGGTGAAGACCTTAGCAAATAAAATACCAACCTAAGGACCAAATATATGGCTACTTGTCACATTTTTGTTTAACAATACAGGTTATAGGATGCTATCTGTTATGGCAAGGAAGGAGAGAAGAGGGGCCAGATCCTCAGCTGGCATAAGTTTGCTTCGCTTAATTGATAACAACTGAGCTGTGCTGACTTACACAAACTGAAATCTAGCCTGGTTCATTTGAGTTGATACAGCTGAAGAGGACAGATGGAGGAGAAATGCTGTGTGGCACCGGGAGACACCGTAAGATTGGAGTCCATTATTCAGCCACAGAACAACACAGGACAGACAGAACTCCAGCTTGCCTCATGAACATGCCTGACCACTGCTTGCAGGGAAAGGAAAATGTAGTCTCCATGTCCCTTTTGAGTCTTTGACCTTTCATCTGAGACTGTCCATATGGTCCATGCTAATTATGTTGGTGATGGTTTTTGTGATGTGACTCTCACCCACTAGAAACTGGACTGAGACCTTCCAAATCCATTTAATAAAGCTGCCAAATAGCCATGACAACTTATAAAGTGAAGCTGAAATGATAAATTGTGTGCCAACAGTAATCTGAGAGATACTATATGCTGCTTAATTGGGAATCTGGTTCACTAATGTATTACTCCAATGTAAAATTGGCATATCTTCAGCTACCTTACACTGCCATACAACTTGGGTAACAGTGGTGAATCAGGTCCTAGATTTACAATGGAAACTGCATACAAGTTTTATTTTGTTCTTCTGTTAAAACTACCCGCCTGTTTTATAATCTTTTTTAAGGCAGTTAGATTTTGTATGTACTCTTCCTGATTATTACTGATATTGACTTCTGCCTAAAATTAACACTCTACAAGATAGAATACTGGACTGCAAGTGATTCCCAAAGGATCTCAACAGATGAAGAATATGGAATTGTTTTTAAGGCTCTTATCCCATATGGGTTTAATATACCAGACTAAGTAGTGCTTTGGAGGTTCTTCAGCAAACCAATACAGTGCTCTACCGAATGAAAATGTTCATAAGCTTTCAACTCTCCTACCCTGAAATCAGCAAATTTTTATCTGTGTCTATAACAGACTTATGTTTGAGGCACATTTTTGTCCTATGTCAGAACATATAGTCTGTGCAGCGCTGTACCATTTTAGACTCATAGGTCAGAAGGGACCAATGTGATCATCTAGTCCGACCTCCTGCACAAGGCAGGCCACAGAACCCTACCCATCCACTTTTATAACAACCCCTAACCCAGGACTGAGTTATTGAAATCCTCAAAATTGGTTTGAAGACCTCAAGCTGCAGAGAATCCACCAGCAAGCGACCCATGCCCCACGCTGCAGGGGAAGGCGAAAAACCTCCAGGGCCCCTGCCAATCCGCCCCGGGAGGAAAATTCCTTCCCGACCCCAAATATGGCGATCAGCTAAACCCTGAGCATGTGGGCAAGACTCACCAGCCAGCACCCAAGAAGGAATTCTCTGCAGTAACTCAGTTCCCATCCCATCCAACATCTCCCCGCAGACCATTGAGCAGACTTATCTGGTGATAATCCAAGATCAATTGCCCAAATTAAACTATCCTATCATAACATCCCCTCCATATACTTATCAAGCTTAGTCTTAAAGCCAGATAAGTCTTTTGTCCCCACTACTTCCCTCGGAAGGCTGTTCCAGAACTTCACTCCCCTAATGGTTAGAAACCTTCGTCTAATTCCAAGTCTAAACTTCCTAATATCCAGTTTGTACCCATTCGTCCTCATGCCTACATTAGTACTAAACTTAAATAATTCCTCTCCCTCCCTAACGTTAACCCCCCTGATATATTTATATAGAGCAAGCATATCCCCCCGCAGCCTTCTTTTGGCCAGGCTAAACAAGCCAAGTTCTTTGAGTCTCCTTTCATAAGGCAGGTTTTCCATTCCTCGGATCATCCTAGTAGCCCGTCTCTGGACCTGTTCCAGTTTGAATTCATCCTTCTTGAACATGGGACACCAGAACTGCACGCAATATTCCAGATGGGGGTCTCACCAGTGCCTTATATAACGGTACTAACACCTCCTTATCCTTGCTGGAAATACCTTGCCTGATGCATCCTAAAATCGCATTTGCTTTTTTAACAGCAGTATCACATTGGCGGCTCATAGTCATCCTGCTATCAACCAATACCCCAAGGTCCTTCTCCTCCTCTGTCGCTTCCAACTGATGCGTCCCCAACGTATATCTAAAATTCTTATTATTAATCCCTAAGTGCATGACCTTGCACTTTTCACTATTGTATTTCATCCTATTACTATTACTCCAGTTTACAAGGTGGTCCAGATCTTCCTGAATAGTATCCCTGTCCTTCTCCGTGTTAGCAATACCCCCCAGCTTTGTGTCATCCGCAAACTTTATTAGCACATTCCCGCTCTTTGTGCCAAGGTCAGTAATAAAAAGGTTAAATAAGATCGGTCCCAAAACCGATCCTTGAGGGACTCCACTAGTGACCTCCTTCCAGCCTGACAGTTCACCCTTCAATACGACCTGATGGAGTCTCCCCTTTAACCGGTTCCTTATCCACCTTACGACTTTCATATTCATCCCCATCTTTTCCAATTTAACTAACTGTTCCCCATGTGGAACCGTGTCAAAGGCCTTACTGAAATCGAGGTAAATTAGATCTACCGCATTTCCTTTATCTAAGTAATCCGTCACCTTCTCAAAGAAGGAGATCAGATTGGTTTGGCACGATCTACCTTTAGTAAATCCATGTTGCAATTCATCCCAATTACCATTGACCTCTATGTCCTTAACTACTTTCTCCCTTAAGATTTTTTCCAAGACCTTACATACTACAGATGTCAAGCTAACAGGCCTATAATTACCCGGATCACTTTTATTCCCTTTCTTAAAAATAGGAACTATGTTAGCAATCCTCCAGTCGTACGGCACAACCCCCGAGTTTATCGATTGCTTAAAAATTCTCGCTAACAGGCTCGCAATTTCATGCGCCAGTTCCTTTAATATCCTCGGATGGAGATTGTCCGGGCCCTCCGATTTTGTCCCATTAAGCTGTTCAAGTTTACCAAGAATATCAGTGTCACAGTTGAAGTCATTCTATGATTCTCATTAGTTAAATATCTATTACTGTGAGCGTGAGCTAGGTATTGTCCCTGCCTAATATATTTATTGCTTACAGTACTTGTCACTGGCAAAACACGTTATGTACCATTACAATGAGTCAAGTCATAGTCATTTTTGAGAAGAGTCATGCCACATCAGTGTTTTATGCTGATAAATATAACACAGCTCTTTTACCGAAGTGAACGTATCCTAGAGCTAGAGGGAGAATTGGCCTGAATGTGGGCCAGTGTACAACTGCTCTGCCCAAGGAACAGCCCCAGGAAGGAACGTGACTCAGCTAATCTCAGTTCCTTTCTTGCTGCCTGGAGCCCTTTAAGTGGCCCACCTTATTGGTCCAAACTTATGCCTGACCAGCTCCTTGGATCAGTAAGACGGTGGAGCATAGCCAAACTTCACCTCTTCCCCCTACTCTTGCTCACTGACAGAGCACCAGGGAGCAGAGATTGTGCTCTGCACCAAGGTCCCATTAGGCTGAGCAAGGGTGTGTGTGTGGGGGGAGGGGCTTACTCTCCTGCTAGCCTGAGTAAGACAGTGATGCATCTGCTTCTTAAGTCCAGCTTGTGACTGCCTTATGCACATTAAGCAGTACCATGCTGTACATTTAATCCTACTGTAGTCAATGGGATCAATAGTGGAGTAAAGCACTACTCTAATAGTAAGTCACTATTTCTCCCTTACTGAGTTAAAGCTAGGGTGACCAGATGTCTGATTTTACCGGGACAGTCCTGATTTTTGGGTCTTTTTCTTATATAGGCTCCTATTAGCCCCTCCGCATCCTGATTTTTCACATTTGCTGTCTGATCAGCCTAGTTAAAGCTCTTGTTTCCTGTGGGAGCTCAGCCTCTTGTAGAATTGAGCTGAACTCAGATATTCACCTGGTTTAAAAATTGTCCAAAATTAGCTACACCAGTTATTAATTGAATGTGTGATTAGCACTGGACCTTTTCTGTCAGCATCCAGAACTCATCTCCAGAACGATTTCAAAATTAACGTTGTGTCTACATTTATAACTCAGCAGTTGCTGCTAAGTTTACTCAAATATTCAATTAGTTCCATTCCAAGAGTTTCTAATCAATATCACTCTCTAGCAGCAAAATAATGCAATGAAAGCCATTATTAGGATAATTTGTGCTGTTATCCCTGACTACCAGCTAATCTTTAGTTAATATTTGAGATATTAGTTAAATAGAAGCTATTCATATTTTTTATTTTGATTTTTTTCCCCCTTACAGCACAGACTAAATTGGCAGGATTGACCAGACATTTATATTCTCATACTAGCAGGAGCGGCGCCAGAGTTTCTGATGCCCTAGGCAGGCGGCCATTTCGCCGCCCCCCGCAGCTCCGGTGCACCTAACGCAGTCATGCCGGCGGGCGGTCTGCTTGTCTAAAGCTACGGTGGACCTGCCGCAGGCATGACTGTGGTAGGTCCGCCGGAGCCTTTAGACCAGTGCACCATCTGCCGATATGACTGCAGTAGGTCCACCAGACCTGCGTGCCGCCCCCCTGGCAAAATACCGCCCCCAAAAATTCTGGCGCCCTAGGCCATTGCCTAGGTCGCCTAAATGGTAGCGCCGGCCCTGCATACTAGGTAACTTTAAAATGTATTGCTTAGCATTTCAGTAGGGAAAAGTTATTTGTTTTTTCTCCCTTACAGCTTGTTCTCCCTTAGGCCTGTGGGAGGTCTACCGGAGCAGTCTGCCACCCTCCCAAATCCTGGCACCCTAGACGACTGCCTAGGTCACCTAAATGGAAGCGCTGGCCCTGGTTCTGTACATATTCAATGATGATTCATTTTTATGAAATGTAAGAGGAAGTCATAGCTCTTCCTAAAGCACCATTACATTTCCATTTTTCATGGCTTAGATTAAAGATAACTTGCAAGTGTGCAATATTCCACTCTGCTAATATAAAAATATAGAACTCAACGAAGAGTCCTGTGGCACCTTGTAGACCAGGGGTCGGCAACCTTTCAGAAGTGGGGTACCGAGTCTTCATTTATTCACTTTAATGTAAGGTTTTGCCTGCCAATAATAGATTTTAATGTTTTTAGGTCTCTTTCTATAAGTCTATCACATGTAACTAAACTGTTGTTGTATGTAAAGTAAATAAGGTTTTTTAAAATGTTTAAGAAGCTTCATTTAAAATTAAATTAAAATGCAGAGCCCCCAGGACCTGTGGCCAGGACCCGGGCAGTGTGAGTGCCACTGAAAATTAGCTTGTGTGCTGTCTTTGGCACACGTGCCATAGGTTGCCTACCCCTGCTATAAACTAATGAAGTGGGTATTCACCCACGAAAGCTTATGCTCCAATACATCTGTTAGCATATAAGGTGCCACAGGGCTTTTTGTTGCTTTTTACAGATCCAGACTAACATGGCTACCCCTCCACTACTAAAAATATAAAGTATTTTTTAGGGTACAAAGCTGAAATTCTGCATTTTAACTTGAAGAAAGAGGCTGATTCCAGTGAGTTAGGTTATGGTTTTTCTAGGAAACACCCCTGAATTTTCCCCATCTTTCATCCTGTGTAACTCAAGAGGATCTTGATGTTTAGGAAGAAGATCTTTCCCTAAAAATGTGTCTTCCTCTGTCATTACTTAAGCATGTCTATCATGCCCCTGGTTATCACTAGCAATGGCACCAGATATAGCAAATGTATGACTAATCACACACCACTAACCTGTGAGAATTGTCTTGGGGTTAAGACACTGGACTGGGCCTGAGGAGATCTGAGGTCAAGCACTAGCTCTGGTACAGACTTCCTGCGTAGCCCTGGGCATGTTACTGAATATCTCTGTGCCTCAGTTCTCTGTGTGTAAAGTGGGGATACTTCCCTACCTTGCACGGGCATTATGAAGGTAAATTCATTAACTTTTTGAGAGTTGCCCAGTAATTAGAGCCATAACACCAACATAGAATAAAGCAAAGTCTGCTCCTAGTGTTTGTGCATACGTCCAGGAAGAGTAGCAAGATCTTTAATGTGCTACCCATAATCTGAGGCACCCATAGGTAGAAGGGACCCTCATTCCAGCAGAATAGTGCTAGACTCAGAAGTCTTCATCTTTCTCCAAACTAATCCAATGTCATTCAAAGAGTGCCCCCCAAACTAGAGTAGTATGTCCTAGGGATGTAAAAGTTTAACCGGCTAACCGATGAGCTTGATGCTTATTTTTTCCAGTTAACAATTAAACTCTGCTGCCCCCGCGTGTGCCAGGGGTCCCAGCTGCCACACGGGGGGTCCCGACTGCTGGCCCCATGCACAGGGCTCAGCTGCTGACACCAGACACCGGGCACCAGCAAAGCCCACACCCCTACTTCCCTGTAAAATGTTTAACCCTTTAAATGATTGACTTTCAATGGGTTAAATGGTTACTTTTTTTTTTACCTGCTATTTACATCCCTAATTTGCCCAGCTGTGAGGTGTCACACTTTTAAGAAAAATGTGGACAAACTGGAGAGATTCCAGAGGAAAGCAACAAAAATAAACTTAGAAAACATGACCACTGAGGAAAGGTTAAAAAAGGGGGCATGTTTAAGCTTGAGAAAGGAAGACTGAGGTGGGACCTGATAACAATCTTCAACTATGTTAAGGGCTGTTATAACAAGAACAGTGATCAGTTGCTCGTGTTGTTCACAGAAAGTACAATAAGAAGTAATCAGCTTAATCTTCAGCAAGGAAGATTTAAGTTATAGTTAGAAAGTTTTCCTAATATCTAAGGATAGGTAGTTTTCCTAATATCTAAGGTGGAATAGGTTACCAGCAGAGATTGTGAAATCCCTGTCATTGGAGCTTTTAAAGAACAGGTTAGACAAACATCTGTCAGGGATGGTCTTGGCATATATCGTCCTGCCTCAACATGAGGGGGATGGACTAGATAACCTCTCAAGGTCCCTGCCAGCCTTTATATTTTTATCATGATATGCTTAATCAGCCACATCATGAATTTTAAAAAAAACCCAATTTCATCTAAAAATACCACATCACATGAATATATTTGTAGTGGAAAATTTCAGCAATCTAACAGGATTTTACATATAATTTGCAAGGTCGTTTAAGAAGTTGTTACAGGTTCAGCTTTCACTTCTACCATCAGATGGATTAGAAATGAATAATACCTGACCTGCATTGCCCAAGTTGTTTCAAAAATACATGATACCCCCTGCCCATAAAATAAACACTGGAGATACTGTGTCAGATCTCCAGCCTCCGTAAATCACTGTAACTCCACTGATTTCATTCCAGCTGAAATATATAGCCAGCTATACTACATCTTATAGACCCTCAACCATCAAATATAAGCTTTCTTGTGGACCACAAAATTAACTTCACTGGGAGTGAAAGGCTGGGTCCTTTCCTCATAATTTATAGTTGATCAAACACAATAGATAGCAATAAATTACTTCAGTTTAAACATTCCACAATTAATAGAACTATTTCTAAGGGCTGACTGGAAACAAGAAACGCCATAAGTTTAGTGACACAGTCTGTTCTTGTAAGATTTGCAGCCACAAGCCATGAATAAAGTTGTTGTGTTTATTCAAGCCATTGGACCTCTGATTCATCTCTCACTAATAGAGATCTCACTGCTACCCAATTATTCAAAAGTGGGAAACCGTCTCACTCCTTGTCAGAACTTACTTACGACTGTATGATTCCAGCTGTGTCTGCTGCAAGCTTCCACGTACTCCAAGCTAAGGCTACGCTGCAGGGTGCCAGCTGTCTCTTTTTAGCCATGAACATCCATCCATGAGAATGATAGGCTACCTCCAGGTTAGCTGGTTTCTGAGAGTGCAGAAATATTTACTGAAACAATATCTCAATTTGGAGCTAGCCTGTCATTTTGTCCTGTACAACTGTCCCCTAGTCAATTCCCAACTCACGTAGCAATGCATGGTCTTCCTGTATGTAATATACATTCCCTTTATATTTGTCTATATCTAGTCTATATCTAGATACATATTTCTATGTAGATAAAATGAGATTTTACATTTTTTCCTAGTGCTGAAGAAATGTGCCAGACTGTGACAACCATAAAGAGTGGCATCCTCTATTAATCCACATGCTGCCCTTCAGCTGTGGAGGAAACTCTTTTTAGGGCCGAGATGATATTTCACTCTGTATCCAGTCTCTCATATTTCTACTAAAATGTACAGCTGCTTGGAAGATTTTCAGTTACGCATGCTGTTTGGTGGAAGATGTATTGGTTTTGGCAGGGATGGGGGTGGAGGGGAGATTCTCTCAAATGCTGTAGTCAGGGGTGCAGATTCAAGTCCCTGCTCTGCCTGAGTCTGAGTGATCTGAGGTGAAAAATCACAGCTCTGAATCAGGCAGAGCAGGGTCTTGACCCGGGGTGTTACACAGGCCAAAAAGCCGGATACACTCAAAAAGTTCACCTTTCCGCTTGGCAACTGCCATTTTGACATGAAATAGAATTGGCATCCTCCAGCCAACTCTACTAAAATGGGAAAAGGAGGATCCCAGTTTGTCATCATGTCAGCTGAAATGAGATGTGCATTAAGTTACGTCTACACTACACACCAGTGGCAGCAGCGTGTAGCTACATGCTCTAGTGAAACTATTGTCGCTACATGCGTCAGTGACTGCAGCAAGGAAAGGCTCTGGCAGGGAGGTAGGGTGACTACATAGCAAGTGTGAAAAATCAGGACAGAGGGCGGGGGTAATAGAAGCCTATATAAGAAAAAGCCCCAAATATCAGGACTGTCCATATAAAATTGGGACATCTGGTCACTCTACAGGGAGGAGGCAGCAGGGAAAGGCAATGGGATGCTACACTGCTAAAAATAGCAATGGAGACAGGGAGGTGCAGCTTGGGTGTGTAGAGAACGGTGGAAGGTATCTACTCAGGTACATACCCTGAAACTTCAGGTGTGTCTTTGCTCACCTAAGCTGTGCCTCATCATCTGCACTGCTATTTATATCTAAGTAAGTTCTCTACATGCTGCTGAAAGAAGTGTGCGGTGTAGCTGTACCCTTGGGGCCTTTATAGCCCCCCATTACTGTAGTATCTGAGCCCTTCACAATCTTCTACAAAGTCCCTGCTGACCCTTGGTTGGAGTTGGATCAGCCCGAGGCAAATGGCTCCATCTCCCATTATCAGTCACCTCAACTATCCTGATCAATTCCCCTCTGACAAGTTTGTTTTCTTTAAACTTTTATTTTAATAAAAACCACAATCACAATTTGCAATTCCTGCCCTTTTGTTTTTAATTCAACGTCCAAAATTTTGCAAACAAAATCCCTGATGCATGCCCTTTGACTCACATACGTCCCTACACACAGTCATACCCCATGTTCATATCCTGTATTTTGACAGAGAGCCAAACAGATACAGACAAAAGAGAATCCCAACATGTCTTTCACTTTAACCTCTGGTTTTGTTACATGGTGGTTTGCCCCCTTAAGGGCCTGGGGCCAGCCAGACCCATTCAATTATCAGACCCAGCTGGGAAGGGCTCAAGTGATTATAAAAGCCAGCAAGTAGCTCAACTGAGGAGGAAGGAGGGGAAAAGGAGATAGGTTCTTGCAGTAGGTGCTGAAGCAGGGCACCAAGAAGGACTATTCTTTGTTCAGCAGTGAGAAAGGCAAAGGGGAATGTCTTTGACAGCTGTATCCTCTGGTGAGCAGAGGAGTTGCTTTATTTTGATGTTTTGTCTAAGTTTCTGGTTTAGAGACTGCCCCATACCCTGAGAGAAGAGCCTAAAAGAGACTCTGGGTGTTGTACTGGCCTTTCTTGGCCTGGGGAAACAGCCTGGGAACCTACAGTTTTTCAGTGGTATCCCCACAAATTATGCAGTAATGATACCGAAAATGATCATTTAGATGTAGAGCCTATTGTATAGTAGTCAGCAAAAAAAGGAAATGTCTAGCTAAATTACATTTGAAGAAGAAACAAGAAAGACAATTTTGGGGGGGGGATTGTGACAAACCTGTAAGATCAAATAATAGAACAGGTTAACTTGTATCTTCAGCAGAAGTGGGAAGGGAAATGGTTTTCCTTTCCTGTGAGACTTTTTTGAAAATGTTTCACATCTCAAATCAGGGTGGGGAAAAAATCAAAATTCCAAAAATGTTCATGAACAGATGACCCAATCAGACCCCTCCTTTTTTAATTAATCAAAACGTTTCATTCTGATCATCTTAATAACTTTTAAATATAAACTAAAATTTTGAAGCCAATAACTTCTAACTGAAAAATGAAACTGGTTAGAAAACATTGAAATAGGATGTTGAAACTTTTAAAATGAATTCTCCAGATCAGGAGATGTATTGAAACTGTCCCTTTTGCACAAACATTGTTGGTTTCAACAAATAAGCTTTTTCCAGCAAACAAATATAACCCCAGAAAACATGTTGATGCAAGATTTCCAGCCAACTCTAATCTTCGCTACCTACCCATTCCCAGGGTACACTTAAAATGGGATGGAACCTGAGAAAGAAGGTGAACGGAAGCTGTCATGATCTCTGTAAGAGACCAGCCTATGCCAAGTTCATTAACTTGGGAGTCACTCATATATTGGTGAAAGGCACCAGCTCACAACCTTAAGATAAATTGAACAAAGCATTAGAAAATATCCTGTAGGCTGAGGGGAACATCTTGCATAATATACTATTGTGGACTACCAGGATTTCCATCTCCAGCAAACCTTGTTTTCAGCTGGTGAATATTTGTCAAATGGAACTCTCCTATCTATATATACATTAGTGGGATCTATTTAGAGCTCAGCCATGAATTTCTTACTCAGGAGGGAAGCTTGCCTGAGTAAAGACCTCATGATGAGGCCCTTACAAAGAGAATGTCTCCACCTCTACACAAGTGTCTTAAGGCACTAACTCATTTTAAGTGTTTTCGTATGTGGCATCCAGACAGACAATCTCTGCCATAAAAAATATTGCCGATTTAATTATTCCATGAGTGGTCCTGCTGGCTTTTGTGGAGCAACCCATTGGGTAAGGTACTATTGAGTTTGAAAAAAAAACTTTGAAATCTGTCCCTGTGTGCTTGGACAATGCCTAGTATAATAGTGCCCTGTTTGGAGTCTATAATATTAGTGACAATAATAATAGTTTACCAGATCTGATGAGCAAAATTACACCTTTAATATTGTACAGCAGGAGTGGAACTCTGCAGTGAAATATTAGCACTTTTATAGTAATGCCATGGATTTGCATGCTAATGCCAAAGAAAAGACTGTTCTTTTAACCAGAGAAAGGCTAATGTTATCCTACCTCATCTTCTATTCTTGTAGTGTTTGAGGATGAGAGTTTCCTGGGGTTCTTCCATATCATTTAAATGCAGTTTTTCTGCTGTGTGGGTGTTTAGCAGTAAGACTGTTCTAGTCACATCTACCTTTGAGAGCCCCCCTGGGCTCAGTTAGAAGTTCTGAAACTGTACAAGCCTGCAATTAATTTGCTGTCCTGATCCTGGCTTGTATGGTTATAGCTGAGAATATGGACAGTACTTTCACATTATATAGAGAGCAGTATTCCTGTACTTACTTTTACTCTCAAACCATGAACATCTTAACAGGAAGTTGTTCACAGCACTAGGACTGCTGATCCATTTTTTAAACTACTCAGAATAGCTATTAGTTGGCTGAGAACTCAAGCTGGTGTGGGGAGACTGTATTAGGAAAATGTATGCTAAATTTCATCCTTGAAGTCAGAAATTCATCATGCTTAATTTTAACATAATCTCACTGTAAACACCCCAATCAAGAAGATCATGAAATTAAAACTCTCACAGAAACCTCCAACTTCCTTAGCAGTAAGGCACAGAATTATAGAATTGTAGGGCTGGAAGGGGTCTCAACAAGATATATAATCCATCTCCCCCTTGCCACCCACACTGAGATAGGACCAAGTACACCTAGACCACCCTGACAGATATTTGTCTAACCTGTTCTTAAAACCCTCCAGTAATGGATTCCACAACCCCCTGGAAGCCTATCCCAGTGCTTAATTTAACCTTATAGTTAGAAAGTTTTTCCTAATACCTAACCTAAATCTCCCTTGCAGATTAAGCCAATTACTAATTGTCCTTCCTTCAGTGGATATAGAGAACAATTAATCATCATCCTTTTTGTACCAGCACTTAACAGATTGGAAGATTATCAGGTGCCTCTCATTCTTTTTTTCTCAAGACTAAATGTGCTCAGTTTTATAACCTTTCCTCAGTAGTCTGGTTTTCTAAACCTTTTATCATTTTTGTTGCTCTTCTCTGGACACTCTCTCCAAATCTTTCTTAAAGTGTGGTGCCCAGAACTGGACACAGTACACCATCTGAGGAGAGCAACACAGTTATTTCCCATGGCTTACATACAATGCTCCTGTTACTATACCTCAGCGTATTAGCCTTTTTTTTTTTTTTTTTTTTTGCAAATGCATCAGTTGACTCATTCAATTTGTGATCCACTATAACCCCCCAGATCCTTTTCAGCAGTACTACTGCCTTGCAAGTCATTCCCCATTTTGTACTTGTGCATTTCGTTTGGTTTGGTTTGGTTTCTTGTCCTCAAGCGTACTGTAGTACTTTGTAATCATCTCCTTTGGATTTCATCTTTTTTATTTCAGACAAGTTCTCCAATTTGTCAAGGCTGTATTGCACGCTAATCCTGTCCTTCAAAGTGCTAGTAATGCCCACCAACACCCTCATTGCTCAGCTTATCTGCAAACTTCATATGCATATTCTCCATTCAAGTAGCTAGTGAAATGATTGAATAGTACCAGTCGCAGGACAGAACCCTGTGGAACCTCACTAGGTATGTTCCCCCTAACCCCCATTTGACAGCAAACCCATTATAACTACTCTCTGAGTATGGTATTTCAATCAGTTTCACACCCACCTTATAGTAATTTCATCTAGACCACATTTCTCTAGTTTGCTTATGAGACTGTCATGTGGGAGTGTGTCAACACCTTTATTAAAATCAAAGATATATCATGTCAATGCTTCCCTCTACCTCATAAGCCAGTAACCTTGTCAAAGAATGGAACTATGCTGGTTTGGTGTGGTTTGTTCTTCACATATCCATTTAGCTATTCCTTATAACCCTATTATCCTCTAAGTGCTTACAAATTGATTGTTTAATAATTTTTTCCAATTTCTTCACCGGTATTGAATTTAGGCTGACGAGTCTATAGTCCCACGAGTGCTCTTAGTACCTATCTTTAAAACAGGGAACAAAGTTTGCCCTTCTCCAGGCCTCTGGGACTTTACATGTCCCCCATGAGTTTACAAAAATAATTGCTAATGGCTAGTTCTTTGAATACCCTAGGGTGAATTTCATCAGGTCCTGCTCATTTGAATACATCTCACTTATCTAAATCATCTTTAACTGCTTCTTTTGGCTTTCATTCCTTCCCCATTGTTGTTAATATTAACTTAGAGAATCTGGTCACCATTTACATTTTTAATGACGATTGTAGCAAAATAGGCATTGAATACCTCAGCCTTATTGATATTGTCCATTGTTAGCTCTCCTTTCCCACTGAGTACAGGACCTACACTTTTCTTTATCTTTCTTTTGTTCCTAATGAATAATCTTGCATGCATGATATTAAAAATCACTGTCTACTATGAGATGTTGTTATAGAGGAGCAGAGAGGCTTGTATTTAAAGGGCAAAGACTTAAGAAGTGTTGACAATAGGTTAATCAAATCCATCTAGTTCAGGATGAGGTGGCCTGATCTTTGATACTAGTGTGGGTTACATGTGCATACTGGTACAGCATGTGTCACATAGCCCAGGTTAGGGATAACAGCTTACTACTGCTGACAGTTGATGGAGTTGTTCTTTGGCTCTGATGGTATAGGAGTGTGCTGTGGGCAGAAGGTCCAGGCTTCAAATCCTGTTGATGACCCAGGCAGGAGGTCTCAAATTCATACCTCAAGATATAGACAAATGAAGACAGTAGGAAGAGACTATTTCAAAGGAAGGCAAGGAAGATCTCCCTAAATGGTTAGAAAGGGAAGTCAGTGTGCAACTGCACTGCAAATCTTACAACTTGTGCTTTCAGAAGGATTTTACCTGTAAACGTTACTGCAGGTTGAAGTGCTGTACCATCTAAATTCCACTTAACATGCTACTGATCACTCTCTTCCCAACAGCAATGGATCTCTTGATAATTTGTGTTACTGCTGAAAGGGTTTTTGTGACTGCAGTGTGGTAGGGATAATTTTTGTGTGCTGAAGAGTCTAATGAATTACAGGTGAAATTCACTCTTGTCAATAGAATCTGCTTGCCTTCTGCACTGCTTAAATCTTCAGAATAATGCTTAATTGGGACTTGTTTTGCTTGCAGGGTGGGGGGTAGGGTGGAGGGAATTTCATCCCTAACAATTTACTACATCAAACCCCCGCATAACTTTACTGAAGTCAATGGAGCTATTCTGAATTACACCAACTGAGGATCTGGTCAGCAATGTATTTCTTAGAAAACTGATAAAAACAAGGATAAGTTAACAAACAGTGATTTGGTGGTGGTGTGTGGTGGTGGTGGTGGTGGTTCTTGGGTTTTTGTTTTTGTTTTTTTTTTTTTGGCCTCTTCTTTTCCTCTTCCCCCTCTCCTGCCCAATATGTGATGCCCCTGGTAGAATCAAAATATGATCCAAGTATTGCTATAAATTTTATCATTCTCTAATGCTAACCCTACTAAACTTTTACAGTCTCCAGAATGCACAAAGTCACTCTCCTTTGAGTAGGAAGTTCCTGTTTGTATTTTATAGCTGAGAGATTGCTTTTTCTCCTTCAGGTCACAATGGAGCAGAGCGGCCTTTAAAGCATGATTAAATGATACAGCTTCAGAGCATCTGTCAGAAGGTGAGTCTTCTCTTCTCACGCTTGGTTTTACATTTGGGTTCTGCAACTGACTTCTTGTACAGTCACTCTGATTTACACGAACATAATCGAGGGTCGACTCAGGTCCTATACCTTTAATGCACCAAACAGATTAAGCTGTGGGCCAAATCCAGTGCCCATTAAAATCTATGAGGGGGCTACCATTGATTTAGATCAAATCCTGTGTGCATAAAAAGTTTACATTTGCTTTTTTCCCTTTGCATTTGCAGTACTTTGTGTCAAACAGAAAACTGGGGAAGTTAAGCATACATCTGAAAGTATATTATCTGCTCTGTAATTCTTATCAAATTTAGGAACACTAAACACAGTGTATTGTCACTGCCAATGGCTGAAAAAGATGGTATTTGGAATGATACCCAGCAAGAGATATTACTCAAGTAATACTTTGTTCAGTCCACTATTGTTCAGCAAATAGATTTACATTCACTTTGTTTCAAGACCTGTTGCATCACTAAAATATGCTGCCACATCTTCACCACACTACATTATGAGGATTACAAAGTACGAGTGAATTGACTATGGCATGCTATATGGCACACTCGGCCACATAACACTCTCTTTGAAGTACAACAGGCCTATTCCTGTAAAGAGTTACTCATGTGACTAGACCTTGCTATTTATTCAGATTCTAATACTTTGCCCATCACCATGGTATCTAAGTGCCTGTCAGTGATGTGTTGACTTCACTGGAACCCCTTATTAAAGACAGCTCATGTAAACAGGGGTCTGCAGTGTTAATTTCAGTGTGCTAATTCATCTCTCTCTTTCTCTAGATAGCTATATCAAGAGGGAGATGAGAGAATAAATCTACCTACAAAACCCCAGTGCACTCTCGTATCATTTATTTCTACTGCCCCAATATTAAACACATCTATTGTTTTATCAGTAGGCTATTTTTCAATGAACCGATAGACATACTGTTAAATTTAAATGAATTGCTTGTTTCTCTGTGTAAGGTAGTTGGCACACACGCTAGGTCTACTGTATATGGAAAACCAAACTTAAATTTGTCTAGGCTCATGAATATAAGATATTTCCCAGATGCATCCTGGTTGTTGTCCTGAAAAAGGTCTCATTTTTATAATTTGTACAAATTGCAATGATTCCCCTTGAAGGCTAAAACCTACTTCTTCCCAATCCCCTCAGACTGTAACCATGACAAGAAAAATATAACAAACTGATCTTTTTGGCAGCCTAAATATTTATTAAATGGTAATCCAACTGCTCTACAAAATTCTAACGGATTTTTAATGTTTTGTTTCCCCTCCAACATGCTTTTTTAAAATAAATCTTGCACAGATTTATAGCTCCAGGTTTTTCAAGCAATCTTTATATCTTAGATATTGGGAGGGGGGAAATATGCTTTTTGGGTCATTTTTTTGTTATTAATATTCACAAAGTAAGCGGCAGTGTCAGAATATTAAATAATTGTGACCTGTGCGGGAAAGGAGTTTTTTACTTTAACCTTTTAGAAACCATATTTACATGTAATAGTATCATGAATAATGCATAAGGCTAGGTGCTAAGGTTATTTTCAAAGTCAGCCATTTTGGGATCAGGATGTAGAAAACAAAGTAAGAAAAGAGGCGCTGTTTTTCTTTCTTTCTTAAACTCCCTAGTACTCAGGAAATAGCACTGAAGTTTTATGCCGATGGGATTTCTCACCAAACTTCGAAGCTTAATTTAAACTCTGGAATGAAGAGGCATAAAACAGGTACAGTAGAATCCATTTAAATGAATGTCCGCAAAAGAGACATTTCTAAGAAAACAAATGTTCTACATAGTGAAGTATTAAAAAAAAAAATCATGCAGCATAACAATTGCTAAAATATAGCAATCCTTATGTCCTCTTCTCAGCAGAATTGTTTGGAGGCCTTTTGAACTATTTAAGCTCTGAAAACAAGGCTGCCCAATGTGTTTGAGATAAAGGGCTGAGAAATTGATAGAGATGCCGAACATCTCCTTCTCCTATGTGAAAGACACCTTAGAATTTCTGGTGTTGGTGAACGACTAGGGACTTAAGAGACTGAAAATTAATACACTAGGCCTTCATTTTAGGGCACGGGAATAGAACCCACTTCTCTTGCCATTGGCCTGTTGAGTGACCTTGGAAGAGTGATCTTTCTGCCAGATTTGTACCCCAGTTCAGTATTATGCCTGGTGTGCTGCTGGAGAACAATTCTCCACATTTGGTCTGCATTCAGTGCCAAGAGCGGTAGCCCCTTTTCTAAATGGACTGGAAGAACTAGCTTGTTCTCCTGCTAGCTTCAGGACTAGGCTGGGTCTACAAATTACAACCCTCTGTGATCACAGGGCAAGATTCTCATCACAAGTGTAAATCCATTTACTTAAGTTGTATGAATGTGGCCCATAGTGTCAATCCCTTCTGCAAAGGATGAAGATACAGTTAAAGAAAATGCATGCACAAACCTGCATTTATTAAAACGATGTTCTGGAAAATTGTTAAAGTATGCCAGCAAGCAAGATCTGATTCATTTTCCAGCATATTTAACGCTTCATGAAGGATGGAGTTTTACTTCATCTCAAGGAAATGTTCTTGTCACTGGCAAGGTACTTCATTTAAATCATTTCCCTACCTGTTTTCTTATCCATTGTGACATGAAAATTTTCTCCTATGAAATGAACTGTATAATTTGACTAAGGAAATGCTAAGTGCTTCATTTTAGAAGCATTATAGGTTAATGAAGACTTTCAACACCAGAAAGAAAGAGAAGCTAGGATTGTTTCTTCTTTATTTTCAGTGATTTTATGATAACTAGTTGTAATCCAGTTATTGAATGAAAAGGGCCCCAGTTGTGAAGTATTTCTCCTGACATACCACATTGATGGAAGAGTGACTTTGAAAGATCTTCTTGCTTATGTTTGCATGAAACAACTTTGCTCCCTTTCAATAATTATAATAACCGTTTGCAATAACGTAGCAGTTTTCAGGATTGAAGGTGCTAATTGCAAACAGAATCACCAAAATGCAGCTGTAACAGGTGGACAACCAAATGCAGTCATGCTGCACTGGCATGGAAGGAGGAGCAGCTCTGTCCAAGGGCATTGGCAAGGTTTTAATTTTATGAAAACTATCATGTGGGCTTTCATATCTACTTACCCAAAGAAGGCAGGAACTGGGAGCCTGATTCTGACCTTACATTGGTTTTACATGACCAGAACTCCATCAACTCCAATGAAGTTACTTCTGACTTACACCAAATAAAACCTTGAAAGCCCGAGGTTTCATTTTCATCTTAAAAAACACCATTCCTCCCTCCAGTTCAATAAACCGCAGGGGACTCAGGTGGCTGAGGGGCTTTTGACTTTCCGGTGATATTAAAGAGATTCCAGGGAGTCTGGATATTTCATACCCAGCAGATACAGTGTTGAGCAAAAGTTCATTTACCAGCGTTGTTCTCCTCTGCCACTAGTACTGAATTGTTCTAAGCTGAGTTTTACTGAACATAACAGTTGAGTTAGGACAATCTGCCAAATTGTTCTATTTTTCTTAAGTCTGTACAAACTGCACATTCTGTCAATAACTAGCTTAAATTTAAACAGTGTTTCTCTTTGAATTTGCTATCTGAGTGATATAAAGTAACTTGAATGTTTTCTTAGTATTTACCACAAGAGAGAACGTGTGTTCAAATAGGAATAGTGACTTCTTGTGTGTATCATAATACACTAGAGCTACACACTGAAAAGCATCCTACCATTATCATTAGAGCTGTGCAAAAAAGTTATGGGTGAATAGTAAATTCACTGAAAAACAGTCTTTTGGATGCATCAAAGCTATGAAGTCAGGTCAGATATGACTAGTAGTTTTGGCCAAAAAAGTGTGTGGTGGTCTGTTTGTTTTTTCCTCCTGAAAAAGTCAAAATATTTCATGTCTGCTATTTTAAAATTAAACATTTAGACTTTGCATGTAAAAATGTTGGTGTATTGAACTTAAAAACAAAAAGGATTAATAACAATTTTAAAAAAATCTAGTATTTAAAAAATAACTTCTAGTATTATTGTAATCCATAACAAAATCTATTTTTGTTTTAGTGATAAATGGAGTGCTCAGTTTGAGCCAGAAACAAACCAGGTTTTGTTTTTTTCTGGCTTTCTTGGTTCACTCCCCAAATTGGGAGGGGGAGATTGATTCAGCTCTCACCTGTGCACAGTTTCCTTTACTCAGTCCATGGAACACTTGCGGATCTTTTTAGCTTTCACTGCCAGTCTGGCATGAATTCTTTATGGGAACATCACATTAACTACCTTGTTGCACATAGGTTCTTTTAATCTTTGGCTTTCTTCCTCCTCTTACAGAGTGACAAGTGGTTCCCTCATCACATAAGGGGAAATTCATCCCAGTGCAAAGCACTAAAGCCTTTGCATCTAATGTAAGAGCTACTTTGGATGCGGAAATGTTGCATACACCTTGTGTTGCTCCTTTGCGCAAGGGTTAACTTCACCCATAAGGAACCCATAAGTTAACTTCCCCATGTTGTCTATCTTCATTTGTTCTGCATAAGGTAGAGTAGCATATGGTCCAAATAAGAGAATAGACAAAGCTTGGAGGTTTAAATAAGACATGCAAAAATGACTAAAAAATTGATCCTATAAATACAAATATTTAAAAAAAAATTTGGATCTGTAACAGTTCTGTTGCATAAAACGTTTCATTATAATAATGCACTTTAATTGCATATCTTTTCATTTGTGGGAGTGTGGGATAGATATAATATGCCTTGGACAAAAATAACGATCCATTAACTGCAATCATGCCGCACATTTAGAAATGATTTAACTTCTGATGTGGTTCTCCCACTTTCCTGGACACATACTGTGAAAGTTACTCTATTCGTAAAATGGAATTAATGTGAAACTTAGTAGATAGAAATAGACTATGCTGAGTAAATCCAGGCCTGAGTACTGAGCTATGAACAAGTCCTGATACTAGAAACCATTTAATTAAAAATAAATAGAATATATTTTACAGGTGCCATAAGGGGAGGCGAGGGAACAAATATGCAGATAGAAATGCTTCACTAATCCTGAATGTGAAGAAAGTTCAAACAAATATATTGGCCTTTGTCATATTGTACTTGGGTTGGGGGGAATTGAATTAAAATCCTTATAGAATTTGTAGTCTGAAAATTTGTTACAGTAATTAAATGCTAATAAAATAAGAGATTAAAAGGATAGCTTCCTTTAAAGACTACTCTCAGCTACCAAGGTCAGAAGGAAAGGATCATTCTAGCTGGATAAATGTCATAACTGAAACAAGCAGTAACTCAATTTTCTATATTTGAACATCTCATTATAATCCATGCCATTGAAAGACATATTAGGTTCCAGAGAGGTGACACAAGGTCTCCTGCTGAAAATCCAGCCTTTAATTATTTTATGGAGGTTAATGTGGCTATAGTGGAGTAATAGCTTGGTCTTAGGAGTGAATAATAGATTTCAACAGAAATGAGTTTAATAGAAAATTAATAAGCACAGAACAGTTGGAATTCAGTATGAAGGCTGGTGATGAGCACAGTGAGGACAAGGTCTTGAAGCTCAAAGTTTGCAGGCTCTTCCCAAAGGTCACATTTCTCAGGTGGTTTTCCAGAGGTTGCACAGAAGTTCTTGGCAGGATGCAACTAGCATCATACATATATTTTAAAAGATGAATATTTCAAAATGAAAGAAAACCACTCTCCTTCCTCTGCAACATTGGCAGAGTCAGATTATCACTGGCAAAACATGACGTTGCAAAACTTACCTGGTTTTCCTTCCCTAAGAACTGTAACAGAATGTTAGCCCATTAGAGGAGGCTACAGGCCAAGTACAGCCCTGATCCTGGTTGAACCCCAAACTGAGGGATTCTTGGGAAGTGTGGTTCATAAAAGTCTGGATACCCAGTCCTGCCCTCCCACCAATAGAATGATAGTGTTCCCAGGCAGTGCGTTAGCAGGTGGTAAGCCATGTACAGGAGTATGCTGTTTCCTGTTTTCCCCACAGGAAGTACCATACTGAAATAAACACAATAAAACCCAAACTAAACAGTATTCACTTTGTTTTGAGTTTCATTAAATGCTTGAGAGTCAGCCTAGGTCCATCCAAAGTTTGATCTTCCAAGCAAACCACAGCCTAGTCTGACAAGAGCTTGTCCTGACTGTCATTGTCTATAGCTTTAACATTGGACTTCAGCCTGGTTGACCAGGCACTGGTGTGAGTGCAGCATTGCAACCCCCAAGCGTAGACTCCATTTGCACTCGTGGAGCTTACCTCAGTTGCAGTACGGTGGTGCAAATAGCAACTACGTCTGTCTATACTAAGGTATGTGTTTGTCAGGAATCAGTGCCTGCAGCAGAGCCAGTTTCTGGGCAAGCTAATGAGTGCAGTTGGCTTGCAGTAGCTGATAGCTCCTATCTCAGACCAAGCCTTGCCCCTGCCTACCCTTGCCTTACTTCAGGTAACCCAGCTTTGACCCTCAGCTCCAATTCCTGGCTCGTGACTATGGGTCTGACCCTTGGCTCTGGCAGACGGCCTATGACAGATCTTTTAGCTCCTATTCCTGGTTATTGGCTCCTGGTCCAACCACTGGAGAAGTCAGGCCTAACCCCTAGACACGACCACTTACATACTGATCTCTGCAAATGTGTGACTGGCCAACAATGGCTGTAATCAGGGCCAGTGTGCAGCATAGACTAGGCCTAAATCATGAGAAATGTGTGCAAGGCCAGGTCAGCCTTAGTGATTTTGGCTGGAGTTTTGCTTGCAGTTCTTGGATCCATCCGAGTCTGAACTAGCGATGAGAATGGGGGAACTATAATCCAATGTGAAATAAAAATGAAGACACTCAGAAACAGATGTGATCCAAACCCTTCACAGCTCTGCTTCCAGTAGGGTGACCAGATGTCCCGATTTTATAGGCGCCTATTACCCCCCCACCCCCGTCCCGATTTTTCATACTTGCTGTCTGGTCACCCTAGCTTCCAGACTAAACTGAATCTTAACAGGGTAATGGGCAAAATGTTGTAATTTGACTGAGAGAAGCTTACTTGGAAAGCATGTATGGCTGCAACTTCTTGTTTAAATTAAAATTGAAACTTTTTTCCTTTCATATAGAGCTTCTCTTTACTTTTCTGCTTATGAATCATCATAGCTTTAACTTCCTGAGGAAAATTGAGCACTCAGGGAATTGAGTGCATGTTGTTACTTCTAATATGCTGGTCTTGAATACAGAATAGGAAAGAACATGTACCGAACATCAGCATAGTTTTTAATGGCATAATCACCTATTTTTCTGACTAAAACATCCTGGGTAATTAAGGCCCAGTATAATAAGCCTAGATCTTGGAGAGTATGGGAAAACCTGCCTTGTTAGGGTTGCTTCCTGCTTTTTAAAACTAAATAGCGAGAGTTTTTCTTTGTGAGCTTCACGAATTTCATTGAAGTTGATAGAAGGAAAGCAAGTCAAGTAATTCAAATGCAGGTCCAGATTCACCAAAACACTCTGGCTTCTTTGCATCACTCCAGTGCTGCAAAGTAGCTGCAAACACATCTGAATTGACTGGGGTAGCCAGGTTTATGGCTGACTAGCAGCACTGAATGGGTATGGGCAGGCAGGTTGTACATGTGAGTCTGGCCCTACGTTCATATCTTAGAATTTTGGGGTAGAACAAACCTACAGAATCTTCAGTTTATGATTATGGGGTGCATTTGTACTGTGCGTGGATTCTGGTTGCTGAGTTGGGTTTTAGTACATTATCTTTGCATTCCTGAAGGCAAACTGAAAATTGCACATGCATGGTTTTCAGCCCTTTTTTTATGCTAATACAACCTTTGAGAGGGCTCATTCATCTGAGATGATCCCTAAGTGGACCCTTAGAAATTTATCAACGGTCCCTAAGCCAAGGCTGGTGTATAGTTGAGGTGTGAGGGTGAGATGCAGAAGACAACTGCATCTGATGCTGCCATTTTGTCTGAGTCCTGTAAGTCCTGATCCAAAGCCCACTGAAGTCAAAGGGAGATTTTCTGTTGCATGGACTTTTTTTCTCTCTCCAGAATGGATCCTTTCTGTTAGTGTGCAGTGAACTGTTGAATTCTGATGATTGAATTTACCCCTATGTATGTTATGCATTAATGTTACTTTGACTAAAAAGTCAAGTGATCAATAGCCTATGCAGATCTCAGTTGATCGTTTCTTTCTCAATTGCTGGCTGTACTGATTTTTTTAAAAGAAAAATCTCTACCTGGACTGAAGGCAGAAAAAACTGTTACCCTAGGTCCAGAAGAGGAAGGCTAGGTTAACTTGAGGCCTTATTCATCTCTTCTCGCTTACACCAGTTTTATGCCAACATACCCTGGTTGGGCATGATTCTGTTGCCCCACGCCTTGGGTAGTCATTCATATTAGTGCAAAATGCCATCCTGCTAATCTGATGGGGTTTTTATACTCACTTTACAATGGTGTACATGGCTGCACAAGGTGCAGAGCAACAGTGAATTGGGTCACAGAGCTACTTCTGATTCACACCTGAGTTAAAGAATCAAATCCATGCTTTTTCTTTTGAGTCTTCTATACACCTAGGCTTGCCAGAGTCTGCTGGATAAAAAAATAAAGGTGCACTGGCTGGGTCTTATCCATTAGATATGGCACCTGTCAGGTTCTATAGAGCAGTGCAATATTTGTGAATAATTTCATAGCAAATAATGCTGTCTGAAAAATATAAGCGCACGATACCCTTTGTACAACATTTGTCTGAGATGCATGAATGCATCAACTCATTGCAAAGCTTGACAAATCCCTGGTTGCTGCTACTTTTAAAAATAATAATAGTAAGGACCAGGGCCTTTGGGTCCTTCACTGGATAAATGCTGTTTCTCCTGTCCAGCTTCACTAACTCAGAAATTGTAGTTGGAGACTGACAAATGACATGCCAGCTGCACTTCTGAAAAAGTGCATTTTGGTGCAAGGTGCCAATGTATTTTTGTGCAGGGACAGTCCTTTATATTTGCAAATGCTCTTAATTCATATTTTGCATAAATTAATTTATCCACAGATAAGAAATGAGGCATATATAGTGCATTCTCCAATCTAGTAAGATTTAGAGCTTGTCCACACAGGAAAATTAAACCAGAATATGGTGTGGTCTTAATTTAAAGAAGATTAACTATTTCTGACTGACACGTGGATGCCTTATTCTGAATCCCTTCCTAACAGCATTCGCCATATAGTTAGTCAGGAATAGCTCCCTGTATAGACAGGTTCTAAGTTAGCTAGTGTTACTTTTTTTGGAAAACAAACCCACTTTGGCATGCAAAACGCTACTGCATATTCATGCTCTGTAAGATCTAATTTTAGCCAGCTTGAAACTTCATTACAACATGCTCACATAATTGAACGACTTTCTTCTAAGAGTTTTTTGTACTGTCCTATTATTCTTCCTCACTTGCACAGAATTGAAAAGATCCAAATGCTTTTCAGTTTTTTTTGTAATGATGCACAGCTAGAGAAGGAATCCACTAACATTTAATTTCACACCAAATTTTAACCTCAAACCTGCAATGGCTTAAACATACAAGTAACTTTATACACATGAGTAGCCCAAGTTTTGCAGGGTTGGGGGCCAAACTTTGATGAAGAAATCCCATATACTGAAGCCCAAACAGTTATTAGTGGGTGCCAAATATTCACTTGGGTACTTCAGTGATGATTTGCAAATGTGTGACTTCTTCATGTGTGACTTCAACCAGTGATAAAGGGAAAAATTTAGCTTGTGCACCTAAGTATGTTGCACTACATACACGTTCTTGAGATAGTTTGTGCAAAAATAAAATTAAGGGGAAAATATTAAAAATAAAGACCAAAGTGTTTTTAAAACTAACAGTCCCATCCACTCACCTTCAAAACTTCCACTGGCAACGTATTGGCTCTGATTCTCATTGGCAATATATTGGACCCTTTGTGTTGCCAGAGAGTTGGAAAAGAGAAGCAGGCCTGGAGTATAAACAAGAATTGAGCCCACTGTTCTTATCTCCTCTTGGCCTTGTACCTTGAGTGGAATCTTTACACTATGAAGCCCTGATCCTGCAAGCTGCCTCACATCCTAGATAGAGCCTTAGAAGAATAATAGTAATTGCTAGAACTTTACGTGCGCTTTACAATGGCGGTCAGTATCTCTAGCCCCATTCTACAGCTGGGGAAGTGACTTGCCCAAGGTCACACATCAGGCGGAGCTGAGATAGGAATAGAGCCCAGGTTTCCTGTGTTTCAATGTAGTGTTTTATCCACTGGTCAAGATGCCTTCCATTGAAGTCAGCGGGGCTTGTGTGTGCACAGGGTTCTGTTCAGCTTGTGGAATTGGGGCCTAAACAATTACGGACCAGATTCCTCACAGCCCTGCACCATGTGCACTCAATTGCAAAGTGGCATAAAATGGTACCGGTCCGACTTCTTGGTGTCTTAACATCCACTTTCCATTTGAGGACACATTATGACACCATTGGAGAATGTGGTCCACTAAATCAATAGGCATTGAAATGAAGACCCTGTATATAGTGTTCATAATTTTTTAGAAAAGTAAATATCTTTCCTCTTCTAGAATTATATGGCATCCATGTTTCTCATAACCAACATATTTTAAATCAGTCTTTTATTATTGCTTCTTGGTTAATCTGTTGTATTCTTTTGCTCTGATGTAAATGAAAATAGCTGTGTTATAAGCTATTACAAACATGGCTTATATAATAAACACAGACATAGTCTTAATTAAAATGATGCTGCTAGGCACCTCAATTTAAAATAAAATGATATGACCTTTGTTACATTGCTGTACCCATGTTCTGGGTAAACTCCATTTCAGCTGAAAAGCTAGTGAGGCGGTGGACAGAGAAGATGTAGGCTTTCCGAAGTAAAATGGGACTATATGCTGCCTCTTGATCTATGAAGCCAATTCTCATTACTGTCTGAGACTGGTGCACACAGACTGACTTGTTTGTACTCGGTATGCATAACTGCTTCCCGTTTGGATTTGCATCAGCAGTATTAGTTACCCACCACTTGAAACAAATTAATATGTGGGGAGTAAGCCTGTGGGTGTATTGAGGGTCTGATCCAATGAGCACTGGAATCAATAAAATTCCTTGGGACAAGTGACATACTCTGTATCTGTCAGTTCTCCATCCCTAAAATGTGATAGCGGGTATAACTTCCAAAAGCACCTAAGGGGACAAGGCCCTTTTTGAAAATGGGAACTTATGCCAAGATCCTGAAAGGTAAGATCCATGTCACTTAGATACTTACGAAAATTTTATCGAGAAATGCTTCCTCTCCCCCTTACCTTCAGACTGTATGCGCAGCACCTAGAGCCATGAAGCCCTGCTTTTGACCAAGAGTTCTGGGCACTACTATATTCCTTCCTTACAAGATAGGAAGAAAGCCTTTCAAACATCTATCTGTATCCAGCATATCTTTAATGGTCTATGTTTTAACGACAATTCTTACTTTCTTTTAGCATAGCTTGTTAAATAAAATACTGAAGGTTACCTGGGTTCAACTTAAAACTAATTAGAATTGAATGGAGCCTCGAAAATCTTTGCTACAGGGACACTCTTCTGTCTCTATTATCATCCTCCATGTACCTTAAACTGGATATGCAGCCGCATAGTTCCATTGATTTCATTTATAGTTTACTACTCGTGTAAGTGAGAAGAGAATTAGACTTATTGGGTTTCACTGTAAACTCTCTCACATTGGTGTACATAACAAACAGCTTCCCTGAGATTAATGGGAGTTATACTGGTGTAAACTGCAGAACCAGAGTGGAAAAGCAGGCACATAGAGGGCATTTTTCTCCATTCATACCTGAATTTCTCTCCTCACTCAAGCAATAAAGTCTCCATGAATTTTTGGTTCCAGCTGAGATGGGACTGTGTAGTTAGTTTCATGATATTGAGCAATTCTTCCGAGGAAGAAAGAAAGAAGACAATTACATGCAGAGCACAAACAAGGAAAACTTATAAAAGACACGGACCAGACTGTGCTTGATTTACTATATTTTTCAAAGCATCAATGGTACATACTTAAAGGAGGTCCAGCTCCCTTCGTATAAATTGTTTTATTATTTTTTTATTAAAACTAAAATTCCATCGGGAGTTTGGGGGAATTTTTTAAAGTTAACATGAACAAATGCACTGTAGAGTAATACAACCTTCCAGGCCTAGCCCCAAAACATGTAGGGTGATATGAAGTCTCTGAGCTTCATGTGTGACTCCTGCTGACACCGAGGGTGGCTCTTGGACACCCTTAGAGTGAAGCTGTCTCATATCTGAAAGCACAAAGCTAATTGGTGTCATGTTGCTGCATGTGTTCAAGAATGAAATGTAATAAATTGAAGGGAAGCATAATGGAATTAACCCCCTCACTGCCAACCCCAGCCTGAACAATCATCCACCTTTCAATGTACAACAACCATAGTTACATCTGGGACCTATGTTGTCGCAAAGGAAAAGTTACTTCATCGCTAACTCTAAATAACAGCCCTTAAGAGGTTGGGAGGAAAGCTGGAGATGGCTCCTAGGGAAAACAATGAGTAGCTTAGTCTTTACCTAGAGAGCTTAGACGTCTGGAAGGGGTGAATCTACCCAGGTATGAATTTTTTTGTCTGCTAAGAGGCCAGCAAGTATGCTATGTGACCTCACACTGCATGGTCCTCTTCACTCACCCAGTCTACCAGCAGCACCGCTCACCCATAGAGCTTCTGTGCTCTCATGGCTCCCTGTGCCACCTTCCCCAATCCTCCAACTCACTAGTTTTAATCACTTGACTATAGCCACTATCCTTGCAATAGAAAAGCACTTTCTTGAGTCTTCAGCACTATACACAGCTAAACTGTTGTTGGGACCCAAATGGCACACCAGGCCCAATGGCAGGACTCATTGTAGAGACCATAAACTTAAAGACAAAGGGTTCCCACTCAGGCATTGAGAGTCACTTGTAACAGAAATGAAATGCTTTGTTCTTCTCTTGGTCTCTTCACCCTTCCCCAACCCAGCAAGAATATAATATACAATGAGGCCTTTACAAAGCCTGAGGTATGCCTCTGAATTTGGGACTGGTTTGAGTGGGATGATATCATGGAGCTTTTGTCCATCCCTTTATACTGAATAGCCATTTTCTCCTGTTGGGAATTCCTTCTTTCCCCTGCTCAGGCCCCTTCTGCATGGGGCTATATATCCTACCACTAAGGGAGACCCACCACTCTCCTTGATTCCAGCCCAAAGGTCAGTCTTGAATCAGATCTACCATGCAACAATGCAGTTTCTGACAAGTCAGTGGACCAGTCCAAGCCTAGGTTTTTAAGGTGAGCCTTACACAAGGTTTGTCTGACTGTTCATATATCTGTGGAAGTGTTCACTGCAGGTATATTTCTATTTCTCCCTTGCACACCAACCAAAGTCTAATGTGAGGATGTTGGGATGAGTGGAGGGCAACCAGAGAATTTAAGGGGGTGGGGAATTTAAAAAGAAAGCAACTAACTTTCTTAAAAGCTTGGAGGAAAATATTGATCACCTTTGAGGGTTTTCCATACACATGTATGATGAATTTCCAAATCAAGCACTGCAAAATCTCAAGTTATTCTTGACAGGTATTGCTAGTAGACAGTAAGGATGAGAAGAAGGAATCCTTTTCCAGAATTAGCAGTGCACAACTGTTAAATTTGTAGCCATTTATATAGGGAAGGACATACATAGGCAGACACTAATAGCTTTTTCCTTGGTTTATAACTCAATTTCCATCGTTCATTGCTTGCCTTTTGAAGCAGTTAATGCCCCTGAAGAACTTCCAAGAGTGGAGAGAATTTGCATTCCTCAGCAGACTCCAAGAACATCTTTGCTTTTGCTGCTATAAAGCTCTGGTCTCATATTTATTTATTTTTATTTTATTTTAAAAAGACAGCAACTGGGATATCATCTTGGAACATACTCTCTTGGCAGCCCTGTCAGGTTTCTTCTTTTCAGCGCTTCATCCACTGTCAGGATGTAGCTGTTGATAAGATCTTTCATTTCCTGGGTAAATGGCTCAAAATCCTTCTGCCTAGCACCTGACCGCTTGAAATTCCCATCTCTGTTGTTTTCGACACAGAGCAGTCGGTCCTCTGTCACTGTCATGTTTAGGAATTCCACCATTTCTTTCAGCTTGGGGATGAGATTCTGTTTTAAGTCTTCATAGTGAATAACAAAAAGATGTTTTCCATATTTTAACCAGTCTAAGACGTGAGAGGCCCACCATGAGGCGTAGCTGTTGACAAAGTCTGGCCATTCTAAACATTGGGGAAAGAGATGGGAAGAGAGGAAATATTAGATGATCTTATCCACACTGTGTTTTAATCATTTCCCAAACATTCTCCTGGAGCAGCAATAGAATGATCTTGCTGAATGGGGCAGCAAAAGTCTAAATTGGAGCAGTACTTGTCGTGTTTGTTAGAGAGGGCTGACTTCTTTTTGCCTAAGTTTGATCTAAAGCTGGTGAGATTTTTTTTCTTCAAATTTTGAAATTCCAATGAATTTTTTTTTCACAAAAAAGTTAAACTTTTTAGTGGAAAATGTTCACAGTTTTTAAAATCAGCTCTAGTTCGAACCCCCACTAACTGTCTGTGTTTGGTCTGAATATGAAAGTTGCTGAGTTTGCATGCTGCTTAGAAAATATATTGAAAAACAGAAGCAGAGAAAGGGGCGTGTTGGTGTGTGTGGGGAGGAAATCTATACAAGATTTTCAAAAATGAAGGAATGATTATGATGATCTAGTCTGACCTCCTGTATAACACAGGCCATAGGACTTCACTGAATTGCTTGAACTAGAAAGCTTGTGCCTAATTCTTCACAAGTAGAACACTGGTATATTGAAACCACTGGTGTAAACCTGCAGCACATTTATTTAATCAATTGCTGCAAAGAGAGGAGTGATTCTAACAGAGAGGGCACTGGACAGGAAGTTACGAGATCTGGATTCTAATCCCAGCTCTGCCACTGATGTGCCTGATGTTAGGCAACTCTGCCACCCAGTGCCTCCACTCCACTCCTTTCCTTTGTCTTGTTTGTTAGATTGTAAACGAATGGTCCTTGGTTGTGGGGGATGTGTGTGTGTGGGGGGGGGGACGACCATGGGTTCAGGATAGAAGTATATGATGTTGGAGAACCTCCCAAAAGAGTTTATGCAGTTTGCCCATCACCTTATTCTAATGCTTCAGATATACAAAAGGAGAAGCCCAGGCTGAGTTCTTTGGCATTGTAAAGTATGAATGGAGCAATGCATTCTGTGGGGGATTTAAAGTTCTCATTTGCTTTGCCAGCTGAAAGTATCAAAAGAAAAATGAAGTGTGGGGGTGCATTTTAAAAACGTGTTTCAGCTCTGAGTAACGGTCAACGAGTCCTACTATTACTAATCGGTACTACAGTAATGCCTGTAAAATGTATAAAAAATGTACCCCAACAAATCCTGTTTCATCATCTCCTGGATCTTAAACTAATCCATTTAGCAGCTCTCACCTATTAGATACTGCGGGGGCAAATTCTCACGACAGCACATAGCCTGGTTAAATGGGTTGTGTGTGGAGTTTCTCTGCAGAGAGACATTCTCTTGGCCAGGCTGCTTCTCCTTGGTCACTATTGGAACTTCAGTGCTGTGCTAGTCCTGGTGCTGTGCTCCCTTTCTGTGACTCTAAGCACCTCCAAAATTCAGATCTGAGGTTTCTGGGGGTCTCCCTCTGCCCTAGGACCTGATGGAAAGTTCACTAACCTCAGTGGCAAAACTCCCACAGACTTTAATGAGCTCTTGATCAGGCCTTCAGTGCATTGCCCTACCAGCAACACCCATAGCACCCCACAGTGGTTTCAAGGCTTATCGTTTGAAGGCCATTTTAGATGTCCATTGGTTAGCAATGGCTTGGCATGTTACCTTTACTCTTCCAGTTCCTATCTGTTGCATATCCCAGGTGGCCAGCACACTTCCTGTTGAATTCTGCCATTAGAGATTTGTATGGGTTCCTTATCAACAAGATGGCGGAGTCAAACATTTCAATCTCTCTCTTGCCACTTTCATGTGTTTTCACACAGATAGTCCTCCTGCTTCTCCAGTGGTCTTTTTCTCCTTTAAAACCTGTTTTAAAATATGAAGGATTCATTGTTTTCAAAAAAATTCAGGTTTCACATTATAAATGAGATCCCCTAATGGTGTAAAATTCTAAAAACTACAAGAGACAAAGTAACTTAGTGGATCAAGCCCTGGACTGGGAGTCAAAAGGTCTGGAATTCTATCACTGATTCTATCAAAGACCAGCTATGTGACTATTAATTCTTAACTTTACTTGACCAGTAAGCTCTTTGGTGCAGGGACCACCATTTTTCCCCTGGGTTTGTACAGCTCCTAGCACAACAGGGTCCTGGGCTATGACTGAGACTTCCAGGTACTACCACAATATTAATAATTGTAAATAGATGAGACTTGGGTGGCCAAGGAATTACTGGAAGCAATCTCAGAATGGTTAGCAATTATCTTCAAGAACTCATGAAGAATAGCTAGGTCCCAGAGGATTGGAGAATGGCAAACACAGAACCGATCTTTAAAAATGGGAACAAAGAGAACCCAGGTATAGGCGCCGACTCTGTGGGTGCTCCGGGAAAAAGTTGGTGGGTGCTCTGCACCCAGCAGCAGCTCCCCGCACAGCTCACCTCCGCCTCTTCCCAAGTGCGCGGTGTGCCCGTTTTTCCCCCCTAGCTCCCAGCACTTGCACTGTGAAACAGGTGTTTCACATGGCTGGGAGGGAGGGGGGAGGAGGGGGAATGCGGTGCACTCGGGGAAGAGGCAGGGCGGGGGCAGGGATTTGGGGAATGGGTCCAAAAGGGGCAGGGAGGGGCTGGAGTTGGGGCAGGGTAGGGGCGGGAAAAGGGTGGACAAGAAGTAATGGACTTAATCTGCAGCAAGGGAGATGTAGGTTAGAGATTAGAAAAACTTTCTAACTATACGGGTAGTTAATCTCTGGAATAGGCTTCCAAGGGAGGTTGTGGAATCCCCATCACTGGAAGCTTTTAAGAGCAGGTTGGATGAACAGCTGACAGGGATGGTCTAGGTATACTTGGTCCTGCCTCAGTGCAGGAGCCTGGACTTGATGACCTCTGGAGGTCCCTTCCAGCCCAACATTTCTATCATTCTATGATTTTCTTAAGTGATTAGTGATTTTTGGGTGCCCAACTTGAGGCACCTTAAAGGGGCCTGATTTTCAGAGGGTAGCTGTTCAGCGCTTTCAAAAATTTAGGGCCATTTAATGTCTCTCATTGGGCCCACAGCCACTAGTCAGTTTTGAAAATCATGACCAAATTCTTTAAGTGCCTTTGAAAATCTTAGCCTAAGAATCTAGCTCATTTGTTGCCTATAAAATTTTTTATGGGCCAGTTCTGACAATGGGGCAAGGACAGAAAGAGGTGTGTGTGTGTGTGTGACAGACAGACAGACAGACAAGGATGATGATGATAATAATAGATGCTCAAATTTGCATAGTTTACCTAATATGACCCCACAAATCAGAACAAGTTTTTACTCATGAAAATGTTTGTGAATCAGTTTGTGTATGCTTTTCAATCAGTCTCTCTACACTGTACAGAGGATGGTACTCTCACATTCCAAATGTTTAATTTTTAACACCGGTGTTTATAATATTGAGAGATGTATTTATTCTAAACAGAAACAAATGTCAAGACAAGTGAATAAACGTGCTTGTTTAAAGCTGATTTCATGTTTCCACGTGTCTCCGACCACAATACCTTTGTTGTACAGGGTTCCGTCAAAGTAATAGCTTCCAGTGTAGTATCCAGTGGCATGTTCTATTAAATGACGAGCCCAGGTATTCCCGGCCCCAGGAAAACTAGACAAAGCAACAAACACTTTGGATTTGGTAGTGAGGAATTTCCTATCTGTGCATCGGGTGTCTGTAAGTACAGAAGATATTTCATTGTAAGCATGGTGGCTTCTTATTAATTTTACTGACAGCTACTGATTACAAGGTTTATTGCTTTCATTTTTCTATTTATACCATAGGATATCAGTTTGAGTCCAGTTGTGATTCAGATACTTCTCAAAATTAATTCAGCCTTAAGAGGCCAAAGAGTTTCTCCTTAGAGGAGGCTTTCAAGAGACTGGCGTCATGGTAGGCAATGCTTTATTATTAGAACTGCGGCAAATTATTGTACTTACCTGCAGGTTCTATTAAAAACCCCTGGATGCATGTTTGTTAACTACTGTTTGCCTGGCAGGCTGCCTGTTCACTGACTGTCTGAATGTACCATTAGGCTTGTGAATCAAGTGTCTCATTGCAATAGGAGGGGTTTCCTATAAGTTAGAACTCAATTTAACCTCTTAGTCTAGGATTTTCAAAAGCAAAACAATATTCCATGCTTTGAAGGCCCTTCAAGGTTGCAAAAGCAGTGCTAAAATATTGCAAACAAGACAGATTGCATGTGCTGTTTTAAATATATAATTGCCATTACGGACAGCCACAGTCATTCTTTTTGTACCTGTGTAAATGTCATCTTGGTGACAACTGCTGACTGTGGTGTCTGTTTACAGAATAATCCACTGATTTCCATACAGAGAGAAAAGATGTAGGTATATTTTGGGGGAGGGGAGGGAATCAGGACCACTGCTTGCAAAGAAGCATCACTAAAAAAAAGAGCACCACAGGCAGAAGATGTAGCTCTTTCCATTTACAGAAGCGTGTTCAGCATTACAGAATGATGCATCCTTGGCATTTAATCCTCCAACAGTCATGTGTTGTGCAGCATCAGTACATACTTGCCTATCTACAGTATACGGGCCAGAGCCTCAGCTGGTGTAGCTTGGTGTAGCTCCATATGAAAATGGAACTCTGCCAGTTTATACCAGCTGACGATCTGGCCCTACATATGTAACTTTATCGCCCAGACCTTTTGCTACCTCCCAGTGGAACCTCTGAGTGCTTTTCAAAGGAAATAGCCATAAATTAATGCAAATGATAAGGGTGAGATGGGGCAGATTGCTCACCCACTATGGAACAACACTAGGCAAGATTGTGTCTTTGTCTGTATAGGGCTCTTTATAGGGCGGGGAAGTGATGCACCACTCCTAACTCAAGGCAGTCTCTTAAACCCCACAATCTATCTCTAAACATGTATGTAAAGAATGTTCCCGTTGTATCTGAAAATTAGTCAATGGGCCATAATCAACATGGGGGGCGGGGAGGAAGGGCAGAGATTAAGCTTCAGATTTCAGTTCAACATCCTTCCTGAAAGGCTTGTGCTGAAATGGAAATCAAAAGAAATTAGGCTTTCCGGTACTTCAGAAAGGCTGGGCGTAACCTGTCTCACGAGCATGTTATGTCAGATCTGCTGCAAACAGGCCCAATGACAGTCTCAAAATTCAATCCGCAAAGCAAGGGATGCTGTAGAAGGTAGGGTCAGCTGTCTAGTGAGTTTTTCTCACTCAGAAGAAAGTATCAAACCCTGGCCATGTATATATTAACATGAAATGGATTCAACTTTAAAACAGAGTGTGGTGGTCTATGAGCTATTTTCTCTAGTTATATTGCAGAATCTGTATGGACATCTTACATTGTGGAACTGAAGGAGTTCACAATCATTACGCTACTTTATTGGCATTGCCTGTGAATATGAGGCATCGCGCCTTAGTAGATGGTCCACCACAAGGGGTCTCGGGAGGCCTGGGTTCTATTCCGGTCTCCACCTTGGGAAAGTCACTTTGCCTCTCCCTGCCCATTTCCCCATCTGTAAAACAGGGATAATGCTGTTGACCTCCTCTGAAAAGGACTTTGAGATTTTCTGTTGAAAAGTGTGACACGAGAGCTTGGTATTATATATGTGTACCTATTAATGCCTGCCTAACCTCAGAATGGGGAATGAGGATAACCCAGGAAGGGGCTAAGTATGGTCATCCCTAATGAACAGAAAGAAGAAATGCTGCACATTACTCCTTATCCCATTGCATGCAGTGCCATCCATTTAAAAGTTGCCATGGACGAACGCCTGCACATGATCCAGCATGGAGGGTGCCCCAATATCCCTCCTCAGCGTGATTTCTAAAATCAAAGCACGCTTTGAAGTAGTCAGAGTTCAGATTTGGAACCCTGATCCTGCTCTGGCTGAAGTCGATGGGAAAATTCCTAGCCTGAACTGCTGGATTCTTACCCAAAATAACTTGAACGTCCAAACATCTTGAAATGTGCCCAATTAAATCTCCAGATTTTCAGATCAGTTCAGAGGGCTGTAGTCCAATAGGGGTATGAACCAATTAATGCTCAGAAGTGGGCCTTACTTACTCTACTTTGAGTCTGATACGTGTTGGTGAAAATGGGCTATGAGCAGAAGTTCAGGCCCCTGTCCAGCAGGGCTCTTTGAGGGATGCTCAGCTTCATGCCTACGAATAGTCCCACGGAGATCAGTAAAACTACTCATGCGCTTAAGTATCCGGTTAAGTTTAAGTGATTTGCTGGATTGAAGCCTTATTGTCAATGTTACCAACCTACTTCTAGATGCTTCTGACGATGAGCATTTAGAGGAAGATGTCTCAAGTAAATTAGAAATGCTGGTAGCACTGGTTTTAATGCAACTATAACTGCAAAATGTGTGAGTCGGAGAGAGCATGGTTTGTGGTTAAAGAACAAAACTAGAAGTCTAGGTTCTATTTTTGACTGTGGTATAGCTATTGTTTGGCTCTGGGCAAGAGATGGGAGTGGCTGGGTTCAGTGAGGTGATGGGTGGTGTTGCTGGTCTGTAAGATACAGGCTGTCACATTGGATGATCTGGTGGTCCCTTCTGGCCTTAGTCACAGTGTTTAAGTGCAGGCAAAGCTCTGTGCCTTAATTTCCCCACCTGTACGATAATTACTTACACCAATAGAGTTTTGTAAGGCTTAATTCATTGTTTGTAAAAGTGTCTGAAATTCTCCTTTGAAAGAAGGTTTACTGAAGTTCAACACAATATCAGTGTAGTTTTATTTTAGAGTGAAGGGAAAGTTCTAATTTGTCTAGTTAAAGTTTTCTGAAAAATCTAAAGCCCATGGAACTGGCCAGGAATTTTAAGGCCAGGGATTTCCAAAAGCCACTACTTGATTATGTTGTATCAATAACATTTTGTTTTGCTTGCATGGCTATTTTACTCTTGTAAACATCACATACAACAGTGTTAATTTTGTGTTAATTTCTATATTACACGTATGTATAGTGTGTATATAAAACACATATGTTAATGCTATTTAACACATATGTTTATATACACATATGCAGCAAAGAATCCTACAGCACTTTGGAACCACTTTATCTACCCCTGAAATGCTGCCATGTCTGGGCTGGAAAATGATCCATTTTTCAATAGTGCCTGACAAAATCACATATCCATTTGGTAAACAAAGTGAAAGACTACCATATACAACGGAAACTGCGTGGGGAATTTAGGTATAGGAAGGCTTCAGTGATTCAAACCAGAATGTGGCCTGGACAATAGAGCTAACACCTCTATGGCTAGATGTTCATCTGGTGTAAACAGGTATAGCTTCGTTGACTTCCGAGGGCTCTTGCTGAGTTGCAGCATTTACCTTGTACTGGAGTCTGATAGACATGATAGTAATTCTCTTCTCTTGGCACCTCAGCCATACTACTGACATTCTGCAGTCTGCTGCAGAACAACCTGTCCATGCTGTCGTGAAGAGTGAAATGCATTGTGGGATAGCCACAGTAGCATTCTGGCCCTCCGATGACTGCCAAGGGAAATTCCTATCCAAGAGAGAAAATAGATCAGAATGCAAATGCCCTGGCATCAACAATTCTAAGAGGACGCTCCCAATATAAATGCAAAAACTGTATCTTCAAAGGGCAAACTGTCAGGATCAAAGCGATATTTGTTTTCATAGAAAATCTCATACCTATGTCACTATTAGACCTGTTGTCCATTTCTCAGGTCAAGTTTTTGAATCTTTTTCTGATTGTTTTGCTGAGAACTTAGAGATTCAAAACACTTTCCATGTCTACTACTAATTTATGGAATCTAAGGACAGAAGAAACCTCTATGGTCATCCACTCTAACTTTCTGTGGAACACGGGCCATAGAATGCCATCTGGTAATTCCTACAATGGAGGATGTTGTTGTTCTTTACTATAAGTCACCATTACTAATTCCAATAATTTGTTGCTGAACTAGAGCATAACTTTTTAGAGAGAGACTCATCCACAATTTAAAGACTCCACAGGCCAGTTCCTCAGCTGGTGCAAATCAATATAGCCACATCAACATCAGCACCATTTTTCTGGTTTTCAGTAGCTGAGGATCTAGCCCAGACTAAGTACAAAATTGAATAACCACTGAAGTCAATTGCCAGGATAGAGCCCACGAGGAAGAAAACTGTCCTTGGACTTCAAGAATTCTGTTTTCAGAAAAAGGATCAAGGGGGAAAGCAGGGATTTAGATGAATTAAATGCTAAATACATTTACAGAAACAATGAAAGACCACGAAGAACTAAATATCTCCTATTCTGACTCATTCACATGTCTGAGTGCCCAAACAGTATTTATTTTGTATAGCTTTCAGAGGGGACTCTCCCAAGCTGATGAATCATAAGCAGAAAACAGTCATTTAAAAACAAAGCCAATCAGTTTTACACCAAACTCTGTTAAAAATATAGTAGGAAGAAATGTTTACACCATTGCAGACAAAGAGACTGAAGTAACAGCACACGTGGGCCTCCATCAGGGTTTCCAGAGCCAGTGAGAGATCTATGGTACCATATTCAGTTATATGCAGTCACTGCATGGGTGAGTTAAAGAGGCAGGATGGGCACCTTTGCCACTCACTTCCCTTGTGTCTTGGGCTACATCTACACTTAAAACACTACAGTGGCAAAGCTGTGCTGCTGTAGCACTGGAGTGTAGACACTATGGTGATGGGAGAGGTTCTCCCATTGCTGTCCATAATCCACCTCCCTGACAGGCAGTAGCTAGACTGACAGAAGAGTTCTTCCATTGATTTAGCATTGTCTACGCTGGGGCTTAGGTCGGCTTAGCCTTGTCTCTCAGGGGTGTGGATTTTACACACCCCTGAGAGGCGTAGCTAGGCCAATGTAACTTTTCAGTGTAGACCAGCCCTTGAAATAAATACTTCATACTGCAATTTTACTTTATGGCTCTCTTAAAGTATATCTACTGGGTCGGGGTGCCGAAGGCATGATGGGCAGGGGAATGCTTTGTTTGTGAATCCCACCGGGGCTTAGATGTGATTAGGCATTTAGCTGCCTGGTAGTGTTGGGACTCAGGTGACTGCACACGGCCTGCTGTTGAAATTTAGGCACCTAGACTTTAATGTTGGCAACCTAAGCGCCTACGGTGGGATTCACAAAGAGGGACTAAGTCTAACATTTAGGCACTAAAGTCAGTCGCAAAACTCCTGCTCAACTGCCGCCTAACCCTGTGGGCACCTAAACTCTGCAGGCGCCCCTAAATCATTTTGAAAAATGGGGCTGACTCTCCTAGGGCACTTGGGAATTTTTGAAAATATGACATTACATTGATCACATGGGTCAATACCTACCGTGCTGCTATCAAAGTGTGACTGGAGATACATAAAATTAAACAACACATCCAGATACTAGGAACCAGATTTTCAAGAAGCTCAGACTAGATTTTTTTGTTAGGTGCACCTGCAATTGAGGGTAGATTTTCAAAAAAGCTCAGCTCCTATTTATGAACCAAACTAAGAGTCACATTTTCAAAAGTTCTCAGCCCCCAGGAGTCCGGGGGGTGATACTTATGGGCAAAATTTTCAAGAATTCAACTCTTTGAGAATCTGGCCATTTATTTATATGCTTACATGGGAGCTGAGCTTGCTTGAAAACCCGATCCCAGTTGTGGGAGCTGAGCACCTAAAAATCTGGCCCTGAGTCTGTTGAAAATCCCTGATGTCTTTTCCCTTCCATGTTGACAGCACATCTTGAGATGGATTAAATGTTAAATTAGGCCCTTAGATTTCAATGGGGTTACTAAAACAAGGCAGGCTTGCTTCACTGTGGAGAGCCAGTTGAACACAGTGATATATATTTGACATGTTTTAAGTACACAGCTGGGAAGGATTATAACAACATAATTTAGTTTTGGAAGTGTGAATGGAGCAGAAGGATTGGGAGAGCTTGAAAAACTACAAGTTTTTGAGCAAGTTCTCCCCATTCAAACATCATCCCCATTTTTCGTCCTTTTAAAAATATTCTTTTGGACTCTTGTTTATAAAATAAAGCCTCCGGTCTTGAGACTGGATATTTTTTCCCTTAAAAACTTTTCTATTGGCATGCACGTTTGGGACAGAAATGCTAGGAATTTTTATAGAGAGGGACTGCAGTGTAGGAACTGGAGCACAATGTTGAGGGTGGAAACCTAGAGGTTCTAATCCTGACTCTATCACTTGTGACACTGTCTGTAGGTAACACAACATGCATGAAATTCTATGGTCTGATTTATATAGGAGGTCAGACTAGATGTTCTCAATGGTCTCTTCTAGCCTTACAATCTATAAATCCATGAACATCTACTGTGCTCCTGTTTGTAAAATGGGTCTAATGCTTGCCTTATAGGGGACTATGAGGCTATGTTAATTAGCGAGTGCAATATACTTTGAGATCTTCCGATCACAGGCACTATGCAAGGACAAAGCTTTGTATTACTGCAAGGTTGCACATGGGAATTGGCAACTTTCTGGTTTTGCATATTTATTTAATTTTAGACATGAAAATGACACATGGAGGGGGCAAGGGGAAGAGAGACTGCATAGTGTTGATAAATAAATACAAGCTCAGGAAACTAAATAATTAAGTGCCACTTTTTTGTGTGCTTAGCACTTTTGAAAATATGGCCCTTATTTAGATATCTAAAAGGGAGCGGAACTCTTCTGGAAATGTCTCAAGGAAATCCAGTTACTTCTGGGTGTGAGGGTTATCACTTGCCATATGGATGCTAATACAGCCTGTTGGATTATAGCTGTGAATATCTCAGTGTTACAAGGATGGAAATCCTTTAGTTCCTGGAATGAGGAGTTATGCCAATGCTTGCCTAAGAATTAAACTGATGTATTGTTCTTTAACATCTGCAATGTTGAGAAGAAGCTCCTATCATAAAGTTCCTCTGCAAAGTGCTTCTGTTCCTGAAAAGGAGCTCACAGCCTTTTGAACAAATGGATTTAAATAGGCCAGGTGTGCGGAGTCATGTGACATGTCTTGTCCTGTTTGTCAAAAACTGCATTTTCATCGGCGGGGGGTGGGGAGGCAATTACAGTTGGCCAATCTTTTTCCGTGAAAACGTAATTTTGAAGAAAAATGGCTTTTAAGGGACGAGCCAAAATTTTCATGGGAAAATTGCATTTTTGATGCCATTTTCCAGTTTTTAAATGAAAAAAAAACAAACCCCAAAACAGTTTTCAAACATGTCAACTTTTGGCTTCAGTTTTTCACCAAAAAACTGGAACGAATTTATAGGAAATTTCAATGAAAATGAGAGAATTTTTCCCTATGGAACTTTCCAGCTAAAATTGGAATTTTTAAACCAACTCTAATGCAATGCATTAAATTGTCAGCATAGCTCTCTCTCTCTCGGGGAATGGGGAAAATAGGTGAAATGCTGCAAAGATTAGCCAGCAGGCAGAGCAGAAAGGGAAAGCAATATGGCTCCTTACTGCATCGTGCAATGGTGAGGTCAAGGAGCAAGGGCAATAGGACTGGGACTAGCGCTAGATTTTCAGATCTGAAGAAGCAGCCAGCTCCTCTTTCCCAAAGTAAATACTGTCCAAAGGATTCTGGAAGAGATGAAGAATCTGGTGGGCCAGATTCTTCTTCAGCACTGATGTAAATCAGGAGTAAAACACTGACCTCAGTGAATTTACACTGGTATAAAGCTGGTGCATTAGACTCGCTATATGTGTATCATATGCATCTAAGCACATGTTGGAGTCAATGGCATTAAAGCTGGTGCTTTGTTAAACACATGCTTAAGTTCTTTTCTTAATAAGGATGTGATCACTTATGTGGTTAAAGTGAAGTATGTGCTGAAGCACTTTGCTGAACAAGGGCATATAGAATAAAAATGGCTGAATCTGAGTTTTTCCCCCCTTTTTACCATAGAAGAGCGACGTTGTGGGACTTTTAAAGACAGGGTCCCAATAAATGTTTGCATGAAGTGTGGGTGTATTTGCATGTGCATGTAGCAGGGAAGCTAAATGTCCATGACCAAGCATTTAATAGACGTTCAAAGGGTTGTTCAAACACACAGAGGGTTGAATTCCACTGAATCCATTTGAATGGCTTGCTGAGATGCCACTATCTGTACACTTTTAGCAAATGCCTTTTAAAAATCATCTTGATTCTCATCTGGGGAAGCGCGTGACAAAACTGCTGAGTGGCTTATCTCTTGCTCTTCCCCAGTGCTTAGCCTCTGATAAGGAGTTAAATATGATGTGTGCCCCATTTGTGACCACGCTACCAACATTTGCTTACTGAGTGAGATATGAGATTGTCAAAAAGTATTTGCAGATTCAGTCCAAGGGCATAATGGTCCCATTTCTGTTTGCAAACAGAGCTGCAGCTTTTCAGCATAGGTAAAATCATAAATTTCCTCTCCTAATTTGGTTTAAAATAAAATGTTATCGTTTTCTTAGCAAGATGGCACCTATGGAAAGCTTGCAAAAGTGCAAGCAAAGCTAAGCAAATGGGCCTGATTTGCTATCCTCTGTCCCCTTTGCTGTTATTTCCACCAACACAAAGTGAGTGTGAAATGCTGCCGCTCTGATCTGGTGTGTAAGATACAGTGTGGTGGTGAACTAGGCTCAGTGTTTCAAACTAGTGCAAGATATGAAAAGCCCGGTTCTCCTCTTGCTTACATAAGCATCATGCTGGTCAGACTCCACTGACTTCAGGAGCTATTTCTTGTTGCACTTTCTATATCTGTATCTCAGTGCCTTCCCCAGGGTTCTCTACTGTCAGTGGAGCTTTGACCTCAGCAAACAAGTGGTAGAACTTGGAATGAATCCTACATCCTGTGGCTAAATGTACCTGGTACCTCCACTAGATGTGTCTAGTGAATGGTCCAAATTCTACTAGTATACTGTGCGTAAATATCCAACAGAGAATTCATATCCAGCAAGGAGGGTGGGGGGCTGAAACCCTAGATCCTCAGGGAGAAATCTTTCTAAAGGCTTACAAGCAAATGAGCTATTGAACAGTGCCAGAGGTTCACTGCATAATGATCTCTCTTTATGCACATACTCAACTTGACCCAGATACAGCACCAACGTATAAGCATCCATGCCTATTATATGTGCTCCTAACAGAACCAGTCTGTGCTGTGTGAGCATGGGTGCCACCTTGGGGAAAAGGATGGACATGTGCCCCTCATCTTTTTATTATCGTGGGGATATCCCCCAGTGCAGTGCACTCCTGGTAGCCCCAACGTTTCTCTGTGGTTGCCTCACTATGTGTGAAGATGGGGTAACCAGTGCTTTCCCACTGGCTGAAATACAGATGCTCATGCATTCTAACACTGGTTTTGAAGTTAATACAAATGCCCATTTTGAGTGTAGAATTTGGTTCCCTGTGGAGGTTCTTCCCAAGTAAACCACAAATGGGGTTTAACTCTCTCACCCCTACTTCATACTGTGGGCTGGCGTGTTGGCCCCAATGAGGCCCGTAAACAAGTGGGAAAAACTGTCAAGCCAATCAATTACCACATTTCAGGAAATGCTTCCCCAACATTAAATATCAGCTGCCTTGCTCAGCCAGAAAACATGGCTTGGTCGCTAATTTCGGCACAGAGAGTGCATTTTTCACTAAAGTTTCTTGCACATTTGCCAGCCCCAAAGAGAACCCAAGTTAATAATCATTCCTTCCCCATTCCTTCAATGCTATTTACTTTAATATGTTGGCAATTTTTAAATCAAAGGAAGATCTCCCCTTCAACTGCTTGAACTGTTTTGTTTCATCAAGTATATTAAACTGTCAAATCTCTGTACATTTTCAAAATGATTGGAGAATTTTGGATAATAATGTTACTTTATTTACAACATTAAGGTTTCAGCAACATGATGTGATTCTGAAAATGCAGAGCAATTTTCAATCCTGGAGGGAATTTCTAAGAGCTTATTTCCATAAAAATTAATATATAAAATCTTCCTTTTTGGCTTCAACGTGCGTTCGGGAAGGGAAGAAACAGGGATCTGGCTTCATCAGTGAACATTTTCAGTAAATGTACTGCACTCGTTGAGAGCCCTACAACCGTTCTGGGAAACGCACCAGGAGTCTAAGCACGAGTGTGAAGCCCTGCAACTCTTTATGTTCGGTCCCCTGATTATTCAGATTTTGTGCATATCTTATGCAGAAAATGGAATGATTGCAAAATAATGTATTCAGCCATGACTTCCTTTTACTGTTTAATCAAGAACTACAATCCATCCCCATTCTGTCAATCTAACCTTCAATAGTGATACAGCCCCTGATTCAGCAAAGGATTTAAGCGCATGCCTAAACTTAAGCACGTGAACAATCCCACTGAAGTTCGAAGGGCCCAATTCTCTACTGCTTGACTCCAGTTCTCTGGAAGTGTAGATCCACTGAAGCCAGTGAGCCTACCCACAGGCTTAAAGTTAGGCATGTGCTTAAGTGCTCTTGCTGGATCAAGCCTTACTGTACCCACAATCCTACTGAAACAAATGGGACTTCTTTGGGCTCATGGGGTGAAATCCTTGCTCCATTGATATCACTGGGAGTTTTGCCATTGAATCTAGTGAAGCCAGGATTTCACCTGTGAAGAGTAAGTTACTAACTAACATGCCCCAAAATGGCAGAATCTAGCAGTTTATATTAAGTTCCTACTTGTGTAAACATTTGCAGGATCAGGGCCTGCAAGCCCTTACTGCTCATATGAGTAGCTTACTTGCACCAGAGTTCCGTTAATATCAACACCCATGCCCTTAAACATTAGTTTTGTAGTTAACACAGCTCTAATTATTTTTGTTTGCCTTCCTTACAGCATTTTCTTCACCACTTACATAAATGCATCCTAACCGTAGCCTCTAAAACTCTTTTTTATTATAAACCCATTCAATTAATGAACTACCCAGAGATCAAAAGCATATATAATTAGTTCAACTCCGATCATGGCTAAACCTTTGATGCAGCTTTCCTGGAGACAGAGGGACACAGTTGTGATTACCCAAAAAGCACAGAGAAGAACTAACATGTGCAAAGAAAGGCAGTCTCCGTCATCGAAAAAAATTAATCCCTCGATGCTGCTGCTGATTTGAGGTTTGTTTGAAAATAAGCCTGTTCGTTTTGCAACCAAGTCAAACGTCATTTAGCAAATTTCTATCAACTGGCCTGTTCTAAGAGTAAAAAGGAAAATACCTTGAAATTAGCTGTCCCGAAATAAAAATCTCTGCTTATTTTACACTGCAAGGTCTTTGGACAGGGAACAATTCTTATACACTATACAAACATATAACACAATGGGGCTGTGATCCTGAACGGGTTCTCTAGGTGCTACTGGAATATAAATAAAGCCTAATGGAGCTATGATGATTTACACAGATGAAAATCTGGCCCAGTTCCTATTATCTTACTGAGTTAAGACTAGTTCCAATTCCCAGTGAAGTTAACAGAAAACCTCCCATATTCTTCAGTGAGAGCTGGATCTGGTCCCTAAGAGCCTTATCTTAACTAAGTACTCATGAATTAGCTTTTCTGAAAACCAAGCCCTTTTAAGGTGTCCTAAAAACCGAAGCATCCAAAATCACCAGTCATTTGTGAAAATGTAGGCATCAGCGTTTGAGTGCTTGTTTATGATAACCTTTCTTCTCCAGGGTTTTCCATACAATCATCTGAGAAATTGACAAGCAATAATTACACCTCGCAAGTGGATTAGGTAAACCCTGTTAAACCCAGGTGGACATTTTTATTTCCAGTTAAAGTGGTCTTCATTCAGTTTAGTTTAATTCACTTCTAAATTGAAAAAAGGCCACTTTAATTCTGAATAAGTGTGTCCACACAGAGATTTAATGTGGTTTAACTAATTCATTTAAAATTCACACTTTTAGGCAGTTCAGATTGACTTCCCTGCATGTCCTTGTGTAAAAAAGGGCAAAGTTGGGAATTGAACCCAGGAGTCCTTCAGTTCAGTGCTTTGCTCTACCCCTTATTCCCACACACTCCCTATATTGGTATTACGTATGCATGTGCACGTACTATGGTAACTAATTAACACAGAACAATGCTTCAGCGGCATTTTCTCAAAACACATTGAACTGAGGAGGTGGTAGAAAGGATATGTTAACTGGAAAAAGACTTCCCACTCCCCATCAAGGGATAAAAGCTGCTAAAATTACTCTACCTAGTGATTATGAAGATTTTGTTTTTCGTGCCTTAATAGTTTTAATCACTTTGTGTTACTAGAAGACAAATTAATTGAATGTTTGGTTTACTCCATGTCGTCTGGCTTTAGGCTAAATCGGACCACAAAACAATTCTTCCTTTGCACAAACATACAACCCAACTTGGGGGGAGGAGAAGGACGGCCTCTCAATAGAAAATGCCTGGGCCAAATGCCCCACTCCATTACACCAGTTCATCTTTACTAAGTCAATGGAGTGAGTTATGCAGATGTAAACCCAGTCAATTGAGGATGTATGCCAAGGTCAAGACCCTAACAGGGTTCAAAAAAGAACTAGATAAATTCATGGGGGATAGGTCTATCAATGGCTATTAGCCAGGTTGGGCAGGGATGGTGTCCCTAGCCTCTGTTTGCCAGGAGCTGGGAATGGGCGACAGGGGATGGATCACTTGATGATTACTTGTTCTGTTCATTCCTTGTGGGGCACCTGGCACTGCCCACTGTTGGAAGACAGGATACTGGGCTAGATAGACCTTTGGACTGACCCAGTAGGGCCACTCTTCAGGGGCTGCTCCAGGCCCCAGCACGCCAAAAGCATGCTTGGGGTGGCAAGCCACGGGGTGCACTCTGCCGGCGCTGCGAGGGTGGCAGGCAGGCTGCCCTCGGCAGCGTGCCTGCAGAGGGTCCGCTGGTCCCGCTGCTTTGGCGGACCTCCCACAGGCGTGCCTGCGGAGGGTCCCTGCGGGAGGTCCATCGAAGCCACGGGACCAGCAAACCCTCCGCAGATGCCGGCAGAGCACCTCCCGTGGCTTGCCGCCCCATGCTTGGGGTGGCAAAATTCTTAGAGCCACCCCTGCCACTCTTACATTCTTATGACCTCTATGTCAGTCTACAGGCCAATAAATAAGTAGCAGAACTTTATTAGCCACTGTGTGGTCATTTGCACCAATGCAAAGTGGGTGTAAGAGGTTACTAAGTCAGAATTCTCCACTCAGGGTTTATCTAAACACATAAGTGGAATCACTTTAACTATGCCATATAGGGGCAGTACAACCCTCTTAGGGTATGTCTACATTGCAATCAGACGTGTGATTGTATACGCACACCTGAGCTAGCTTTGATATAGGTACCTTTGGCAACAATAGTAGTGAAGCTGTGGCAGCACAGGTTAATCCCTCAAGTGCATACCCAGTCAGGATTCACAAAATTGTTTTTTTTACTTATTATTATTGTTGTTATTTTGTGTTATTTTCTGTGAAGTCTGGACCTTGGCTATACCTTGATCAAGAAATTTGGATATTGGAAAAAAAAATTGATTGCCCTGCATGGCTTCACTGCTATTGTAATGAGCTACCTAGGTGAAAGGTAGCATGTCTACACATGCTGCATTCACGCCTCCTGGTTGCAGTATGGACACAATTATATCAGTGTAAAGGTGCTTATAGCTTAGACTCATATGGAAAGGAGAATGAGCTAGTGGTATAAGGAACCTTTATGCTAGTATAACTGAATCCCCACTTGAGGTTGTACCAATATAGTTATTTCAGTAAAAATAAACGGCACCCCAACCAGTTATACTGGTACAAAACTGGGTGTAAAGGAGGCCTCAGTTATAACAGTAGTAGAACCTAATTCTCATTTAAACTAAGGGCATGTCTATACTACTCATCGGATTGGCAGTTGGTGATCAGTCTATTGGGGATCGATTTATTGCGTCTAGTGTAGATGCGATAAAATCGATCCCCGATTGCTCTGCCGTCGACTCTGGAACTCCACCGTGGCGAGAAGCGGGAGTGGAGTCAATGGGGGAGCAGCAGCGGTCGACTCACCACCGTCCTCACGACCAGGTAAATTGACCTAAGATACACCGACTTCAGCTACGCCATTCACATAGCTGAAGCTGCATATCTTAGGTCAAACCCTCCCCCCCAAGTATTACACCACTGTGGCAGTACAAAGTGGCCTTCCATTGGGAATAAACATAATCTACACCCACTTTAAAGCCCCAAGTTTAAATGAGAATCAGACTCTTTGTAGTCACCTTGGACAGCTGTCAAAATGATCACATAAGATGCAAGAGTGAAGAATCATTCCCAGCATCAAAGTGGAACTTAAACTCCACCCATTCAGGTAAACTGGAAGTAACACCGTTGTAGTTAATGGAGGTACCTCTGGGTAAAGCTGGCGTGAAACGGGAGTAAGGTCAAAGCAATGAGGATCAGATTGTCGTCCAAATTATTCTGGACACTTTGGACCCACTCCCTTACACCTGTGCACAGTTGGTATAAAATGCTACCAGATAATATTTCTCCCTCACTTATACTACTTGCTGTTGTTTGTTTTTTAAAGGTGTGTAGACACAGAGGCCAAAATCCTCAGTTGGTATAAATTTATAGCAGTGGAGGATCTGATCCTGATCGCCCATACACGACCGTTATACTGCTGTAATTCCAGTGAGTTCAGCAATGTGACTGGTGATTGACAGTAGTATAACTGAGATCAGAATCAGGCTCACAAGGTACAAAGCAGTGCAGGGGGAGGTACAACTGGACATAATTCTTCCATTCAGTACGCACAATGAACACACAAGGTGCTGAACTTGAATCTCTTAAGGGAAGAATCTGTCCTATTTAGCATTCATTTCAGGTCTGTACTTGTTAGTCAATATTGTATGTCACATTACTTTCTGCTGGCCCACTGGATGGTCACTTAGGATTGGTTTCTCTGTCCATCATCTTTAGAGGCAGAATTCTGATTTCTCCTCCCCCACATAACTAATTAGACTGGGTATGCCACTGTGAGCTTCCTTTGAAGAAATCTGTCCTTTGGAAACTAATTTTTGAATCCACAGCTCCAAAGACACTAAGCTTCTCTATTTACTTCATAAATTAACACATACAGAGAAAAAAGCGAAATGAGAACTGTTCTTACTTTCTTGGAGCAAAATTCAGAGCACATCTCCACCGTCAAATTGGACTGTATCAAAGAGGCTGGAAAGGTGACTGTTAAATTTTCTGGAGCTCTAAAACATCCTCGATAGATAACATTCCTCCCTGCGGGGATATGAAATAGGTTTCTCTTGAGAAAACAGCATCCATAGTAGCCTGTCACTATCACAAAGGACAATATTCATTTTGAATCTTTAAAAAAGATTCTCCATATATATGTATTTTCAGAATACTTTAGAAATAAGTGAAATAGAGAGACACACTAGGAAAATGTATTGCAAGTCCTACTATACTGAAAGGAACACACCCCTTTAGCCCTGTACTAAATATTGAAAGTAGGGCTGCAGAGAAGAATTTAAATTAAATTCCGCTGGTTGAGGGCATTGCTATTGTTTGCAAGCCCCAGTTTTCTTTTGAAGATATTTTTCCCCTGAAAGGCTTAAAAGCCCTGATAAAAATCTACAGAACTTCCCATGATCTGCACCAGAAAAGAAATGGAATTTAAATGAGTTCAGAAGCCCCTTCAGGGACCCACCTTTCTGCACATTTGTTCAGTTACGAAGACGTCCCCCGCTTCCCATTCACGTGCATTCTTTTCAGATCAGAGGAGCTCACTGCAGCCTTCAAAATCTAAACTCAGCTTTTACAAGTCATTCAGGGAGACTGCACGCTCTTTGCTGAAATCCTGAGGGCCAGATTCTGATCTCCATTGCACCAGTGTAAATGCTCAGTAACTAAAGAGGTCAGTAAAGTTACTCCAGATTTACAGATGAATAACTGAGATCTGAGTCTTGCTAGTACTTAGAGTGTAGTGTTCTGTCCCACTTACCATACAAGGACAAATGTCCCTTTGCAAAGTTGTCCTGGAAATATACTAGCCTAGTCATGCAATTGGCTTTCCTACTCTTTGAGAAGGTGAATGATGATGCTACAGAAAGTCATGATATTTTACGAACCCAGTCACATAACAACAGTACCTATTTTTACATCACTTTTAACCCTAGATCTCAAAGCACTTTACAAAGGAAGCAAATATCATTCTTCCCATTTTACTGATGGGAAAATTGAGGCACAGGGAAATGAAACAACTTGCTCAAGCTTGAGTAACAGACCTGGGAATAAAATGCTGGTCTGCTGAGTCCTAGTCCAGTGCTCTGTCAACTAGACAATAGTGTGTCTACCAAAAAAACATGGTAAATGGGCAAATATAGTTAATATTGGACGGAACTAATAGGAGATGTAGTTTGGGGCCTTGACAAAATTACATGCATATGACTGTCTGGCAACATGGCCTAGATTTCAATTTCAGTTACGCCAGTGTGAATTCAGAGTAAATCCACAGATTTCCATGGAGTTGCTCCTCAGTGACAAAGGAGTGTATGCAACTGGTATCGGGACCCTAAAATTTTACCTTTCTCAGTGGGAGGAAGAAATCAGAGATGCAATCACTGAGATGCAATTTTTAAGGTGATCTGTTTGTTTCTCAGTAGGGATCTGCAGAGGCCACGCTGCCGGTATCATCTCACACTCACAAAATCTTTTGTTCATAAAATCATAGACCAGAAGGGATCATTCAACCATCTAATCTGACCTCCTGTATCGCACAGGCCAAAGAATTTCACTCAGTTACCCTGTATTGAGCCCAATAACTTGTCTGACTAAAGCATCTCTTCCATAAGCATTCAGTCTTGATTTGAATCTATCACATCAGGGGATAATCACTCAAACTGTTTAAAGTGTGTTCCTTATTTCCAATGTGAATTTGCCTGGCTTTAACTTCCAGCCTTTTGTTCTTGATATGTCTTTCTCCATTAGATTAAACAGCCCTTTAGTACCCAGTATTATCTCACCAGGAGCTTATTTCTCTGTGGTAGCTTTACACCATAATCACCTCTTGATCTTATTTTTGATAAGTTAAACTGTTGTGTTGGCATCTCAACACCTTGATGATCCGCATATAGTGATCACCATTTAAAAGAATCATGTACCACTTAGCCACCTCCCTATTTTAAATACAAGAAAACATTATGCTAGCTCAGATACCACTCTACAGTATGTGGTGCCAAATGCTGACCTTGCAATGGTAACCACTCCGTTTGCAGAACTGAATGATTATTTTTTTAATGCTGAGACTTTCAAAGTGACCTACAGGATTTGGATGCCTAACTACTGTTAGCTCTGGTCTATACTGGGAGGGGACCGATCTAAGATATGCAAATTCAGCTATGAGGATAGCGTAGCTGAAGTCAACGTATCTTAGATCAACTTAGAATCATTTATTTTGCATCCTTGCGGCGTGGGATCGACGGCCGCCACTCCCCCGTCAACTTTGCTTCCGCCTCTCGCCGAGCTAGAGTTCAGCAGTCGATGGGAGAGCGATCGGGGATCGATTTATCGTGTGTAGTCTAGATGCAATAAATCGATCCCCGATAGATCAATCACTACCTGCCGATCAGTGTAGATGTACCCTTATTAGAAATGAATGGGAAAATGGCATGTTCAGAGGGTACTGGCCAGCTATGAAATTCCCAGGCAAAAAGTATCTTTTTGTTTGTTTTTATTTCAGGACGGAAAAAAATATGCTCAGTGTGCCAAAAAAAAAAAAAAAGTGGAGTCCAAGTTATAGTCAACGGGAATAAGAAAACAAGGAGAAAAAAAGTCAGGAGCAGGATACACACTAACGTGATAAGATTACAGGAGGCAAAGGGTCTAATGCATTCTATTCTACATAGGTTTTCAGAACACTGTAGAGCACTAAGTGACTTGAGCAAGATCTGTCGTATGGTTCATTCTCTCTCTCGTCTTCGCCCCAGGAGAACTGCACATGCAGTGGAGCTTTAGTGTTCATTTTTAAATGTCCACACTCAGGGGCGGCTCTAGACATTTTGCAGCCCCAAGCATGGTGGCGTGCAGCGGGGGGCGCTCTGCCGGTCGCCGGTCCCGCAGCTCTGGTGGACCTCCCACAGGTGTGCCTGCGGAGGGTCCGCTGGTCCCGCGGCTCCACTGAAGCTGCAGGACCAGTGGACCCTCCGCAGGCATGCCGCTGAAGGCTGCCTGCCTGCTGCCCTCCCAGTGACTGGCAGAGCACCCCTTGCGGCATGCCGCCCCAAGCACGCGCTTGGCATGGTGGGCCTGGAGCTGCCCCTGTCCACACTTCTATGTTTATACACAAGAAGTTGGGTTGAAGAAATACACTTTGCACTTGGGGTGGAAAGTGTGGAGATTTGTGATGGTCCTCCATTTCTGTGGGAGTTCATTCCATGGCCTTGAATCAGCCCCTGAGACAGTCTGACTCCTGCACAGATGAGTGTACCTTATGGTAGATTTTGATCTCACACACATTTGTGCAGGGTCTAATATTAGAGTTCAGTGACGCTACTGCTGATCTACACCAGCAAGAGAAGAGCTTCAGGTCCAGCATTTATGTGTGTGAGTGTCTTCAATTCCCCAACAGCAACATGTGTTCTCTTTGCTGTATTTAAAGACAAATCAAGTCCATATCCCTTGCTAGATCTCTCTATACATACACATGCATCTTCCTCCATCCAGGCCAGGTCTTCACTTCAGTTTCATAAGTACCCCATTTGTCCCAAGACAAAAGTGAATATTTTCCAAGCAATTCATAATGAACTGGGCCATGTAACCCTGCCCCATAGCTTTGACAATTTACAGTTGTGCTCTCTGAGAGGGGTTGGGACTAATGTTTCCTAGAAATAATTTATTTTATTCCAGTAACGAAGCTGCATCTGTGTGCCATGGCTTTTGATATGCTCTGCTTGGTTAGATAGGGTACCAGTGCTCAGTGGATGACGATCTTATCATGTGATCTGAACATACTATCACTGTCACATTGCCAGCTTTCAGTCCTGTATAGCATGGCACTGCTGAGAATCATACATAGATAAATGTGGGGTGGAAGGGAATTGGGGGCGGGCAGGAGGGAGATGGCAAAGATATAGGGAGAACATCAGCAAAAAAAGAGACCAAGATAAGAGAACGACAGAGGTAAAGACAGGAACTGCTGGAATTCCATAATTTCCCTCCCCCAGACCCCCCAAAAAGGTCCAATTCAAAGTACTAGCTCAAGATGAACTATTTCTCCATCTACTGCAGCAGTATAATTCTTTACTAGGTATATTAGAAGAGCATGCAGAGGCCTCATTGTGCTAAGAATTGTACAAATGAGAGGACATGGTGGTTGCCCCAGAGCTGTCCCTCTATGAGAGCATGCCAATATGCATCACACCAGCTGATTATGAAGAACTGCCATCCTACGTGCCTGTATGTTATAAGGCTAGAACTGGGCAAACCTGTTAAGGCTTACTAGCTTAGATAGGGACAATTGGAATGTTCACGTTGATCTGAAACCTATCTGATTTGTGCCACACATTTTGATGTGTCTCTTCTCACTCTTCCCTGTTCCTTCTTCCTATCCTCCTGCTCCTTTCCACCATTTGAAACAACCAGAAGCTCCCCCGTCCCCATCCCATCCTTCTCTTCCATGCCCCACCACCAATCCTCTCCTCTATCTCCAGTAGGTCCCTTTGATATTCTAGCTCTTTTTGCATGGCCCCAAACAGAACCCCTAACCAAGAACACTTCCCCAGTCCTGCACTAGCTTCCATCCCCCAACCTTTGGTGACATCATAGCTGGAAGGTGTGGCAGTGAAGGGGAATGAGGCTGTCAAAACTGCAACTCTCTCACTTGCCCTCTCTCTCCTCTCTGTTCAAATCTGTTCGGGGCCAGATCTTCAGCTGGTGAATAGCAACCAAGATCTGCTGAGATCTGGCTCCAAATGTTTCCTTGAATCAGACTGTTAAAAATAACACAGCACCCTCCCCCAAAAGAAAACCACGTAGAAGATTCCCAGCTGCCCATGATGCTCTTGAAAGACTAATTGCTTCCTACAGTAATATTTGATTCATGAAAGAAAAGTTTTATGAACCTATGGCAAATCCTATCAAATCTGATCTGGACCAGAGCTCCAGCAGCCTACACCTACATTCTCAAGGGAGCGGAGAGCAGCAGGCTCTGTGCACAGCCAACAGATAATAATTTAAGCATATTGCATTATTCTTAGTCTTCCTGATTTGCAAGGGAGAAATCTATAAATAGAATGACCCTATGTAAATGATGGGCTCTATTGTGTTTAACTGTAGCTGCAGAGTGGTAACATGGCCAAGGTACATTGCCCAAGCCGGGGCTATTGTTTACCACTTGTTCTGTGTGTGTCTTATGCATCTCCCATTGTGCCCAATCTACAGAGGATGTGAGTCTGTTATAGGGGAATAGAGCTTTAAAGCTGTAGAGACTGCTGGTTTTTGCTCTGGAGGGCCCTGATTCAGTCAAGATGGCAGTTGTTGCACTACCTGATCCCAGGAGGCCTTGCAAAGGAGCACAAGGGATGGGTGGAAGCCCCTTCAAGCCTTCCCCACCCCCCAGCCTGATATGTACTTTGTTTTTATATAAGACCCATGCAAAAGGCATTCACATTCCTCTATTGTTCTGAAGGCCTTGCCCCAGACACAATGAGTGGGAAGAAGAGTGGTGATCCCAAACCACAGAGAGCCTCACTTGTTTGTGCTCATTCTTTTGACTGGTTAATGAATTCTGAGTCCCAGATTGTAACTTAAAGTCATAGAGTTTAAGGCCAGAAGGGACCACTAGATCATGATCTCCCGCATATTGCAGGCCACCAGCACCACACCTCACACTAATCCCAGCAACTAAAATGAGATCAGAACATTACAGCCAGCAGAAGACTAAACTATTAGGTACCACAGGCAGAGAATAGGAGGAACTGAGCTGCATCAGTATTTGACAGGGAAATGATTAGGTGAGATACATCCAGAAACTCCTGGCAAGTGACCCATACCCCTACTGCAGAGGAAGGCAAACTTCCCCCAAGATCCCTGCCAATATGACCTGGGAGAAAATTCCTTCATGACCCCTCAGATTCCTTCCTGATCCCCTTGCACACCTTGAGTAATACCTTACTCTTTGAACAGTCCCACTGAAGTCAGCAAGACTATTGGGCAAGTAAGATACTAATCAAGGTAAATAAGGATAGCAGAATATAGCCCTGGAAAGTCTGTAGAATGAAGGGATCTATTGAAATGGTGATCAATTAGACCCTGAGCTTGTGAGCAAGAACCATTAGAGAGAGACTGCTCAGTGCCACTTCAGAGCCCTGACCCATGCCTTCCAGCATCCCAGCTTAGGCTCTACAGTCTGATCTCTGAGCACCCAGAGCATCATGCCAGCACCTCCATTTTCACCAAACATCCTCACAAAGACAGGAGCCATGATCACTTCATGGATTGCAGCTGCACTGCAGGACAGAGACTCTCCTTTCTAAATGGCACAGAGAGGCCAGGATGTGGTTCTAACTTCACAGATAGGAATTCCTCCAGCATACGGGGCGTATGATATTATCATACTATATAATATTCATCTAAGTGCAGAGGGTCAGCAGATGGCCTATGTCTCCCTTAAATCACACTAGCCTTATTCTGAGGCCTTAAGGGATGCATAGACTTCTGCAAATAAGTGAATTTCACTGGCACTGACTACTTATAAATGCTGATAATATCCCACTGAAGTGATCCCCAGCTGGCCATCAGAAAGAAAAGTCAACATTGAAAAGAAGTGGATTCTAGTAATGTATTTTTTTACTGAAAGAAGGAACAGACCAACTTTCCTGCTGCCTTTCTCAATGGGGGGTGGATCAGTTTTGCAATTAATCAGTAACTAGTTTATTATTTTCCTTTGAGTTTAAAACATCTAAGTTTAGCTACCTTGGTTTGACAGTGTTGGTGCAAATATTTCTCTGGATAATGATTAACTTCCACCCAGTGGACAAATTAACATTTGCATAATTCTTTTTAATTCTAAATCAGAATAAAATGTTGGAAATGTGAAATTTTCAGTGGTATGAACCAAAATGGAATTTTTTTAAAACTTCCAGGCTGGCAAACTGGTGCCCTCGGAGTCAGCTGTGCTGCTTGGGAGCTGGGCAACCTAGAGAGCCTTGGGGTACGTCTACATTGCACACTAAACCCAGGATCTGACTCAGCTTTGACCCCAAATCCCCCTTCCATCCACATACACATCAGTCTTACTTGGGTCAGCAAGCACTGAAGACCCAGGTCCTAGGATCCTGCTAGGGAGGAGAATCAGAGCCCAAGTCCTGCTATGACTCAGGTCCAAGCCCCAGTCATTTTGCAGTGTGGACACAGCTCAAGTGGCACATACGAGTCATGGACACATAAGCGTGGCTGTAAGACCCAGGTCCAGCAATTTTAAACCCAAATTTACACTATGGTGTGGATGCTCAAGTGCACGTCCACAAGCTCAGGTCTCACATACCCCGGCTCAGTGTGCAGTGGACACATACCTTTGGGAGCCCATCAGCTGGGCTTCTAGGGAGTCAGGTGGCCCACAGAGGCTAGGAATCCAGAAAATCCATCGGGTTGGCTGCTGGGGAGCCTGGAGACCTCAGCATTGCAGCTGTCCACTCATGGGCTGATTTGCAGGCTGATGAGAAACTAAGGAGGCTGGTCTGCCTGCCTGGTTTCCATGGAAAGTTTGGATTCAATAGACACATTCCTGTGTTTTGATTCTGTCAAACCAGCATTATCTGATGAGAAAACTGTTCCACTGGAAAAATTTGGACCCGCTCTACCACTGACCGTTTGGGCCAGGTTAGAGGCAAAATTAGTGAGAAAGCAGGCAGAAGCAGCAATTGCATACACCGTATCTGCTTTGTGGATTATATTCCATAGATCACTTCATTCTACATAGCTTCCAGGGATATTCTGCTATCCCTATTTACCTTGATTAGTATGTTACTTGGCCAGTAGTCTTGCTGATTTCAATGGGACCATTCAAAGAGTAACATCTTAATCAAGGTGAGCAAAGGCGTCACAATCTGGCTCTTACACACACACACACACACACACACACACACACACACACACACACACACACACACACCCCTTCAGAATTAAACAGTGATACAAATCCTGGGAAACTTGCCAATGTACATGTCAGCCTGACATTAGCAATTTAGGTCTGTGTACCTGTGATCTATAATTAATGTGTAGCAGTCGGCATTATTGTACGAATCTTGACTCTTCTTTCATACGCTGATGTAACCTAAGGTCTTTGTTGTTTTGTTCTCAGCAAATAGTAACGTTAAGAAATCAGAAGGTTTGTAAAAGTAAAGACTGCTCAGCTGCGTAGATATTTATGTGGTTTGTGTTGGTCTGAAGGTTTATCTATTTTGTCTCCCATGATAAGTCCTAAATGAATGGCAAACAAGAACTGGCAAAACTCAGAATTAGGCACAATTTCCCACAAACCCCAGCTATTAGTAGAACAGGTGTCCTGTAGGAACTAGCAAATATTTGTGTCATATCATTACCAGCTCTTATCTAGAAGAGACAGAGGCATATTCCTCTACCACTGGAAACAGAAACGTATTGATTTTGTTTAAAAGAAAGTTTGGGGCAAGAATGGTACATACATTCTCTTTAGCGAATGGCAGAAGAAATAGGTTTCCTAAATTTCTAATACACTTGCATTTTGCCCTGTAATAATGAATGCAAGATAGATTTTTTTTTGCAGATGAACTCTTGTTGAGGTGACAGTCGTAATGTTCTATATTTTATTGGTTCCCATGGTTACTCAAACTCTTTATGTAGCAACTCTGATGCAACTGAGTCAGATGCTTCACATTCCTCCTAAATAAGGAGTTGAACGACCATCCAAGCTGAGCTGGATACTTGTCCCAGCCATAAGTGGACCTCATGGTCCAGCTTCTCAAAGTCTTTGGCATCTCACTCTTATTGAAATCAATGAGAATTAGTTGCCTAAGTAACTTTGGAGATATGGGCTCATGCCCTTAGAAGCATCTTTGCAATGTCAGCTGTCACTTCCCGTGTTTAAAACCCCAGTGAAGGATTCTCTGGAGCAGGATGGGAGGGTGGAATGATATTTTTTCCCCCACTGATGTCTAAAGCTCCCTGTTTGCATGATGAACCTTACTCAGGACAGTATGCTGAATGCCCTGTCCCTGTTGGGAGAAAATACTCATCAAATAGCTTTACATTACTTACGTCGTTTGGCCTCTGCCCGCAGCTCCTCCACCCTGTAGACAGACAGCCTATTCACCCCACCACAGATGGAACCTTTCTCTCCTTTACATTCATTGTTGCACTCTTCTTGCTTTGCAATAGTTACTGGGAGCTTGTTCCCACAGTAACATTCTGCACCATACTCTAAGCCAGCGTAGGTATAAGCCCTGTAGGAAGAAAACAATACCTTGAATACAGCTGGACTCTTTCATTCCAAAGTTTCTCTGTGCAGTTGGCAAACCTGGGAAACTTCTATACACAATGCCCCTGACCACCACAAGAAATGTAGCCAACTCTGGGGAGCAAGGCAGCAACTGTTAAAAAGGTGAATAACAACACGGCACAACAGTGATTGGCAAGAAGTGCAGAATAATATATCCAGTTGAAAGCAAACAGGGAATTTTGTTAGGCGGAATATAAAGATCCCCATGGCAGTTTGCCCAGTGAACTCAGATTTAATACCCCTGCTTTTGAAAGAAGTGCTAAGGAAATATTAATAGTGATATTTTCCCAGGACTTTATTTTCATGTCTTATCCAAATGACAGCCCAACAGCACAGTGCTCTGAAGACTATGCTGGGTACTGGTTCAGTAGTGTCTCCTGTGGAATCACAGCACCATTTCTTGAAAAAGAGTGTTTGTTGGAGGTTTCTGATCCAAGTACTGCTCAGGCCTGAGCCTGTTTAGAATGTCAGATGTGACAGCATTGCAGCACAAGGGGAGATGGGTCCTGGTCCAAGCAAAATATTTCAGCTCTTTTTTGTAAAGTATTTGACCATTTAGAGCAGCACAGAAGAAAAGTCCATTTTGAAGCTATCTTGACTAGCCTTTTAAAGGAGCCAATTTTGATCCAGTTAAGGAACTTTCAAATGGTCAAAATAAAGAAGCGGCTATTACTTCAATTTTAGATTAAATGCTTCCTTTTCTCCTTCAAGGTATAAAAGTGTGCTTCAGTGAACAGTTACTATATAAAATAAGAAAACCCAAAAATAAGTATGAAAGGGCAATCCGCTCTGATTGTGGAGGTGTCTGTTAAAAATTTTAACATATGGCTTGGTGTAAGGAAGTTAACATTTGCATGGATGTAGTTTAACTGTCAGTACAAAATGATGGCATACAAATAGAAAGCCTTTCTCTCTTAAGGTGAACTCTCTCTCTCTTCTCTCTCTGAGTTTCTTGCCCACACCAAGACAAACAAACACACACACACACACAGCTGTGAGAACACAGGGTGAGATCTGGAGCTATGCTGATTAACATCAGCTGAGGGTCTGGCTCATTATTCTTAAATATATTTCAAACAAGAATCAACAAACTGCTTGTAAAGGGATTCCCATTTACGTTTCTTTTTGGTGGGGTAAGAGTTAATGGCTAATTCCCTATTGCTGTTCAAGCAGAGCTGTATTATTACTTTCAGTATTATTTATTGTATCTGCCTCTTCACCTCCTCTCCAGTCTGAATGTAACCTAATGTCATTTAATACTTGTAATCACAATCATCGTTACTAAAAATTAATATTAAACAAGCTTTGAAGAAGGATGGTTCTGTGGTTGACACACTGGACTGGGACTCAGGGGATCTGGGTTCAGTTCCCAACACATTGTCTCTAGGGCTTCAGGCAAGTCATTTAATCTCCCTGTGCCTCAATTCTCCATCTGTAAAATGGGGATAATAACCATTCCTTTCCATGTGTCCTGAGTCCAATATGAGCACCTGCTCTGGAGTGTAATTCCCCTGTGCACCAAGTTAAATCCTGAGCAAGATCAACCCTTCCAATACTTCAAGCTGTCCTGAATCATAAAGTCTCACCAGTTTTCATAAGGGGACTCTGCTAGGCCCTGCTAACCTGAAGCACTACAGCTAGAGGAATTAGCATATCCCAAGAGCGAGTCTCTCATGGTTACACAGTGATTTTAAGCATTGCCCTGAACAATGGGTAGCACATAAGGGTGCTACTGGGATGATGTAGCTGAGGAAGAGGTGTGCCTGAGACACACCTCTGAGTCTCCATTCTTCTGCTTCCTCTTGCCCCTGGGAGCAGAGAGACTGGTGGAGAAATGCAGGCCTATACCTGTCATCAGTTCTTACCACCGATTCACATGCTGGCTCAGCTAATCTGGCCAGTGAGCCTGGGGACAGAGCCAACATTCTGACCGGTTCTTACCCCTTCTTATTCCCCATGTGCAAGTGTGTAGGTCACGTTACAGTTCAGACCACAAATTGGGCCAGCGAACATTTCCTGCACTCTCTGTTCATTTCCATGTAGCTAAGCAGTAATTCCAGGGAAGGACCCTGACCCCAAAATGGCTTTGCTTCTGTGGTTAGGCAGGGGTGAAAGAGTCCCCATCTTGCAGTGTTGCCAAGCAACCTTATGTTTGGAGGCATGAGGTAAACACTGTTTTCAAAACGGTTTGTCTTCTCTTTAATATATGCACGTTCTTCCGCATTGTGAACTCAGTTCTAAATTCCCTTTGTTATCGGAGAACAGTGAAAAGTGCAGTGAAAAATCTCTCTTTACCTCTCAGCACAAGCTTCTTGACAATGAGATACTGTCATTTTTCTTAAGTCATAAAACACGGCTCCCTTCAATGTCTTCTCCCTGGAATCATCACTGAAGCATCCAACGTAAGTGCCTAAAGTACATGAAATAGCACAATAGTTAGAGATAATCTTACATCCTGGAACATTCAACTGCAAATTCAAGGTCCTTAATTATACATGGCACTTTGCTATTTGCTCAGGGTGTAGCAATATGTTTGGTAGCCTGGGCTGATACATAGGCTAGTCGTGTTGACATTCAACTCTTCTAAGAAATCTTTTTGTTATTAGGGGGTGAAGTTGAGGGTGAGGGTGAGAGGGGGCAAAGTAAGGATGAGGCCCACCACAGAAAGGCAAGAGGATAGCTGTGAATGCTGGTGGGGGTTATATCTGGTAGGGTATGTGGGGAGTGGATAGGTGAGGGAAATGTAGGGGAAAAGGAAACTTATCCACATAAGTTATTTTAAAATATAAGATCCTTATGTTTTTCCTAGATCCTTGCACACTCATTTACTCTCTTCTGTAGTTCCTTCTGTCAATCACCCATGGCAACAGAGCCCTCCGTCCACCTACTGTGGCCCCACCCTGGTCACCATCCCTGATCCACCATTCTAGGTCATCCTGTCTTGAGTCCTCACCACACCTCCACATCTTCTATCCTCTGCCTCGTCTAAGTTCCCAGTACCCTACATCCTCTTCCATGCTGCATCCCTCCTGGGGCCGGATCAGGGCCAAGTTAAGCCCCCAGCGTGAGTTATGGCAGCATTTAACTTGCACCTGGCTGTAACAGCCCCCACCAGCCAGAAGCTACTGTAGCAGTCACCAAGTGCAACAGCACTTCAGCCATGCCCTTCTTTCTATAGCTAGCTCACCTATTTAGGGCAATAGTGTTGACCATACTGGCCCTTATGCCACCCTGGGATTCCCCTTAGCCAGCTAAGATAGCTCTGTAGTAGCTTTGGGCCAGCAGACCTGCTCAGAGCAGCTGCAGCAATTGGTCAAGATATGGTGCATGTTAAGTCAACACAATGAGTTAGGACAAATGTTCAGAGTGAAGGGAAAGTATATTTTTACAAATACCATGACTTGGAAAAACCTTTGGGATTATTCAAAAACTTCCCTGAAAAGCTCTACCCTGGAATGAAATGAGGTGTGAGAAGTTTCAGGAAGCTGGTTGTTTTTGAAATAGGTAGGGCTGTATTGAAAACTGAGTCTGCAGTGGAAGGGTAACTTTAGCCTTAGCTATGGAGCGCGCTGTCTGTCTATCCTATTGAACCTCACCGCCTCTCCCATCGCTATTATTGAGACCTCTGAAATACACCTGGCTTTACTCACAGTTTGAAAGCAAAATATTTCAGCCTGCCTCCTATATTAAACATCTTGTGTTTTTTATTTCAATAACAGACTACATGAAAAACTTGTGTAGCCTGTGATATACTTAAAAGAATTCCCCACCAGAAGAAATATGGAGATGCTTTATAATGTACAGTGGAGTGATTCAGGTATATGGAGTAATTTGGGTATAAAGGATGAGAGGAAATTTGATTCTGGAATTTAATTCCTATTAAAATAGGAATATTAGAGGATGCAAGTATCATGTGATCCATAGACAGGAAGGGAAAATAAGATTAGGATTGATAAAAACCATACTGAAGAGGAATAAATCAAACGACAAGGGGGAAAAAAGCTGCTCCACATCCTAATGGAGAATTCAGAGCTGATACAATAAATCCAACATTTCAATGGCACAAACAGCACAGTAGTTTCAAAGAACTGCACACTGGTAATTTGCAAACATGCAATTAGAAAATTCGCAAACACCCACTAAAAGCTGTTAATGAAATGTGAGTTATGCACCTGGAATAAGAATTTTTTATATTTCAGTGAGGCCTTTTGATTTCAGGGGCTTGATTCCACCCAGTTGCCACTGAAAATGTAACATGGGTTCTTGTCAAACTCAGAGATAGCATAAGAGAATCTAAGTTAATGTAAATTATACCTGGTTCTAGCCCCCATGAGTAATTTCCATCACTGTAGACTCCTATAATTCTCTTATCTACTTATCAATATCTGCCTTAATCTTTGTCATCACTCAGACCACGTGACCTTAGAATGCAATGGTGTTTCAGTGATAATGTCTGTCAAATAGTGAATAACATGTAATGGGATGATTATTTCTGATGAAGCTATATGAGCTCTTATAAAGCATCCCAGAAATATGCACTATTATTAGCTGGAAATATCTTCTACTGCACCGCAACACACCATGTATTATTATTTGTATTAGAAGTACTTGGGAGACACATTGTGCGTGGTGCTGTACAAATACCTGGAAGAGACATTCTCTGCCCTGAAGAGCTTAGAATCCTAATAGACAAGAAAGTTAAGGATGATGGGGGGGAAACAGAGGTGAAACGATTGCCCAAAGTCACGCAGCAAGTCAGTTGGCAAAGCTGTAAATTACAGCTGTGTGAATAACTGATTTTTCAGTTACTTGTCAATTCCACAAAAATGGAGGGTGAGGGGGACATTGTTGAGTTGACCCAGATCTGAAATGTTTCAAAATTTCTGTCAAATTGGGGAGGAAAAAAAGTTTTGAGTCAAACAGAATGTTTTGTTTTGATTTTGAGCTCTTCAAAAAAAAACTTTTTAAAAAATAAAACAAACTTGGAAACAATAAAATAAAAATAAATAATGAATAAAAAAACGAAAGCACATTTTGTTTTGAAAATGTCAGAACAAAATGTTTTGATTTTGCAGAGGAAATTATTGGGGGTGGAGTTTTGACATAAACAATTATACGTATTCTATATGAATCTATGTATTTTTGCCAAAACCAAAACAAGTTTGGCCAAAAATGTTGCTGACCCCTTTTGGGAACAGAACCACATCTAGCATCCTACACACAACAAGACACTGCCTTCCCCTTTTAAATCAAAAATTTTTCCAGCCCTATCAAAGTTGTAGACTGTATCCTTTGAGACTGTATCCTGTAAGAGATTACAGATGCTGTGATGATCTTAGTAGGAAAGCAGACCTTTTGCTGGTTCTCTGCACCAGGGTAAAATTTCCCCCTCAGAAAATTATTTTTTTTAAATGATCCAGGTGTATTGTATTGACAGTAATTTCACACCAAGGTGTCTTTACAATCTAAATGGCCAAACTCTTGCTCAAGAAACTCAGACTGGGATTTTTAAAGGTGCTTAAGTGAGTTTGGCCCATATCTCAGCAGACACTCCAACCGAGATCTGGGTGTTAGGCCCATCCTTTTGAGGATCTTGTCCTGGGCGCCTTATTTCCTTAGGGTAAAATTTTCAAAGGGTCTAAAGGCCAGATTTTTAAAGGTATTTAGATGCCTGAAGATGAAGCTAAGTGCCTAGCATGACTTTCAAAAGCACTTAAGTAGGTCATGTGCCTAACTCCCATTGATTTATAACTGATAACTCCCACAGCTTAGTCTTCCTTTGAAAATCCTTCTATTACCTGAGAATCTCACTCTTTCAGGACCAAAATAGCTTTGAAAATCTGGCCCTAAGTCACTTTTGAAAATGGGATTTAAGTGCTTTTGAAAATTTTACCCTTACGATCCTTTGTAAATCTTGGCCTTGTTGAACTATGAGCTCTTCAAATTATTACATTAAAATACATTAATGTTGAAAATATCCATAAACGTAGTTAATGCCGATGCCAGTACCAGCCATTAATCTAGTTCCTTGCTGATGTTATAATTGCTAACTGAAAAGGAGCCAAGAGATTATTTATTGCTGCATCTCACTGGATTGTGCACATTTGAATATGCATCATCTGAATATTCAAATGAACATGAAGTGACAATATTAATAACAGCATTGTTAACAAGCCTTTGGAAATTACTATCAATTAAACTTTCCATGTATAGAGTGTGCTGTTTTTCCCCTCTCCTAGTAAACTTACTCACTCTTTATTTCATCATGGATCCCTTCCAAGATATAATGAAATACTTAGTGATTATAATGCCTGCTGAAGTTTCAACCTCACACGGTGATTTCCTTTCAATAAAATGTCACATCGCCTTAAAGCAGCTGTTTTATTTGTATATACCTCCATTCTCGGCTTCATACTGATAGCATGTGGGCTCACTCATATGTTTAGCTGGTGTGTCCACTCCACAACTGTTCAAGCATAGCATTTGGATAGTTAGTAAGTCAAATCCTTGTTGAGCGTAGGTGGCAAACCCTAGATACTTATGTATGTTTGGTACTTCCTTGGCCTCTGTTTCCATAGTATTTCAGCACCTCACAATCTTTAATGTATTTATCCTCACAGTACCCCTCAGTTTTCTCAATCTGTAAAATGGGGATCTGAGGCACTACGTAGCTTGCTGAAGGTCACACAGGAAGTCTATGGTGGAGCAGGGAAATAAACTGGTATCTCCCAACTACCAAGCTAGCACTCTGCATTCTAGGCCACCCTTTCTCAGGTCTCCAGTCAGTCTCACCCTCTCTTCACATGCACCAGACCTAATCAGCAATATCTAAATTGAAGTGAAAAGAGCTAGAACAACGTACAGCTGTCATGAGCGAGAGGAGAATCAGAGCTACCATCTTGATAGTTTCTTCTGCTGTCCAGACTTTAAGTCATGGGACATGTGGGCAATTATCAAAGCCAGCAAACCAGGTTTATTTCAGCGGGCACCTTGAAACCCATCAGAACTATATGGGGTGTAAAAATGTGCAGCATGAAAGTACAAATCCTAGGGAATCTGGATGAAGTGAACATAATGTGAACCTGTTTCATGAAGGTCTCTTCCCCTCCCCTCAAATATCATCACACATGATACAACAAACCTGTCAAGCCCATGCACTGGATGTGCCTTTGCCTTGCTAAATCACCAGTCATCTATTGGGTGAGCAAAAGCAGTGTGTGTACTGTCTTCACAATCAAAAAAGAGACGCTTTGAACTTGTTAAATACTAACCTCCCAGGTGACTCATCTGGTTCTTACAAACAATCGTCCTTTGGACAGAAGTACTTAAAGTACGTGGGAACCAATGTTAGGGAAGAATTATTAGTTGAAAAAAAATTGATTCATTCCTAAGTGTTCGTTCTCAGGTCAGTCACAAGTTTGAGTCAACCACAAGACGTGTAAGGAACAGCTTGACTTTGTGTTTCTTGCTAGTCTAGGAGTTTCTGTTAGTCTGAAGCCCACAGTCTACAGACACAGTGCAGTCTGCTGAATCTCACTTAGGGCTGGTCTACACTACCACAGTAAATCGATCTAACTTATGCAACTTCAGTTACGTGAATAACGTAACTGAAGTTAACGTAGTTAGAGCCACTTACCGTGATGGCTACACTGTGCTGCTGTGTTGATGAGAGAGCATCTCCTGTCAACTTCCTTTATGCTTCTTAGAGAGGTGGAGTACACAAATCAATGAGAGAGTGCTCTTCCATCAATTTAGCGTGTCTTCACCAGACCTGCTAAATCGACACTTGGTGCATTGGTAGCAGCAGTGCCAATTAACTGGTAAGTGTAGACATGCCCTTAGACTCCACCATATTTAAATTGCATAAACTCTTATGATCTTTGCCATCCAAACCAGTTAACTGTGAAGTTTTACTCCATAAAGCCCTGAGCACTGTTTGAATCTGGTTCTCTGTCAACCTGAGAATTCTATCTGCAATACTTCAATCCATCTATAGTGCACCATTAATCCTAACTTCTTGTCTCAGTTTCCAAAAATGTCCACATTGGGTGCAACCAGTTGGCATCTTTTTGTGGGGAATTTCAGACAATATTATTTCTTTTGATTATATGCTCTTCATATTGTTGTTGATGTTGGTAATGTGGCATCTAGTTATACAGAGTCCCTTTCCTCTAGGTCTTTATTAGCCAGGGAACATGCCAGAAGACCACAGCCTTTTCCAGTTAAGCCTAGAGACAGTGAAGTTTAGATGGGATCATTAGTGACTTGCATATCTGTTCCAGTGTAATGTTGTTGTGGCAGCCTTTGCCACTATTTCCACATACTTGTGCAAGACTCTGCTCCCTGTCCATGGGTGCTGAAAACTCGCATGCACTTTTACAGTGTCCTAGTGGACTTGCTACAGATGACTACAGTGAGCTCAACATATAATGGTACATATAATGGCTTGCTCTTTTTTTCATCCTGTAGGGACCTGGCACCCGTCATTCAAATCCTTCTGATTATTGTAATTCCTTGATAGTGGGGCTTTTGAGCTTTCAGCTTATTTGGAAGGAAGCAGCATGTTTGATCATATTACTCCTGCCCTACAGCTGTTTAAGGCTGACTGTCTTTAATGCGGCTGACTGAATCCATCTTATCCTGTTCTTTTGTAGAGGCCTTGGCTATATTACAGTCAACTCTCACCGAAATCAGTGGGAGTCTATCCATGTACTCTAATAGGTTCTTCAGGTCAGGTTTTCAAAAATATTTAGGCACCAAAAGATGCAGACGGGCAACTAATGGGATTGTCAAAAGTGCCTCAGAAGGTTAGAGCCCAACTCCCTTTGAATCTAGTGGGGGTTAGGTGCCTAACTTGCTACGGAAACTTTTGACAATTCTACTTTGGGCAGGTGACCATCTCTGCTGTGGTGGACCATAATGCATGAAACTTATTCTCTCTAATAATCCACCCTTGTCTCAGTCTCCAGCCTCAGTCTCACTTATTCCCTCAATAGGACTCTTCGGTAGGACTGTGAAAATCACTGAGGGTGCGAATCACTGAATTTTTTCCAGTTCGGTGGCTGAAGCAAAAAAAAAAGTCACAGAACAAACAAACAAAACACTTGTTTCAAATCAAACTCAGTGTTTATTTACTTCCAAGAGAAAACTTTCCATTTTCGTTTTGCGCTGTAGTCTGGTTTTTTGGGGTTTTTTGTTTTTGATTTTACCTCTTTCTTTTTAAAAAAAGAATTGAGGTACAATTTGAAATGAAAAGTCACTGCGAATTGAAAAGTCAAAAGATTTTCTTTTGAGAATGTCAAAATGAAACATTTTGGGAGTCTGGGGATTTTTTACCAGCCAAAATGATTTGGTGAAGTCAACATGAATTCACAAAATATTACAGTTCACCCAAATCGGCATTTTTCAATGAAAGTAAGTTCCATCCAATTTTTTTTGCCCAGCTCTAAATATGACCCTTGTTTAAATCACTTCATTTTCTTCTCCTCTCCTTCTGTCAGACACCATAGCTTCACAATGAGTATTTTATGACCTCTTGATGATATTCTATATAAAATCATTGTTACTTTTTTACTATGAATTTTCAGTCCGCATCCTGAGCGTTTGGCTGGGGATGCTCTAAAAATACGAGGCTCGCAATTATGAAATTCTTTCTGTGTAGTGTGTGGGGAGGGAATACAGAGCCTTCATCTCACTGTGAAGCCTTCTTTAAGACTCGCTAGAATAGCAGCTCCATGCACTAGAAGGAGTCCAGGGTTTCCTAAAGATCACACTGTGCCCAAAAGTGGGGAAGAGAGCACAGCAAGACAAGGCTCCATTTCCCTTCCCACCCATGCCACACCAGCCAGTGGAACCAGACAGTCACATGAGAAGAGTATCCTGCACCCCTTAAAGGGGAGTAGCAGTTTGCACTCACTCCTACAATGCACCAGGGAGCTTAGCGAGGCAGACTGGTTTCCAGTACCCTCGATGTGGTGGTACAGCTCTGCATTGACCCGAATGCCAGACTGGGCCTTAAAGGTACAGTCAAGCCCAAGGAGACTAGCCAGTGTTTTTACAAAAACAGATAGAAAATATAAGGCCTGATTCTGCTGTGTTAACTCATGCTTTGGTCATGCCTGTTTCCCCATTGAATTCAGTGGGGCAGCACATGTACGTATTTTTCAGCATGAGTTAGGGTGATACTGATACAGACTTACATGGTTAGCCCTCTGAAAACATACATATACGTAGCTTGTATAAAATAGTTTGTAAATGCTCAAGGGCGAATACAGAAGAAATTCCTGTAAGCAGTAAGAATAACTCTCACATGCTTATGAAAGGTATCAATCTTTGTCTGAAACAAAATCCTACATGACAGAAAATGGAAGAGGGAAAAGCCCTTACCTTTGTTTTCACCTGTATGTTGCATCACCTTAGATCCCATTGCTTGCATGGGTTCTTGGTCATTAATGAACCTGTGAAACCATCTTCTTCTTAACTGTCTCAGTTCTGAGTTCCGGGACATTAACCACCGTGGCCCATACCTCTGATCTGATGTTGGATCATGGAGCACATCCATGTCCACCAGAAGCTTAGAATTCAAATGAGGGTTTTGCATTGCTCTGGTATCTAGGATTCCAACTCCTATCACCATATCTGAAACCGGTGAGACCTGAATATTTGAGGTCCCACGTGTGCCTTGTTGGATAACCAAGTGGGATCGCTGTAATAGGAGAAGGCTGCCAGCCATTAGGTAAGCTGCTGTGAGAAAGAAGAGCAGAAACTGGGTCCGCCGTAGAAATTTCTGTAGTCTGAAAAAAGGTTTGGCCATACCCTTGCTGAAACTGGGCCCTTCACACCTTCAGAACGGCCCCTGAATCACCGTTTGAAATTGTATTAGTTCCTCCCATAAGTTCATCCCATCACTTTAATGTGTCCTCCCCCATAAAAATTGTCTTTTTCAGTAGCAACAGCAACTACAATGGCATCACGCTTTATATCCATAGAATTGTATGGTTTCTGGGCAGCTGATCTGATTCAGGTGAACTTATGAACAGTTCCATGACTGTGGCCAGTTGCAATTCATAACATCAGATTCCAGAAGGAGAGGAAACCTGAAATATTAAGAAAAATAAAGTTGGCTCTGATCCCATTAGCAAACACTTACAATGTTGAGGTCTTTTCCCCCTTCTTTTATTTTAGCTAAACATATAAAGACAATAATCCTGGTAGAATTATTGATTTAAAAAGGATCCAGCTGTAGATTTCTAATTTTACATTTTTCTTTATTTTAACTTGAAATGTACAAGAAACACCTGTATGACTTGGAAGTTTGGAACAGTAAATCCTTTTATTTCCTTTTGTAAATAGCTGACATCTCCGGTCTTTGTTACTGACAGGAACTTTGTTACTGACTGGCAGTCACAATATAGACATCTTTAGAGGAAGGTATTATTGGATACTTTCTTTTCAGTGTTACAGTAGCTAAGCTACAAATCTAGATCAGAAAAAAACAGCAGTGTGGGTGTATGGTGAAGAAAAACGAAATGGCATCAGCTCTCAAAGGATAAGAGAATAATTCTTAATCTTCATGAATCACAATAAAATGAGGCTTTATGCTGGAAGGATAGTTCCAATATAGATATATATTTTGTGTGTGTGTGCGCGCGCGTGTGCGTGTGCGGGCGCACCTTGCCAAACTTAAAAGGAAGCTAAAGCTTCCACTAATTTGAATCTAGTGTATGTTTCTATGTACCTTTTGTGTGAGTGGGTGTGGATGGGGAGTATGTATGTATGTACAGAATTAAATTAATGGATTTTTATATTTTCTTTTAAAGTTTTCCAAATATTTCTAGACTATTTTGGGGCTTTGCCAGGCTGTTAATTGTGCTGATCTACACAGTGACAGGATTGTCCAAGCAAGAAAAAGCTCTTTTATGCTCTAGGTAACCTTTAACCTTCTGGAACAAATAAAAATGGGCATCTTGCCATATGTTCTCTGAGTTCCCAGTTAATTGCTCCTATGTGGAACCATGAAAGCACTGAGAAAAGATGCAATTTGTTCCAGAAAAGAAAATATTATGACTCTAGTTTAACTTGCATTCAGAGCACTCTCGAAACCAGCATCAGAACAAGGAAACTTGCTGTCCACTCATCTGCCATTCTTTTCATAGCATTTCTCCACTCTTTGCAGTTCCTGATTAAATGTCTGAGGATACTTCTATATGCCTTTTGCTAAAATATATATGATCATGTAAAATTTCTCCTTAATTATCTTTAACATTTTATTTTTGCTTAGTTGTGTAATCTCTTTGCTTTTTAATCACCAATCAATGAAATGTAAACCTTTCTCATTCAAAAATATATTACAGTTCATTTGACCATCCATTCTTTTTGTCCAATCTCCTTTTTGTCTATTTTTCCTAAATAGAAGACTGGGCTTAGGAGAAAAGGTCAATACATTCTAACTTTGCAGATCAGGCTGACTAGGTTTTTGATGACCTGGTTTAGAGAGCTCCAAATTTAAAACCAAAGTATCCAATTCTTAATCCCAGAGGGCAGAGTAGCATCTGAAACATGGGTTAAGAAGTAAGATTCTGCTGTGTTCATATCTGCCACTCCATTTTCTTCAACCGTCAAACTTTACAAGCAATTCTCATCTTCTCACCAATAATAACTGTGGAACTTTGCTGCTCACATCCATAATTCAGCTGACAAACCTTTGAGAGATTCAGTGTGTTCCAAAAGACACATCATATTTTATGAACTATTTAAGGCCAGATCCTCAAGTGGTGCAAATCAGCATGGCTCCATTCAGTAATGCAGCTGAGACCAGCTGAAGATTTCACCCTTAATATTTAAATTGTTTAACATCTTTGATCAACAACATTGATGCTCAGATATGACTATAATGAGGTTATATAAATACAGAGCTAGATTAATAGAAGATGTATAATAATTACATATTGGAGATTACTACTCTTCTAATGATGCTGAAGTAACATGGTAAAAGCACATAAGAACCATTTGATTCACTATTTGTGCATAATATTCAGCTATTACCAACATCTCTGTTATTCTCTAACTAGACTATACTTTAAAAGGAAGCTGGGCACACGTTAACTATTCAAGATTCCAAGAGGAAATTACGACTCTTTGAGGTGTATTGCATTCAAGACAAAGGCTTTGCAGATATAAGAATCAGCTAAGGCACACCCTTGTGGCCAGTTTCTGAACAGATCGCACACCTCACCCTTCCATTTGTTGAAAGGGACACTACAAGAAGTCAGGCTGAAAGGTGAACTGTCAGGCTGGAGGGAGTTTACTGGTGGAGATTCTCAGGGATCAGTCTTGGGATCAATCTTATTTAACATTTTCAATAGTGACAAGGGCACAAAAAGTGGGAGTGTATTTTCAAAACAATCAGCAATTGACACAAAGTTGGGAAGTATTGCGAATATAGAGGTGGACCGGAATATCATGCAGGAAGATTTAGATGACCTAGAAAACTGAAGTAATAGAAATGGTATGAAATTTAATAGTGGAAAGTGCAGTTAGGGACTAACAATTTTTGCTATAAGCTGGGGAGTTATTCGTTGAAAGTGACAGAGAAGGAGAGAGACTTGGGTGTACTGGTCAATCACAGGATGACTACAAAGCTGCCAATGTGATGCAGCTGTGAATAAAGCTAATTCAATCCTAGATACATCAAAGGGATAAAGACCAGGGAGGTAGAGGAGTTATTTAAGTTAAGGACCAATGTTGGCACAACAACAAATAGATACAAACTGGCCATCAACAAATTTTAGGTTTGAAATTAGACAAAGGTTTCTGACCAGGAGAGGAGTCATATTCTGGACCAGCTTTCCCAAAGGAGTGGGGGGCCCACCTGCGACAGCTATTAGTAAGTATTGCCAACAGCTGGAAATGGGACTCTAGATGGAGAGGACATTAAGTTATTACAGAGAATTCTTTCTCTGGTGTCTGGCTGGTGGGACTTGCCCCCACACACTGTATTTGAGGCTGGGATGGAATTTTCCTTCAGGTCAGATTGGGAGAGACTCGGGTTTTTTTCACCTTTCTCTGCAGCATGGGGTCTGGGTCATTGGCTTGTTTGAACTAGAGTAAATGATGAATTCTCTGAAAACCTGAAGTCTTTAAATCAAGATTTGAGGACTTCAGTAACTCAGCCAGAGGTCATGGCCCATTACAGGAGTAGGTGATGGCCTGTGATGTGTAGGAGGTCAGATTAGATAATCATGATGGTTCCTTCTGGCGTTGAAGTCTGAGTCTATTCATAATAAGGCTTGGCAGAATATTAAGCATTTTTTTCTGTTTTTTTATTTAAATGTTCACAGTTGCAGGAAATTGTGAGGAGCGAGACAAGGGATGATCAGATAATTTTTTAATGACAATAGATGTTGAGATTCAAAAAGTTAAAGCTTTATAACTGTTAAAATACAAATTGTCAACATCACACGTCAAATTATACCAAGCAAATATCCTTAAACTCTAAGATCTCAACCCACATTTTTTTTATTCATCTGTAAATTTTTATTATTATTGATGGAAATATTTTTCAGCTTTTTTGGGTGTACATCAAAATTGATGTTTACCAACATTTACTGATAAATTTAATCCTTCGAAGCCTGTTCATAATGTAGCTTCTCAGAGCTGCAGTTATTAATATGCTATAACATTCAGTACTATGATCTCTTTATTAAGGCAATGATTATTGCAATCATATACAGTCAAATGTTTTTATATTTTTTCTTAGCACTGAGACATGACTATATAGATTTTTTTTATATTCACAATACTTTTGCCCATTTTTTTATTTCAGGTTTTGTTTGATACTCAGAGATCCAGTAATCAGAAAAATGGTTAAAAACAAGGAATCTGAATAAAAAGCATTGCCGGGTGGAAAAGAAGTAAAACACATATCTCTGACAAGCACAATACTTAGTTTACAAGAGATAGTTCTTCTCTCCACTTTTCATTCAAAGATTTCAAAGTGCTTTACAAAAGACCAATTTTACAGATGGGAAAACTGAGGCACAAAGTGGGCCGGTCCAGATCCCAAGTGGTAATTAGGTGCTTACGTACCTTTTGTGGATCTGGGCTGACATGATGTGTTATGGCCACAGGGCAGTGGCACAGCCAGGAGCAGAATCCAGGTCTCCCAATTCCTCGTTCAATGCCCTATCTATCTACACACGGGTATTCACACTTCTGTTTATGGGGCAGAGGGAAAAAAACCACCTATTCCCAACCTCAGAAGCTTTATCCATTATATGGATGTCACAGGGGACAGAACTTGCAGAGATTAGTGCTAAATACCAGTGACTCTGAAAGGTTAGGGTATTACCAGTAATAGGTTGAGGGGAAGTCATATTTAATGGGATAGTTCTGACAGTGTCTTACCTCTGTCCTTAGCAGAGGAACTGTAAACACCTGCATTTCTTTGTGTCAGCTGATCACAGAAAAGTCTCCTTCTGGCAGAGTACATCTCTTTTTTTTTCCCCAGCCTTCCCCTCCCTGCAGGTGTGTAACAGTGGCATCGCAATAATGCAACACGCTGAGCTAAACGACGGCTCTGAGATCCAGTGGAAAACGGTAGTGGCTAGAAGCAGCTGTAGAAGCTGAGTGCAGATGGATGGATGCATTGTGCCCAAACACTGTATAATGTGCCTTGTTCTGCTCTCGCTTAAAACCATTTTATGCTGCTCTATTTCCACTTGCTTCAGTGGAATCACTCCATATTTAGGTAAACCATGTAAACCAGTGAGAGCGGATCCAAGTCCAATGTGTCTAGGAGCACTGAGGGTGGTTCATTCAACAGCGATACCTGCTACACCTGCCTCCAAAACGCATCATGTTTGCTCCTTGGTGATGCCTGTCGGTGTCTGGGGAGAAGGGACTGGCCAGAGCCCCACCTCTCACCCACCTAGACTCAACCCCTTTGGGCTATGCAGTGCCGCCGATAGTGCTTGCAGGCCTTGCTCTTCCACTCAGAGCACAAAGAGCGCCGTTACGGTTGCCTCTTGTGTCAGGGCATTGTTGGAAAGGAACTACCAGCACCCTTTCTTTCCACCCACCAGCATGGAAAGCCACAAATTAGCCTTATGTTTGCCACCTGTTTATTGAGCATGCAAAGAACACACAAGACATCTAACATATGCAGAAGAACAACTTCAGTCTAAAAGACACTTAGCATAGCTCCCACTGAGTTGGCTTAGAGGGAGGCTTTTTATTATTGTTATTATTTATTTACTGCAGATGGACTTCCTAAGAGTTTCACAAACATTTAACCTACAGACCAGATTTGGTGGGTGGACTGGGGATATATGGGAGGGGTGAGTAGTGAGGGGGAGCTCAACTATATTGATTACATCCACTCTCGTGCACTGTTGCCAACTCTCTCGATTTCATTGTGAGCCTCTCAATGTATTATATTTTCCAAAAAGCCTCAGCTCAAGTATGATGATTACAGGAGAATCTCAGCTTTTTTTTTTTTTTTTCTTCTTCGGGTTGGAAGGGACCTCAGGAGGTCATCTAGTCCAACCCCCTGCTCCAAGCAGGACCAATCCCCAGATTTTTACCCCAGTTCCCTTAATGGCCCCCTCAGGGATTGAACTCACAACCCTGGGTTTAGTAGGCCAATGCTCAAACCCCTGAGCTATCCCTCCCCAACAACAATTTTTAGCCCTCATAGCTGTAGAGAAATCTTGGAAACGTGATGCAAGTATGATCTAAAGGCTTAGAAAACAGAAGATAAATAAAATGGACCCCAAATGCATTACTCTCATGATTTTTAAGCTAATCTTGTGATATGTTTTGGAGGAATGACACAATTTTTGAAAGTTGGGGGTTGACCTCACTGCTGTGTTCAGCCATTAGTTGACATGCACAACAGTATGAACGCTATGCTCCCCTCTTTTCCACAGAAGAGGAGCAGAGGGGTGAAAAGAGGTACCATAGTAAGTCATTATTCCCTGCAAATTAATTTAATAGCAAATCCTATCTTCTTGAAAAATGGGAAACTCGCATACTTTCTGTTTTAGCTTCCTTTCCACTATTAATTGGTCCGAATAAAGAATGAATCCTTTCCATTTGCTTAAAAAGTTTCAAATGTCAGAAGTGAATTTTAGCACAGGCAGTGTGATGTGTGTAAATTATCCTCAAATCCAGTGTCCCTTAATTCAGTTGTCAGACAAGTACATTGTAGGCAAATTGCAAAAATACTCCACTGGAGCAATACTGCAAATGTACAACTCACAAAAATTAAGTGTTTCTGTTAGTGGGAAGACAGAGGAGTGCCACTAGCAAGGATTGCCACTGACATATAAAAATGCCATTTAATTTTTCCATGAACTATGTATTTCAGTATTGCCAGAGTAAGTCTAGAAAAACATCACTTTTGACAAATATGTTAAGAAATAAGAAAGACATGGTGAGATCTGATAATCAGAAATTTGTCTTGTGTATATAAATGTTCACTTTAAACTACTGAAATCAATATGAAAAAGGCATTCCTTAGTGGGAGAAGAGCCTTCTACCCCTATATATCTGTTCTCTCATGACAGGGGACTTATCCTTTTAGATGCCTATTAGCCCCAGATTAATTGATGACAACAGATTGGTTGAATAGATTTGGGATTCCTGTTTAGGAATGCTACAATTCCCATGGCAGTCAGAAAAGGAGAACAGACTGTTAGGGTGTACAATTAATGGGATAGAGGCTAATGTTGAAAATATGTGATTATGTACTTGGAACACATCCACACCTACAATATCAGGATCTGTTCTAATCACACCATCTCAAAAAACTTGCAGTAGAAACAGAAGAGAGGTTGAGATGGGCAATGAAAATGATTAAAGAGATGGAGATTCTTCCTAATGAAGATAGAAATAACAGGACTGGGATGGTTAAGGATAGAAAACATAATAGAGGCATAAAACAATGAATGATAGAAAGAAGGTAAATTGGATGCTCTTATTTCTCATAATACAAAAACAAAAGAACATTCCGTGACAATGAAAGATAATGCAATCTAAAAGAGTAAATGCCAGTGTACACAAACCATAACTAACCTGTGAAACTCATTGCCACAAGATATCATTGAAGGCAGGATCTTAGTAGGTTTGAAAAAAGCAATAAACATTTATGTGGTTATGAGAACATCCACCATGATGGATGTTCCCATAAACTCCCATAACTGCTGTTAGTTAATGCTTGGTTTAGGACCTGATTTAGGAAGAAATTCCCTCTATGGATAGTCTTCCATAATTCCATGATCTTCCAGTATAGGGTACCTTGTATTTCTCTGAAGTGTCTTATTTTGGCCATTGTCAGATGTAGGATTTTGGACAAAGGAACCTTGGGTCTGATCAAGTATGAAAATTCCTCTGTTCCTAATATATAAAAACCCACAGCCTTACTTACTGTATTAGCAGTGGGTGAACCTCCAAATATTCATAGACCAGATTCAGATCAGAAAAGTGCTGAAATGTCTGAACCCTTATAGGATCTGTAGCCTACTCTAACTGCTTGCATCTGCAGAATTTTGTGAAGAATTTTCACAAGAACAATTAGTTTTTCTTCTTGCTTCTGGCCACAGTGGAAATACCACGGGAACCTTACACAACACTATAATTCCTAGCAAGATAACAGAAGTGAGAAAATATCTGAACATTCAGAACCTCAAAATAGATATGGTTCAAATTTGGTTCCTAAACTAGCTAAAGTCATGTTTCTTTCCACCCGGCCTGAAAATAGCCACTCAAGAAGAAGATGGCTCAAAATCATACCAGATACATTAATTTGTTAGCGGTCAAATCCTCCCACTCCACCCCAGCCTGGGGTGGCACAAGAGGGCTTGTGGGGATGACTGGGAAGAAATCCACCCCTGAACACATTCATTCATTATTTTACAGTAATGGTAAATGCCCCATAGTACTAGGTGCTGTGCATGCATGTAATAAAAAGACCCTGCCCCAAAGACCTTACAATCCACAAAGCACTGGCATCAGCAGTACAAGGATGGTTGTTGCAACCCAAAGGTCACATTAACCCTTGCAGCTGGTGTTACACCTTTACTTTGCGAAAAGTAGATCACCCTGGCCTCCGGCTCCTGCAGGCCACCTCATCCCACCCCTAAATCCCATTCTACTTGGCTCTGTAGCAATCTAGATGCATGGTCCCCAACCCAGTCACCAGAAATCCTGTACTCTTCCATTTAGTTCCCCTCCATGTAATTCTAAGTCCTCCAAAGCCATGGCACAAGGGGGCAAGATTTGCCTCTGGGGCTGTAATGCCAAAAAGTATGATATATTAGAGTTGGTGCTACTTGCAGAGATGAGTGAGTGAGACAGTCTCTACCTTGGAGCATTCACAACTTATAGGCCAGAATTTTAATGGGTGTAAATCAATGTAGATCCATTCAGTGTAATAAGGATCTGGCCCTATTAATCAAATTCCTTCCTGATGGTGGTGGTAGGCCTCTGTCTTGTAAAGTGTCCCGTAGTGCTCTATAAATGTTTAATAGCAATGACATGAGTAACAGATATTTTTAACACCCACACATCATTAACATGTGCACAGTGAGGTGTGGGTTTTTTTGAAGGATTTGTATGTATGGCTTCTCCTGAATAGCTTTGAAAATTTGCCTTGTAGTTAGTGTCTCCGCAACACTGATAAGTTACACATAGTGTCAAGAAATGTGAGAGCACATTTAATCCCCACCGTCTCTAAAACATTCAGCACTTAGCATCCCATTGTGCATTGACAGTGCGAAAAATCAGACCTGAGGCATTTACAGTTCTGATTTTCTTTCAGCACATATACAATACCAGATTTATAGCCGTGCCATAAAAGAATTTGATACAAAGAAAAGCAGGTTGATAATAGGCTTCTAAAATGACGTCAGTTGACAGGCACGAGTCACTTTTCCTATTGACCACAGAACAAAACAAAAATCACATTAGGCATGCATTAGTACCATTAAAAATAAAACGACACTAGAGATTCTATCCTCCCAGTCAAGTAGTAACCACAGAAACCTTTGGAGAATACCATTCACTTTTTTCAGGCTTCAGAGAAGATACCTGAAGAAGAGGAGTCATTGACTGACAGGTGAATTTTGTGCCCTTTTCAGGCCTGTCACTGAATATGTTGCACAACTCAGACTTAGGTCAATACCACAATGTAGTTAAAGAACAGCAGGATTTTACAAATGCAGAGTTCTTGGCATGAAGGTTCTATTTTGTATCCTAAACTAAATGAAATGGGATGCCTGAACAACATTATTTTTAGAAAAAAAATCTGTCTGTCTTCCACATTTCTCCTCTACTTTGTCAGCTCTCTTTGAAGACGAATGTAGTCAGCTTGGAAATGATTTCAAGACCTAACAAAAATAGATTTTGGCTTGCAGCCTGTCTTTTGGATATAGACGGTCATTTTCTTCAGGCTTTATGGGGGGTGGGGTCAGGATTAATATAATAACGTGGCTCAATCAGAGCACAGAAGGCTGAAAACAAACGAGTGAGAAAGGGAAAAGTCACAAAGTTGGTTCAGCCTCATGCCTAAAGTTAAGCTTTAATTTGTGGCTTGCGTCAGGTGCAAAGCTCCAGAGAGACTGAACTACTCTGCAGAACATCTGTCATCACCACTACTGCAAAAATGAACAAGCTTGCCCCAGAGTTTCCAATATGGGTGGGGGGGTTTGTTTGAGTTGTCAGAAATCAAATGAAGGAGAGCACAAAGGGGACGATTCCAACCCTCCACCCTCCCACTTTGGGGCAATGGGAATATTCCATATTCTCCCACCGGACAAATCTTGTCGTCATTGCCTAGGATCAGAAATATACTGTTGGTGAAGAATGTCATGTTAAGGTAGAAAAACCACACTGTAAAGAGAGCTTATAAGAAAAATCCTGCTGCTACAGAGCTTGATGCAAAGTCTACTGGCTCCCATTGACTTTGATGGACTTTGGATCAGGCCTCTTAAGAAGGCACTAGTATTGGTGTTCCAGCTGTTGCACGGTGTTCTCTGGGGGTTGATGCAAATGCAAGAAAAACGGGTGGCTTCTCCAGCACGCTTTCCTCTCTTCTTTTTTTTTATTTAACAAAAACTAAGATTTTCTAAGAAGAGTTATCAAAATAGCTCATTTACTTGAAACAACCTAAGAGACAGGTCTGTGGGAGATAAGCTGATAATTGACTTTTCTGGCAGTTACAATATTATGTTCAGATATGACTCATCTAGAATCCAGTAGATTGGCTTTCAGGGTGTATTTTGGTTTAGATCGATGGGAGGAGGCACCTTAGGAGTGAGGGTTATTCTTAAAGCAGAATTAGTATTCTTGCTGAAGCATTTTGGCCAAGCGTGCAGTGTACCTGGTGGCAGAGCACACTTATGATAAAGGTTAAGGACCCTGGAGGTATGGCCTCAGGCAACATGAGGATGCCCAGTAAGGATCTGGTGCTACACCACTGAAAATAATGAAAAATTTGCAATTCATTTCAATGGGGCAAGACTGTGGTTTAGATCATTAATGACAAGTTGTGTGGTTGGCTCAGTTCTAGGCACCAGTCTAAGTTTATGCACTGAGAAAATAACAAAGTCAAGTCTCAGAGAGGCTTTTACTTGTTCAGATGGAGGGAGGAAGGGGAGATACAGGGAGCACTATAAAATGCCTCAACTTCAGAATTAAAGTTCAAGGCTTTAATTATTCAGTCAATTTGGGTACAACTCCCTCTGAAATTAATGGGAGCTATAGGTTTACAATTCATGGGGCAATCATGCTTTGGGAGCTCAGAAAACTGGATATCCTATAAACCTGAATAAACAAAAATGAAGGAATGTGATACAGGGACAAATGGACTTCTCTTCATCAGCTAACATAGGGCAAGATCCTTAGCTGGTAAAAACCAGTGTAGCTACATAGGGCTAAATTCTACAGTTCCTGTTCACAACTAAAGTCAAAGGGATTTTTGCCTGTATTAAGACTGTAGGTCTTGGTCTCATTAACCTTCCCAGGAATGCACTTTAATTCATTCCAGTGAATACAGTGCTCCTGAGACAGAATAATAGCCTTGGTTTGAGCCTGGTTTATTGCAAACAAGTGCCATGAAAGCTATCACACACAGCTCTACCAATGCACCTCAGCCCATTCTACGTTAGTTTGGTTGCACTGTTCATTGGCTGTCTCACCCATGTCCTCCCTTTTGCATAGCAGAAAACCAAAATCATTTTTACTTGTGGCTCAAGCAATGATCTCAATTTAAAAATATTTGGCTAACTGTGAACTGGTAGCAATCCACTATTCATACAACCTCCTAGGACCACACTCTGTCAAACACTGGGTACAGTTGACAGTTGCTAAATATTTTCATTTATTTTTGCTTTAGTAATTATGTATTTTAAAAAATGATATTTAAAATCAAATTAAGGTTGCATTTTTTTCCAAATCCACGCCTGGTTGCATGAGTTAGATAAAAACAAAATGTTGCTTTAAATATTTTTTAAAATATGATATTTTTAACTCTGCTATCCCCTTTCCATAGAAATTAGTATCCTATGAGTATTGGCAGTAAGAAACTAATGATGATGATAAACTCTCAATGAATTCCCATTGCAAGCTTTTGGGCAGGAAATCATTTTTTTCTTTTAAAAAGTTGATTTTTTTTTCAGAGAGTCATTGATGTAAATGTAGAGAGCCAGATCCGCAGCTCGTGTGAGATGGAGTAGCTCCACTGATCTATGCCAGTTTATCTCAGATAAGGATCTGGCCCTCATGCCTTGACATTGAGGTGCTAAGCACCCATAACTCCAGTTGAAATCAATAGAAGATGGAGGTGCAACACATCAGTGTGGGGTTGACCTCATCTTCATTGTCTTAACTGTAATTATTTCTTTCCTCTTTTGTAAAAGGGCCCTCCTACCCAACTCATTAGTGAAGTTTAATCCCTGAGTAGCACTGCCATGTTGATACTTTAAAGGGTGACAGCTGTACGCGCGAGTCTTGTGGGTAATGGATCTCAAATGAATTATTATCCTTTAAACATAATATAAAGTCAGTCAGCAAACTGGAAGTGAGATGGGAGCAAGACAATTTCTCCACCAAGCGCAAGCGCAAAGGCTGCAGCTGGCAAAGAATGCCTAAATGAGTTTACTTCCCCCCCCCTATTATTTTTGAAGTGAACATGCTATATAATTTTATCTGCCCACCAAGTTTATCTTAACACAGGTATCATGTTAAAGTTTTTAAATAATTCTGCATGCTGATCTAAGTAAAGCAGAAAAAAAATATGCAGAGATGTCAGGCAGCAAAAATGTAGAAAACCCCCAAAATGTCATGCCAATGTTAAAATACTTGTGTTTACACCCTACACACTGAACGGAGGTGTTGGTATATAGTATACAACACAAGCAGTGTTACAATTGGTACCAAATTCATTTACTTAAAAGTAAATGGTGATGTTATCAATTAGCACGGAGCTACGACCCAACTGGGTTGTGAAGTCAGCATTTAACTTGTGCATATCTGATCATAACATCTCTCTAACTGGATATTGCATTTATACAAGGCTAATTTGTTATCATAAGTAAATGTCCGTCAAGACGATCATTTCCAGACCAGCGCCCTGCCCTGTGGGAAGGCATGGCGAGAGATCACACAAAAGGTAACAAGAAGTTAAAGAACATTCAGCTTGAGCTAGAATAGTGACTTGGCAAGTGTTAACATGACAGGTTTGTAACATTAAATGTGCTGGAATGATATGCTGGGTTCATGAAAAACAACACTCAACACCTTTTATAGGTCAGTGATCAAATAACTTGATTATCAAGTAGAATGAACCCACAGCGCTGTGGAATAAAGGCAGACATGCATATACATATGTGCTGTGTATACAGAGTATTGTGTACCATAAAGACACACAGAGTGCATGTAACCTGTCACATACCTTCAAAAACAGCAGCAGAAAGAGACATCTGCAAAAAGTCATCTGGAAGCTGGAAAATCTTTTAGTACATGGTAAATCACATTAGTGTAAGGTACATCTCTTTGATGTTAGAAACTCAAATGAAGACACAGCAAATGATGTGCAATTTCTGAAAAACAATATGGTTCTGTTGCTACAGGCTGAAGTTTTCCAAGAAACCGTTGTAGAAAATGCACGGTGAATGGATTTGCACATCCCACAGAAGCTAAACATGAGAGCAGTTTTTGTGTGCAATAAAATACATTGAACTGACAATACCCTAAACAGCCGAAGTGTCATAAGAGTCACATACCAAAAATTATTAGATTCTACTTATACAGAATAACAGGGCTTAAAGAAACAGTGCTACCTAATTTGCCTTGCCATGCTATAAAACAAACACACACAATCCATTCCTACTTTTTAAATATAATATTTCCTAGCCGCTCTGGGAAGGGTTTGCTCAGCAGCAAACTGCAATCTTCACAAACAATGCAGCTAAGCCCTGCATGCTTGAGATGACAGGGATAAATTTAATAAATCGAACAGCCATTTAGGTCTGTAAGGGATGTTAATGCCCCAGTGTCTGTAAAAAGTTGTCTGGTTATGATTTGTGTGATGGCCAGCAGATGAATAGCTTCCCGAAGAAGATAATTCAACTATATAAGAAATAGAAGAAGAAAAACTCACCTTTCTTCTATGGTCAAGGAACTCCTATTATTATGAGGCAGAGTCTTAGACAATCCAGTGAAATATTAGAAAAAGCTGTAATGCATATTTGAAAAGCTGATAAATCCTGCTCTCTTTGCCCTTTCCCCACTAATCCTTCTTCTGTCTCCCAGATTTCAGTACACAGAGCTGTAATCCTCCTGAGTACCCCCTCAGTGCTCTGCCTGTATCTAAGCTCTGCACTTCAATACCTCCAGCTGTTTATATCAGTAACTAACCAAGCAGCAAGAGATCATATCCTGTCTGCACATGCTCACTGCTCACCAGTCTTTGCTGCTGCCAAGCTGGGAGATCTCCAGGGTCCTAGTGACTCAGACCAGTGTTCAGAAGTTAGGAATTGAAAATACTGGAGATGTTTGTTTTTAGAGTGTTGTATTTGGTGGGGGGGGGGGGGTTGGGGAGGGCAGAACAGGGAGAAATAACCCGTGCTATTGTGCACGTAAAACTGAAGGGAAGTAATGACACGCACAATATGTCGTACTGTGTGAAAATCAGCAGCCATGATCCGTATGCTTTGCTTTTCCTTTTCAAGTGAGCTGTAAAAGTTCCCCTCCTTCACACTTGTTTTATAGAAATCTACAGACTTCATTCACAGCTGTAGACTTCTACCTATAGACCTGTCCAGGAAGGCAAATAAATCTAATCATCCGCAACACGGAAGATCTAAGACTATCATTTGAAGGGAGGCTTTCTTATGCCTCTTTCCACTAGAATCAGAGCTGTTTTGGAGCCACTTTTTCCTAGATACATTCCCAACAGGTGAGAGAGAAATACAGGTAAATGGTTCTGCAGAAATTGTTCCAACACAGGCTTACAGATTTCGGACAGCATCTTGTTATTCAAGGCACAAGTGGATGGAAGTAAATTATTTATAAATGTGAGAGCTGAAAGACAGTTCCCTGGCCGTCCAGAAGATTGATTGATCGGCAATATCTTCACTGTGTATTTGGTGTCCCTTGTCCTGTTGGTTCAAATGATATTAAAACAACACCTGTGTTCACTGAGAGAGTGGGAGTGAGCTCCAAATTCAGCTCTGCACCTAGATTTGGACCAGTCCGTAATTCTAGCATGTTTGGATCAGACCATTATAGCTGTGGACGTTACATGCAAAATTCAGATCCAGTTTTGCATCTGGGTTTCAAATGACCCATATTGCCTCTAATCCTCAACACTCAGGTGTTCAGATTTGTAATACCAGATCACATTCCTTTCTAACTAGGGTTGTGAACTTTGGTTGGATGAATTCCTGGAGATTTCATTACATGACATAATGTTTAATTAAAGATTAATCTGTTAATTCCTGGAGATGCCAGGACAATCCTGGAGAGTTGGCAACTCTATTTCTAACCAAGAAAAAAAACCATCACTCTACCTTTAACTTTAATTAGAGAGTATAGTTAGGATCTCAGCTGCTGCTTAGGGTAGAATTCTGTCAATCTTCTTCATGTTGCTTATTACCTTAGGGTATGTCTATGCTACCCGCCGGATCGGTGGGTAGTGTTCGATGTATCAGGGATCGATTTATTGCGTCTCATCTGGATGCAATAAATCGATCCTCTAATCGATGCCTGTACTCCATCTCGGCAGGAGGAGTAAGTGTAGTGACGAGGGCGCTGCGGCAGTTGACTCGCCACCATGAGGACAGCCAAGTAAGATACTTTGACTTCAGCTACGCGAATAGCGAATCTTAGTTCAACACCGCCCCCCGCTAGTGTAGCTCAGGCACTCTGTGACTAGCCCATTCATTTCAGTGGTGCTATTTGAGCAGAAAGCACTCTAGCAGCAGACCCTTGACACCCAGTCCTGGGTCTCCGAATTACAGAAAAGCGCAAACTGCCCAGTTCTATTTGTATTTCAGACACCACACAACTGGTCAAACCAATGGTTTTCTTTATTCGTTATAAATATTTGCAAAATATTCCCGTTCTCATGCAGATCTGGATTTCACACACACCTGAAGTTTGGAGCTATGACCTGGGCTCATCTCTGTGCAATGTATTGCAAGATTTTGTGCAGAGATGTTCCAGGCGTACACAGAGTTTGTGTTGGCTTTCTGCACCAATGGGGAATTTCACCATCTGTGTGCTGTAATATTTAGGCACAGGAACTCTCTCTTGTTTGGTCACTTCTAGGCAAACAAGGTTGGTGCTGTAATTATTTGACTTCAATTTACTTTTTTAATATTTATTTTCAGACTAAAGGTTTGGGCAATGGGGTGTTGTTTGGTTTTTTTGGTTTTGTTTTGTTTTTAAAACAAACAAATGCAGGTATTTCTACTACTGTTAACTGCACCCAGGAAAACAATTGACAGAAATGGCAAAGCCAGAGGAAGACTCACATTTCTGTTGGCTGCACTTTGTGGCCAGATCCTCAGCTCCTGTTAGAATCCCTTTACAGAGCTGCAGTGGCACAAATGGTCTTTAAACGAGGCCTGATTGGGATGCTTGGGGGAATCTTCAGCAGGCATTAGGACAGCTGTGCTGGATTTATGTCATCAGCTCTTGTCTCCCTGGTGTGCAGATCAGGGAAAGGCAAGGCTGGGCCTTTCTAAGCAGCATAACCTAGAGCACCCCTGAGGCTGCTCAAATTTATGTCAAGAATGTTTTAGGCCCAGGCACTCTATGGGTTGGGGAAGTTGAAAAGTGGCCTCCACTTCTCTCTCTCAATCTGAGCTAAGCATAAGCTCATGCAACAGATGACCTGGCTGTATAGTTTGTATTTGTTTTCAGCGTAAAGCAAAGGTCATTTTTCTAGGTAAAGTCAACTTCCATTTCTCTGAGAATTTCTATACATCTGGGATAGCAGCATGATGTAGTGGATATGGCACTGGACTGGGATCCAGGAGATTTGAGTTCTATTCCTAGCTCTGCCACTGACTGTCTATGTGACCTTGAACAAGTCACTTCACCTCTTTCTACCTCTGATTCCCTCCCACCCTTGGTCTGTCTTATCTATTTTGATTGAAAGATGTTCAAGACAGGTACTGTCTCTTGCTATGTGTAGGTACTGTACATAATAAGCTGGTTGGATCCTTTAGGGATATTATAATACAAAAGATAACTTACTATCTCTGTAAAAATGACAAAATCCACTTATTATCCATAACAAATTGAGCCCATTTTGTTTCTATCATAAAAATCTTCAGGTTGTTGGTGAATTTTTATCTCAATGAATAAATTTGCAATTTGTTGTAAAAAAACAAAAACACCACCACCTGCTTTCAAATGTGGAAACTCAAAAAGCGAAGATTAAGGATTTCTAGCAGTTTATACCATTCACACCAAGTTTGACAATCCTTCAGACTTGATAAGATGTGAAACTGAACTGCTAGAATCCGTTTGCCGATATTAACATGTCAAACATTTGCTGAGGTTTGGCATAGTGACAGGGCAACAATTTCACAGTGAGTTTCTGGATTTTTAATAGCAAAGTACATGCAGGATAGTCTGAGTATACGATATCCTGTATTTTTTACCCTTAAGCCATGGAAGAAGCCAGGGCTATGGTTTATTTTAGCAAACAAATAGCAAGGTGCACTTTATGTGAAGGGATGTTGAACCTTCACTCAACCTCATAAAGTCACAGTAAAGACCAGTAGTGTAGCAAATTTAGTGAATAAGAAAGTGAGTGAAAAAGCACATTTTAAAAAAAGCAATGATGATGCATCACAAACATGTACTATTTTGATTTGACAAGTTTTAGTTTGGTTTTAATTTTGTTGAGTAACGCTACATAGTAGTCTAGCAAATGTTCTGAGGGCTTAGGAACAAGAGCTAACTGCTATCTTGCTGTTAATGCTTGCCTGTAAATATGGAGAGGGAACTCTAGTTAAAAAAGAAAATTGCAGACTTTTCAGGTTAGCAAAGTTAATTCGCAATGTAACTATCAAAATCTAATATACGGAAATATCAGGTGTATCCTGCTCTCACTTGCACTACTGTAAAAGATGGATGAGTCCATAATTTTCCAACCCACCAAACCCTTAAGTTGATGCTTCAGTGTCTACTGGTCTAAATCAATAAAATTACACCAGTGCACACTGGTGAACCAATGAGAGGAGAGGTAAGTCATCTCATTACACAACTTTGTTTCCAAAGATTTGACACAATTTTTTTAAGATATCCAAAAGCAGGCAAAAATCACCCATTCCAAATTTTCATTCCAAAATCAAATATCAGCAATTTTGTCAAAAGACTTGCCATGGTTTTCAAACCATCTAGACAAATCTGTCTCTGCACTAAGTTTTGAATGGATTCCAGGAGGGTGCTATTGTTTTGATGGAAAATAGCTTCTTTCATGGTTTTATCAAATCTACACACAATTCTTTGAAAGATTTTTTGGTTGTTGTGCTTTGAGTTTTGGACTCAAGCAAGCCCCAAACTCAAAGACAAGTTTCACACAATGTAAGTTATTGCAGTGCAAAATCTCAGCACCATTTTGATGAGTCTGTTTTGATGTCAACATTTTCAATCATTTAGATGGTGATATCACATGGCCTGCATGAGTAACATATGCATCCTGCCTGTGACTTCTGGATTATGTTGACTCCGGGGAGGAAAAAAAAACTGGAGAGATCTGATTCATTTATACTAAGGGTCCTTTACACTCAGGTGGTAACATAATTTGGCCCTAATGTAAATAAGAAGCACTCTTTTGGTGCATCCAAAGGTGTCAGATTGTCCCTTGGTTAAACAAAACTGCTGTCTGTCTGGAAACAAAGACTAGATCCACATGTGCCATAAATGGGGGCATTCCATAGAAATCAGTGCAGCTGTGATGACATACACCAGCAAAGGATCTAGCACACAGTTTCCCCAGTCATGATCAGAAGCAACTGGCTTAAAATTAGCTCCCTGCAAATCAATCAAATGTCTTTGATCGTCTCTCAATGTTCCTCCATTGTCTGTTTCAACCAGATAGGGTCTTAGTGTGTGTAACTTGGCGTTGACGCTGCCTGGCAGCCACTGACCATTAGAATTCTGCATTCACTCTCTCTTCCTCTCCTTCCTGGAGAAGAGGCAAGGATTTAGTGTTTCTAGTGTAATATTTGGACTGGTGAATCTGTTCTTCAATGTGTGCATTCATATAAGGCCAAAACAGCAAATCTGGTCTGGCCCTCAAGCTACTCTTCCATGTGTCCTGAATGAATGATCTTTGTAATTTTCAATCTCAGTGATTGTGGCATCACAAGCCTTTAACCTTTTAGAATAAGATTATCAGTAACTGTTCATTCTTCACAGGCTGTCCAGAATTCTGTCACTTGCAGCAAACACACAGACTTTTTTTCTTTAGGAAATTCAGCAATGTGGATAACTGGAGAGCCTGCAAAGTTGCCACACTTAATTCTCTTAAAACAGAAGTCTTTGCAAGATTGGGCCTTAGTTTTGTTCATTTCTTTTCTGACTCAGATAAACAGGTCACAACAAAATGATATTGTGCCTCGTGTGACCCCTCTGTGTTGTCATGAAGCTTTTGAAGAAAAACTCTTTGAGCTATCAGCAAACAATGTTTCTTTTCATGACCAGTTCAATGTGGTATTTAGTAGACTTGGTGCTGAACTGGGGCAGCTGAATGTCAGAAGACTCCATAATGCTGGACAGTTTCTTTCCTTAGTCTGCTTCTGCACATACTGTCCATGGCGTTTAACACCATGTGAGTTTTTGGCACAATGTGATCTCTTGTTTGCATGCATGAGGGCAGTAACTAAGGGCATGTCTACAATTGCATAGAAGGTATGATTGCAGCTAGGTGGATATTATCCACACTAGCTTTAATCTACCTAGCATGGCTGAAAATAGCAGTGAAGACATTTCAGTGCGGCTGTACAAGCCTACACAATCTCCTTGCCTATGTACTCACCTTCTTAGCCCAGCCTCTGCAGGATTATGAGGGTTTTGCTGCTATTTTTACCTATGCTCAATTAAAGCTAGCGCAGGTTGGTCATCCCATGATACAATCACACTGCCTGTTGCAGTGCAGACATGCTCTAAGAATGATTCAGAGGGAGAGAGGCTCAGTGCTTGTCTATATATGCTTTAGTTTTAACCTAAGTTGTGAGTGTGCACTGATTTGGCTGAACCAGTGAAAAGGGTTATGTAACCACTTGTTTCAGTTTAAATCTGGTTTATTTCCATTTAGTTTGTTAGACTAGATCAGCAGTTGATTAGACCAGTTGATTAGACTGGTCAGACTAGAGGATCATAGTGGCCTTTACTGGTCTTAAAATCTATGAATATAGAAATTAGAGATTTGAGCTAAGCCAAAATAAGATTATCCATACAGGGATTTTCACAGGCTAAACCCAACCAGTTTATCAGGTTTGTGTGTAGACAAGGCCTCTGGTGGGAATAAGAGACTTTACTAGTGACATACTCAGCCCCTGAAAAGACCTGCACCACAACTGATAATAGGCATTTTCTATAAGAGCTAATTGCTATATAATCAGATAAATAGAGCTAGCAAGAAATAGCACCATCTGGTGATTTTAAGTTAATGTTACACTCTCTTACACCAGTGTAACTCAGCTAACTTCAAAGAAGTCATTCCTAATTTGCACTTATGTAATTAAATAAGGATCGAATCCTACATGGTTCTGGTAAGGTCAGTGGCAGTGAAAGCTACTTAGCTAATGACTGATTTCCTTTGTAAAGCACTTTAAGATCTACTGCTGAAAAGTGCTGTATAAGAGCTGGGTAATATTATTTATTATTAGCACCTTGCAGAAAACACTCAGCATCTGGCATGACTCACTGAAGTTAGTTGGAGGGATAGCTCAGTGGTTTGAGGATTGGTTTGCTAAACCCAGGGTTGTGAGCTCAATCCTTGAGGAGGCCATTTAGGGATCTGGGGTAAAAAAGATAGTTGGGGATCAGTCCTGCTTTGAGCAGGGAGTTGGACTAGATGACCTCCTGAGGTCCTTTCCAACCCTAATATTCTGTGATGACAAGCCCCAAATCCTTGCAAAAAGGAAGACTATAAAAATGTACACATAGCTGTCAATGTTTTCTCCAGCAGTGAAAATAGAGGTCATTGAACTGGTGCACATCTCTGCAGCTCCCTTTTACTCCCAATACAATTAGATTATCAAGATAGTACTTAAAAAAATAGATTGAATCTTTTTTGTTTGTTTTGTTTTGTTGTTCAGGCAGTTCATCCTTTTGTAAGATCCAGTGATCTTTCATTCAACAGAGGTAGTGCTAGCTATCTTTTGATACTAATATGCTATTACACTGAAAAAGTAACAACCAATAAACTGTTGTAGTCAAGAAAATAGCAGGCTGAATTCTGAAATCTGCTTTTGCTGCATGCTGGTGTAAGGCAATGGAGTTACTCCAGATTTATACTGCTGTAAATGAGAGCAGAATTCTGCCTAGCATATCTAGTAAAGTGTTGGGTGTATGATGAAAAACATTACGTTTTTTTAGGGGGGGAAAATCAGTTGGCTGAAAAGCCTGGTTGTAATGAAAGCTTTTAGAAAAATACATTATTTTCTGGTAAGTGGATGGGAAGCTGGAAAAGAAAATCAACTTCTTCATAGAAGCTGTGATGGAAAGACCAGAGGTGGCCTTATAAATCTCTAGATCTTTTGCCAACACAAGCCAAGAGGACCAATTGGTGTTTCTAATCCAAGGATATGTGGGATATCAATTCACTGCCATTTGGATTTCAATTAAATCCCATGAGAAAATATTATTTTCTTCATTTTATTCTGCTTGCACATTGAGGACAATAGTTTATTTCACACAGTTTCAAGAAGCAGCAGGATTGTGCCTTCTCGGGACTGAGAATAAAGACTATGATCAAGGTGAAATAGGCTTTTCAGGCCTTCTGCACTAAAACTACTTTTTTGGAAAGAATTCGGGATTCTGACTGACTGAGGGATAGGGGCCCAAATCCCACTGTTGGCCACACATGATTTTGCTCTCATTTCTAAATGAAAAATGAAAGATGATCTAGAATTTAAGTCATTGGACTGTGATGCAGGGCAATCTGGGTTTGAGTCCCAGCTTCCCATAGATTTCCTGGCCTTGGTCAAGTCATTTAAATTCTCTGTGCCTCTGTTTTCCATCTGTAATGTTGGGATGAAGATGCTTCCTTTCTCTCACCCTTTGTCTGTCTTGTCTCTTTAAAGTGACCAGATGCCCTGATTTTATAGGGACAGTTCTGATATTTGGGCCTTTTTCTTATATAGTGGCCAATTACCCCCTGTCCCGATTTTTCACACTTGCTATCTGTCACCGACTGCCTCTTTTGTACAATTTTGGTTCCAATCAGCCACGATGGTTCAGCTCTTGTTTTATTCCTACTGGTTCATCAGTCACTGATCATTTTGGCGCAGTTACTTTTTAAATGCCTGAAACAGAGGTATTATGCAGCATCTGAAGTGCTGGTACAGTTTCAAATACAGCAATGCAAAGTCACCACTGTAAAAGGCAAAGTAGTTTGTGAACTTTAAGATAAATGTGAGTAACAGGGCTTTCAGGATGGAGCTGCATTACCACTTTGCACCACTATTAAAACAGGACGTTGAGGAAAATCTACTACTCAGAGAGAAGTTCAGACTATGGTGCACTTGGTGAGGATGGTCATGTGTACAGTTTGTTATTAGGAGGAACAGCTGGGCTTGGTTTGCTTATTTTCAAACCCGCTCATAAATAAAGAGCATGATTCTGACTTTACTTGCACTGCTTTTGCGCCAGTGTGATTCCATTCTCTTCAGTGGCATTACATATGATGTAGGCAAGTATAGAAGCCTGATTCAGCTCCTATTGAATTCAAAAGAGAGAGTTTTTAGTGATTTCAATGGGAGTTCGATCAGGCCCTAAATGAGAGAAGGTTTGAAAGTTCAGCTCAAAAATTATTGGGTTCATCTATCAGTTGGGAGAAAGAGAGGAGAAAAAGAATAGAGAAGGGAGGGGAAATGGTTAAAAACTGAGCAATGTGTGGGGAGAGAACTATGAGAAAAAAGAAATATGAGACCATGAGAAAAGGAGCAGACATGGGGAGAGGGAAATTTCTAAAAGGGAAAATAAAGTATATTTATATTGGGATGAAATGCCAGGTGGATTGAAGTCCACGGCAAAACTCCAGGATTCCACCTACCATGTACAGGGTATCCACTTACTGTCTAGATTGAGGATGATTCTTCTATTCCTCACCCATGCTGCAAAATTCCCATTAGCTATAAAAACCGAGAGCCAGGCACCAAACAGAGCAGCATCATTGATGATTTACACCAGATAGACATTGGTCCCAGGGTGTTGAACTGACCATGGACATAAATGATAGGAGTCTGCAAATGCAAACATCTAGAATAGAGAGGTTTTCAAAACCTCAAACTCCATGAGGTTCACCCATCCCAGTATTATTGTTACTAAAGTACTTACCACCAGATCATTCCTGTGAGTGCTCTCAAGGGACTAGCACTGTGCATGAGCTCGGTGGCTTGAGCATTGGCCTGCTAAACCCAGGGTTGGGAGTTCAATCCTTGAGGGGGCCATTTAGGGATCTGGGGCAAAAATCTGTGTGGGGATTAGTCCTGCTTTGAGCAGGGGGTGGACTAGATGGCCTCCTGAGGTCCCTTCCAACCCTGATATTCTATTATTCTAAGTGCTTGCAGGGATTGGCCCCTAAAAGATAAAGAAATGGAATTGAAAAGATGAAACAGATGAGCATCTTGTACGTTTTCCAATATCTCAGTGGAAACATAATAACAATACAAATAGTATAAGGTATACATAAACAAGGGAGAACCGTGGCACCATTCAGAAAATGAAGAGAGTTGAAAGATGAAGATTGAACTTTTTGCATAAGTAAGAATCATTGTAGCTATCATGGTTTCTTTTGTTGCCTGACTTTATCTTAATTAAAAAGGAGATTGAAGCCTATTGAGAAGAGAATGTAGTTAAATAAGATGAGTTTTGTGTGAAATGCTACTGGAATTAAGGTCATCAATGTTTTGTTTTTGATCTTTTAACAGTCAGTCTTGATCATTTGGTCATTTTGTTTGATAATATTTTATAAAGCAGCAACAAAGTTAAAATGTTAAGCAGTCGTATATAAGTGCTTTCACGGCCAAACTGCACTGGATTCTTTCTAGTGGTGAATTAGGCCCAAAGTTCTTTACCAGTCCAATGCATTTCACTTTATTCTGAGTGGTTTTTCAGTTTGTCTCTCACTATATCTCAAATGTAGTGCCTAGCTCAGTTGGGACCCCACCTTGGTGAGACCTTCTACGTGTGACTGTATTCCAAATTATAACAATATTTTCTGGCACTCCAGTCTGAAATATTTGTATAAAGTTTAATTTAAATCACCTTCCTGGTCTCACTTTAATAAACATGTTGAGTGATGTGATTCTCTGTGGGAGACGGCATGCAGGTGGAAAGTCCCTTTGGAATTTTGGCCACAGTATTCACATACAAATTTCTATCATTAATTCTGAATAATGAATGAAATTGAATGTATTGTGAATTGTGTTTTCCGTTAATTTTGATGCACCAGTGATTCTCTGGGCTGGATCCACAGGTGCTATGAATCCTCCCAGCTCCACTGACTTCACTGTAACTATGCTAGCTTACACCACCTAAGGATTTGACCCTTGGTTTCTTGTCTCTATTGAGTCATAGATTCCAAGGCCAGAAGGGACCATTGTGATCATCTGGTCTGACCTCCTGTATTACACAAGCCATATTGATGAATCCTCTAACTTCTCAAACCATGAAGCCTTGGTAGGGCTTTTAAGGTCCACTCCTCCCTAGCCCCTAGTATCTGCTTTCAGCCTGTGTACCAAATTCTACCCTCTCTTACACTGGTGTACACTCGGAATGACTCCACTGGTTTTATATGTTTACATAGGTGTAAATGAGAATAGAATTTGCCACACTGAATTAAATTTACCTCTGTGCAGAGGCCCATTAGCCACTTAAGTCCACAAGAGGGGACTTAAGAGGAGTAAAGAGGCTTGTGCTGAGCCCTTAGTCCCAATGGTTGATTTTTTCCACTTATTTTCTAGAAGGCAAATTATGGAGTCAGCCTTTACTCGGGTAAATTTCCATTCAGTATGGCAGCCATTGACTTCAATGTGAGTGTTGCCTGAGATGAGGAAACCAGAACTTAGCCTGAAAAGAATAAGCTGACAGGATAAAGAGAGTCTTCAGGGAATTCAGGGGCATGACAACACAAGCCTGTTGGAAGTTTGTATTTTTATTAATAAAACTTCACAGGTGATCTTCTTGAGGCCCGACTGCTTTCTCTCCACAGTACCCCCATCAAACAAATGCCAGTGCAGATGAGATTCTGATGACTCCCTAACCATTGATCTGGGATCCAGTTTTTCCCTCCCGCTCTGGGCACCTCATCCACTCTAAAAGCTCTCACTGCATGGGGTTCACCTCCTCACAGGAAGAGAGGGCATAATGTCACTGCTGCTCCAGGCACTGTGTCCTAAGAGGCTGAATGCCCAGGGAGTCATTGGAAGTCTTTCCATTGGTTTCAGCTAGCATCAGATTGGACACTGAATGACAAGAGAGCAGCCTTCACCTTCCAAGGAGCTTAACCACACCGCCTCTGCTCTGCAGCTGAACTCCACCAGTTCACCTGAGCCATCTAAACATAACACTGCTACTGAACTAGGGAGACAATTCAACTCACACCTTTTTGCCCCTGCTAAACGGTACAAGCCTGAATCACATCCACATGGACTTTTCAGAGCCTCATGCAAAACGACCTTCTGAATTCGCCATATAGGAATGGGTGTCCTTTGAAATGGACAGAGGAAGTTCAAACTAGTGAAAATCTGGCAACGCACCAAAAAGTAGCAGGGGAGATTGTGTAGCACTTGTTGTTTTTTTGGTTTTCGTTTTTTCATTAAAAATATTGTGAACTTGTTGTTGGTCTCATACTGCACTGATGCATTATGTTGTATTACAGTTTTTGTCATGTTTCATTTACACCCTTATAAGCTCCATGGATATTAAGTACTTTTTGAAGAGGTACCAGCGACACAGATGGCAATTGCACAGGCTGCTGCACAAGCAGGCATTGGTGGTCTGGTTAGCATCTCTGGGAAAAGAAGCACAACGGGTGGGGCAGAAATTAGACGACAATATGGCCCTTAAGCAGAATCAACTAGGAGAAAGACACCTAGCTCTTCTCAGAAGACACTGGAAAACTCAAGGGAATTATCTAAGAGAACTAACTTCCTGGTGTGCTATCAACTCGGCGAGACAGCACAGATGATTGCATATTTTGTCTCTTCTGTGGAATCCTTTGCTAATTTGGCATTAAGAATCACATTTTATTGATCTCTTTGCTACTAGCAGTGTATGCAGTTAAGGCTTTATACAAAATCCACTGCAGTCAAGTGGAGTTTTTGGATCAGGCTCTTCAAGAGGGTGCAAAGCAAAGGGATTATTTTAAAGTGCCTTCTAAAATTAGAGCTGCTGAGAGAACCACTGTAAGGGCTTGCCCCAGTCCCTGGAGGACATAGAGCCATACCTGTCTCTCTTTCCAGACAGTTTTTTGTTTTCCAAACATAGACAAAAACAGTTTCTCAGTCCATCCTGAGTTACAGCTCCCTTCGTCTCCCTCAGTCCCCACTGCTTTATGGCCTATAGCAGGACTTTTTCTTGCTCTGTTTAGCTAAGCACAATCCACTCTGGGTTTTCTCCTTGGAGGCTCTTTTCTCCCAGCAGCTTCCCACTGCCTTCCTTCCCAGGGGACTCTGGCAGCCTTTCCCAGGGACACTCTACAGCTCCTGCTTTTCCCTTCCTTACTGACTCCTGATGGAGCACCATCTCCCCTTCAGCTGCACCTGATTAATGAACAGGGCTGGTGGAGTCCCAGGCTTCTGGCCCTTAAAGGGACAGACCATTCGGTTACAACCATTCATAAAAATTCAGATCCGTAGACTATTGTGGTACTTGTATTTTACTAACCATACAAATATGTGTAGGGTAAGGGTTTATATCTCCCTTATCTCTGTTTGTTACGTGCGCATGAATACTGCCTTGTTCTGAATGTTGAACAGAGCTGAGCGAGATTTGGAATTTCCTTCCTGTGTCGAATTCCAATATTTCAACCTTTCGTGCGCATCCCAGATTGGGATGAAAGGCTAACACATTCACATTTGCCAGAGAATGAAGTATGGGCCACTCACAGCTTCTGTTAGAATCAGTAAAGTGTTCAAAACTCTAGGAAGTTTCCATTTGGATTTGGGGTGAGAGGGCAAGGTCAGGGGAACTCTAGATTTATCTGAAACAATTTGTTCAACCCTTTGTGTTCTAGCTCAATAATTAGATATGACACATGCTCAAGCACAGTCACAAGATTCGCTTTGGTGCATGGGCTTGTGTACACACACACTTAGTTCACAGCAAGCTGGGGTGTAAATCTACCCAGCACTATCTGGAGTGCACGAAGTGTCCGTGTGGACTCTGCTGATGCACAGTTCCCTAGTGTGTTTTAATCTATCCTGCTTTGAAATGGGAATAGCTCAAAGTGCAGAAGGGGACTATTAGTGTGTGGTAGCAGGGTCCACATGGACACTTAGGGTGTGTCTACACTGCAGTTAGACACCGGCAGCTGACCTGTGCCGTGTAGATTTCCAGGATAGGGCTGGAGCCCAGGCTCGAAGAACCTGTGACGTGGGAGGCTCCAGCCTGTGCCCAGAATTCGACAGCAATTAAACAGCCTGAGTCAGCCACGAGTTTTTACTTGCTGCATACCATACCCTTCGTGTGTGCCGTGCTTGTGCAGGAGTTATGCCCCAGCTTGCTGCAAACTAAATGCTTGTGTAGACAAGCCCCAAGAAATGTTGGGTGCAATCCAGGGGTCCGTGTTGTGCAGGAGGGCAGAAGAGATGATCACAATGGTCCCTTTTGACATTAAAATCTATGAAATACCAGGATCTACATGTTCCTGTGTTCTTCTGTGCAGTGCCCACATTTTTCTGTCAGCCCACAGAGTTGTCCTCCTCTTGCCTCAAATAAAATGTTCGAATCTGTTGAGTGTGGCCACGAGTCTCAAAGATCTAAAGATAAGGAACTGAAAAACAAAACCTCATAAAGATAAAAAAAAAACTGGGCCAGTTGCTCTGCAAAAAGAATTCTTTGCTACCCAATGTGGGTCTTCCATCTCCTACCCTGCCATGTTTGCACACTCCTTTTCTCCCAGCACCCTTGATAACTACCCCCACGCCTGTACCCCATTCAACTCCCTCCCACGTATCAGGATCTCTCTGGCCAAATGTCCACAAGCTTCCCTTTGTACTCAGCTTTTTTCCAGTGCCCTCAGACCCGTTTTCTATATTGGTTGGTTTCTTCCTCCATAATATGCAAATGTAAAATTTAACTTGCAGCACTGAAGAATGCTGCACCCTAATAATGAAACAGAAAAGGAAGGACAGGAAAAGAGCAATATACCATCATTTTACAGATGTGGAACTGAGACACCGAGACTTTAAATGACTTGCCCAGAGTCACACAGGAAGTGTATGGAAAAGCCATGGATTGTAGACAGATCTCCCACATCCCAGTATAGCGCCGTAGCCACGAGATTGTCTCTCATCTCTTGTGCATTTGCCATTGGAGCCTCTTGCATTAAATAAAGTCAGGAGTGACTCCACCAAAGTCAGTGGAATTAGTCTAGGGTTAAACCAGCACACAAAAGGGAAGAATCTGGCCCACCGTTCCAATATGAAGTGGTTTTGACAGAGTTATCCTTTGAGAATATAGATTTGATTGAACACCAGCGTGAAACTCAGAGTGCATGAACATGACACCTTGCAATATAAAGCTGATGTATTTTGCTCAACTCAAGATTCTTTGAATGTAGCTTGTCAGCTAGATTTTTTCCCCCATATTATAATTGTAACAATTATGTACTTGTTTCTTTGCATCCTGGTAGCACCTAGGAGCCTCCATCATGGACCCAGTACCCCATTGTGCTAGGTGCTGTATAAACACAACAGAAAGATGGTCCCTCCTCAATGTGCTTAAAATCTGTGCATCCTGCCTATCTGCTGGGCCTCCTACCTCTGAAAATAAAATCTGCGTAAATACTGGTGTTTTCTCAATGGGGCCTTCTTATACTTTTGACCTGGATAATCTTTTAATTCCAGCTGCTCATGAGACAGAATAATGGTAAAAATATGTGAAATTTCACTATGCACCTTACAGCACTGCTGTCATAGCAACGTGCTCACTAGATCTTGTACAATACTGTGGTTTGGAGATATCACCTTCCCAGACAGAGCCCTCTGTTGAAGTTTGGAGGAGTGCTTTAATGGAGACTGCTCTGCTACGCTGTGTGAAAGAATAATATACTTTATAAGACCTTCTGCTGTGCCAGTCGCAAAAACACCACCAGCTAATGCCTTCAATTAAAATCTGCCTGCTTTTGTCTAGTGCTTGAAAGTTCAGTCTTTTGACAAGTATAAATCATGTCTTGCTTTTTGCTTTTCGTGGACCATAATACACTTGAGTAGATAGAATTTCACCTGGCTAATAAACAATCTAAAGTCCCTGATGTCGGCCTGTATCATAAAACCACGGCATCAGCATCTCCCATAAACCTTTGTAGCTTCCCTTTGCAGATTCTGAAGAGAAAAGTTAGATTGCTGGAGCATTGAATCAGGGGTCTTTTGTCCCATGCTGACTCAGTCATTCATTATCAGGAACTGACAGCATCAATTAGTGAGCCCCAGACATTCAGCATTGCAGAGATCATGCTGATTCAGACTTTAAATTAGAGTGCGGATACCATACCGTGATCTTCGCAAGTTGGCCTTGTAGTTAGCATGCACCACCTTTTACTGGTTTTGAAAAGAGAAATAGTTAAGTCATGGCAATTAGTCTATCTTCGTCAGCTTCCACTGAATTAGCATGTCATAGTGGGGCTGTATCTAGTTAGGCCAATTGTCCCTTTGTCATTTCCCCCCTGTTTTTAGTACAACAAAACCAGCAAATGAAGATAATCAGAGGATGAAAGCAGAGTGCTGCAGGGCTCATAACATAAGAATCAAAGAGGACAAGATAGAGGAATATAGAATAATGAATGGTAAAGAGGAGGTAAATTGAAGGTTCTCAATTAGCCTGTTTTGTAAAATAAGAACAATGGAGAACTGAAAGGCATCACATTTCAAACTGTTGAAAGGAAACACTTGTTTACACAATGCATAATTAACCAGTGGAACCCCCTGCTACAACATATAGCATTAAGGTCAAGAGCTTTGTACTATTGCAAAGAGGATTATAAATTTATAGGATGACAATAGTGACAGTTACATTAGATAAGATAAAAAATGGAGGGCTACAAACCAAACTCTAACTGACGGAGTATGGGGATGGAGCAGAAAAAATTCTCTGTAGATTATCTCATAACTGTCCAAAGTTTTTTGCAACTTCCTCAAAACTATCTGGCATTGGCCATTATCAAAGAAGAACGCTAGACTACATGGACAACCAATCTGGTCCTTTATGGAAATGTCTATGTTCTTATTTTAGTTACACTGAGCATTTTCCTGCTCTTTGTATGTTTTCATTATTTTAAATCCTCCATCTCCCCCCACTTTTCCTACCCTTCTTTAAGTAAATATTTGTATTTCCTTTATGAGAACTCCGTAGGTTGAAAATGTTCCTAATTACACATTTATTTTTTCTTAATGTACAAAGGCCCATTGAGAGAATCTGTGTTCTCTGGGTTGCTTGACTGCATAATCCTTCCCCTGTGCCATCTCAAATATTTTGGAGGTCTCTCTGAACAGTGTTCATTTCCCTTCCCCTTCTCCTTCCTTCTTGTTCAGTGCAGGCTCCCAAATTGTCAGGCATGCTGTTGTTGCCAATGTGTCAGGGGCATAGTGGTTGCTTGGTAACCAGCAGCAACACTTTAAAAATGCATCCCTTTTAAATCGCGCTTTCCAAACTTAATGGCTTTGAAAGGAACAGTTGTTCTTTCAGGATTATTTTCATTTTAGGGTTTTTTTTTAAATTCTCCTTTCAGCTCAGGCTTTGCTTTTCTTCTCGATTCTCTTTCTTCACATCTGCTTTCACAAAGGCAAGCAGTGTCATTGGCCTTGCCCATTTGGCAGTAAAAACCCTTTTATCTTTTTTTTCTTTCTCGTGGAGTTCAGATGTTATCGTTTCTGAATTCCAACTGGAATGGAAAGAAACTCCACTAACATTTCCAAGTACCATTTTCATTTATGTTATCTTTGGTCTCTCAGTTCTTTTTGGAGGCTATTTTTTTCTTCTGAGGAATATAAACATAAATCAATTTTGGAACTGTGTGAATTATCTCCTGATTTTTGGAAGGCAGTGTGATGTAGTGGGTAGAGCACTGACTAGGAACCAGGAAAACTGGACTTGTATTCTCTCTCTCGATGTCCTGCTTTATGACCTTGGGAAAGGCACTTTGCTATACTTTCCCTTTCTGTAAACTGGGTGCAATGCTACTTGCCCAGTGCTGTAAGATATATGGATGAACAGTACTATATGGTCTTGATTTTGTATGACTGAATGTTGATGACATCTCCATTATTGAGGTCAGTGGTAGCTGAGGCTGCTTGGCACCTAGCAGCATCAAAACCTGTTAGAGCTGCATGTTTGTATTAATTCTGGGCAAATAGAAGGTTAATCTGTCTGATCCTACTCCCATTAAGCTAGTGGCAACATTCTGTCACTTTTCCTAATGCATAACCAGTTCAGCACTATGGGCCAAATTCATATAGGTCACCTGGAATATTGTTTGAAGTCAATGGAATTGTGTGTGAATCTCCAGGATGTTCTGTCTATTTCACTTTAATTTTTTGTGCTTCTTTCTGTATATCATGTCTATCACAGATGACATAAAAATATATAGGTTCAGGGAACAGGAGGGCTTCATGAAAGAAATAGTTACACTGGTGTCATGGAATAAGTACACCTCTACCCCGATATAACGCGACCCGATATAACACAAATTTGGATATAACGCGGTAAAGTAGTGATCTGGAGGAGTGGGGCTGCGCGCTCCGGCGGATCAAAGCAAGTTCGGTATAATGTGGATTCACCTATAACGTGGTGAGATTTTTTGGCTCCCGAGGACAGCGTTATATCGGGGTAGAGGTGTACCTACTCCCAAATCTCCATCTTGTGAGGAATGAGTGAGTTCTGATCAGTGGTTTCTTGGAAAAGCAGGTTATTCAGATTCTAACCACTTCTAACTGACACACAATCCATAAATTGTAATGTTCTTTAACTGTATCCAAATGGCATTTTTCCTACCTATGAAAACATCAGACTTTGTTTGTTAAAAATTCCAGTCTAGTCTTCACAACAGAATGTCATTGAGCAGTATGACGAAGGGGAGCCAACCACATTAGCAGCAATAGAAAATGGCTGTGAGGAAATAACTTTTGATGGATAAAGCTGAATAATCACTAGCAGCCAGGATCAAATTCAAATTGTAGAGGGCAAATTCAGAACATCATGGATATTAAGTATTTTTACAGAAAAGTCCCGAGATGTCAGACCTGATTCTGTGATATCCAACTCCAGGAAAATTTCATTCCAGCTCCTGTCACCATAGTACCTGGTGACAGCATGACTGCGCTGGCTGGGCCATCTGAGTAGGTTGGAAGACAGATGCATACCTAAGGATATGCTATTCAGGGAGCTATCAAAGGGAACAAGAACAACAGGACGGCCAAAGCTTCTCTATAAAAAGACATATGCAAGTGAGATATGAAGGAATTTGGAATTCATCTTGACTGATGGGAAATCTTGGCAAGAGATCTTAACAAGTGGCACTATCATCTCCATCAGGGTATCAGAGTCCATGACAGAAGCTTGCTCCTACAGCTTGAAGAGAAAAGTCCCTGTAGAAAGCAGGCAGCTCCCAACCAAGATACATACAGTTGCAACAACTGCCAAAGATCATGCAAATCTCAGATTGGGCTATTCAGCCACATGAGACATTGCAAACCATCTGCATCATAGGCTGCAATTCCCACCCTCTCTTGTAGACGAAAGGACACCAACAACAGTGCCTGGCATCTCTCAGACGTCAAGGAATTTATCCACACAACACCCTGTTGACGTAGGGTAGTATTAGCACCATGTTGCAAATCAGAGACTCAAGTAGTTAGATAATTTGCCTGAAGGCTCACAAGGAGTCTAGCAGAACCAGGAATTGAACCCCAATCAACTGAGTCCTCAAACACAAGCTCATTCATCCTATCAGAATGCATGAGAACCAGCTATTTTAGCTTTTTGTACTCTCTGCTTAACGGTAGTAGCTCCTTAGAACACATGCACAGCCCATCTCAAGCAACAGCAGGACCCAGATCATCGCCCTGCCTGGCAGCATCAGTAGTATGAAACGTTAGGCCATTCCTTGTTTTTTAAATGATGGGGCTGTGCACAAAAGTCTTCAGTCAGCTCCTCCAATCATGCTAAAGCCATTTAGTGCTTCTGAAGAGCTGCATTCATTTTGTGCCAGCTCAATCTGTTTGAAAATTGAAATGACAGAGGCTTAACAACACTTGACACGTACTGTCACTTTTTATTTCACCACTTCTGTCCCATCACCTAGAAACATGCACAGCTGCAAAATAAGAAATGGCTAACAGTGCAGAGAACACATCTCTGAGCAACATCTCAAGCATGCAGCACTATTGGAAATGCTACACAGACAGACAGACACCAATGTTAATTAGACATGAGAGACAGATTGTCTAAGTCTTCTAAACTCTGCCCAGTACAGGAGCATAGTTGGAGGCCAAAGGTGGCTTCAATATCTTTGTGTCTTTTGTATTCTTGGGATAGTTGGAGGCCTTGCTTGGTCCTTGACATAGGTCAGAACAATCTCAGGGCTGCTTTAACTTGCTGTTAGCTGTAGTGACTCCATAGGAGCCATCCCATCCTTAGAAAAGACATAGCACAACATTCTCCAGCCAGGCTACCTCTTTCTCCTGACACCTCCCTCCACGACTCCTATGCTGGGAGTTGGGAAGGAGTGTAGAGCCATTTTGTCAGCTCTTTGACACCTGGGAAGCCTACGTACCCCAGGGATATTCACCAGAGGCCTGTTCCATGAATGATACAGCCCTTTTGGAGCTCCAGAGTGGTGTGGAAGGGCAACCGCACCAAGCAGAAACACTACATATGTTAAATTTGAAGTAAATATGAACTTTAAACCTTCAGTGGATCTATTTTCAATTTTTTTTCAATTAGGATTTTCAAAACAGGGAACATAAGAACGGCCATATTAGGTCAGACCAAAGGTCCATCTAGCCCAGTATCCTGTCTTCCGACAGTGGCCAGTGCCAGCTGCCCCAGAGGGAATGAATAGAACAGGTAACCATCAAGTGATCCATCCCTTGTCACCCATTCCCAGCTTCTGGCAAACAGAGACTAGGGACACCATCCCGGCTAATAGCCATTGATGGACCTATACTCTATGAATTTATCTAGTTCTTTTTTGAACTCTGGTATGGTGCTACATCCTCAGTCGGGCTAATCAGTTTATTTCCTGGCCTTCCCAAGCCTTATCTTTAAGGAGATACCCTGTTAATGGGCTTGTGCAAAATCAACCTGATAGTCTCAAAGAAGTTGAGATCAGAGAAAGAAGAGATTTTCTAGGTCAAACAGCTGAAAAATAGGCCACCACTAGGTAAGTTGTTTTGTTTTGTTTTGTTGTTTGTTTATGTGGTTCTCACCACAACAAATTTATAAAAAAAACAGTACATAAAAAGATGCCAATACATAAAACTGGAATGTTCTTCCATAATGCGATTAAAAATAGATACAATTTTGTATACATCAGAATACTTTCAGAAGCTATCGCTGCATTACAGAAGTAAACGTTACTCACACATTTATAAACATCTGTCAAAATTATTTCCTGAGGTAAATGAAAGTAGCATCCAGCACAATCTATTTGCTAAATTGATCCTAATTTTCACAGCTGTGTTTGTGAAAAGGTGCATACAACAAATATGGTTCCATGCTACAATTCTTAAGTGGGAGTTTGGCCTGAGGAAGGAGTGCTGGATTGGAGCAACCCTCCCCCAAAATTTTAATTAACACCTTTATATTGCATTAGATCTCCTAAGGTATCCTGTTTTATCCAAATCTGTCTTTTTGTGCTCAGTCCAGCTCCCATTAAAGTCAACAATAAAACTCTTCTTGACTTCACTAGTTCCTGGATTGGGTATATAAGATTCTTAAGGCAGAGACTACCTCTATTTATGTCTTGAATAGTGCTGACTACATCACCAGTATTCATATTATTATCAATAACAACCATCATCATTATTATTGTTTACCCAGCCTTCTCAGCTTTATATTATATGATCTGAAAGACATATCACAGATCTCTGTGCTTGGCAGCATTCTGAAATCATATTTCCACATTAATTAACATATGTTCAAGACCTGACATTCAGGACCACATCTCCTATTCTGCATTCCCTGTCTCCTTTTTGTTCACAAATGTATTAACCGGCATCAATTGGGCATAGCAAGAAAAATCTTATTCTGTATCACTGTTGTATTGCTCTTTGACATCTTCAGTCAAACAAGCCAAGCTGCTACACTCAAATATTTTGAACAGTCTGTGAATATTTAAAAAGAATTAAACAAAAGCACACCCCAGCCTGCTTTACTGTAGAACTAGCAACATCCAAAACAATCAAGCTGTTTACATTGTGGAAAAACTATGAAACAACGGACAATATCATTGGCACCCAGTTAAAAACCGAAGATTGATACAGGGATGTAATATAAATTAGCATATGTCCTGTGGTTCAGTAGTAAACTCTGGCCTCTTGGTACAGATCTCATATAGCAAAGTGATGAACATGGTATAAAACCTAGAGCTGGCTAGGATATTTTCAACAAAACGTGTTGTCATGGGAAGTGCAGATTTGCTGAAACCAAAACTGTTCATGAGAAAGGGCTGGTTTTGATGAATTTCCCAGTTTGGAAAACATTTGAAAAGCAGGTTTCAAAATTGTTCAAATGCCCTGTTTTGACACATTCAAACTGACGTGCAGTTTCTTCAGTTTGACACGACTTTTCACTTTGAAATTGAAGTTCATTTAAAGTTTTTTTTAAAAAGTAGTAAAAAATCACATCAGACTTGAAATGACATATATTGAAATGATCAGAATGAAACACTTAGGCTATGTCTACCCTTCCGTGGTGTGAAGAGCACAGGCACTGCATGTGTGACTACGTGCTGCAGTGAAAGGCAGGCTGCGTCCACATTTGTCACCGCACATTGCAGTGAACAGCTTCGGCAGAGAGAGGTTCCGTGGGGAAAATCTCTGGCTGTGGGTTGCTCCCAGCGCTTTTCCCTGCTACCTGGCTGTTTCCAGAGACTGTCACGGTGGTGGGGAAAGGCTCCAGCAGCAGGGAGGCTAAAAATAGCAGTATAGACATGGGATGAATTGCTTGGGTGTGTAAAGACCCTCATAGGTGTAGTCTGACTTCTATATTTAGCTTCAGTCAAGCTAACAGGGCTGCACATGAGGAGGGCAACTTCTGTGCCTGCTCAGAGGACACCATTTCAGATTTTTCTTGTGGGGTGAGGGAAGGGGAGAGCAACTTTAACTGTGATTCCAGAGGCTTCTTTTGCAGATAATGACTTAGAAATTATCTGACAGGAGCACTGTATCTAATTCCTATATCAAGAAAGAAATTTAAATAAATATTAAGCTCACTCAGCTCTAATACTCACCTGTTCTGACATCTTGTGGCAAGGCACTTAAAGGACACTGGTTAGGTTTAAAATTGTAATGTATATTCATTCTCAGATACTCTTACTAAAGTGAGAAGGGACCATTGTGAACATCTTGTCTGACCTCCTGCACGTTGCGGGCCACCGAACCTCACACACTCAGCATCCTCTATTCGCCTAATCTGTGCCTCACTGTGTACACTGCTATTTCTACCCATGCTAGCGGGTCATGCAGTCTCTGTACTCTATGTACATCCATAAGTGTTGAGTACAAATTGTACAGAACAGTCCTAATGTCTACACAGATTGTGGGATTGGTGTCCTGCCCCCCATATTTAGCTTCCACTAGGACTAGGATGGTAACACTTCAGGGAGAGCAGCAAAGAGTCCTGTGGCACCTTATAGACTAACAGACGTTCTGGAGCATGAGCTTTCGTGGGTGAATACCCACTTCGTCAGATGCACCCACGAAAGCTCATGCTCCAAAACGTCTGTTAGTCTGTAAGGTGCCACAGGACTCTTTGCTGCTTTTACAGATCCAGACTAACACGGCTACCTCTCTGATACTTCAGGGAGAGAACATGCAGCCGGTGTACTAAGTGTTGTTGCTGAATGTGTCCCTCCCAGCATTCCTGGAGGCAATCCTATCTTATGCAGACCTGGGTTCTATGTTACTATGCACCCCTACCTCTCATCCCTTCCCGCAATGTTTGACCAGCTCTATCAGCCAAAACTGGACACAGAGTTTTCAATAAGGATGATGGGAACCAGTTAGAATAGAATAAGGACCCAGCCATTTCACTCACTACTCTCGCTTATGAGTCCCTGTTTGAGCTTCAGAAACAAAGTTAGGTTATCTATTTTTCTGTTTGTTTTTTATTTGTTGGATGCCTCTGTTCTAAGCGATTGCAGCCCTCTTGAACTTTTGAATGCATTAATATTTCAGCAGGATGGACAGCAGGAGTCTCTACAATGTCAATCATCATTTAAAAACTCAAAGGATTTGAAACAGAGCGTGGAGAATTTTTTTTTAATTCAGCAGAATAGCACCAGAGGTAACACAGACTCCTTTCTCCTCCATACAGAAAATAAATGTGATAGTCATTTGCATTCAGTAACAAACTTGTGACATGTTTAAAATGATCTCTGTACAGTTTCTAAACAGAAACATGTTTTCATTTTCCCTTCCTCAGATTCTATTTTGGAAAGTAGTTTTTGTTTGCTTCAGAGATAGACAAATATGTTGAAAACACATGCATCAAATAATAAATCAAAGCAAAAACACACAGACAGGTACCTCAGAGGGTTTGCTCGACATCAGCAAAAAAGTAAATCGGAATGAAATCCTCAAACACGGGCGTTTTTCAGAAAATGGGGGTTACACATTCCAAGTTCACACTTAATGGTCTTTGGGGGATATTCATTCTTCGGAGCAGTTCGTATAGCCTGATGGGAAACTATATTTACGATGCTTTTAACTCTGACTGGGTCCATTTTTTAAAGTTGTTTCCAGAATGTAAATTATTTAAAATCATTGATTTGTTTCTTTTCACTGGGAGGAAAGCTTAACCAAAAAGCTTTCCTGTCCATGACAGTCTTAAATTCTGAGGCGATCTATGTGGTTTCGCTTAATTGAACACCTACGGAAAAAATTATGTGTTTAGCCTCATAACATCTTTCTTGTTTTAATGTAAGTAAACGGTAGATTTATTTAGCCCCCATTGGCTTTTGAAATACATCCACTAATAGTATCTATTTAAATATTGTCCTCTGGAATGGATAAAAATGTTTTATCACAAGAAGTTAAATCCACTACAGGAGTGTTTTATATACCTCCTTGTCCCCTTTAATGCTTCTCTGGCAGATCCGACAATGCATTCTGAGGTGGTTACTAACTACGGGATAAGTTGAATCATTGGGCGGAAGGGGCAGCAGGTGGCTTCACCACCCCCATAGGCATTCTGGGAAAGGAAATGTGACACAGAGAGACATCATTTCTCTCATGAAGGGAGAGGGGAATGAGCTAAATACATCACTTCTATTCATGGAGCACGTTACTCCACTCCCATGTGCCAAGTCCACTGCTATGGCCCTCAGTAGCAGCCAGGGCTGCTCCTGCTCCCCACTACCTTACTGCCCACGCAGGGCGGTCTCAGCTGAGCATCTCTCCCCATGACTGCCCAAGGCACAATCTCAACAACACACACTTGGCAGTGCAGAGGGGTCAGGGTTGTGGCAGGGCTTAACACCTCAACAGTTCTGCATGGTCAAATAGGCACCATCTGACCCAAATAAGGACATTCTAAATGTACAGGGGGTAGGGATTTCAAAAGCACTCAAGCGAAACCACAATTTGAGGACTTCAATAACTCAGACATAGGTTAGGGGTTTGTTACAGGAGTGGATGGGTGAGATTCTGTGGCCTGCATTGTGCAGGAGGTCAGACTAGATGATCATAATGGTCCCTTCTGACCTTAAAGTCTATGAGTCTAAGTGATTTAGGGTCATAAGTCCCATTGGCTTTCAATGTGATTTGGGCTCTTAAGTCATTTAGGACCAGATATTTTTTTAAAATACTTATGCATCTAACCATGCAGATAAGGTGCCTGGTGAGATTTGCAAAAGCACCTATACAGATTTCACACTCATGTCTCATTAAAATCAATGGGAGTTAGACATCTGACACACCGGTGATTTTTTGTAAAACCCACTTGATGCCTCTGTGCTTCTTTAGGCACCTAAATATATTTGAAAACTTTTGAAAATCCCACACCCAAGGCAGGGGAAAAGTGAAAGGGGAAATTGAGGCACTGAATGATGCTCAGTGACTTGTCCAAATTCACCGAGCAGCTCTGTGGCTGCACTGGGAAGAGAATCCTGAATACCTTGTTCTCAGTGTCCTATCTACTAGGCCATTCCAAGTTTTGGATCAAGCTCTTCCTGACTCCTCAGCTAGGCAATCTGAAACTATAGTTAACTTCAGTACAAAATTGCAATGGATAGTTCTGATATTTTGTGAACACCAAAATACATAGGTCATGAGTAATAGTGTGATAAAGCTCTAAATTTTCATAACACAACTGTCATGTACTAGTTATGCAACAGAGGGTTTTTTTCCTTCCAATTATTGTCTTTGAGATATCTGCTGATACAAATCTGAGGGCGTAAGGTCAGATTTCACATCAAGGTGTTGTGCCTGATATTAACCTTAAAATTGCTAAGTAAAAAGTTGGTGGTTTCAGGTAATTCTCATTATGGATAAACTAGAGACATTTAGACGTCTCACCATAATTACCACTGATGCCTTCATTTTGGGGACTTTGTTGCATAGCAACTCATTAAGTTGTCACATGCTTGTGAGACTTTCATTTATGCTCAGGAAACAGTTGACATATTACTTGTGAAACCAGAGTTGTTTAATATTCCTGACAACAGAACTGTTTAGAAATATTTCATGTGAGAACTGTAAAGAAACAAGTTTCAGGAGTATTTGTTGTAGCCAGAATCTCTTCTTTTGCCTAGATTTGATACTAAATCAGCAGAGCTTTGTTTGCAAAGATGGTGTTTATGGGAAGGGGATGGGGTAGTATTCAGTGGTCTTTTGTGTAGCTCTGTAGGATGCGGCCATTGTCCTCATCTGCAGCACCCCGCCCCAGTGCCATGCAGTACTGTGCTGTCAGCTAAAGAATACTGGAGCCCTACACAGGTTGGGTATCAGTGTCTATTGCATCCAGCTGGTTCTTTGGAATCACATAGGCACATTTTGCAGAGCCCACCCACAGAATACCTGAACTTTCTTTATGGATGCTTGTAGCGATGTGGGACTCACCCCTGCAGTGCCTTCTGCTGGTCGTCTCGGGAATTAGCTCTCCCAGCCTTGAAGCACCCTCTGCAGGTCTGTGTCCCGCTGCCCCCGTGTCCCTCCCTGGACTCCACTGCCCCCTGGCAATACCCCCACAGTCTCAGGGTCTCCCCACCCAGGGGAACCCCCACCCCCTATCCCTACCTCACCTCAGTTGTAGGCTACTGCCTGTCACCAACTCATCCCGCGCCCTGGGGCAGACTGCAGCGTCAGCCACTCATAGGCAAGGTTGGGTCTGGACCCGCTGCCTCCCTCTGGAACCCAGTTCCTCTATGGGGCCTTGGACAAGGCCCTGCAGCCTGTGGTGTTGCCAGCCTGGGGCTCCCCAGCCCCGCCTCACTCTAGGCACCCTGAGCTTCCCAGCAGCCAAGCCCCTCTCTCTCTCTCTGAAGGCAGAGAGAGACTGTCTGTGCTCCTGGCTCAAAGCCTTTTTATAGGAGCCGTCTGTGGTCTGTTTAGGGCATGGCTCCCAGCTGTGCCTACTTCTCCAATCAGCCTGGGAGCTGCTTGCCCCAGCCACAGCCCTTTGCTGGGCTGCTCTAAGCCCCTCACAGCAGGAGCAGGTGACCACGCCGCTACAATGCTCCATGCCTTTTAACCTAACAGAATTGGATATCTGGGATGACGAATAGCTTGTAAATGCTATTCTTTAAAATAACCGTATTTGTCCAAAAGCGGGGGACAGGAGAGATCATTTTCAACTAAGGAGAGATGTAAGTTATTCCAGCTCCAGGGCAACAGTCATTAACACAACAACCATTTAGATAGGTTTTAAGTGTCTATTTATATTGGTGAAAAAAAATCTGCTCACTGTAACATGGCAACGCTGACTCAAAAGGTGCATTAGTTACAGCAGAAAAACAAAGAATTTTCCGGTTAACACAAGGTCTCTAATACGTTTTCCAATATTCACAGAGAAAACTATTTGAATGGTAGAGTGGCAATTTTTTTAAAATGGAATTTGAATTGTACTTGGCAAAATGCTATGCAAAGAGATAAGAAATGTGGCTTAGCAGCTTTTCTCTCTGGTGTCACAAGTATGGTTTCTGGGAAGCAGCATGACGTGGCTATTAAAATTTCTTTGTCAGAATACATGTCCAACAGTAAGCGATGCATGGCCTGTTCCTAGATGCATATTCCTATTTTATGTCACTTTAAAAAAAAGGGGTGTAAAGAGCTAACTTCTTGGTTCCTGGGTAAAACTAGGAGCTGTAATGATATCCAACTTTGTTTGCTATTTGTTCTACAGTAGCAAGCAAGCTAAGTACACCAAAGGCCCTATGTGAAAGATTGCATCTCTTTCAGTGACACTGCCATGACTGCTGCTGCTGCTGTTTGCTTGCATTGCATTGCAGTAGAGCCTATGGTTCCAGTTATGGACCTAGAGCCCATTGTGCTAGGTGCTGTACAACGTAGTGCCCCAAAGAGCTTACAACTGAATGATCAGCAGAGGCTTTGATGCTAGATCTCCCCTGATATAACAGAGATGTACTGGCAGTGTGATATTTTTCATAGGAAACTCAGTGCTCTGGAATGCCCTACTTCCATGGTGTGAAATAGGACAGATTTGCTGACTTTCAAGGCATGCTGCTACTCTGCTCTGCCTGGACTTTCAGGACAGTGAGGGGAGACTGGAGCACTGGACCCAGGTACTAGGGTGTTTGTAGGTAGAGCTGATGCTCTATGGAAAGGCTGAAACAACTGAAATTTGTATTTGGTTTTGCAATTTAAAATATCTGGCAAAGCACCCATTACAAGTATATGGGCACATTTTGTTGTTCCTCAGTAAAGTAAAATCAATAATGGCAAGCACACTAGAGATACGCTTCGGTTAGTGTGCGATTGTAAAATGCTTTGAACATGAAAAGCACAATATACTGTTAGTGCTAAGCATCATCATTGTTTCTGATCAATACATTGCAGCAAACCTACACTAAGAAAATTATCCTGATCTAGTCTCAGGCTACAACATTAGATGAAATGATACCTTCAGATATGTGCAATGTGGATTTAAAAAATGGAAAACAAAATGCCGCCAAGCCTCTTGCAATATTTTTAGAAACTGTAGGAGGGGCGGCTGCTTTTCCAAACTATATTCCCATTGGATGAAAGTCATCTTCCTTGTGCAACATTTAAATCCCATTTAAACCCTATATGCAGGGACTATGCAGATCATAAGTGGTGCCCAGCTCTTGTGTTGGTCCTCTGCAAAACAGGTGAATTTCTCCCATTTGCACTACTGCAGATTCAGAGGAATCTTTCTACTGTATGATAACATTGTGGGAACTAGTTGAAATATATAGATTCTTAAGCTACATGTTGCCTGGAAAGGCAATTTTATATGTGCATCAGTATAAAATGCATAAATAGAAAAAATTAGGCATATGTAAAGATATATAATAAAATATGTTTAGGTTTAACCATTGCTGTACCATGTGGGGTTTGTGATCTGTCTTGGGAGCTTTAAACCGTGCCAAGGGCAATGGTAACCATGAAAATGACGGTGGCCATATACAAAAGCTTCCTTGCAGATGAAAGAATTTTGCATTTTTATTACAGTCATACCAGGGGGTTAGGAAAAACAGTCTGACTAGAAGGGCCATGCAAAATGGTATTAAGACAGATTTCATTGTTAGATGAGGTCTGCTTCTGGATTTAAGAAAGGGTAACTCAGAAGGTGGTGGCTAGGAAAGGTTGTAAGTTTAATATACAAAGCTTGTGCAGTGGAAACCACTTCCACTGACCCACTGTGTGACCTTGAGCAAGTCACCTCTCTGTGCTTCTGTTTCTTCTTCAGTCCTTTGTCTTGTTTATTTAGGTTGTAAGCTCTTTGAGACAAGGACAGTCACTTATATATGTCTATAGTGTCTAGCTCAGTGGGGCCGTACGCTTAGATGGACCTATAGGCATTAATAATAATAATTAATAATAATAATAATAATACCCCTTCCTGAACAAGTCTTGCTGTCTGCTTCTTTATGATCATTCCATTCAGATTGAAATACAAGTGATGCACAGACACCACCACCAGTTTATCTCAGTAAGTAAGAAATAATCACCCATGAACCTGTCATGTTAGGATTAGGCCCTAGATTTTCACAAACATTTTGTCCTGTTTCTTTTACCTCAAAAAATTTCATCAGTTTTTCAAATTTTGGAAATGTTTGAACAGACCCAGCTAGTCACAAGTAGCTGATGCAATGACTGATCTTTTAATAAGGATAAGTCTCTGGAATTTTGAACCTTTGGGGGAGATTTCCAAAGGCAGAAAGAAGAGTTAGACCCTAAACTCCAACTGACTTTCATTTAATCCTTTCCTTTCTGCCTTTGAAAGCCCCCTTTTATCTCTACCCTTTGCCTGGATTTTCATAGTCTGTCCTTTTGGGCCTAGTCTTTAAATCCATTGAAATCAGTGGAAAGAGTCTCACTGATTTCGATGACTTTGGGTCAAGTTCACTGCAGTGCTACATCCTTTAAAAGTTGGGGTGAAAACCTGGCGCCATTGAAGTCAATAGGCATTCTACTATTGACTTCAGTGGCGTGATGATTTCACTCCTCACACATAAGACGACTGTGTTGTTATTTGTAAATAGAAAACACCTAAACTTTTCAAAAGATGTCTGTATATTTACATTCTTATGGGTATAGATATCTAGAGCTAAGTGGACTTGATAGATAGGGAGAAATACAGCTATAATGCTGTTTTACTAATTATATTGTAGCATTCAATTTTCCCACAAATGTCCAATTTGAAAAATCCCAGAGCATATTGGCTCATGAAATTAAAGTTCTAAGCACAAATATTGTAGCCAATTATTAAACTCTAAACATAATGCCCAACCAAATGAAAACTGTGAGCTTTTTTACTCTGTAAGGCAAAGTTATCTAAAACTTCAGGGGATTTGGAGTTAAAAGAGCAGAGAAAAAAAGAGTATGAAAAAGGGGGAAGATAAGATAAGCAGGACAATCACAATGCAACAAGATGGTGAGTAGGAACATTTACCTTTGAAAATAAACATGATGTGAAAGTATGAATTACTTCTATGTACATATTTCCTAATCCCAAATGAAAAGAATCCCTAGAGAGTCAAATCTTCTCATCCTTACCTGTGTTAAACTCCTGGGATTTGACTGTCCTACATCTCCATTACATTCCTGAAAAGATTTATGGACATACTTGAAGTACATAAATAGTCCCATTATGCCCGTAAGTCTGTTGTGCAATATGATTCTGTCTGCTTCTCTTTTCTGTCCTGGTTTTTAACCCTGGGTATTGTGCTCTTCTTAGATGTTTTATCTCTTTAGAAGTCTTCCAATTTGTTTCAGTTGATGAATCAAGGACTCAGGCTTCCTTTTAGAGCCCTAATTGGGAGCATGCTTGGTCCTTAAAATGAAAAATGTATTGTACATCTTTGCTCTGCTGCCTGGGCTAAGGATATTTACATGACTTATGGTCATGTTCCTCTGTGTGGCTGTGCCACAAGATTTTGACGCTGTTACCGGAGAGAGAATACAGAATCCGTAACAAAAGTCAGTGCAATTTCTGTAAACTACTGCACACTATTTCATGGTAACCTGGTAAATAACAGTAAACCTCAGTTACCGCTATAAATAGCAGGCCAGCTCCAGGAGCTTTGCTGATGTACAAAAGCAGAGGATTTGGCCTATCATATCTGATTATCATATGTGCAACTTCATTCATACTTCGCTGTTCATCAAAACAGTGTTTTGTACATTTTCTGTACAGTACTTACCAAAACAGTGTTTGAAAACATGCTCATGTAGAGTGCTGGCATGTGCTAATGCTGCCGTTATCTGAAGATATCAGCCAAGGACAATTTGACTATATTCTCCTCCTGTCCTAATTGATCATCTGACTTGACCATTTCAGACTTTAATTAGGACTGTATTTTGGCTTTACATATAATCTCTGAACCCAGAATCAGCCTCTCTTAAAGCATGGAGGTAGAGAAAAGTTGGTTCCAGCATAGACTGGCACAGAAGAATTGAATAATCAGCCTTATCACACTCACACACCTGATCAGCAATCCTTCTAGACTTCTGCGCCCTACATATGAAAGGAAATGTGGGATTGTGGGTAAGATACTGGACTTGAATCAGGTGGTCTGTGTTACAGAATCATAGAGTTTAAGGCCAGAAGGGAGCACCAGATCATCAAGTCCGACCTCCTATGTATCACAGGCCACCAGCGCCACCCTCACTAACCCCAGTGATTGAAATTAGACCAAAGCATTACAACCCTCAGGATACATGACTATTAAGTGCCACATGCCAAGAATAGGAGGGACTGACGTATACCAGCGCCAAAAAAATAAATAAATAAAAACACAACCAATGAGGAGTCCTTGTGGCACCTTAGAGACTAACAAATTTATTTGGGCATAAGCTTTTGTGGGCTAGAACTCACTTCATACATCTCTTGCTTTTTCGGACAAGTCGCTTAGGGCCAGATTTTTAAAGCTATTTAGGGACCTAAATAGCTGCCTAGCTCTGATTGAAATCAGAGGGAATTAGGCTCCTAGGGGCTTTAAATCCCACTAAGCCCTAATTTTAGTTGCCTAATTACCTTTTAAAAATGTGGCCCTTAGTCTCCCTCTGCGTCAGCCCCCCATCTGTAAAATGAAGATAATGTTTCCAATCTCTATTATTTTTTAATTTGCAAAAAGTGGAAGATAAAAGCAGGCTTGAGCTTGCCTTTAGGTGGAAGGGAAGATATGGAAGACATATCTATGTTTCCCACCAGCATAGTCAACTCATTATTAGGGGCATCAATGCAGTTTTCCCAGGAGCCTCAAACAGGGATGCTGCTGGCAGGAGTTGAGACTGTTTCTTGGCTCCTCCACTTCCTTCCCTGTTAGGAAACAGATATCAGTCTTAATGGACAGCCGAAGAACCCAGCAGTTGATCTTTCTGCAGATGTTTATCCATCTTTCTCTTCGTAGAGAATATCTTTCCTTGAGAACACTCATCTATATTAGTATTCAAAATTGAAGGCTGTCTTGTTTTTTGTTTTTTTGTTTGTTTTTTAAAAACATCCTTAAAGTCAAGTGGCTACGGCTCCAAATATATTTGTAAACTGACTGCAAGAAAGAATAGAACAGAAAGTATAAAATACAAAAGTGAAATCATACAACAGTTACATTTAACCCTAAGAATCTTGAGCAAGAGCAAAAGAACGAGCATTGCTTTGTCGTTGGCATTCAGTATCAATGCAATTCTCTAGGCAAGGTATAACCTAGCATAGGCTTAGTGATCATCTCACAAATGCAATAATAGAGCTGTGATTCCATTACTTGTCAGATCAGTTCACAAGCCATGTAATGCTCACAGCAATGGCATCAGAAAATTGTGTTTTTAGTATAGATTAAGCACTTTTGGTAAAATTGCAAACCTGCTGTGATGTCACATGATTTGATAGTAGGTCACTTCCACTGATCTCTTAAACTAGTGAGTTAAATTAAGACTAGTCCTGCTGGAATTCAGTTATAGTTGGGGCAAACATCGATTTTGAAATACATGGACCACAATAGCAAAGTAAATAGTTCAGCAATATTTCCATTTCTACAGCTTGTACATTATTACAGTAATTTAGCTTAGATTCTGCTGGGACTTTTGTGTTTACAGCATACTTTTGAACTTTGACCTGGATACATTTCACTCTGCTTCTTTAATAATGTCTTATAAAATACAATTTGTTGGGTGAACAAAATATCTAGTGCAGAAAGCAGGATAAATCCTCAAGCTAAATACTGCATATTCGGTAAAATTGGGACACAGTGATGAAAGGCGAAGAATAAAATACATCTAAATAAGGCTCAAGCCATTCTGCACTTACTGCTACCTGACATTGTGAACCCTGAACGCCTCTTAGAACACTTTTAACTTAAGCAAACCCTATTGCAATGATCTGATAACATCAAGGAGATTGTTATAGCTATTGAAAAACTGCAGTCATGTATAAACTGATCCATGTCAATGTATTGGATTTGTTTAAGATCTGTGGCTGGTTGCAAGCCCAGTGGAACACACTTCAGTGTGAATTTCTGTTAAAGAAACAGATCTGTTTAAAAGAAGCCAAACATAACACAATAGTTCACGTGGGGTCAAATTTTCAAAACGGGGTAAAGACAGATTTTCAGTTGATCAGCACCTGCAATCAGGGACAGATTTTCAAATAACTTTAGAGCCCAGCAGTTCCCATTGTGAGATTTGTGGACAGATTGGACTCATTGGCACTCAACATGTACTCAATGTGCTGAACTCTTCTGAAAATCTGTTGTGGGCACCAAACACTTTTAAAAATTTTAAAACGAGAAGCCAATCCATTAGCTTTATTCTGGCAAATTTCCTGTTGAAGCCTGGGGGCCAGGGTGGGTTAGGATTAGGCAATATATTAGTAATAACTATGAGATTGATTAACACCAACAGAGAATCTATGTAGCTCTATTTATTTCAGTGGATCTTTGCCAATTTACACCAGCAGAAGCTCTGATCCTAAGAGATTTGCCTGAGGGCCCTTAGGATGGGGCATTTTATGGGGTTTACTAGCTCTAAAAAATCAGTGGTTTTATATATATATCTATTAATTATACAGTATATTTATTCTGCCGGGGCCGTGTGAAAAATGGCTCACTAAGGTTCTGATTCAGTAAAGGACTTAGCCACATTGATTTCTGTGGGACTGCTCGTGGACTTCAAGTTAAGCATGTGCTTTGCTGAATCGGGGGCAAGGGCTTGATCCAAAGCCCATTAAAGTCATGGGGGTGGGAGGAAGATAGGTGTCTTTTCACTGATTTCAGTTCATTCTGGATGGTCCTTAAGGGCTTGATTTTTGCAAACACTTACAAACACATGTATAACTTCAGCTATATGGCCCTAATTCAGCTAAGGGACTTTAGTATGTGTCTGAATTTAAAACCATGAGCAGTCCCATTGACTTCAATGCAAGATTAGCCCAGTTGAAGTCAATGAATGAGTTCCACTGAAATCATGAATCAACTCAAGTTCTCTCCAAGCTCAGCTTAACTAAAGGTTTGCAAGACTGGCCAACGATAGCTTCTTTTTCAGGGACACTCCACCCACTTTAAAAAAAATGGAACCTGCATTTGTTCCTCTAAACTGGAAAATAAAACTTGCTGTTTTGGTGACATATTTGTTGCAAAGGGGCTTCTGTGGAGTTTTAAGCTGAGAATTTCCATCTAAACCAACAAAGAGTTGTGTGGCACCTTATAGACTAACAGACGTATTAGTCTATAAGGCGCCACAGGACTGTTTGTTGCTTTTTCCAGATCTAGACTAACATGGCTACCTCTCTGATACTTGACATCTAAACCAATGCACTCAAAATACTTGAATTTAATTACCTCTTGCTCATGAAGGTCTATCCCTTCAAATACAGAATGATAAACAAATCCATTTCACTATGTGAGCCATTAAGGGCTGCTTGAGTTTTGCATCTGTGTAGCTGATCAGATATTTGAGGAGTTGTTGACAGACACAGCACACTGTCAACTCCCCTTGTGACCTGAGAGAATGTATTTTTCTTTACTGTTGAATTGTTGAATTCACATAGTGAAACAATTAATCGTCCCTGCTCTCAGTCCAGTATTCATCAGGGGTCCAATTAAAAAGGTGCAATACTTGCTAAAAATAATTCACAGTAACTTTCACTTCTGTTTTAGGCTTCCTTACTGATGCATGACATAACACACACTGCATTTTCAAAGAACTGAATGCATTGCATGACTAGCAGTAATATGAATTTCTTCACACTTTTTGCGTGAATTAACAGACCAGCTGTCATGGATCCACAGGCTCAGTGTGTGCTTCCAGTCTGGAAACAGTCTCTAAGAGGATCCCCTTCAGTATTCCAGACCCACTAGGGAAGTGGTCCCCAAACTGTGAGGTATGCCCCCCATAGGGGGCACAGAGGACTATTCTGGGGATGAGTGGAGGGGCAAGGGCCAGCCCAGCCTCCATGGGGGGTGGGCAGGGAGCACCACCCTGTTCTGCTCTGGCTTAAGACCTAGCCCTGCTCCCAGCTGAAACACTGGCTTCAGCTTCTAGCCTCAGCCCCTGAACAGGGTCTGGCTTTCGGCCCCAGTCCCACGTCTGGCAGCAGCTCCTGCTTCCAGCCCTGGCCCTAATTGTGGCTCCACTCCTGGCTGCAGCTCCAGCCCCAGCGTCAGCAGCTCTAAGGGGTAACTCAGGCTTCATAAAAATATTATCAAAAAATCTCACTTCATCACAGCAGCACTAGCCCAAGCTGAGATGCTGTTGCACTGGTTTCCAGTGGAAATACTAAGCAGTTAAGGTGAAATTAATACAAGGGTTATGTGCCACTGAACTTCTGAGAGCTGAAGTGGGACATAGGTGGTGCATAAACCTTGGACTGGCCCTCTGCAAAAGGGATAATTTCACCCTTACCTGAAATAATTGTAATACAATTAAACCATATTATGTTTTACAGTGGCTCCTTAAACGCGGACTTATCTTCAGCTGGTGTAAACTGATGCAGATCCGTTGACTTTACTCCTAAGGTTAATGAATCAATAGAGCTAGGCTGATTTACACCCACTGAGTATGTGGTCCATGGTGTTTCCGTATTCATGGCCGTTACAGCAAATCGCTTAAGCATGTGTTTAAATCCATTCCTATTCAGCAAAGCTTTTAAATATGTGCTTAATTTAAAGCATATGCTTAAGACCCCATGACCTCAGAGGCATGTGGGTCCAATACTAGTCACTATTATCATTAATGACTTGAATAATGGAGTGGAGAGTATGCTGATAAAATTTGCAGGTGACGGTAAGTTGGGCAGGGTTGCAGGCACTGTGAAGGACAGGATTAAAATTCAAAATAACCTTAGCAAATTGGAGGACTGGTCTGAACTCAACAAGAGGAAATTCAATAAAGACAAGTGCAAAGTACTTCACCTGGGAAGGAAAAATCAAATGCACAAGTACAAAATGGGGAATCACTGACTAGGTGCTAGTACTATTGAAAAGGATCTGGAGGTTATAGTGTATCACAAATTGAATACAGTAACTCCTCACTTAATGTCCTAGTTATGTTATTGAAAAAAGCAATTTCAAGCGAAACAATGTTAAGTGAATCCAATTTTCCCATAAGAATTAATGTAAATGGGGGAAGGGGGCAAGGTTCCAGGGAAAGATTTTTTGCCAGGCAAAAGGCATATACATATACAGTATAAATTTTAAATAATTTTAAACAAACAATTTAATACTATACTCACCAGTGATGATTGTGAAGCTTGGTTGAGGCAGGGGCCTAGCAAGGTCGGGTTGCAGGGGCTTGCCCAGTTCCGCTCGCCCGGCACTCCTGTCAGAGAGCAGGGTTGGGGCACAGGGGCTTGCCCTGTTCCACCCACCTGGCACTTCTGCTGGAATGCCGGGTGGATGGAGCGGAGCAAGTCCCCACGGCCCAACCCGGTCCCCGGCATGAGCACTGGGTGGGTGGGGCAGGGGGATCCAAACAATGTTATAAGGGAACATTGCAGAACTTTAAAGGAGTATGTTCTCTAATAGCTCAGCGACCTAATAGTGAAACATCATTAACCGGGAGGACGTTAATTGAGGAGTTACTGTTTAAGCCAGCAATCTGATGCAGTTGTGAAAAAGGCTAATATCATTCTGGGGTGTATTAACAGAAGTGTTGTACATAAGACGGAGGAGCAGGGGGGCTGGAACTTTGAAGTGCTAAGAGCTATTGAACCAAACTGTAAACCCTGTATATAATGGGAACAACTTCACTCCCGGGGGTGCGGCAGCACCTGTAGTTCCAGCACCTATGCACAGGAGGTAATTGTCCTGCTCTACTCAGCACTCAGCTGGAGTAATGTGTCCAGTTCTGGGTACCACATGTTAATAAAGATGTGGACAAATTGGAGAAAGTCCAGAGAAAAACAACAAAACTGATAAAAGGTTTAGAAAACGTGACCTATGATGAAAGGTTAAAAAAGAGGGCATGTTTAGTCTTGCAAAAAGCAGACTGAGGAGGAACCTGATAACAGTCTTCCGTTATGTTAAGGGCTGTTATAAAGAGGACAGTGATCAATTTTCCTCCAGGTCCATTAAAGGTAGGACAAAAAATTACCTGGTTAATCTGCAGCAAGGAAGATTTAGGTTAGACATTAGAGAAAATTTTCTAACTGTAATGATAGTTAAGCACTGGAATAGACTTCCGGGGGTTGTGAAATCCCCATCATGGGAGCTTTCTAAGAACAAGCTAGAGAAACAACTGTCACGGATGGCCTAGGTATACTTTGGTCCTGTCTCTGCACTGGGGATTCAACGAGATGACCTTTTAATACCATCTATGATTCTATTAGTCTATGTGTTGAGGTTCCTTGATAAAAAGCCTATATGGTCACCTTTCTGTTCACAACACAGGTCATAGAGCTTCTGCCAAAAGCAGAAGTTTTATAAGGGAAAAGCCTTCCAGCTGGAGATAGCACAGGAAGATGGTTTTCTTCTGAACTCTCATTGCTCAGATGCATTCACTGATTTCCCCAAGGGCAGAGACTGTGTCAGCCTACAGCTGTGACCGCAAACAGCACCTACCACATGGTGGGCACTGCTGGAATACCAAAAACAATTATATCCAAGGAAGTTTCCCCTGAGAATCCTGTAGGCTTCACTTAACAGCAGATTGTGACACTCTTGTTTCTAGCGGCTTAGAGGCCTGGAATAAAAATGTCTCAAAACTTCTAATGCTGACAATTATCAGAGATTCTGCTATAGCTCATGTGGCAAAGCTGCTTGTCTTTTGGGTTCATGAATACCCAGCTCAAATTCTCGGAGGAACAGCAAGTATCCTGACAATAAAATGAAAAGGGAAAGATTCACTAGTGCTACTATTTGGACCACTAATTTGTGCCAGGCAACTTAGTCACTGTTCTCTAAATGTGCTGCTGAAGGCACTTGTAAGAAGAAACTGCTGTACAGCAACTGTGGCATTATATAGCAAGCACTGAACTTACTGAGGCACTGTAGATGTGTAGTCCCCTTGTGGTTTCTTTAACATAATTGACAGCAAGACAGCTTTTGTATTATTCAAGTAGTTTTCATAGGTGCTGATCTATCCATTATTTCATCCTAGGACCACCCCATACGATTTTTAGAAGGATTTACACAGGGAAATGTAACCAGCACTGGAAAACTCTCATTTTAGATAGGTGGTATCAGTACAAAACTGGGCTGGATCCTCAGCTCATGTAAATCAACATTGCTATTTTGATTTCCATAGAGTGATGCCAATTTACATCTCCTGAGGAGCTGGCATCGCAGGTGTATGTTTTCCAACCATGGCACTTAGGGGTTTTTCTCTGGCACTGATAGGTGTTAAGTCTGTCCTATTAAAGCACAGTCAGTTTTAATCAGCAGCACTTGTTTGCTTTCCTTGAGTAATGGCATGCTGCCTGCCTGGTGTCAGACAGCAGTGTATAATGCAGATCATTCTGCTGGCAAAATGACCTTTTTCATAGTACATCTTATTTCCCAGTTGGTTGTTTGGATAATTCCCTACAGGGGCTTGACTTCCCACAGCATCAGCGTCTCCTACTCTAAACCTAACAACTACAGATCTAGCTGCAATCCCACAAACCCAATCTTTTCCACTGACTTTACAGAGAGGGTTGCAGAGACGACATTCTTAGAGGATGCATGGATTTCTCAAAAAAAAGAGATGGATTTAATTTCTGCAGCAAGGTCCCATGGATTTTGCAGCAGTTTCAGGTAAGAGGCTTTTATTGCATTATTGAGTTATAGGCTTGAGGTAGGAATTCTGTGGCCTGTGTTATGCAGGAGATCAGATGAGATGATCTTAATGGTCCCCTCTGGCTTTAAAAACTCTGTTCTATTAGTTAAATAAGAGAATAAAACAAATACTCTGGACAGCATTCCCTATGTTATTGAATTCAATTTATCTCACTCTCAACTTACATTTTTAGTCTTTAGTGTGCTACAGATTTTTCTCCATGAGTGCATGGTAGAAATTAGCATGTTAGCATGAAGGCACTCACCCCTAATTATAGGTATCTGTGAGAACAAACTAGCTTGCAGCTGATCCAGAACATTAAAAGCCAATGGCCTAACAAGGGAAGGAAAGCAGACTGGTGTTAACAGTTTGGGGCTCTGCATAGCATCCACTCGTGAATAGAGAAATATTTCCCAACAGCCACACAAGAGGTTGCCTTTGAGGGCAGAAGGGACGTACGTTCTCCAGGCCCAGTTTTAAATGTTCTCTTGAGGATGTCAATCAGAGTACCTGTTAGTACTAACTGCAGCTGTGATCTACACTAGGGTTGGCTGATCATTTTCTGTTAAATTTGTACTTGACTAAATGTCTTTGTGAAGCATTTGCTTTCCGTGGACAATTACAACAACACTGCAAACAAAACAAACAAACAGCCTGAAACCCCAACAGTCTGGAAATACTATCTCATGAGAGTTGCAGTTTGAGAGACTTGTCTCTATTCTCCTGAGTGGAATGGATTCCCCAGCCAAACTATATCTCCCAGATCAATGGGATTACATCTTGTAGGTTTATTCTGAACGAAGACGTGAAACAAAGAACATAGCATGAATTCACAGTAGCCTTGAAAATATGGAAAATATGTCTGTGGGAGAAAAGAGATAGTAGAGAAGTAAGCAATGTGCAACAGAAAGCAGGTGTGTAGTGCATGAACAGCTCATGATCTGTGTAGAAATTAGTGCCCAGAAATTAATGAACCAAACATAGACAGTGTGATATAATATGATATAATGTAGAATAGAAGGTGCGTGTATATAAACTAATTAATAATTTTGGATGTCTGATATATCCTGTACCCACCCTCTGCATGGAAGTTGGATCATCTCTGTGTAGTTTGATTGTATGCCAATAAAGAAACCTGAGTTTCCCTCCGGGGCACCTGGCATTGGCCACTGTAGGAAGGCAGGTTACTGGGCTAGATGGGCCTTTGGTCTGATCCAGTATTGCCATTCTTAAGATCTTATGAATGATGAATTCAGAATTGAGTTGAGTTCTTGGGAACTGAGAGGTTAAGGTCTCAGAGGGAATCCCAACACCTCTGTATAAAACTGGAGTAAAGTAGTGGGGAATCAGACCTATTGACTCCATAGATTCATTGACTGGAAGAACAGAAGGGACTACTATGATCATCTAGTCTGACCTCCTGCATAACCCAGGCCAGAGAATTTCATCAAGTGCATAACTTATGGTTGGGCTAGAGCATCTCTTTTAGATGGAGACATCAGATCTTGATTTCACTGAGGCTGCTTGCAGACTACAATGCTGCTTAATGTGAGTAAAGGTGGCAGGATCTCTCTCATAGTCAGTAAAGCGCACATCAGAACTCTCCTAAGTGATCTGATGATTGCCGTCTCGTTGCACTGAATTTCCCTTCCTCCCTGAGCGCTCCTGCCTAGTCCATTATTTCCTTCCATTGCCTGCTTACATTGCTAAAGAACTTCTCCCACCTGCCCAGCCTTTGCGGACCATAACTCAGGCTGCAAACATTCCAGCCAAGCACATTTGGCTTAATTAGGTAATATTTCAAAATCCAAGGGTGCAGTAAACATGGGAATCTCAGCAGCACGCAGATTAATACAGCTTCTGCTGCCTTTTAACAAAAAAAGGCATTAATGAGCTTTGGAGGGAGCTGTGTAAAATTTTATCTTGTGTGTTTAATGAGGAGTGGAACACAAAAGACAAATAAAAAAATACTTTTTGTTTTGATGTAACAGTTATATTTCCCGTTAATTCTCCCTATTATTTTTCATTTTCTACTCATACCTGATGTGATCCTTGGAAAAGAAAGGGATTTTGTTTTCATGTTTCAAATACCACCCATCTCCATTCTTCAGGGAAAGTTGCCCAAGGAACAGTCACAACCACCATCATCAGTTGGGTATCAGGCAGTTTTTCATCTCCTTTATCTTCCATCTGATGGAGAGAGAGAACACTGAATAACACATTTCAGCTAGCCGCTCATCAGAAGAAACAGTCAAAACTTGATGAAAGTATGAAAGTTACAGCAACGGGCAAGGTCAGAAAGCAATTGCATGGTCTATCAACCACCAGTCCTAATAAACCCAGGAAACAAAAATCGTTTTGACTCATGGGCTAACCTGGAGAAATCTAGCTGATAGCTGCATTGATGGATTCTGTCTTTTTTCCCATGACTCCACTTGCCTTCTGAACTTTCCACTGACATCAGTGGGCTCTGAATCAGGCCCATGTTGCAAATTATTTATTTTCCCCTACTGAAACTTAACTACTGTTTCAGCAATTCCTTATGTATATTTTCATGTCATGTAAATGGGAAAGGAGGAGATGACAGTACTTCATGATTCCACATCATACTTGTTCTCTGGCAAATCTCAGACTTTCATTTACCTCTGATATTAAAATTGCAGCATTCCAAAACTAGCAAGCGTGTGGACTCATCACATGCAGATTTTTTTTTATTTTAACAAGTTGGTTGGGTTGCTGATTTACAACTGCCTTTCACTCATAACAAATAGTGGGCCTCTTTCTCCACTGATTTGCACCTGGTGTGGTAATTTGCCCCTGTGCAAAACCAATGTCAAGTTGATGGAAAAATGCTCCCAAATCAGTTTTATAAGCCACTTAGCTAGGTGACCAGACGGCAAGTGTGAAAAATCGGGACAGGGCATGGGGGGTAATAGGTGCCTGTATAAGAAAAAGCTCCCAAACTTGGGACTGTCCCTAAAAATCAGGACATCTCGTCACCCTACACTTAGCATAGGTATCAATGATGACACAAAGTGAAAGATGGTAGAGGTCCAGATCCAGGGGATCAAAATCACCATGTGAGTGCAACTACATTTGAAATCAATGATCTCAGGTTAAGCAATCCCCCAAACAGGTTTGGATGAGAATAGCAGCAGCCCAAAGTGTCATCCACAGGAATTTGCTAGGGAAGTTGAATGAATGAAATGATAAGTCTGCAAAGGATAGGAAATATCCTAAGGGAAAGGGATGAGGAGGCTAAGGAGGTTTGGGGATTTTGATGACTGAGAAATCCTAAGGACCAATTTTTAAAGATATTAGGCATCTAGGTCCCATAATCCTAAATGGTGGTTATTGTATATTTTCAGAAAGGTAGTTCTTTGGGACCTGATCCAACACATTCATATTCATCTGAGTGGCCTTCAATGGGATGACCTCTGTGAGTAATTCTGTGCAAGAGGGACCCCTCCCCCACCAATTTTAAATGTACATTATCTAATGTTCTATAACGTGATATGTAGTTGTTATGAGATGCAATAAAATCTCTCCTACCATTCCCTAAATAAACAAAAATCCCTCCTAACCTGCAAATTATGTACAAATGGCCTTATCCCCAGGCCACTGAAGTCAATGAGGGGCTTTGCACTGACTTCACTGGGCTTTAGATCTGCCCTATGGATGTAAGTATGTGTTACTGTTACCTTTAGCTTCACCCTTACTCCCTCACTTGTGCCCTTTTCTCTACACTTGACGCTCCTTTAGACAGGAACAATGTGTTTGGAAGTCACCCAGCTTTATCCTGAATGGGTCCTAAGAGTGCTACTGTAATTCAAGTAATAAATAATACTAATAGCCTACTATCCTTCATGTCCCCTTTCATCTGAAACCCTCTCCCTTCTGATTCAAATGAGGGCCAGATCTCTCACTGAAATCAATGTGTGCCTCTCTGTGGAAGTCAGTGGAGCCAGGCCATATTACAGCAACTGGGGATCTGGCTATAAGTATTTTTAAAAGAGGACAAGGGCTAATTTGGTATTTACTGTGATTGCCACCACTAAAGTGTACTTAACCATTAACTACTGGAACAATTTACCCAGGGTTGTGGTGGTAGGGTGACCAGATGGCCCGATTTTATAGGGACAATCCTGATTTTGGGGGCTTTTTCTTATATAGGCACCTATTACCCCCCGCTCCCGTCTTGATTTTTTACACTTGCTGTCTGGTCACCCTATGTGGTGGAGTCTCCATCGCTGACCACTTTTAAGTCGAGATAAGGTGTTTTTCTAACAGATCTGCTCTAGGAATTATTTCGGAAGAATTCTCTAACCGGTGTTATACAGGAAGTCAAAGTAGATGATTACCATGATCCCTTCTGGCCTTGGAATCTATGAATGAATAACCAAAAAAATCTGCAGTAATTTGACAGGTGTCTGAGATCCAGAGTCTCTTAGTTCACTTGGAATCATTTATACATAAATAGTTTTCAGTCATAAAATCCTAGACTGGGTTTCTGGGCCCTTTTGGTTTTCCAATGTCTGACCTGATAATCTGTTCTTCTGTCCATCTGCGTTATTAATCTTTAGGGTTTTGGGGGATATCTAACTACCCAGGTGGGGTGGTAATTTGATGATGTCACTGAGATTTTATTAGTTAACTCTATGCTGTGTCAGAGATGTCACAATTATCATGTGAAAAGAAGATAAAATGCATGCCAGCTGTCACTATGTATGCTGAGACTCCGGGATTTGCCAGAAGGGTAAGAAAGTCCAGGCCTCTAGCAAGAAGAAAAAGACACAAAACATATTGGAATACATTTCACTTTCCAGACAGTGTAGTGCTGAGATATACGAGTTCCTACAATCTCTTAAAAGGCTTAAAATCATAGGTTCATGCATGCTGAAAAAAGAATCACTTAACTCTAGACACCAACATTATCCTCGCAAGTGACTGTGCAATCATAAAGTCCTTAGCTTTGTACAGTACCTCCCCCTGTTGTAATCTCCTCCACTTGCTTTGTCTTAGGAGCTGAGCTCAGGTTGTTCTGCACAGATCCCTATTGACTTCCAGTGCAGCTCCACATAGGTGCATAGGTCTATCTCCATGGAACAGCCTGCACTATCAGGATCTTCCCCTGTAAGGTCTTTGGGGCCAGGATTCTGCTCCAGATCATGTTATAAGAGGGCTTTGTGGAGAAGAGCTGGGCTTAAGTCTTTCAGGGAGAGTTGAGGAAGTTGATTTCAAGGCTGGGGCTCTGGTTTTGTAGAATGTGACTGAATTGTGCTTTAGACCTTTCCTTTGTATTTGGTTGAGGGAAAGCCAGTTGTATGTGTGTGTGGCCTGTAAATGGGGAGAACAATTTTCGAATTTATTGTTGTTTTACAGTAAAGCCAAAGATAATACAAAGTCTGAAAAAGTCAACTGTTGAAACTACATCAGCTGTGTCCCAGTCTATTCCTTCACCACAGGCCAAAACATCCTCTTCTTCCTCACCCGCATGTAGAATCCTTCCATGCTCAGAGCAGCCTGTCACAGTCACATTTATTTATGCCACAGTTTGAATAATTTTTCAATTACAACATCCATAATTTTGAACACTTGCATTCTTTGAAAATGAAGTTTCACTCCTAGGAATATAAATTTCATTCTCTCTCATTCTAGAAAAAAAAATCAGGCAATATAGGAAAGGGAAGTATTTGAAGTGTTTCTAAAAATGTTTGCTTCCTGCCAGTTAGATTGCCTTGTGGGAAATGGAGAAAGTAATCTTTCTGTGTGTTTAATACTATATGCAGCAGTTGGTTACCCCTGAGATGTTGACTGCCTCTGCCGCACTCATCCTGCGGTAATTGCTCAAGTCAAGGGGAAAGAACCCAAGTTTTGTGTCTTCTTTTTTATTTCTTCTCCAATGCAATCCCCCACCCCAGAAAATACCCCACCTCTTTATCACCACATATTTCGCATCTTTCTGGCTGACTGTGGGCTTGACCATTCATATTCACATAAAATCTCATGTCAGCAGGTGAGGGAATTAGGTTAGCGATTCTTAAAGACAATGGAATTCATCCATCAGATCTGAGTCTGTTTCTTGATGATCCAACAACACATCAGACTACACAATGTCTTTTGACTAACCAGTTCTACAGACAAATTCCCAGTGGTTAAGGAATTACAAAAGCAGAAATAATTACTTTGATGTTATTTTTAGTTTATTTCTAGCTAAAATATCTGCATTGTATTTCAGTGTGACATGACGACACTCCAGGAATATTTTTAGGGGGAAAACATTGTATTTTACATAATCCAGTCGATGTTGTGCTTATACTTCCAAGTCAGCCACATTCTGGGCATAACATCAAAATGACAATGGACCAGATTATGAACACAGTTATATAAATAAAAAAAAATGAGGCATATGAAGGAGAGAGGAAGGATGGGCCAATAGTTGGTGCCCTTGCCTAGGACTCAGACTGATTTGGAATGTGTATATACAGATTTGGTGTGATCTAAATCAAATTAGTCTTAGTCTTCTTTTGCCTCTGTAAAATGGATAATAATAATGCTTCTCTCCCTCACAAGAGTTGTGAGGATAAATACAGTAAAGATGGTAAAGTGTTGAGGCATTAGAGTGAAAGAAGCCATATAATTAATGGGGTTTTATGAATGTCAAACAAATATGAAAGGAGAATCAAGCTTATTATAATGTGCAGTTATCCCCACTTGAATGGATATCTCTCTCCAAAATACGCTTAAATGGTTAACATTTGTGTGCCAGATCCCTGTATAGTCATTTGAGAAATATGAACATGCCAGTCAAGTAATGCTCAATTTAAGGTGCAAACAAATCCTGCTTCTGACATCTAATGTCTGTAATGTCTTGGGATGGCTCCTTCAGACTTCTAACCAGCACCAGAAAGAACCAACTAGACTGATCTGATAATCCATGCTTTGTTCAACTTGACTTTGAGAGATTGCCAGATGTATACACACATAATAATGCTCATAGTTGTGTCTGTACCACATTATCAATAGAAGTGGTTGAAATTTTCCAGACTTTCCAGGGTTGATTCGTCAACATTTAAACCTTTTTAAAATTTTGGAAAACAATTGGAAATTATCAAAAGATTCTCATTAATCTTTTTTTTTTTTTACTGTTTTTTAGCCAGTTCTAATTATCTAAATCTAAACAATGTCCAATAGCTGTGTCCAAAAACTAAACATGGCAATGATGGTTCTATTCCAGCAAATCATGTTTTTGGCATTACAAATATTATGTATTATTTTGAAGATAATAAATAATAAACTCAGCAACGGGTCATGACAGTTGGTAGACGCTTAGGGGAAATCTTGTAAATGAAAGTGTGGTTTTGCCATTGATTTCAATAGGGCCTAGATTTTACTTGGAGTGTTTTTTCTAGGTTACTCAATGCTCAATGAATTTTAGACACTGTATATGCAGAGATATTGTTTGTGAAATGTATGGGCCTCTAGGATTCAGTGTGATAGAGTTCTTGGATAGCACATCAGCACAACTGATCAGAATAGAAGGAGAAAGAAACTGTATCCAGTTGAAACAAATGAGGACATTTTAGACAAGAAAATTGCAATCTCATTTGCTCCCATTGGTTTGTTACCATGTCTTTCATGATGAGTCCCAAATCCAGCTCTCCTCTTGTATCTAACAACAAAAATTCCTCTGCGCTTCCCTTACCTGAAGTGTTTTCCAGAGTCTTATCTCATCCTATCATTGCCTTGTCTATGTTAGGGCGCAGTGTCATGTGAATATGGATCATGTCCTCATCTATGTCTGTCAATGCCTGTGTGCATTTATGGTATTATAGCAATAATTTTATTAATAGTTAATGATCTGTTTGTTGTTTGCTTCAGACACTGGAGCTTACACTCTTACTCCTGCAAAGGAGTATGGATGCAGTTGTTCTGGGACTCACTTTTCTCTCTACTGAAAGATGGTCCCAGTCAAGACTGCTGTATTCTGTCGATAATCACTGAATTAAGATACAGATGAGGCAACCTGCCTGCTATTCGGGTGCCTGTTGTGCATGTGGAGGCAGGATTGCCTGTGAGTTAGGTTTCTAACCTGGAGACCAGGGTTTAGTTCCTAGCTCAGCCAGTCTTCCTGTGTGACCTCCCGCAAGTCACTTAGCCTCTCTCGCTACCTTAGTTCCCTGTCTGTATAATGGGAATAATAACATTTCCCTGGGTGATGGTAAGAGTGTGAGATGCTCAGATACATGATAGACGTAATAAAATTAGTAGGCACTTTGAGACCCTCATAAGAGCTCCTTAGATAAAGGCTGCCTAGTTGACCTCCTGAAACACATGCGCCCTGCTACACTGGTGCTATGCACTTGGGGGGCCGCATTAACTACTGTGAATCCCCTGGTGCAGGGGAGGTTGCTTGTACCTCAGCTCTCTGACGATGAAGTTTCTGCTGTTGGGGGCCACAGCATGAATCTATCCCAAAGGCTAATTTCTTTAACCTTGGTCTTTAAGGGCTTGCAAGTTCATACATTGTACAGTGCTCCAAGATGCGTGTGTGAAGCCTACCCAGTAAAGCGTCACTGACTGATTGGGCGATTGTTCTCTCGGGCCTCATCATTCAAGGGTATATTTAGACACCATTAGCTAGTTCATTAAGTACGGAGGAGGGGGGGAATGTGATGTTGGTTCAGTGCAAACAAAAAACACATTGTTTGCTCAGTTATGGGTGTTGGATATGTGAGATAGAGAAACAGCACTAGATTTACAATTATTTATCCTCATTGCCCTATGAGTTTTTAGAAGTTCATCACCATGATAGTATATAATTCATTTATTTGTTTTCACTGTTCCAGTACTGAACAATCCACATGGTTCATTTATTCATGACCTACAGTGGAAAACAGATAAATGAAGCATAAAACAGTGTTGTATAACCCCGAGATTTTCTAAAGCAGCCTGTGACTGCAACCATAGTGAATTTACATTAGTGATCGATGATCTTCAGTGGATTCACAGGTTTGAAATAAGAGCCTACTGGTTAGATACTTATCAGAACATAATTTAAACTGAGACAGTGAAATATCTTGGATTTTCACTGGGATAAACATTTTTTACCTGGACCTCTTGTTGTCTGTTTCTGTGTTGGAAACATCACAGGAGTAGTCTTGCTCATGGAATTTGGACTCTTATGATTTTGGACTCTTGTCCCAGAACCAGTAGATGCATCAACCCATCATGATTTTAAAAAGTCAAATCTTTCCAAACCCCTGAAAAGCTGCTTTGTGGGACTGCATAGTATTTGATCCAGCTCATTCTTCAATTTAAGAACCACTAAACAAACTCTGCAAGTTGATGACAGTTCCCATTGTATTGGAGTTTCAAGAGTTCTTCAAACCATGCTGAGTTCAAATTGCAGTGGATGGTAATGCACCTATATTTATGGGTTTGGTTGGATTTTCCACACAAATGTGACCTTCAAGAAGAAAATCAACTTCTTCCTCCCACAGATGGGACTACTATCACTACCCTGCCCCTCTCCCTCCCAAAAAAAACCCTCTGCCCCTCAAGTTCTGGGGCTATTCCTCATCTCACCTCTTTCTACGTTCATTGAGGGTTCCAATAACCACCTTACATCCTCTGTCCTCTGGTAGTCCAGTGGCAAACAATTTCAGCCTAGTTTTATTTGGACACAAACATAATGAGATCAGTCCAACGTTTTCTTAATACACCATTACTATGCCCAAAACCTCATGTCTTTTACCTATGCAAAACTTTTAGTGAAGCCAAGATTTGGCTTACATCTTCATCAGTCGTGCCTTAACATAGTTCATCTTAGAACTGAGATCCAACCCCATTAGTTGCATCTGTTCATGAGACTCTTTTTTATTATTTATAATGCTTTATCATTTTTTTCCAATAATAGCAAATATACCAAAATCACAGATTCATCATAATACAAAAAGTAAATAAAGAGGGTTAGGATAAAGGCAGGGGGAAGGAAGTGACATATTTGTCTTTAGGGTCTAAGTTAATCACAGACCTCTAAAAAGTCAGACCAAATTGCTTTGCATTTTTTGGTTATTTCTTTGTTCATAAGACACTCTTAATGGTTGTCACCATGTGTTTGTGTTTAGTTAACTTCATAAGGACATATCATAAGCTCTCCCATTTTCGCACAATGCTAATTTTCTTCTGAAAGGGGCTATAAGGTTGAATTTATTCTACTTATTTTAGATGTCCAGTGATGCTTTAGACAGCCATTCCATCATTATTACTGCTACAGTATGGCTTCTCTCTGGAAGAGCTTAAAACACGTCAAAAAGGGAACCAACATAACAAGTGTGACAGACTCTGAGAGGGAGCGATTAAATGTAAGATAATGGGTTCTGCTGAAATTTTAGTTTTAGTAACAATTCATACTACTGCAGCCTGTTCATTCTCTGGGTTTGAAATTGAAATGTGCTATGCTGACTTGGATTGAGTGGAATTTGCCCTTCAGCAGTGATATCCCTCTTAAAAATAAAAAAGTAGCAACTTCTCCAGCAGTGCCTTCAAATACTATAACTACCTTTCTTTCCAGCTTTCTCAAGCCTTGTATATGTTATCTGTAGCTGCCAATCTTCCTAAATTCAATGTGTCACATGCTAGTCTTCAGTTTTGGTTGGAAGCTAGCATAAAAATATCTCTACTTCATTTCTTTCCCATAGCTGAGCAAAGTCTCTGGGACTACTTTTCAGTTATATGCACTATCTCATCCTTGAAATTCTAGGGATGAATGAAGGAAGCTAAATTGAACTTCATTAATTTTTTTGTACTGTTTCCTTAGAAATACCCCGTGGGAATTGAAAAGGGATTAGCCGCAATGGCATAACAAGACATTTATTTTATTTAGCTCTGATGCATTGTGGGATTTCTCACACCCTACTGCAAGTGCAATAGCTAAAGATTTGCAATGTGAAGCATCATCAGAGTTATGTTGCCTCTGTTATGCTAGCAGTACTTGGCAGATTTTGCAACCTGGGTGTACTTTTGTGGTATTTCATTGAACCATTTAAATCAGAGATTATTTTGTAAGATACTCTGTGCTATTCAGCAAAAACAACAAGGAGTCCTTGTGACACCTTAGAGACTAACAAATGTATTTGGGCTTAAGCTTTCGTGGGCTAAAACCCACTTCATCAGTTTTATCCCACGGAAGCTTATGCCCAAATAAATTTGTTAGCCTCTAAGCTGCCACAAGGACTCCTTATTGTTTTTGCTGATACAGACTAACACAGCTGCCACTCTGAAACCTGTGTTATTCAGGACAGTTTAAAAATAAGCCAATGAATGATTTTGAGTCCCCAACTGCTGAGCACCCACTTTTTGGAAATCAATCTCCTCTGAATTTTCTCAAGTGGAGTTGGTTGGAAAGCTCCATTTTAAGGAATGTTTTGAGATTTCAAAGAAAAAAATTCACCTCAGGTCAGTACAAAAAGCCAATTTTTTTCACACAATGAAACTCTGGAAAAAATTGGTTTAGGTCCATCAAAATGTTTTACTTAAATGTGAAACATTTTGTTTTTATTTTAATCTTTCATTTTTTTTTACTTTTTAATAATAATAAAGTAATTCAAAATGGATTCATGTGGAAATGAAAAAAGCAAAATGAAAAATGAGACATTTTGACATTTTCAAAATGTAGGGCTTTTTCAATTTTTTTTTAAATTAAACTTGATGAAAACAGACTTTTTTCATTTCCCCTTTTTCTTTTGATGAAAATGTTCAACTAACTCTAGTTTCAAGCTGGGCACTCAAAATAACATTAGTTGGTTTTGAAAATTTTGTTCACAGGTGTAGAAGGGCCCGAGGTTGCATTTCCAGCTCTGCCATTGACTATGTAACTTTGGGTGGGTTGTTTTATCCCTCTGTCGCACAGTTTCCCCATCAGTAAAAGAGAATTGTGGGATAAAGGTCATGAAACAATTCGTTTTTCAAATGGGTGCGATGGGGCGTCTACCTCACACCAGGCCTGAGTAGGTAAAAAGGGCAAATTAACCCTGTGGCAAGCTGAACCTGGAGGAGAATCAGGGCTGATAAGCTCCAACTAATGATGAAGCCCAGCTGGTCGGGGGCAGGCTCAGCTTGTATAAAACCAGGAAGTGACCAGTGAGAAGAAGCTGCAGGAAGTAACTGCCTAGAGAAGTGGGGAGTGGGTGAGAGACAAGGAGGCAGCCTAGGGGAGAAAAAACCCTGGGATCTTTCCTGGGAATACAGACTCTGGCAAGAACCCAAGAGAGGACGGGACCCCAGAGGAGAGGAGAGGGTGGACCTGCATTCCCCTAACAACCACTGGGGAAGTAGCACAGTCTGGGGAGTAGATCAGAAGACTCCCTGAGACAGGTCATTCAGCAGGACTTTGATACCCTGGAAGAGGGGGACTGTAGTGACCTGGCTGGATGGCTAAGTAATGAAGAGGGAGCAACTGAGTCCAGAGAGAGAGAGAGAGACCGAGACCAGAGGGTGAGCAACTAAAGAAGGAAGCATCGGACTGGTTAATGGCTAATCCCAGATGAGCCACATGGAGGCATCATAGTAATAAACCCCATTATAATGAGATTCCTGAAGAAGGAAGGTATTGAAACAAACAGGGATTTCCCCACAGAGGGGTTGTATCTAGAGCCAGCTGAAGCCAGTGGATAGACTCCCACTGACTTCAATGGGCTTTGGGTCAGGTCTGTGGCCAGTTGTGAGCAAATGACATGTCTAAGTCAAATAAGAGGTGACTGAGATTTTGACTTTAATTAAAAAGAACAAACCTAGAGAACAAGGAAGTTAAAATCCTTTGAAGTCATTTGGTAAAGAAATCTAGCTCCGAGTGACAGCTGGGAGAGGAGGAAAGGGAAAACGTAGTTTTCTTAAGATATGTGAGTTCATATCAGATCTGGTGCTTCTAACGTTTAGTAAGGGTTCCATGTGCATTTATTTTTTGGCCTGTATGCGCTGCACAGAGGAGAAGTGGCTAGCTAGAGGATCTATTTACATTCAGCTCCTGTTTAGGCATGGCTCATCAGTACAAGCTGTACAAACGATATAAGGGAGAGCCAGGGGTTGGCAGCCTTTCAGAAGTGGTGTGCCGAGTCTTCATTTATTCCCTCTAATTTAAGGTTTCAAGCTCCAGTAATACATTTTAACGTTTTTAGAAGGTCTCTTTCTATAAGTTTATAATATACAAGTAAACTATTGTTGTATGTAAAGTAAATAAAGTTTTTTAAATGTTTAAGAAGCTTCATTTAAAATTAAATTAAAATGCAGAGCCCCCTGGACCAGTGGCCAGGACCCGGGCAGTGTGAGTGCCACTAAAAATCAGCTTGCATGCTGCCATCGGCATGCGTGCTATTGGTTGCCTACCCCTGCTCTAAGCTCTACTGAACTATACACTAAACACAGAATCAAGTAACAAAATTAAAACATACTACAGTTGGGTACCATATACAAGTGCTCGCTCTCTTTCTCTCTGTGTGAAATACCCTTTGTTAGTTAGTTATTGTAGGGAAACTATTTTCCTTGACTCAGCTAATCCCCAACCTGAATAAACTCTTAAATGTGTGATCTGAATAAAAAGGTAGTGGAGATGGTGTTTAGAATGTGATTCACAGACTGCAGTTTTCAAGTCTCCTCTGAGTGGCCTGTTTAATATGCAAACTTTAATTCAGAATTGTTAAATTGGGCTTTTTTTTTCAAAACTGAGTTGTAAAACTAACTCAGCTAATCCTGATACAGTGACATTTTAAATTAGAATGGACAAGCATCCAGAAAATGTCTTGTAGGAAATAAAACTGAACTGGCAGGGAACTAGGTGAGTTATGAGGTCTCTTCCATCTCAGATATCTATGATTATGTGATTCAGTGGGTGACACTGTGCTCGTCTCTCAGTGTGTACAGTGTTGATTAATTCATATTAGAATGTAATGAGGAGTATACAGGGTCAAACAATACTTAACACTTCTACAGTTCTTTTTATCTACAGATGTCAAAGTGCTTTGTAAAGGTGGCTAGGGATTATTATCCTCACTGTACAGAAAGGGAAATGAATTCATGGAGATTAAGTGATGTGTTCAAGGTCACATGGCAAGTTAATGGCAGTACCGGGAAGAGAATCTAGGGCTGTTGATTTCTATTCTTAGGCCATTGAACATGATTGCTTCCCAGTAGCCAATTTTCTAGGCAAAACACCCATTGGCTTTGATGGGGGTTTTGCTGGCTAAGGAAAGTGTAGAAATAAAGCTCTCTGGATTATGAAAATCTTTATTTGTGAATCATTAATTAGCCACAAATATTATCACCAAAAGGGGAGATTTCCCAAGACGAAAAGAGCAGTCAGGCACCTAATTCCATTGAAAATCAATGGGGATCTCAGTGCCATTGTACCATTGAAAACCTCCTCCTAAATCTACAACAAATATTATTTGTAATACATTTTCTTCACCAGCAATGGAGTTGATTTTTTTTTGCGGCAGGATCCTAGACTCATTATGCAAAGAAGGAACATCATCCATGAAGTGCATCTAAACACAGTCTTTTAAAATACAGGTGCTAGAACGTGAAATTGTTTCCTGATGAAATTCAGTTAATTAGCTTCCCCATACATGGCATGCCTATTAAGACACTGGCTGTATCATAGATAATACTGTTAGGAAGCCATTTTTACAAAATGAATTGAAAAAATAGACTCAGTTTCCACTGTGTGCCTCCATTGCTAATGGAGCATGATGTTGTTTAAATGTTTTTTGAAAACCATTCTGATGTCATTAGTATATTAAAATGGTTTCTGAATGGATGTGGTTTTCATTGGAAAATCTTCTGGGGTGGTTGGGGAGTAATTCAATGCAATGGAACTCAATGAATCAAAACAATGCATAAGCATCTGCATCGCCATTTATGAACAAAATGTTCCTTTTGGGCTTTCTCTCATTGAAGTTGCCCGCAAAGCATCCATTGATTTCAGTGTGGTGGGATCAAGGCCATCAGATGCACAAAATGGAGGCATGGCAGAAATTATAATCCATCTTGGTTTCAATGCAATAGTGATATTTCTCTGGATAATGTACATGTTCCCAAAGGGAAAGCACACTAGCTATGCTTCACTTCCACTTCTTGGGCAAAGGGTCTGGAGACAGAGGTTGGGATTTGACCAAAACACCATGATTATGCTTCTTCATCATTTCCCTGCCTTTTAAATGCTGTGTTCACAATTCCACCATATTGATAATAGTGCTTTGGGGCATAGAAGGTCAATTTGTTCTGTGCTTATACATGATCTTGAGCTCCTAGGTGCTACCACAATACAAATAAATGATGATCAATAATAATGAAGGTGTTGTGAACCTGTGTAGTCATTTACACCTTTGCAAAGTGAGTGCAAAATGCTGCTGAATGTGAATGGTCGTAATTCATACCAAGTCACTTTGCACTGGTGTAAATGATTCCACTAGGCGCAAGGCACTGGAGAATCAATCCCCACACACACATATCCATATATCTAGGCCCTGATTCTCCACAGACTTACACTAGCTTTACACTGCTGCCATTGCATTGACTTCATGGAGTCAGTCCTGAACGGCGCATAATGGAATACACAAGAGAAGTATCAGGCCAATTGGGCTCTGAAATATGATTTGTAGAAATATGAACAGCAAATGTTCATTTTCACTCCAGTTCTGGGGCTGCTTTTATAATTAATGCCGCTGAATCAGTTCGGTTTCCTTCCACCAAACACTTCTGTGTCTACATGCAAATTTTCAGCATCTGAAGCCTTTTTTTTTCCTTTAGAAAAGAATACTCTGCCATCATCAGATAAAAGTCATTACATATTCAGAGCTATTCTGCTCCACTGATGATAAAACATTCTTAAGGCAAGGTGACTTTTGTGCAATAAACTTATAAATGTCAGGACTTCAGTATTGTCTTTTCTCATTACAAGTCTTACTTGTTTTTTGAAGAGTGAAGTTTATGATCTTAAAGACCTATCAAAGTGAAAGCATTAAAGAAATCTTCATGGCATATTATTTAGATAAACAATGTTTTTGAGTTTTATGTGACAAATATTCTGATTTTTCCTTTATTTAAGCTGAAGTCTGGATTCAGGTTGGTTTTCTGGAGAAGGACCAGAAATAGACATTTTAGGTAGAGTTCCTCCATCTAGGTTTATAGCCTTGGAAATCTCATATGAATTACCTATTGCAGTGCCTTCCAGATGAGACAAAGACTTCAAAGCTGCTATACTATTCAGGGGCCTGAGCATAACTAGACCAGTTAGGATGAGGAATCCAAAAATATTCTCCAAAGGGAAATGATGCCAGCTCCATAACTCAAGTCATTTAAAACTATATTGCACCAGCCCTTCGAATTTAAGTTGTAGGTAACAAACAATTAGCTAACTGGGCTTCTCTAACTATGAAAAACCTAAAGACGCCTCTTGAGATGACAAACGAATAAAATGGACTACTAAGTTCAGGCAGTTGTGTGGCCTAAAAAAAGACATCATTAGGAGGACATAAGTTAGTGAAACAAACAGAAAGATGGAGAGAAGAGCAGTGTTCAGGCTTAGCTAGATCCGTGGCAAACTGGGCATAACCACGCCAAAAAATCAAAGGGCTGAGAAGAACAGAAGTGAAAGCAGGAAGGATGACCATCTTAAGGTTTAAGGGATACAGTGCACAATTACCAATAAACTTTTCAAGATACTTTGCATATCACAGTGTAGATCACTGAGAAGTTTGAACTTAAGAGCGAGGATGATGGTATACATGGGAACAGGTTCATGAATATTTTAATTTTAGAGCATTCTTTGTTTCCTAAATGATATATGAATGGCCTGGTTTTCAGAAGTGCTCTGCAACCACAGCTGACTTCAGTTATGGGTACTCCTCGTAAGTGAACTACAGTAAGTACAGTTTCAATCTAAATCTAAAGATGTTATTGTTTCTACTTATATTCTCCATTTTGGGTCAGCTTCTAATCTTCTGACTCCCAATAACTAACACTTTACTTCATTGATTTCAGTGTGTCCACTAGTGGAGTAAAGTAAGTTATTAGGAGTCAGAGGATCAGAATCTGACCCAACATGGGGAATATCACTAGAAATGATACCAGTCAGGTTAAGTAAGGGGGTCCTTCAAATATAGAATGAGATTTTCATGAACACTCACTCAACTACCATTGACTGCAATGATAGCAGAGTTAGGTCAACATTAAGAACTTTTGGCAATTCCACCTGTAGGGATTATCTCTAAACCAGAACAAACATTTTAAGTGCACCCATTGCATAAGGTTTATAATTTGCTTTTGGGTTTTTTTGCTGCTGTTTGTGCTGTACATTAAAAACTAAACCCTTACTGTTCAATTTTAAAGCTTCCAAAAAAACCTATTTGCTTTACAATAGGCCAAATTCAATGAGAGTTTGAATTTCCTATTGAATTTGAATAGCAACTTAAGCACTTATCATCAAAGAGACTGCTGTCTTGGCAGTTCATTAAGTGAATGAAATGGCTTGTGAACAATGCCAAGCAACCAACGGGAAAAGCAAAATTCTGTTTAAAAAAATATATTGGGGCGTGGGGGAAATCTCGTTTACCTTCTCAGCTTTCTGGCTTACTTTGGAACCTACCATAATTTCATTTTCTTTTTAGAAACTTAACACAAACAGCTGGTGTTCTGTGTCCATTTCATAGGAAGCAGATGTCTATATCACAAAACCACCATCACAGTTGTTGGCATTCACAGTAAAGAAGTCAAGAATTTATAGGGAGGGATTTTCAAAAGCACAAAGATGACTCAGGTGCCCAAATCTCATTGATATTCAAAGGTAATTGGATGCTAAATTTTACTAATTTTTTTTAACTCCCCTCCCGAGAAGGACTATGAAGGAAACTGAACTACTTTGTTGTCTTTAGAGATGATACCTCATGAACACGTTTGAGGCATCATGTGAGATAAACCGACATTGCTCCTGCCTGCGCTGTCCCTTATTTTATAGATAAGTACTGCAGGATACTATAGAAAGCAGTGAAGGATGCACCATCATAAGAATGATGGACCTGTAACAGAGGCTGCCTCAGTTTCCCCAGGTGGTCTTTCTCCCACTTCTGATATAGATGTGGCCAAGTTACTTCAGAGAGTTCAACCCTTGCTGAGGTAAGAGTCCTTTAGTTCAAATCCAAGAGAAGCCCAGCCATGCTCAGCTTTCAGTTCCATTCCTTGCAAGCAGGCCCTACCTGTCTCAGTGTCCAACAACAGGCTCCTACCAATTCTACCTTGTCTATTGGTATTTGTCTGGCATAAATGTATGTCCAGACACTGCAAGTGACAACAATTCTGTCTGAAATTGTATAAATACAGGAGAAAACTGATTAACCTTAAATTGGGTGGACTTGTGACTTGGTTTCCCACCTTTACCCCCAACAAATTCCAGCCAGGTATCAGCCCTAAAGTAACAGCTTGCCAGTGGAATTGCACCAAATGTGAAGGGAGCCATATGCCTTAAAATGTTTAGAAGCATTTTTTATGATGCAGAGTGTGGATGGCGATTCCATTCCCGGCTGAGACGTGAAGAGCGAGATGGATGATACCGTTGATGGAGAGAGAAAATGCTTCTCCCAAACATTTCTCTGAGGTGGGTCGACTGCTGCAGCAGTGAATAAAGGATGAGAAAAGAGCTGATAACCCAGCTATGGAAGAAGAATTGATAGATTAATTATGTGTACATTTGCTGGTTATGTTCTGATTATCTACAGGCTATAGCTATTTTAGTGCTCTCTCACATTATACAATGCAGTGTCAGAGCCTGGCTTTAAAGCCTCTGTGAACCACTTTGCCCCTTCAGAGCATCCTTACATCGGCAGGTTCTTTGGAACAGGTTGAAGTATTACAATGGGAGCTGAGGAGAATGTGCAGAAGGACAGATTCTTATCCATTTTGACACACACGGCAGCACCTTTCTTCAGGACTAGTCCCTGTGAAGCCAATGAGGATACAAGAGGAAGAAGGTGCCATTCACATTAAGGCTACGTCTTCACTACCGGCCATATCGGCAGGTAGCAATCGATTTCTCGGGGATCGATATATCGCGTCTCATCTCGACGTGATATATCGATCCCTGAACGAGCTCCTGTCAACTCCGGAACTCCACCAACGCAAACAGCGGTAGCGGAGTCAACAGGGGGAGCCACGGATGTGGATCCCGCGCCGTGAGGACGGTAGGTAACTCAATCTAAGATACTTCAACTTCAGCTACGCTATTCACGTAGCTGAAGTTGCGTATCTTAGATTGATTTCCCCCCCTCGTGTAGACCAGCTCTCAGTAAAGGAAATCAGAATTGGCTCCAAAGCTGTTTGTTTTATGTTCCCAGTGAAATTTGCCAGTTCATGAAACTGCTGTGCAAGTGCAGAAATTCTGCAAAATATTGCACTCCAAATAAAATGAGTGGCACAGATTTTGGAGGAGGAGGAACTGGGCGACAGAGCTGTTCTATTTCCCTAAGAGACAGATCTATTTGGGAGCAGAGAGAGATTTTTCAAAGGGCATTTAGGTACCCAGTCAGTTTGGAGTTGGGTGCTTAGCTCTGTGTTTTTGAAAATCTTCCCCAAATTAAACTAGGCCTGGATTCTCCATTTGCTCAAATTGGTTTTACAAGTTATAATTCCTTTGGCTTCAGCGGCATCATTTCTTGATTTACACCTGGGTAAGCGAGAGGAAAATCAATTCCTCCCAGTTTTAGGATAACATTTACAGCCGGTATAAATTTTTACACTGACGTCAGGGTAGCTGCACCAACTAACACTCATCAAGAATTTGTCCCCTCCTAACTCTGTGGTAGAAATTCTGCCCTGACATATTCATACGCTACTCCCACTGAAGCTGCTGCAATAGCAGAATTGGGACTTGTGTGCCTACGTCTTGGTATCTTTCCAAAATCAATGTTTTAAATAATGAAAACAATATTCATCCTATTGCTAGCATGTTTCACACAGTGATAGCATCAATATTAATATAATAATCAAACTTAAATTTCAATTGCTAAGTTACCTATCATTGCCAAAGGGCAACTGGGAACCACTCTGTCCAGAAGAATCCTAAAATGCACCCGGCAGAGATAATGATGTGAAAAGGAAAGTCACAGTTAAACATCACCTTTTTCAGAACTGCCATCCTCCTGTGCAGCTAAAATTGAATTCTGCTCGGACTGATTTTTTTTTTTAGCACTCTGCTGCTCTTTAGTGAGATGTGAGCTACTCTTTTCTCTTTGCTGCATCCTAACCATGGACACCAACAGTGCACTAAAAGCCATTTTTGGCTTTGTGGATATTTAAATGTCCTGCCACTTTGTATTCAGAGAACATTCAATGTAGAGAAAGAGGAAGTGAATGTAACCAGTAAAGTTCATTCTACTGTGTCTGTGATTTCTATAACTTTTTCAGCCAGAATTTGAATCTCAAGAGGTCAAACAAATTATTCAACGCAGGCGGTTTTCCTGTCAAATATTTTAACTGCCACTTCAATTCTGTTGTGTTTTATAACCTCTTTGTTTTAAACACTTGCAGCTGTTTACACTTGCAAACATAAGGTATACGGCTTAGTATGGGGGATTTTTTGGTTTTGTTTTCTTTTTTAACTCCAGATTTTGAGCTACAGTCTTACCTGATGTAAACTGACTTCATTTAATTGAAGTCACATTTCATCACTCAGTGCAAGCAGATGGAATCATTTGAACCATGTTGCTTTCCACCATCTGAGGATCTGGCCCTTTGAGAGTTTTGCGTTCTGTAAAAATTAAAATGCTAGCAGATCTTAATTCACATTGATGCTGCTGACATGCTCAAAACATTCCTGAAATACTGCACCTGAGTAAAATGCATTTGGATTTTTAAAATTTCAGTGAGAAGAAACTTTTTTTAGAGACTGTTTTTAAGACTAAGCTATTGACGTTTTCTTTGCCTCAGTGACCTAACCTAATAATGCCTCTAGCTAATCCCTTAGTTCAAATATAGACCATCATGTTATTTTAAACACAGGACCTAATTTTGCACCACTGAAATCAATGACAATTTTGCTATTTGGTTTGAATGGGAGCAGGATTGGAAACCTTGTTGCCATTGGGCACACGTATGTTAGGCTGTGATGGGGTGCTCACCCCACACAGGATTAGAAGCGGTTAAGGTGGCCAGGAAGGCCAATTGACTGCCCAGGATGCACCTGGAGGAGTAGCCAGGGAGCAGAGAGTTGGTTAAAGGGGGCTCAGCTGGGCAGGAATAGGGGAGTCTATAAAGCCCAAGAGCTGAAAACAGACAGGACTACAGGGGAAAAAGGCAGTCGCTCTGTTGGAGGAGGGAGTTGTTTTGGAGCTGTTGCTCCCAGACAGGGGAGACCAGGACAAGTAGAAAGCAGTCCAGAGAAGGAGCAGTGAGAGCTGAGAGGGTAGAGCCCAGAACTGCTGAGCTAAGGGTCCCTGGACTGGCATCTGGAGTAGAGGATCCTGGAGTAGAGGGTGAGCCCGGGTTCCCCTACTGGCCACTGGGGAAGTGGCATCATCAGAGCAGCGCAGGAAAAGACTTCCTGGGACTGTTTGCATAGAAAGACTTTGGGTAACCACAAAAGGGGAAAATACAGATGGTGTCCCAGACAGGGCTGAGGCATGAAGAGGATGCTGCTGTTCCTTCAGTGAGGAAGGTCCACAGGGTGAGAGGATGATGGGAGAGGCACCAGATGAAGAGGGTACACCAACTGGAAGAGCTAATCCTTTGGATGGCTAGCAGGAGGCGCCACTGCAGTGAGTGGACCTCCATGACAACAGCATAATGCAATCTATTTTCATTAGCAATGGGCCAACTTCAACCCTTCTTGAATATCAGGATATCACAGTTCAGATTAGATCATTTTCTGAATGGACCCCCCTTTTCCCAGGTCACTGGCCTCCAACCTTGACCTTCCTCTGAGATGGAATCGTGTGATCCTCCCAGTCCTACAAGGAGTCACAGACTGCAGACTCTGTGTGCTGACAGTCAGACATTATCAGGCCTGATCTCCATCATGGTAATAACCATCAACAGGAAAAGGGAGAGCACAGAATCCCAAAGTCAGTGGCAAATCTCTCTTTAGTGGCATATGTACTGGTGAAAAGAGACAAATACAATTAAAGTTCACTTGCTGAAATAAGCTCACCTAACTCTACTGGCAGAGTTTTATATGGCCATCTAAACTAAGAGCTAGTCTATGCTCTGGTCTTACGCAGCCATGTAAGGAGTAAGTGGAAGAAAGACACCCACTTACTCCTCCCTCCCCTTTTTGGCTTAGACAACATGCCTGGACATCAATGGAGCTACAATGCTTCATACCCAGCAGAGGATCAGTCCCATTGGCTAGCCATCGGGTCAGATTCTGCCACCCTTGCTCATTTGGACTAGTACCTGACTTTGCAGGTCCCTTTGAGGAAAAAAATGGAACAAGCAGTGGAGTGAAAGACCACTCAGTGTAGCAAGATCCTGGCAATAACAAGAGAATCCTTGCTCTGAATCTTTGGAAAAGTGTATTTCATTTTTTAAATCATTTCACTAGTAATAGTCAACAGAGGTGCGAGTGACACAGGTAGGGAATTTTTCAACATTAAACTCCATGATTTTTTCCTTCCAATACTGTCCCTTTAAAAACAAATGCACTCAATACTAAGGTTAAAGGCTTGTGATTAGAATGTACTGCGCTGGGTGAGAGGTGTGACAATGTGTAATCTAAAAACTGGCAGATGTGGTGGTTTGTCAGACACTCAATTTGGTTTTGGTTTGTTAAATCACATCTCCGCTCTTCCTGTTTATGCTTCACTATTAAACGACAGGCCCAGGGTGGCTAAAATCAATAGTTTGAAGCTAATCACGTTCACAGAGCATCAGTAATCAAATGGAAAACTGACAGAATGTGGCGAACACACGAACTCTGGAAAAAGCAAACAAAAAGGGAACCTGGACAGAAACTATCCTTTAAAAATCATAATATCAGACAACTTCAATTGCTTCATTTTTTTACTGGCCGGGTTATTTTTGGAAAGATACCCCGCTAGGCATAACAGCTGGACCTACAGTTTTTAGAGCACATCTAATTACAGGGTTGTTTTAACACATCATTTGCTTGGTTTCGGCATTAACAAAAGACTAAGAGTATCCCTAGAACACTGGCATTTTGTGAATTTGCATTGTCCTTTTGAATATTATAGCATTTTGAATATTAGAACATTGCTTTTTGAATATTATTGCATTTAGGCCTCTGAATTGTTCTAATTTCCCCCCTTTTCCCTCATCTGGTTTTATTGTCTTCACAGTTCCAGCTTCTAGTTCTGAAATGCAATAGACATATACCATAATAAAATATCCATCAATACACACTTATATGTAGTGAAAAGATGACAACATTACATAGCTGAATTAGCACACCCATTATTTATAAAATTTCAGATTGCTGAAACTTTTACAAGAAACAGCATCTTTCTTTTTCTGCGCTGCACCTAAATAAACAGAATTTGCTATAGTCTCTTTTGCATTCAAAGTACATGAACGCCTTTACCATAATTATATTATATGTGATACTAGCACTGATTGTAAGGCTAAACAAAATAGCCATTATAGGACAGATCATCAGCTGGTGTAAATCCATTAGCTTCAGTAACTCCCACAATGCATAGTTGAACTTTAAACAAGTGAATCAAATAACCAAATGTGGGCCAGAGAGACACTTAGTCATCCCGTGATCTTTCAAAAAGACCCACGGAATCTTTAGCTTCCCCCCCATTGTCAGGTGTGGTCCAAATTCTCAATAATTTAGTATCCTGGCACACATTGCACCTGCTTTGTACTACAGCTCTAGTGAAAATGAGCCCTAGCCCTAGTTCGGTGGGGCCTTAATATACTTCAGAGAACTAAAGTAGAGGCTCCTGTATGATTCCTCTCACAGCTGCTATCATGGGAGGCTTGATCTGAGAAAAGGGATACCAACTGCTTTGGGCAGGTGAGGCAAGTCAGAGCAGACCTCAGCTGGTTGGGTACATGGAGAGGCCACCTGGATCAGTGGAACAGAAAGATGTCTTAAAACCACCATTTCACACATGCCCCATTCCCTGGTTATATCTGGGCCCTTATCTCTGGTGTAACAACCACTGCCACTGTCTTCATGGGAATTCCATGTACAACTACAAAGGGCTTAGCCACATGTCCCAGGAAAAGGCTTCCTTGCCCTGAATAAACTAGTGAGCTTTCTGAGGGATGTGAAACCACTGTCCTCTACATTTGTTTCATTAGGTTTTGATGCAACTAACTGCAGGCCGGTGGCCAGATAGAGCCAAATTCATCCCTAATGAAATACCACTGATATTATGAAGTCTAGCAGTCCAGTTCCCTTCTTTGAATGTGAAAGCCTACTTTGTGAGCGGCTCTTACACACATACATACATTCCCCCTCACTGCCCTTGTTTGCCCTATGTAAATATTGCTCCTAACTTCAGCCCTGCATTTTGGGGAGTGCAGATTCCACTTTCTCTTTGTAATGGGAAAAGGGTGGTCTTATGGAGTATGCCAACACTATTTTAAAACCCACAGCAGCAAGTCTCGAGCTACAGACTCAGGCTCATAAGACTCACATTACTATGCTAAAAACAGCTGTGTAGATATTTGGGCTCAGGATCTGAAGCCCAGGGCAGGGAGCTCGCAGCCCCGCTGCCCAGACCATTGGCGGCACGGTGAGCTGAGGCTGTGGGGAAGAGGTCGGGAGCTAGCCTCCTCAGCCAGGAGCTCAAGGGCAAGGCAGGACTGTCCCGCGGGTCATAGTTTGCCCACCTCTGATCTAGCTTCATGTACTCTTGGCCTCTGTTGGCTACTTTGAGGGAAGACGATAAACTCCAGAAGAAAGCTAAGTGGCTCTGTTGTATTTACTTCAGAAATTTTCATAGCCAGGCAAGTGGAGAAGAAAAAAGGGCTGAATTATGTAAAAATCTGAACGAGAGTGGAAATTCTGTATCATGCACTTGAATATTCCAGATGTTATTCATTTTTTCTTTAAAATCTGAATTGTGCATTCAAATTTACTCAGGTAAGTCCAGCCTAAGTAATTTTCAGAAGGGCAAACCCTAAAGGAAACCCCAGCTAGGAAAAGGTTTTGAAATTGTAAGGCATACAGAGCTTTCCATAGTAGAAATGGAAACAAGCAGCAGTAGTTGGATGCAGATTCTTATGCAAGTTCACGATCTGTTTCAGACTCAGGGTTACGGTTCAGCCTTTTCTCTGTTATGAGTGAAAAATAACAGTGAACTGGATTCTCTTGTTCGGCCAACGTGCACTCAAGGCAGAACTCAAAGAGCGGGAAGAGATAGCTTTACGCAATCTATGGCTTCCTGAGTCTAGAAGGGGACCAGTTCAGGTCTAGACGCAATTTCAAGCGGAACTATTCTATCTTGCACTTGGCCTGTCTATAGCCCCAAGGGGTTGTTTGGATACCCAGGGATAGCTGAAGAGCAATGGCATTCAGACATATGCTCTTGCCTCATGCCATACATTGGTGGCTGAGGGAGAAGGTGCCATAGAGCTGCCATGCTGGTGATTCCATCTAGGCAAGGAGAATCCAGTGTAGCCAGTGAAAGTAGCTAATTTGGCATAGATTAGAAAACAAAAACCACAAAGTAAATTATAATGGCAGTTAACTGCATGTCATAGGACAAAAGGGTACAAAGACTTTCTCTTAGGTGGCTGCATCTTATCTTTGGGTGAATCTGATTTTTGCCATAGCTACTAATTGTTGCTAAAGCTGTCTTGACATCTCCACTCATTAGCTAGATGTGTTGTTGGCACCGGGGTTCAAACCTGGGACATCAGGATCTAAAAATATAAGCCTTTCCTGAGCTGTTAGCTCAACATCAGTAGCAAAAACATTCATCTTTATTTGTGGCCCGCCCCAGAGAGTGGGACAAAGTCCCACACTGTATAAGTGTGGGTTACATAAGGCTGAGACAGGTTCTATTATCTATAAGGGTATTTATTCAAGTTCAACTATGGTCAGATTGGAAAGAGGGGTCATAATCTGAGTGTTGCTACAACTGCAAAAGGGAAAAAAATCTGCTGCAGAAGCTGCTTAACAGGAGAGTAACTGTATTTAAGGTGAAGCAGTTCAGTGAATCTTTCCCATGTTCTTTGATGTAGCTGCTGGTTCTCTGCATAAAACATTATCTTAAGAAGCCTACTTATCACAAATAAAGTTCTTTGGTAGGGGATGCAGAAGTAGATGCTGGGGAAGAATATCTGAGCCAGCTGGTGCACTGGAAAAAAGAAGAGGTTATTCTTTATCCTTTCTCCTCCAGGCTGCCAGCTAAGCAATGGAAGGAACATTTCCTCTGGGATTCCCCATCTGGCATGCACATCCTTTATAGGATATGTTCCAAACAATCGACCAGTGAATGAAAGCAAACAATAAAGTTCACTAGATAACTGCAACTGCATAAATTGTGTAATTAGATAAGTTGGTATCAGGGTTGCTTTTATATGGAGAGTTGCGTTAGGCTGAAAAAAAAATTAAAAATAACACTATTGGAAGCTATGATGACATCAGGGTTAGTTATTTTTCTGATCATTCTTGTTCAGTCTTTTCTGGTTTCTGCTACCACTATCAGGTCTCTAATTTTAGTTCTGTTTTCAGCTCCTCATGGAGCCTTTCCATAACAATCACATGGCCACTAAGGGTATGTCTACACTACCCGCTGGATCAGCAGGCAGCGATCAATCCAGCAGGGATCAATTTATCGCGGCTAGTCTAGATGAGATAAATCGACCCGCAAGCGCTCTCCTGTCAACTCCTATACTCCGGCGCCATGAGAGGCACAGGCAGAGTTGATGGGGGAGCGGCAGCTGTCACCTCACCGTGGTGAAGACACCATGGTAAGTTGCTCTGAATTGACTTCAATTACGTTATTCACGTAGCTGAAGTTACATAATTTAGATCAATCCTCCTTTTCCCCCCAGAGCAGACCAGGGCTCAGACAGATTTGACAGGCCTTTACCCTGTGTAGCTGGAATTTTCTGCTTGCTTAACCTGTCAGACTGCTCATGCTTCCCTTCTTGTCTCTTTAATTATCTCACTTAATTATTCGTTACCAACAGTGGCCTAGTCTGCTCTATTCTCTTCTTTTATATTGATACATCATCCATTGTGACTACAAGTTTGTGCTAGTACATCTGTCTCTGTTACCTTGTCCTCCAATCACCTGGCTGTTTGTTCCCCCAGGGCTTGGTGCTGCAAAGTGATGAGCGTTCTGGCTATGGGGCTACTTAAATGCTTACATTTAAATATGTGCTGAAGTTCTTTGACTGGATCAGGCCCAGAGTTTAGCACTTTCCAGGATCAAGCTGCTGTGACATATTGTCTAATTGCTAAATTGTGAGCTCTCTGGGGACAGTGACTGTCGTGTTATTTGTTTGTACAGCTCCTAGTACAGTGGGGCCCTGGGCCCTGTTTGGTGTCCTTTGACTCTGCTATAGTACTGCTATTAAATATTACTAATAAACCACACAGGCCTTTCCTGCATTGACCTAGCATAGGTTGTGCTGATTAGCAATCTCTGTAGTTTTCACTCAGTTTTACCACCACTTAACAAACAAATGAAATCATGTCTAATTCCCTTCTCTCTCTCCTGCCATTGTGTAGTTTATTAGCTTTATGGGCAGCTATCAATTTAGTGGGGATTATTTTGTGCTAATCATTAACAGACTCTTGTACTCTACCTTGCATATGATATCTTACTAGGGTTTTTTTAATTTAAAACTCACGTATATATTGGGATGATAGGTCCATTTCTATTGGTAAGGAGAGTGAGAGATGCCTATTGAGACCAAGCTTCTAAGTCAGAAATTGTGCCCAATGGCATATACAAATGTGCAAGTAAATTATGACCACTGAAGCCTCATCTTGTTTGCAGACTTGTTAAATCTGTTCTTCCTCTGATGAATCCATGTGGACTGTGCTAAATTACATCATCACATTCTAAGCGCTCCCCTATCCTTCTCTGATTTAGTGGACTGCACTGAACTGCCAACAGGGAACCCAAGCTTGAAAGACTATTTAGTTCTCTGGGACTTGGCTAGGTTCTTTCTTTACTCATATGATAACCTATTGCATCTATGTCTAGGATTTTCAGATATCTCTTTTAATGGCTTCTCTCTATAAATAACCACTTCCTTTGGAATCCACAGATTGCAATTTTGCCATTGTTAATGTCCTGTTCTGGCATGATTCTGGGTTCTAACATTTCTTCTTCCTCTTGTAGAATATGTAAGTAGTAAAGCTAGTTAAACTGGGAAAATATATTGCGGAAATTTAGTTGAAAATTTTCCTGGGTTTGTTTCAGATTTGGAATTTCAAAATTTCATCCACATTACAAAATTCAAAAAATTCCCACCTGCTATAGTAAGTATCATTTGTTTTATTTCATATAAGCTGGACAGTATTCATTTATGGCTTGATCTTGCAACACTGAAGTCAATGGGAGTTTTGCTACTGAATTCAATTAGAAGAAGAGGATACCTTAGGGCAAGATTGTGGCGATAGGGCTCTTTTGGGCCACAGAAGAAATAAGGAGGCTCAAGGCACTCCTTTTCTCACCACATGTCCCTCCTGCATCACTGATTTTTGTGGATGGCACCATAGGGCAGATACTTTCCCCTCCCTGCAAGGATGGTGTAAAAAGAGCGAGGAATGGGTGGGACATTGGCTCTGCTGCCCAACCCCAAAATGCTAGTCAACACAGCTGAGCTGGCAAGGAGGCAGGAGCAATCTGGTACTGGTATGGACCAAGAGCAGATTACTTCCCCCTGGACCAGAGGAACCAGAGGGTTTCTTCTTCCTGCTGATGATAGCTTATCTCAATTGATTGGACTCTTACAGTTGGTATGCGTACTTCCACCTTTTCATGTTCTCTGTATGTATAAATATCTTCTGTCTGTGTGTTCATCCGAAGAAGTGAGCTGTAGCCCACGAAAGCTTATGCTGAAATAAATTTGTTAGTCTCTAATGTGCCACAAGTACTCCTGTTCTTTTTTTAGAGGAAAAATTGTGACTCGCATTCCCTAAACATTGGGCTGCTCTTGTGGGGGCACAATATGGGCTGCCACTTACTCAGAGTGAGACATAGTCTGAGTCCTACCCCTTATTATTAATAATATTTGCTTTGCCTTTTCTCTTTGCTGATCTTTCTTGTTCCATACATATTTCTTCTCATTTCTTATTTCAACTCCCACGGAATCACTCCTTCATTCTTGTTTTGCTTACCTTTTTTATTTGCTTTACCTTTCTGTAATGATTTACCAGCTCCCTTTGTGTCCTATGGTCCATTGAAATATACTGGAAAGGCTAGTGCAATGAAGCACAGCTGCATTATCTCCTTCCAGAGATGAAAACAGGCTGTCCTTGGGCTTACGATACAATTGGTTCCTGAAAATTGCATCTTAAGTCAAATTGTCGTAACTCAATTTTCCCATAGGAACAACATCGGATCAAGCTTCGTAAAGTCAAAACTCATGTCAGAAAGTCGAAACAGGATGTCAATTTAGAAATGTTAGAAGTGCCGTTCGTTGTAATTTGAATGTTGTAAAGCTGAGGACTGCTTATAAAGGCGAAGACTGAATGTCTTTCTGGAAGATATGATTTCATTAGACACAAGTTGCTGAGAGTTATACAGGAAGTCCAACAAGATGATCTAATGGTTTCTCCTTGCCTTAGAATCTAGGAATCTATTGGAATCAGGTTGCAAAAATGGTACAGTTCTTCTAACAGCTCTAACATTTCTCTTCATTTACCCATCGGCTGTGAAATTGTAGGATATCCTCACAAAAAAAAGGCCCCAGTGCTAACAGCAAGAGGTAAGCCAGATGTGTGACATATTAGGGTCAACAACTGTGAAGTGTCATACACACCATGACAGATAACAATGAGGCAGCCCCTGTTTTGGAATTCCAGATATTTTGGAAAGGATGTGTATGAAAAAACCTGTTTAAGCCTTTGCTTCTCAGGGCCATTCAGAAAACATGTTCCTCCTATGTGGCTTGACATACTTAACACAACCCAATGTGCCAGTCACTTCAAAATGCTATTGCTATGTGTTCTTTAGCACTAGACTGTATGTATAGCCATTACTAGAGGTCTAAATATGTATTTTTCTTTACTTGTTCTATTTATTTATTTATTATTCATATTACAACCAAGATCGGGGTCCTGGTGTGCTGAGCACTGTACAAACTCATTGTGAAATGGAGTCCTTACCCTGTAGAATTTACAGTCTAAACAGACAGGACAGACAAAGGGTAGAAGAAAGAAATTACTATTATCCGAGCCTTACACATAGGGAACTGAGGCTTGGACAGATCATGTGACACTCCCAAGGTCCCATGGGAAGTCTGCAGGAGAGCCAAGAAATTAAATCCAGATCTCCTGAGTGCCAGCTCAGTGCCTTTATCGTAAAACTATCCTTCCTTCTTCACATTTGGGTAATTAACCAAAATAAAATAAAACCTGTAAAAAGTTCTATATATTATTTGTAAGGAATAACATTAGTAATTATATGTTTATTAATTCTGTAATGTTAATTGGTTCATCTGACCGCAGAATTAAGAGACTTAATAAGCGCTGCATCTAAGAAAAAGTTAATTCAGCTGGAATTGTGTGATTTTTGAAAGGACTGTATGTATCGTGTTTATTCAGCAGCTGGCAGATTCTGCTGTCAACTACACCTGTGGAAATTAAGAGTAACTCTACAGAGGTCAATGGCATTTCTCTGGATTTACAATGGAGTAACTAAGAGCAGAACCTGACCTATTGCCCCTGCTCTCATCAGTAGACAGAGCGGAATGTGTCACATTCTCAAGTACAACAGAATATCTTCTTGTATTATCTGACATGAGATGCTAACCCTCCTGCAGGGTGAGACGTTTAACTCGCAGCTCTTAACGTGATTGTTGTTAATCCTTTGATCACTATGTTTCTGTTGCAATGATAAATAATGATAAAGGGAGTTGAAGCGTTCAATTTGCAACCAGCATGGATTAAGCTGAGGTGAATTTCTTTAAGCCCAAAGCATTGATTTGTGAAACAAGGTCTCATGGTGTACTATGATAAAAAGAAAATATCCTAATTCTCTCCCCTAGTCCTGATTTAATCCTTCAGATTCTATTGCCCTGATTCCCCCATGCAGCGGGGCTGCCTTATGGTTCTCAACTGGTGAACAGCAGCCCTAAAAGTGGCAGATCCATCTACTGGAGGATTCTTCCAGAGTACCAAAATCCCTTAGTGGCATAAAGCCACTATAGGGACTCCTTATTACCTCCCTTCCTGACTGCTGACCTTCATGAGTGTGGCTGTGGGAAAGTGGGTGTGGCCATGGCCCTATTATGCATAACTGGTCATGGCTGCTGTAAAATATCCCAAGGACCAACATGAACTCAAGCAATTTAGAGCAGTCTTCAGGCTGCTCTGATGAATGCCAGATGACTCTGGGATTGTGGAAATGCACTGGTGGTTGAAATCCACCTTTAGAAGCACTGGAATTGCCATACTGGATCAGACCGATGGTCCATATACTCCAGTATTCTGTGTGCAATAATGGCTAATAGTGGTGTATACTGTATTATTCCTAGTTCCCTTTACTGTGAGGTTGGCTTCTGCCCTGAAGCATGGGGATTTATCATCTTTCCAAAACTTTTAGGACCTGATTCTTATTTATACTGAGCTTGCTTTAAACCACTCTTGCAGTGTAAAGGGGTCTTAAAGTAGATGTAATTGTAATTTATGCCCATTTTGAAGATCCTTTATGCCTCCAGACAAGTGCAAAGTGGCATGTGTATAAAAGAGAATCTGGCTCTTACTTTTTAAGCCTCACTATAACAAATCTGGATGTTCTTATGGGGACTACTACTGCTGACATGTCATAATATGACAGAATGTAATTGAAAGATAATATTTTTTATTTTAAAAATCATCAAGGACAGCTGCCGCTTAGTACTGATTGAAACACACTTCCTTTGCTCGACCAAGTTTCTCCAGTTTTATATTGTAATGAAACGGTTTGACACTTCGTTTAAAAAAAAAAAGTTTTGATGAAAAATGTCCATCCACTTGACTTAGGAACCTAACTGTCATTTTCAAAAGTGACTCAGGCACTTAAAAGCCTAAGTTTAATTGAAAGTCAAATCTCTCACTGTCCTCTTTTACAATCAAATCATGGTAACCTATGACACATCTGTCTTGCAGTCATCTTCTGGTCTTAGTTTTGGAGTTAGCTGGACACTAAATGCAATTCTGTTTTGTTTGCTACATTGCTTTTCAGGAAATAAAGTATTTGTGAATAAATCTCATGAAATGATGTTGAATTAATAGTAAGCCGTGTATTTGTTGGCCATTAATTTTTTCTCGTGCTAGAAGTAGCTAATGCCAAGTTCAACAGGTTCCATTTGCACAGATATAATGGCATTGAAAGGCCATGGTGAATTGATTTGGTTGCTTTGGTTTAAGATGCTGAACTTGTGAATTGCATGGTTCTCTGGGCACCCGAAATGTGCAGAGACGGTGCTCTCAGCAAAGTCATCTCTGTGTGCTGAGCCAAGGTAATTCATTTCCCATGAAATCATGACAGTTTATCCTCTGTTGTCTCTAAAAATATGCCTGGGCCAGAGCCTCAGCTGGTGTAAATTAGCATCGCTCCATCAATTTCAGTGGGGCTATGTAGCTTCACACCAACTAAGAATATATTCATAGATTCCAAGGGCAGAAGGAACCACTGTGATCATCTAGTCTGCCCTCTTGTTTACCCTACGCTGTAGAACTTCCCCAAATCTGGGCATATTATGGCAAATTTTCTTTTCCAACAATTTAAGAGCTATGCAATATCAAGCAGAGAAACAGCAACATCCTATTATATATTACTGAGTTCTTTCTAATTTATTGGCCACGGATTTCAAAGGAACTAAGAGTTAGTCACCCAACTCCCATTGTAATTAATTCTCATAGGCTCCTTTGAAAAAACCTTAGCTTAGTTCATTTATTTGAAATGATGCCTAGAGCTTAGAAGAAGGGAGCACAGAGTTTCATTTCTGCGAGCAAGTATTCCTCATGATGCTTTTCTTCCCCACGGTGCCGGCAGAGCACCCCCCGCCGCTTGCCACCCCAAGCACGCACTTGGCGTGCTGGGGCCTAGAGCCTCCCCTGTCTGCATCCATGTTGCATATTGCAGTACGAGGGTCTACACTTCAGATCAATCATCTTGTTTGTCTGCCATTATCTGGTGTTATTCAGTTTTGTATGTGGAATAAGGAAATAATAATTACATTTATATCGCTCCTTTCATTCTGAAAGATCCCAAACTACCTTATAAACCCTGTACAATAAGCAGAGAAATGGTTCAGCCATCTGCTCAGGTCCACAGATTTACTCTAGATGTCCAGCATCACAGTCCCTTGTATAGCATCATTCTGAGTCATGGCTGGTCAGGACTTTTTCAATGATTTTTTTCCATTAGCAGATGCCAGTTCATCAAGATTGAAATCGTTCATGGGAAAAGGCCAGCTTTGATGAACTTTTCATTTTGGGAAAAGAAACATTTTTTAATATTGAAAAAATCCTTTTTTCCCTTTTTTTTTTGTTTTGGCCATTTGCAAAAGGTTGAAATTGAAACAGTGTTATGAAATTTTAGAAATGAAGCGTTTCAGTTGTCTCAAACTGATTTTTTTTTAATTATCAGTTTGTGAAAACTTTTAAAATTTTGACTTTTCATCTCAATTTGGGCTGGGACAATTTTCAAATTCTCAAAATCATTTCACACCTACCTCCATCCTCAGTATTCTGAAGACAGTTTGGTTTAATGACTGGAAGAAAAGTGTTGATGTTCATTTCCCTAATCAAATAATTACCCTTTAAACAACAGTTTCTTATTTGAATACCATTTAAATTAGCATTAAAACTCCTAATGAAGTCCAGGGACTTTCTACCCCTTACTCTCACTTCCTTTGGGAGAATCATAGGGCCAGGGTAAGCATCCCTAGGCTGACTCACTTTCGAAACCCTGGCATAGGAGGTTGGGGAGAGAACTATCAGGATAGAAGAGGGAGTAACAGTGTTGCTCAGCACTATGGAGATTTGGGGCTGCAGTGCCCTTGGGGAGGCTACTGCCAAAAATGTTCTAACTTACACCAGAGAATGACTTTGCCCAGCATCCAGGTGGTGCAAAAGTCACATTTACTTCCCCTCCCCTTTGAGCTGTGACTTCTGTGCTGCATTTCTCAGGAGACAAAGCACAGAATCTGGCCAAAGGGCTTTTACATATTCATCGACTTAAAAGCAAATGCAAATTGACTTGTATGGGATTTTTGCCTGATTGATGACACTAGTAATTGACCTAGAACTACATGGAAACTTGATGAAGCTCTCTTCCGACCTCCATCACAAAAATTTTCACTTTAAACTAGATGGCCACCCCCAGTAGCAGTCCCAAGTGTGCAAGCTGTAACGATGGACTTTATTTTTCAAATTCATAGCCTCACAGTTCTTTTAACCAATGTTATTACCTACTAGCTAATGCACTGATATTTGGATTGTGCCAGTTCCTTTTTCAAACAATTAGACTTCTACCCCTTCACTACTGCTTTTGTTAATGAGTGGTCTTCAGAAAGCTAATGTTCACAAGAGCTCCAGAGAGGTCTTTATACCCACGTTGAGAATGAGACAGTCTTAAAGAGTGTTCCATGTGTGGTTTGCATGTGACCACTTATGATTCCTATGCAAACCAAAGTCATCTACTCAGGGTATGTCTACATCTACAATTTTGCAGCGCTGGTTGTTACAGCTGTATTAGTACAGCTGTATAGGGCCAGCGCTGCAGAGTGGCCACACTTACAGCAACCAGCGCTGCAAGTGGTGTTAGATGTGGCCACACTGCAGCGCTGTTGGGTGGCTTCAAGGGGGGTTCGGGGAACGCGAGAGCAAACCAGGGAAGGAGACCAGCTTCGCCGCAGTTTGCTCTCGCGTTCCCCGAACCCTGAGCAAGCAGGTCTCCTTCCCTGCGGTTTGCAGGGGGGGTCGGGGAACGAGAGAGCAAACCGCGGCGAAGCTGGTCTCCTTCCCCGGTTTGCTCTCGCGTTCCCCGAACCCCCGAGCAAGCAGGTCTCCTTCCCTGAGGTTTGCTCTCGCGTTCCCTGAATCCCCGAGCAAGCAGGTCTCCTTCCCTGCTGTTTGCTCTCGCGTTCCCCGAATCCCCGAGCAAGCAGGTCTCCTTCCCTGCGGTTTGCTCTCGAGACAAAACGGGAGTACGGCCAGCGCTGCAAACAGGGAGTTGCAGCGCTGGTGATGCCCTGCAGATGTGTACACCTCCTAAGTTGCAGCGCTGTAACCCCCTCACCAGCGCTGCAACTTTGTGATGTAGCCAAGCCCTCAGTAAGAGGTAGATTTTGCATAAGGCACAAATTGCAGTGAAGTAGCAGATTCCCATTGACTTCCTGTGAGACTGGGGCACAGTAACCGCCTTTCATGCCTTTTTAAAACTCACCTTTAAAACAGTGATAATGTTATGGTAAGAGATAGTGAGAATGGGTTTTGTAACAGTCTGGAGTTTTGACATGTCTTCTGAGTGCATTAAGACTCAGTCAAGGGTAAATTATCCTGGGTAAATTATTCTGATTACTGTCTCCATTATTTGGCCTTAATCCTGCCTTGATACCTTAGGCTAGACTATAAAAATATTCTATTCCAAGTAATTGTGCTTTTTTTTCTTCTTGAAGGGAGCTTTAACCTTTATTGCTAATGCAATTTCTTTAGCTACGTCTCCGTTTCTCTCCTTCTCTCAAACTATTGCATTTTTCACGGCTCCTGTTTATCTGCAGCTATTTATTGTTCTTCTGAAAGGAACCAGGAATCATGCCTGAATGATCTGCTTGATTTTTATCTCACTGATAATGCAGCAGCACAGGGACAGGCTCCTATCATTCGGATTTGTTACCTTTTATACAACAGAGATAAATTAATTACTGGGCTTTCCCTGATGTGCTGATTCCTTGCCTGCAAATGTTCACATAAAAGATCAATGACAAGATTCTCATTATGGTTTGATGAATTTGCCTTTTCACTTCAATTACAAGATAGTCTATGTTAGAGTCAGCCATTTTGTTTAGGCCCAACCACTGTAAGGTTCCTCCCCTCTTCTATTTTGTTCAAGTCTAATATCTGCTGTCAAGCAACAGTAACTGTGCAATCCATAATTTTAGATTGTGCCATTAGCATTTGTCATTTATCTGAAATAGCAGTGTTCTCTGTTTGGTTTGACACAGGAAAATACATTTCCATGACAGCATCTTCCTGGTTTACCTCAGTGTAACACATTTCCTAGACTGAGTTCATCTTGGGCACTGAATGCAGAGCATATCCATTGTGTGAAAACAGCAGAGTGAGCTCAAAATTCAGCACAAATTGCACTCTACCCATTAACATACCTTATAAGTTGACATGTTTGCAATTTTTAGGTGGAAAACTTTTCCTTCTGAAGTACAGGATTTAATCAAAAATGATTTTTTTCACTGGAAAAAAGTAATTTTTTTGGTAAAAATTCAGTATGGGGAAATTTAAATATAGGCGTTTCATTTAATTAAGTTATTTTTGAAAACTGAACTGAATATTTCAATTTGAATTTAATAAAATGAAAATGTTTATTTCAATTTACTTATAAATTTTCTGCCGAAAAGTCATATATTTTTTGTTTCAATATTTTTTTGGGGGGGGAATGTCATTTCATCAGCTTTACCTATTATATCAGAAAAACGTTGAGCTTATAAAATGTTTATAGAGTGATCTTAGTGCTTGGGAGCAGGAGTCAATTAACAAGTCTCTGCCTCAGTTTCTTTATATGTGAAATGACCAGAATGACTCTTGCTTATCCCATAGTCCAGGGACTATGGGAGGATTAATTGTTATAGTTATGAATAATATTTTATTATTATACTACAGTAGCTTCATGTGAAAACAGCACCCTAGTGTGCTAGACACAGTTCATATACGTCATAAAAGATAACCCTTGCCCCCAAGAACTTAGTCTAAATAGACAAGACATGCAAAGGGTGATGGGAGGAAAAACAGGCACAGAGAAGTAAAGTGACCTGTCAAGGTCACACAGCAGGTTAGTGGCAGATCTGCTCCTAGAAGCCAGACCTCCAAAGACCCAGTCTGGTATCCGATCTGTTGGCCCAGACCTTTAGCTGGTATAAACCAATGTAGCTCCATTGGTTTCAAAGACCTGACTCTACATACCTGTTCAATTCTTCTCTAACAGCCATTTGGTTTTTAGAAAGTTGAAAGTAGCACTAAAACTGTGATGTTTCGTAAAGCTAACCAAATAAAGGGAAGTGGTTCAAAAGTGTGCCAAGTTTTTTGAATGAAATAATTGTGTCTCTTTCATTGGACTTAGGTCTGGGGTAGTGGCCCCACATCTTTACTGTTCGAATTAGAAAAGTGTCAATGAATGACATTAATTGAGAGCCGTCTTGTAATGTACTCCATGAGAGTGAGGATCTTACTCTATAAGAGGTCCCATTGTTTTCAATGAAGCTACCCACTAATACTCAGTGTGAGCAAGGCTATCACATTTTGGCTCTGAAAGAATTGTGTGACACAAAGCTGCGATGAAATAAACAAAATGGCCCCCCAAAAATCCAAGACATAAGGACTGCCATTCCTAATAACATGATCAGGCTTTCATCACAATGAAAGTGAGGACAAATTCTGGAGATGGTCCCATCTGCGCATCATAGGGATGTCCAAGGGAGGGAAGAATTCATACTTTCTGCCTATTATTTTAAGTATATCCTAGTCTTAAGGAAGTGTGAGATAATTACAATCCAGAGCAAGACAACAGGTTTTCATCTTGAAATGGGTCTGGGGTAGTGCAAAAGGATTTCTGGGTTAGAAAGGATACCTGCTATCTGTATGTATGCTGGTGTTCTGTGGGTGACAGGTGTGCTGTAGCCATGTTAATTGGAGGACTAAAGCATGTTCACAGAGGGGTTGTTTCCACGGTGTTGGGGGTATCAATAAAATAAGCAGGCACACAGGAATATTGTAGTAATGTGGTCAAGATAGGGTTAACTGGGTTACCCAGAGTGTTATGGGATGGAGACATGCTTCAACCTTCCTATTTAGTCAGCAGGAGTTCTCCTCTTCCTCTTCATCATCTCCACTCTGTTGGGATACAGTTAACTAAAGCAGAAAGTTCCCAGCCTGCAGTTCTGTGAGTAGATTTATTTTTGTTGTACTGACCATTCCTGTTACTGGTATGGAAACAAACACACTTAAAAACCACGCCCTTCTGCTGCATCTTCACAAGGCTTATCTGAAATGTATACAAATGAATGGAACCTTTTAAGTCTGCACAGTTGGGCTGTAGATTTCAAGGCTTTCTCATTGGATTTCCACTTCAGGTCACAGCTGGAAATATTATGCGAACATCACGTCTTATGGTGTGTCTCAGCAGAAATACAAAGGCAAGCACAAAAATGACAACAGAAAGTTAGTCAAGCATTTCAGACCCTCAGCAGAGGTTTGAACCTGGTTCTTCTGTAAATGGGAGAAATGGTCCTGAACCAAAAACCCTAGGGATTTTCAAAGACTCTTTGGATTTCCAGTTCCCATAACATTAACCAGACACCTTCGAAAATTTCACCTCATGGGTGCCAACTCCCTAACATTGGGTTGTTCACCTTTTAAAGCCACTTTAAATATCATTTCTGAATTTCATTCATACCCATCTGTAACAGGATGGCCTGTCCCTTTAAGGGCCTGATTATCAGATCCAGCTGGGAAGCGGTCAAGTGATTCCCATCAAAAAGGGCTGAGAGTGCTCATTGAATAGGGAATGGCTGGCTGTACAGTGAAAAGTCTCTGGGTTCCTGCAGCCTGCGTTGGTCAGGGAGACAGTTTTGTTTTGCGTTACTTGGAGAAGATTTTTTTTGTTTAAATTAATACACTAGGCCCTGAGGAAGGGGCCTAAAAGAGACTTGGGGGTGGTGTTAGACCTTCCTGAGCTAGGGGAGACAGGCCCAGCAGCCTTATATCATCCATAATAACTGAGTACAGTGGTTGAATGGTCAAGGCACTTGACTACAATCCTGAAGGTTGTGGGTTTTTGTCTTGCTTTGTTTTACCATGAAAGGGCACTGTTAGTTCACACAGTTGCAAAATGATCCATTGAATTAGGGCAGATGAAGTTGGTCAGATGTGGTGCTGCCCATGTGTACTATTAGCTATGAAACAGACGTGATTTAACGGCGTCAACCCAATGAGCCACTGGCTTGGGGGAGCTTGGACTTCTTATTTGCTCTCAATGTTTCGCTGTTAAAAAGGAAAGTTAAGGCACTGAGCTACGACTCAGAAGATTGCATTCTTTGTTCATTCCACAGGCTTCTTGTGGGACTTTGGGTACACCCCATAATCTCTCTGCACTTCATCTGTAATGGGGGATAATCATCTTTGGTCTTGTCCATTTCTGTGTGGGAGCACTCTTTCTATAGTATGCATGAAATCCCAGCCCCATTGACATCAATGGGGACAAAATTTCACTCTCAACCAGCTCCTCGGTTGGTGTAAATCATCATCATTCTATTAACTTCAATGGAGTTGTGATGATTTACACTAGCTAAGGATCTGGCCCCAGGTGTCTATTCAGTGCCAAACACAAGGTCCAGATTTCAGTTGGCCTTTAGATTCTACTCGAATGTTACCAATTGTCATAAACAGATGGTTAAGGGTTAATGCCTCTTTTACCTGTAAAGGGTTAAGAAGTTCACCTAGCCTAACTGACACCTGACCAGAGGAACCAATGGGGGAACAAGATGTTTCAAAAGGAAGGAGGGAAGTTTTCCTTTGTTTAGTCAGTTTCAGTTTCAGCCAGAGTGAAAAAGATCAAGGAACTAGCCTCTTATCAGAGTAGTAAGTTTCAGAAAGGAATAAATAGGTTTATGTTTATTTCTTTGTAACCTGTCTTGTGCAATTAGAGGTAGAATCAAATTGGGTATTTGTGCATTTTCATTGGTATACTAAGTTTTTGCCCAGGGGAACATCCTCTGTGTTTTGAATCTGTTCTCTTTGAGAGTAGCTGGCATGCTAATCTCTCCCAGAGGGCTTTCTTTTACCTTTCTTTTCTTTAATTAAAAGCCTTTTTTCTTAATACCTGATTGATTTTTCCTTGTTTTTAGATCCAAGTGGGTTGGATGTGGATCTACCAGGAGTTGGTGGGAGAAAGGAAGGGAGATGGTTAATTTCTCCTTGTTTTAAGATCCAAGGGGTTTGGATCTGTGTTCATCAGGAAATTGGTGAAGTCTCTCAAGGCTACTCAGGGAAGAAAAGTAGTGCTTGGGGGTGGTGGCAGCGATATCAGATCTAAGCTGGTAATTAAGCTTAGAAGTGTCCATGCAGGTCCCCACATCTGTACCCTAAAGTTCAGAGTGAGCAAGGAACCTTGACACCAATGATTAGTGAAACTGCTTTCCAGCTATCATATAGATAAGGCTGGTGCATGAAAGTGGGAACGGAAGAAAATATATATATATAATGAGACCAAAGATACTAGACAGCAACACTTCGAACAGACTTACTGATGTAAAGCTTCACTAAGCAGTCTGAGAAGCCTTTTGCTGTAAAAGTTCTGCTCTTGATAGACATTAAAGTACTACTGTAGAGCTTTTATTTACAAATGACAATCCCCTTATGCTTAGAATGAATGTTGATGCCTTTACAGTAGAATTGTGTGGGTGGTTTAGTGGCCTAAACATTCGTTTTGAAACCTACTGACTCCCTTGCAGAGTCAACACAGCCCTTCATCCATCTGAGCTGGATAAATCACCTCCCCTGTGGTGACTCTGTGGGGATCTTTTGTATGAAACATTAAAAATGAAGGTCCGATCCCCAGTGTATGAAAAAGTAAAGATTCTATGACAATAGGGATGTTCCCTTGTGGTTTTGGCTAAAAATTCCTCTACAACTTCCCCCCACTTTTGTACAGCAAACCGGTTAGTTAAAATTGGTGGAGCTGGATTTTGTTGGTTCTGTCTGTGTACAAGCTAGCTTATAAAGTGCTTTGGGATTCTCTTAGGTGTATACTGCATCATGAATACATAGAAAACATGATTATGGGCCATATTTACTTTTGTGGCTCCCCAACCCTTGGGGTGACCACAGGGAAGCTCAGCTGCCAGTGCAACTTAGAGCAGCCTCAGGCTGCTCTACCTTATGCCTGGCTGCAACAGTTCTGAAAGACTGTTCTGGTGGCCAGGAATCTCCTGAGCACAGCAACACTATGTCCCTTTTCCTTCAGCCCTAGCCCCAACATGGCCACTGTAGCAGAGAGGAATGATAACCTAGTGGTTAGATTACTAGCTAGGACTAGGGAGAACTGCCTTAGATTCTCTGCTCTGTTATAGAGTTCTTGTGACACTGGGCAAAAGCCTCTGTTACTCATTCATACAAGGGGATAACAGGCCTTTTCCACCATCCAGGGATGTCTTGAGGCTAAATACCTTAAAGATTGTGAGATGCTCAAATACTATGGTGATGGAGGCTATAAAAGCACCTAAGGTAGATACACCAAGGGATCCAATTACAATGTACAAAGCAGCCAGAGGAGAGGCTGAGGACCTGGCCCTCTATTGTTAATATTTTTTTAATTAAAGTTTAGGACAATGTAGTTTAGATAGTATCAGAGGGTAGCCGTGTTAGTCTGGATCTGTAAAAGCAGCAAAGAATCCTGTGGCACCTTATAGCTCACCCACGAAAGCTCATGCTCCAAAACGTCTGTTAGTCTATAAGGTGCCACAGGATTCTTTGCTGTAGTTTAGATAGGAGGCAAATAGATGACATGCTAAAGCAATACACAATAATGAACAGTACAAGGTAAATTGAGCTGTCTTGTCTATCCTTTCACATGATTAATCCACCGGCCTCACTGAGAGAAGATTCAATTAAGGCATAGATCATGGCAGGTTTCAAACAATAGATCAGACAACTGCATGAATACTAACGTCTTCCATTTCACTAACTTTAGGATGAGCATTCGTAACAAGGTTGCCCTTTATGCGCTAAAAGGACATAAGCTATGTTTGTACAGCACCTAGCACAATGTGGTCCTGGTCCATGACGGGGCTCTTATGGTATGTCTACACTGCAATGAACAACCTGGGTCAGCCAACTGGGGCTTGCTGGGCTCAGGCTACAGGGCTAAAAATTGCAGTGTAGATGTTTGGGCTCCTGATGAGGGGAGTGGATCTTAAGGCCAGACTCCAGCCTGAACCCCAATTGTCTACACTGCAAATTATAGCCAAGCAGCCCAAGCCCCTCAAGGCTAGGTGCCACAAGTGTTTATTGCAGTGTAGACGTACTCATGGGGTGCCACCACAATAGAAACAGTCATAATCAGATAACTGATGAGTACTAGGATGAAATTTACATCGGGGCATATTATTGCAAAATTGACCATTATGGGAATTTAACATCATGTTTGAAGTATCTGATACTGGCTACTCTCTAATGCAAGATACTTGACTAGATGGACCATTACTTTGATCCAGCTTGGCAGTTCTTATATTCTAATAATTGGAAAGGAATCAATAGCTTTTCAGTGGCACAAAGATAATATACAGGGAAAGAAAACAACCACACTGCAGGCATATTTCTGTTAGTGTTACTCTCTCTAAGTTAATGACAGTAACATTCAGAAGTGAATTCAGAAACCTCCTTTAAAATTTGATTCATGCAAGCTACACACAAATCCCTAGCCTTGCTGAACCATGCATTTATAATCATTTTAGTTAAAAACTGAGAGATTAAAAGAAATTGTATAAGGTTTTTTTCATTTAGGAATTTGAAACCATTAGAATCCCTTCATTCACTCTTGCTTTATAGCAAATAGACACAGCAACTGTGCCCCCTTTGCTCCGGTCTTGAGAATAAATCAGAATATGGCTGTAACCAAAGTACAAATTGTTTTCAAGGTCACAGAATCCCATCTTGCCTACCTATTTTTGATATGGAAAGCCAAATGGTTTTCCTAGGTAATTTGAAAAGCTATTGTCTACATAAAAACAAAGTCAAAACAACCACCCCTGCCAAGCAGTATTTTACAGAGAAAGGACATTGTGTTTCTTATTCATAGTTATTGGCTGTTTATCATGTTCATTTGCTTGTATCTTAAAATGTGGACACCTTGATCAATTATGCGGTGCCTACCTATGGTGAGAATATTACTAATGGCAGACCTGATTAGTGTTTAGGGAAAAGAGCGAGTCATTTATAATGACCCTAAGCGAAAATGTCAAAATATCCGTTAGAAGAATGGCAGCCAGGGTGTCAAGCTGCCATTATTTATGTGGTAATATTTACCTGTACATCATTTCTATATATCCTAATGCATCACAGGCCACATTTAACTTGCTACCTCCTCTCAGTTTTATAAGAGGCTTCTCTGGTTCCAGAAGTGTTATTGGGCTGAGATGCCAAAGCAGAGTGATTGTTCCAGTCACCCAGTGAATTTTATATCAGGACAGAAGGCTCGTTAGGACAATGTTATTCACCTTCCATTACTTCAGGGCAGCTACAGTAGAAGAGATTAAACTTTAAATCAAAAGCTCACCACTGAACCCAGGCATACATTGAAATATGAGCTTTTTTCAGGGGGGCAAAATGCTCCCACTGTGGGGGGAGGGATAGCTCAGTGGTTTGAGCATTGGCCTGCTAAACCCAGGGTTGTGAGTTCAATCCTTGAGGAGGCCACTTAGGGATCTGGGGCAAAAATCAGTACTTGGTCCTGCTAGTGAAGGCAGGGAGCTGGACTTGATGACCTGTCAAGGTCCCTTCCAGTTCTAGGAGATAGATATATCTCCCATTACATTATAATATTAACAGCAGGAGAGGAGGCTAGCAAGGCCAGAACACTCAGCAAAGTTCCCAGCATCCCTCTGGGTGGGAGGTATCCGGAAGCTTGTACAATCTGAAGGCCTCCTGGCATATGCTCCCAATGGTTTATTCCCCTCCCACCCATGAACAGAGATCAATGCTGAAGAAAGTGCCCTACATCTTCTCATGTAGAGCCTTGGTGCAGAGGCCTCTGTTGGAAACAGGAATGTTATCCTCCATCCGCAACCTGTGGTGAACTTATGGAGTTATGTCCAAGCAGAAGCCCCTTCACTCACATAATGTGGTCCCATGACATTGAGGGGACCTTCATAGCCCCCATTGTCCCTCATCTAGCTTATGAAAGAGTCTCTATGTACTCCTGTTTCTTTATTGCTCTGGACACTGGAGGAGAAGCTAGTATTCTATTGGGGGAGAAATAATAAGACTTGCTTGATTTGAGGAAGTTTGAAGCTTCTAGCCCACTGGCGGCAACTGTAGATGTGATCCAATATCAAAGTTGCCCAGCTGCAAAAACCGATTGGGAGTCCAATATGCTTCACCACATCAATGTAGTGGTGAAAGTTTAATCATAGCTTATTACCACATTCTGTGTTACAAAGCACTGTAATAACTCACGTCTGCCTTCTTAATAAAACCCCGTTCCTTTGAGTCTTCTCAGAAAATCAAAGTCTACCTTCAGTAGAGCTAAAGCAAACATCAAAAAGACTTATTTTCACATGACAAGGCTTATGGTGGGAGGAGAGGGGAGGCAGATGTCTGGGATGCATGGATGAAAGAGAAAAGTTATAAAGTTTTCATTAAGTCAGGGATCCAGGTGTGTCATTAGCATTAAATGAATGCTAAGCTTTCATTACTTCCTTCATTGTCTCCAAAGAACCTCATAAAGTATCATTAGGATTGGACTTTTGATCATTATTTATAATGATGATAACTTTGATGAGGACTCCTACATTTTACAGTTGGGGGCTGAGACTTAGTAAGGTAATTAACTCCTACGGCTAAACTTGGGGGAGTTAGAGGGGTGTTCTCATTCAAAACAATTTCTCTGCATCTCGCCCCTAGGTCTGTTAACCAAGCAACATCCCTTGTAAATAAATCATAGCAGTGCCTGACATTTTTCTTTATTACAGATTCTGCTAAATTGGGACAACTTGCTTTTGTCTTTACAGCAAAATGATCATGGAAAAATATAAGTGGGCATAGTTAAAAATTTCTACTAGTTTGGGGAAAAAATCCATTAGTTTCAGAGTTTCCTTAGCTTTGAGGTGAGAAATTCCATAAATAATAACATCGAGGTCATATATAGCAGTTTTTGCTCCATAGATCTCAAAAAGCTTTATAAAACAGGTTACAATATTATCCCCATTTTACAGATGGGGAACCTGAGGCACAGAGACTTGCCCAAGGTCATCCACCAGACCAATGACAAAGCAGGATTAGAATCCAGGTCTCCTGAGTCCCCGTCCAGTGTTCCATCCACGAGGTCACCCTGCCTCCCATTAAGCCTGCTAAAGTCTTTCAACACAGGGAGCTTTTTAAGGGTGCAAGGGGAATTTAAATGAAAGGGAAGAGCATTTTCATCATTCAGAAGATAAGCGAACAGGGGTCATCGTTTAATGTCCTCACTTACAGTGATTGCAAGAAATGCAAAGCCTGAATATATATTACTGAATGTTCTCAGCCCATCAGCCTTTCTACGTATGTCTCACTAAAGCCATCCCGTGAATTGCTCAGTCACACCTTGATGTGTTCACCTTGATGTCTCTGTCAGTGTAATCATTATATTAAAGCAAAGCTGAAACAGTGGTTGAAATGAGAAGTGAGTCGTGTTGAAGATAGCATACATCATACATCACAAAAACACAGGAGGAAATTACACTATTTGCTAGCCTAGTTTTCTCCAAAAGAGGAGTGTTATTACAGTGTTTCAAAACTTTTAGATAGTCTTCTAAATTTCCATAAAAACAAAGGCTGCATGAAACACAATTGAAGGAACAAATCATTTCAATAATAAAAACCTGAAGCAAATTACTGTAAAATGAGTTTTTTATATCTCATTTCCCCCCTGCTTCATTCCCCGTAGAACATATTACTTCCTGGAGTGTAAACAGAAGAACTGCTACTAAGAGATTAATAATTCCCAGGATGTGTTTAGGGTATGGGATTCCTTCATAATCATACACCCCTTACATACATAAAACTCCCATTGATTTCGGGGGTTTATTAGAGTTTAAGCTCTCTCTGGCAAGAACTCTCTTTGCATTTTGACAGCATCTAGCACAATGGGGCCCCTCGGCACTTGTGCAGTGCTAATAAAATAATAATAAGTGGTAACTTAGGGTAGCAGGATTGGATCTATTTTGCTTATACAGAGTCGTCCACCTTGTCCAGTTTGCTGTCTCTGATGTTGATAGTACCAGATACTTGAGATCCAAGAAACCTCCATCATAGACAGTTATGCAATATCCATAAGGATAGTTTCATCTAAACTTTAGTCATTCAGAGGTCAGTTTATGCCAGTGATTCTCAAACTTTTGTACTGGGGACCCTTTTCACATAGCAAGCCTCTGAGTGTGACCCCCCCCTTATGAATTAAAAACACCCTTTTATATATTTAACGCCATTAAGAATACTGGAGGCAAAGCAGGCTTTTGGGTGGAGGCTGACAGTTCCCGACCAGCCAAATGATAACCTCACGACCCCCTGAGGGGTCCCCACCCCCAGTTTGAGAACCCCTGGTTTATGCCCTGAAACATTAATATTTATCTCTTTTCATCCTCCCACCTCATTTTTTCAAAGACTTGCCCCTTGAAAATAAAATTTCTTCTGGGATGTTTCTTGGACAGAACAACTTGTGAGGCAGCTTGGTAAGATGTATGGTAGGAAGGTCATTTATCAGTGGCAAGTATTGACCCAGCCACTCTCATCCTAGCCTAATATGTGTATAGTAGCATTCTCGAGCCTGCCAGAGAATCGCTGCACTCCATTAAGACCAGGAGCTGTTTTATGTGGGTGTTTGCTGGGATATGCATCCTGCAGCTTTGGAAGGGATCACAATACTTTGCATTTCTCTAGCACCTCCCATCTGAGGAGACGAAAGAGCTTTACGCTTATTAAAACGGCCTCCTAACTCTGCTTGCTTGCTACACTATTACATTTTACATTTAGATTTTAACACAGCATCCACATACATATTAACTAATTGAACTTTCAATCAGTTTTTGTAGCCAGGAGGCTTTACAGCAGGATTATATTTGCTGAGATAAAATATATAAATCTAAATAAATAAATATAAATTATTGATTCACTCTCCAATACACTATGCAAATTCCCCATGAGGAAAATATTGCTAGGATATATTTTGTGCATATAGTTTCTACTGCTTTATAAAGGGTGCAAATTGGTAAGCGTGTCAGTAATTTCCTGTTAGAACAACTTATGGTGGGATGTCTTTAAATCAAGATCAGTAACCTGTCTAATAGACATGCTCTAGCTCAACCACAAGTTATAGGCTTGCTGCAAGAATCAGTCGGTGAAATTCTATAGCATGTGTTTTACAGCCGATCAGTCTAGATCATCATAATGATCCTTTCTGGGCTGAAAAATCTATGAATCTATGAAAAATATTATAATAGGTCAGTTTTGTTGTTTGTGGGCTGCAGAAATCTTTAACAAAATCGTCCTTCTGCAAAAAAGTTAATAAGTAGATCAATAACTCTAACTCTAACCAGAAAAGCTACGCAAGACAGACTACTCAGAGGGGCTCATTTATTGATAATGTATGGGAAACTGCTTTTCCAAGGTCACCCTAAAGTAGAGCTCCTTTATGCCTGAACTATTCCTTTCCAAACACTACACTGTAAATATGATTTCTAGACTTCATTTCAGTTTACTTTTTCAAGTTGTTTTTAAAATGTTGTTTTATTATTCATGTCTTGCAAACAGTTGAACTCTCCTTTTTGGCAGGCTACAGACACTGAAACAGAGTAAACAGAAGCGATGCAAAAGAAAACTTTTAAAATGCAATCAGATGTTGTTGTCTTCAATTATTTCCTTCCTCCCCAAATACCCATTGTTAAATGTGGCTGCTAAGGAAGAGCATAATCATACGTTGGAACAAAATCTTAGTCACATAAAACCTTTCTAAGTACTTCTGTTTCCCCCTGCATCATCATCATCTTATCAGAGGGTCTCAGACACAGCGATGAATGTACCCTCATAACACACTGAAGATATTAATACCTCCTTTACTGAGCCACCCAGAGATTGAATCTCAGATCCTCCCTAATGGGAGTCTTTCAGTTCATTCTAATGGACTTTGTGTTAAGTCTTCACGGCCAAATTTTCAAGAGGCCAACCCTCACAGTTTGGACCAGATTTTCAGAAGAACTCAGCATGCCAGGGTTTAAGTTCTTTAGGAAATCTGGTCATGAGCATCAGCATGGGAGCTGCTGGGAGCTGAGCTCTTCTGAAAATCTTGTCCTCGTATGTGCTGAAACATTAAAAAAAATCTGGCCCCATGTGACTTGCCTAAGGTCATACAGGAAGTCTATGACAGACCTGGGAATTGAACTCAGATTTCTGTATCCATAGAAGTTGATGCAGTGCTGGCATTATCTTCTAAGGGAGCAGGATCAAACATCTTGTGCATTAACCACTAGACTGTCCTTCTTCTCTAAATCATGCTGAAAGCAAATGTGCATGTTCTGTCCGCAGATAATTCCCAGAGGGGAAATAGAGCTAAATTTAACAAATAAATATAATGTGCTTAGCTTGCCAAGCCCCAGTTATTTCATGTCATTTCATGGAGATTCTGGTCACTGTACTCTAGCACCTTTATTGGGGAGTTGTCGGTGCAAATTTCTAGGAGTAATTTCATCGTCATGATAAGCCACTACTGCAGTAGAATGTTCTTAATAGAACAATACGCTGGGAGAATATTCCATTTAGGACAGAATAACCATACAGGAAAATCCCTTGGAAAATTATTCTTCTCTGTGTTTCAGCTCTTTAAAAAAAAGCATGGATTTCTCCAATTATGAAGCACATACAAGCACAAAGTATCATAGAGGAGTACTGACAAGGAATCTCAAAAAGATGTATTTAAAGTATATGCAGCTGAGTAAGGGGCTGACTATCCATGCTGCTTAAAGCAAAGCTTAGCATTTTAGGGCACCGTTTTGACCTTTACATATTTGTATTGGTATTTTTATTGTCTATTCCATCAGGTTGCAAGACCTGCATAAACAGATGGGATGGTAATAGTGGATATAGTTACATTCAAAGTGGTAGCGTGACCTTTCACAGCATGTGTGATATATGAACATTTTCATACCTCATTCTTATGGCAAAGGCTAAAATGGGAACAGAAAATTACAGTGCTTAAGTCCACTATTCTGATATTCACTATAACAAAAAAAAATGTAACTTGGGCATCCTTATATTGTACACTTGTAGTTATTGCTTGGACTTTCTGCCTGGATTGCTGAGTGGTGTCTGCCGCCCAGAGTAGTGTGGATGGGCAGAAAGTACTGAGAAAAATCTGTCAACAGGGCTATGGAGGTCTGGAGAATAGAAAGGGGTAGCTCTAAGGTATCTCTCCATTTAGTGTTTTCAGTGCCAATGTTTTCTTTGTTGCAATTTTCCATACCAATTTTTTCTGCCATATATTTTGCTTATTTATATACAAAACACAGATTTTGACCCTGCAAACATTTACTGATATGAGCAGCCCTTACGCAGGCAATGATCTCATTGAAGTCAGTGGGCCAGATCATCAGCTGGTGTAAATCAACATAGCTCTGTTACAGACAAGGAATCTATGCTGATTTACACTGCCAAGAATTGTGTCCAAGAGGACTAGCCATGTGAATAAGCACTATTCTTACAAATAAGGGCCAGTAGGATTGGGACCATACAATGCAATAAAGTATAAATTGATTCTATTAAATGGTGAAAAGAGGTTTTATTGCTAAAAGTTTTCATTCTTCATTCAGTGACAACACACCAGACTTCCAGGTAATGTAAATTAATGGTGTTTCACTGGTTTAAATGAGCTGAGATTCTGGTCCTGTATTTTCAGTTTCTTTTAGGTGTGGGATGTAACCATATAGATTTTTTGAGTAGGAAATATTAACCTTAAAATATTACACAGAACTTCAAACAAGCTGTTTAAAAGAGTTGCAGTCATAAACACTGTTAGGGCAACTCCTGTACCAGGCTAGTCCATGACTCTCTCTCCCTTTGCCTGGTGTGCTATTGACATTGTTCACGATAACCTAAGTGCTACTGAAGAAATTGTCCAGTGAAAATCAGTGTAGAAAGCCATGTTGTGTCAAAATTCATAACCTGGCAGTTGAAAGAGCCTGGGAGTCAGAAGATAATGGAATAATAGCATTACAGGTGAAGAAGGATGGACTCATGGTTAAGGACTCATCGACTCCAGCTCAAAAGAGCTGAGCTCTTCCATGTATTTTGGGCAAACCATTTAAACTCTCTTAGTTCCTTGTTTGTAATATAGGCAGGATAAGGCTTCCTCTCCCTGTCTTCTCTATTTAAAGTAAGGACTGTCTTTTACTTTGTTATGAAAATGCCTAGCACACTGGAACTCAGATCTCACGGAGAGGCTTTAGGGTCTGCTGTAACACAAATAACAAATGCTGCATTCCCCCAATTCCAACAAGTTGTTCAAGAAAATGGCTGTCATGAGAAATGGGGAAAGACAACAGCTGCTGAATTGCAAGAATGATTGCTGTGGGGAGCAGCAACCGAAAGCTCTGATGTGATTGCAGAAATTCCAGGTAGGCTAGAGAAGGTCAGCGAGTTGCCTTTTTTACTCTAAGCCTTCTCTTTTATAGAAGGCTCATTTGCCTTTATACTGTTCCTGAGCTTCATTTTCTCTTAAATGAGAGGTTTCCGAGAAGGTAGGTTTTCTAAGGCAACTCTAACAGTTTTTAGTTATTTCTTGCCACTTTAGACTTCTTCCACTTTAAACGTTTTCCATTGACTGTAATTGTTAGGCTCAAGTGCTTGGAGAGGGCTTGCTTTCTCTTTTTCTTTTTCTGTTTTCATAAGGTTAACTTTTTCACCAGGCAAATTTCCCAAAGCTCTCACATCTATTCCTAACACTAACCCAGAAATTAGGTAATAAATAAAAATATAAATTCTGCAGTTTTAGGTCAAATTCAGCGACCCATTAAGCCGGGCACGTTAGGCTCTCTGAGACCAGTTTATAAATACTTTGGCTGTATCCCGGGCCCTGCTCTGTCTGTGCTATTATGACAGCACAAAGTTGATGGTGAGCTGCCCTAGCAGGCCACTTCATAACAGTTTATAAATACCTACATGGGGAAATATATTTGATAATGAGCACCTCAGTCTAGCAGACAAAGTTTTAACAAGACCCAGATGGTGAGCTGCCCTAGCAGGCCGCTCAAGGATTCCATGGATGTAGAGGGAATTCCTGGGTCTCATAAAGCCAGCATAGCTGACTCTTACCCACCCAAAATATATTTGATAATGAGCACCTCAGTCTAGCAGACAAAGTTTTAACAAGACCCAGATGGTGAGCTGCCCTAGCAGGCCGCTCAAGGATTCCCTGGGTGTAGAGGGAATTCCTAGGTCTCATAAAACCAGCATAGCTGACTCTACCCCACCCATTGCCACACCCTACTAGTGGGTATTCCTGGTTGCAGCTGCGGCATCACCAGAGACAGGACAGATTGCAACCAGAATGTGCTGACCTCTGGAAATAAGTGGCTGGCAAAGCCATCCTTTGGGAACCATTTTAGTTAATGTAGCTAGCTAGGTACTCTTAAGTTACAGTGGGAGCTGGCTTAGCCACTGATCAAACTAAGGCTCAGGAAATGGAAAAATTGCTTTAAGCTACCTTTCCTCCCTCACCGCAAGTCTTGCGCACATTCAGTTCAGCCATACCCAGGAATTGGGCACTAAGTCATACGTCAGTGTGTATAATAGAGACAATGCTGGAATGTCTTACATAACAAAGAGCTAAAGGAAGATGTACAGTAAAGCAAAGGGTGCCCTCCTGGGAGTTGTTTTTCTTGCTTCGCTCCTGTCTTGTGGGCTTGGTGTAAGAACTAAGTCAGCTAATTCTTCCCTGTATTCAGTGATAAGCCAAACACATAAGAGGTTGTAAGTGATTCATACACTGGTAAGCAGTCGTGAGTCTAAGGGAGTCTGGCAGACAACACTGTCCAATGCACGTGTTAGGAGGTTTACTTACAACAACGTAGACTCTTTTCTGGGTCATAGATGAGACTCCTCTCATAATGCAGAGTTCTCTGAATTGATTTGGTGATAAATTGGAGAAGAGAATGATTAAGGGATTGGAAAACATGCCTTATAAGAAGCACAATCTATTGAGTTTATCAAAGAGACAGTCAAGGGGTGACTTCATAACAGTTTATAAATACCTACATGGGGAAATATATTTGATAATGAGCACCTCAGTCTAGCAGACAAAGTTTTAATAAGACCCAATAGTTGGATGTTGAAGTTAGACAAACTCATACCGGAAATAGGGTGCACATTTGTAACAGTGAGGGTAACTAACCACTGAAACAATTTGCCAAGGATTATGGTGGATTCCCCACCGCTGGCAATTTCTGAATCAAGATTGGATGTTTTTTCTAAAAAAAATGCTGTAGTTCAAACAGGAATTATTAGGGGGAACTTGTATGTCCTCTGTTATGCAGAAGATCAGACTAAATGATCACAGTGGTTCCTTCTGCCTTAGGAATCTATGAATATATTGATTAAACTTGAACAATCCATGCTAGGATTAGTGGTCTCCATCAAAGTTGCATGGATCTCAATCAGTTGAGTTTGCAGAGATTTACAGCCAGCCCTTTCTTCAGTTTTCATAGCCACAGCTTCACACTCCATGAGTTCAAACTTGGAGTTTGCTGTTAGAAGATACATCCAGAACTCAAAGTGGAAACCATCAGTTGACTCACACCAAATCTAGCCCAGGTGCTCAAACCTTCGGCAAACCCAAGCCAAATAGTAAGTTTGTAACAAAACATAAGGCCAGGTGAGTTTAGTGAAGTTTCACGTAGCCCTAGTCTCCGTATTCCCACACAGCTGTCTTTCTCAAGGAAAGAATAAGAATTGTGGGCCTAAGTCTCATTTATTCTAAGCCCCCCTCTACCCACTGCCAGCATAAAGGGACTTTAAAATGGCCATAAATTACACTTAGAGAGTGGTGTACAGGCAAGGCTGGCGCTACCATTTAGGCAAAGTAGGCAATGGCCTAGGGCACCAGAATTTGGGGGGGGGCGCTATTTTGCCGGGGGGGGGCTGTACGCGGGTCCAGTGGACCTACTGCAGTCATGCCGGCGGATGGTCCGCTGCTGGAAAGGCTCCGGTGGAGCTGCCGCAGTCATTTCGGTGGACGGGGCGCTGGTCTAAAGGCTCCGGCGGACCTACCGCAGTCATGCCTGCGGCAGGTCCACTGGAGCCTTTAGACCAGCGGACCACCCGCCAGCATCACTGCGCCAGCTCCACCGGAGCCTTTCCAGCAGCGGACCGTCCCCCAGCATGACTGCGGTAGGTCCACCGGGGTTGCGGGGGGCGGCGAAAGGGCCGTCCGTCTAGGGCATCAGAAACCCTGGTGCCGCTCCTGTGTACAGGAGCCTTTGTGTAAATGAGATGAAACCCTGTGCCTTCTGTGAACACACAATCTGTGTGCGCGTGTGTCTGACTGTCTGTCCCATATGTAAATCTTCATAGTACAAGTTAGCATTCAAGTTTCTGTATAGTGCAATGTCTAGCATTCCGGAAGAGTTGCATCATGACTGGGAATTTCTTTTTGCTGTATAGATAAATCCCTAGACACTTGGAGGCTCATTCCAATTTTAATGGAGGTCTTTTCCCTACTTCCAATCCCCTCTCACTTTCCTCATCCCACTTTTCCGTGCCAGCACTAGGCACAAGCAGACTAAGCAATTGCTTAGGGCCCTGACAGCTCAAGCAGGTTTCCTATTCACTTCTTATTTTTCATTATTATTTTCATAAGAACTTGCCTGTTTGTGGGGAGCCCCCCCCAAATATCCCCGCTTAGGGCACCAATGGACTAGCACAGCCATTGCCTTTCTTCACCCTAACTTCTCTGAGTGCATAGAATCCTCTGATTCATCCCTCAGTCCTAGAAGTGTAGGCTCCTGTTCTCTGTCCCTTTCATGCATATCTGCCATTGCTCTGATATTTTTCTGGGTTGCAACTTGGAAGAGAGATGAGTGATTCTATGCTGTAAGGGAAGGATAGCTGAAAGTCCAGAATACAGCCCAATTCCCTCTTTAAGTCAGAGTTTCTTTCTTCCATTGACAGTTCTGTTCATTGTCCGTTTCACATGGGTAGTTCTGCTCTCCATTAATGCATGATATTGTTGTAAGTATCATACTGAGTAAAGATATTGTTGCTTTTTAAAAAATCATCAGTGGCAGATGGAGAAGTAGCCATCTGAATCACTGCATTTATACATCACAGTATTGCCTAGGAGGCCTTCTTCAATCATGCATAATAAATATCTGGTATTGGCCTTACCCAATTACTTGAGCCTCTGGTCCTATTTTAAAGGAATGGCATAGAAACCGCAAGCTATTCGGTAGTGCTTGTGACTGTGCAGTACATGTACAGAGAATTTTCTGCATTTAATTTCAGCCATGTGTCACATTGTTCAATATCCTACTGAAAGGGCTCACTAACTTTTTTCCCAAGATGTAGTTGAACACACAATACACCACAATCTCACCCTAAAAATAAAAAGACCATACAATGGGTCAAATTCACCACTGGTGCAATCTGGTAAAACTGCATTGCCTATCTAGCACTAATGGTATACGAGTAACTGAGATTATATTTCTAGCTCTGCCATAGATTTGCTGTATCACCTTGGGCAAATCATTTATTTCAGATGACTCTGAAAATCAGGCCACTGATTTCTCTGTTACTTATTCCATGTGTAAAAATTGATATAACAAAAGTTATGACGGTTATGCTAGAATACTATGTCCAGTGCTGGTAGCCACACTTTAAAAAGAATGTTCACCAGTTGGAAAAGGGTTCAGAGAAGAGATACAAGGATTTTTTGAGGTCTGGAAAAGCTGCCTTACAGTGAAAAACTAAATAAACTCAATCTATTTAGATTACCAAAAAGAAGGTTCACAGGTGACTTGTTCATAATCTATAAATACATACAGCCGGAGAAGATTTCTGATTTTAGAGGGCTCTTTAATTTAGTAGACAAAGGCATAAGAAGATCCAACGGCTGGAAGCTGAAGCTAGACAAAATCACAGTAGAAATAAGGCATGAAGGCTAATTAACCATTGGAACCATTTACCTGAGCATGTGCAGGATTCTCTGTCACTTGAGGTCTTTACATTAGTTAGGAGTGGATGTCTTTTGAACAAATCTGTTCTAGTTCAGTTAGACATTAAAGGCTTGCAGGAAGAATCACTGGGTGAAATTCTATGGCCTGTATTATACAAGAGTTCAGATTCTGATCATAATGGTCCCTTCTGTCCTTCAAATCTCCGACCTATAAATCTATGTACACTGTGCATACCTCACATTAGTGCTATTTGTAAATATTAATAAGGTGCTTGGAGATTGTCTTGATAGCAAGTGTTCTGTGATACCTCAATTAAAGAGCCCTATTCAGGACAGTACTTAAGCATGTGTCCTAATTTCAGAACATCCTTAAGCACCACTGAAGTTAAGTTAAACAGGCTCTTAAGTATTGTTGTGAACAAGGATGGATTTAATCATATGCTTAAGTACTTTCCTGAATCAGGGTCCAAAGGTCCGATCCAAAGTCCATTGCAGTCAATGCAGATCTTTCTACTGACTTTGCTGGGTTTTAGATCAGTCCATAAGTGCCAAGTATTCACTCTTACTACCTTAGGGCATTAGTCAGGCTATTCATAGATGCCAACACCAGAAGGGACCACTGTAATCATCTAGTCTGACCTCCTGTATAACACAGGCCAGAGAACATCCCCAAAATAATACCTAGAGCAGATATTTTATAAAGACTGTAAACCAGACCCACAGTGACTAATGATTATCACATTTTGTAAATCTTCATGTTTAATTAAATAGTGTCCTTCCCTCTCCCCCCCGCCAAGTTAAAGTGTCTGCTCATTAAATTAAGGGTGCTCCTAGTGATAAGGCATATTACAATTTTAAGAATGATACATAAGAACAACGTCTTTTCCAGCTGTATTCTTTCAGTCTAGGGATTGCTGGGAAAAAAATAGGGGGTGGGAGGATTATAATTACGACATGATGGCTTTCTGCAGAAGAGAGAGTTTGAAAAACAGCCATTAGCGACGTTTTTTGAGCACTGCACGCTAACTGATCATATACTGTATTCAGTGAACAGAAGGCTCAGTGATCAGATGTCACGGCAATTCTAAAAAGATCAAGACAACACTAGAAAGGACCATGATCATTTGAAATCCAGAGGTCATGACAGGGCATGTCTGCCTTTCATTACTGGGAACAAAAATCTTTCTGATTTTGTTAACTTTCACTGGAGCTCAAGGGATTACTTTCTTTGAAAATAAGTATAAACTGATGAAGTTATTTCGATTTCAGGCAAAATGAAACCATTTTCATATTTGCCTGCTTTCACAGCTTGAGAAAGAAGTTAATAGTCTTTGATAGTAAATATGGAATACCATTGTAAATCAAAATTATAAGTGCTATTGTGAAAGCATATTGAGACAGTGGAGGAAGTGATTCTTATAGAAATGCCTGCCATCATATGGTGTAATTTATAAGCTTTCTTTCATTTGTTTCACTTATAAAACAGACGACGCCTTAGGCACATGATTCCCAAGGAAATTCAAAAGCCAGCGACAGCAGTGTATCACCATGGAACAAAGCAAGGAGAATACAAAATATGTAACCCTATAAAAAGTTGTGTACTCTAAATCAGATTCTAATCTCAGATACAGCACTGAAAAGCCAGAGTGTCAACAATGGTTATGTGTTCACTGAAAAAAAGGTACATCAAGATAGCTAATTGATGTACCATCTTGGTATCGACAAGGCACAGATAGCTTTTGCCTTGGTACAGTTAGTCATGGTCAACTCCCTATCCCCCACCTTGGGATGACCTTGTCTAGACACATTGAGGTGAAAACTACGGAGCCATGTTTCCCCTAGAATTCTACAGCAAGATAGTGATCTCAATGTCAAAAACATACCTTTTTTTGCAATACATACACAGCCTTTGACTTCAATTGAGTGTCTCTGGATTAACACCAGTGTAGTTGAGATCACAATCTGGCTCTCTATTTTTAATGGCATTTGCCCCTCTACAAGGTACTTGTGCCAGTTCAAGCTGAATTTCTCCACCATGAAAAAAAACAAATATAGAACTGGTTTAGTGGAAATAAAACAAATGTTGCATAGGGATCTGAGCACAAAATAACATGAAGATCCCTAGCCAACATAGATTAATGGCACAGTAGAGAAGGAAGTTTTCAAAGGCACAAATGACAGTAAAGCACCCAACTCCCATTGAAAGTCAAAGGCAGTTAGAGAAAAGTGTGCATTAGATGCCTATCTTAGGACCATGTCCCAGTTTGTTCCTGTCTGTACTTCTGGACAATAGCTAAAGGAGATGTACCCAGCATTTCTTGACCCGACAAGGGTTGCCATAATACAAGGCCTTTTTGAGGGGGGAGAAAAAAAGTAAAGGGGAGATAAGAAAAATCTCTGAGGACCCCCCCCCCCCAAATAATCTGATATTAGGTTCAAGAAATGTCAAATAAGACAAGACAATAAAGGCAGAATCTATCAGTGGCAGACTTTGTCATTCAAATTCCTGTATACAAACTCTTAAGATAGTTTCACAGAAGTTAGATGGAATTCCTTGGAATTGCAACAGGCATTTTTGTTAGAATAGTTTTGACATTCCAATCAAGGCAAAATGACACATGATTGATATAACTGATTGAATGCCTTTTGGCATGAAATGGAATGTTGATACCATTAATTTTATGGAGCAACAGCCAAAATGCTCATCACTGTCCAAGAGCATGATGAAAGTAACAACTTTCCGTCACTATTACTGACACACAGAGCAATTTGACAAGGCTTCCAGTATGACAGTGAAATGGAAATTCTTAGCTGGAAAGAGGGAAAGATGGGAAATAATCAACTATATTACCCTCCCCACTGTTCTCAATGCATCGCAGTGCTTTTCTCTATCCATAGAAGGCATCTACATCTTTTTTATTCCTTACATATTCCCAATTCCCTCTTCTTTGTAAATGTAAAAAGAAAACCAATTTATTATCTGAGTTATACAAATGAGAAGATTAACTAGGATAATTTACTTTCATAAAGCATCCTTCATTTGCAGGACTCTTTGCAAGAAGAGTTAAAGCAAAGATCACCAGTGATGGGCAGAGCTGAACATATATAGAGATTTGTTTCAAGGAAGTGTGCACACAAACGTTTAAATGCCAGAGTCTCAATGGTCTAGAAACTGGATGGAATATTGTAGGAAATAAGGATTTCTAAAGAGAGATTGGTACTTTTTTGGTTCCAGTTGGCTATGAGATTGCACAAAAGTAGTGTTGGGGAAAAGGTTTATAAAAGATTAGAGCTAGTTAAAAATGCTAATTGTTTATTGCTTGACATTTCAGGATTTGTAAAAAAAAAAAGTCTTGCAAAAATGTTTGGTTTTCAGTTTAAAAACATCAGTTTTCAAAAACTGAAGACCTTTGATTCTTTTGTTGGAAAATTCTGAAACAAAAATTGCATGTAAAAATGTTTTATGTCCTTAAATACAGAAAAAACACACTCAGCTTTTGTTCCTAAAAAAAAAATTTATTTTTTGACCATTACCAGTTCTAATGCTTCTGGAACTGACTAAAACAAAGTGTAGAGGTGCATCAAAATGAGCAGGAGGGAATTATGAGGTGTGTCTTTTACTAAGTATAGGTCTGCTATCTATTCAGCCATAGTTTATACGTCTACCTTGATATAAAGTGACCCGGTAGAACACAAATTCAAATATAACATGGCAAAACAGTGCTCCGGGGAGGGCGGAGCTGTGCACTCCGGTGGATCAAAGCAAGTTCGATATAATGCGGTTTCACCTATAACTCAGTAAGATTTTTTGGCTCCCGAGGTCAGCGTTATATCGAGGTAGAGGTATATTTAAATGATTAGCTGTGGCAAGTCACACACCAATAATAATCTGAAGATCGGGACATTTACTGAGAGGCGGAAAGACATATTCCCTGGATGGAAAAGTATTGAACTGAATAAAGACTACCAAAATCTGATTCGGAGAACAGAAATAGCACTGTTGGCTTATGTAACCAATCACAGCAAAGCAACACCATTCCTATTTGGAATACTCAGAATCACTCCTTAGAGTACAAAATTTGAAATGGAAATAGTAAATCTGTCCATGGATTTTACACCAACAGCAAGAGAGGCTGAATTTGGGAAATAAACAACTTGCTGTAATTTATTCACTCCACTGAATATTTAGAACAAACCCCAAAAAGAGCAGAGGGTCCAACGCTGCCACTGAAATCAAAATTCCCAGTCATGTCAATGGAAATTTTGCCTATATAAGGATGGCAAGAACAAACCCATTGTGTTTAACCATAGGAATCAGCTATGTTGCTCACAATACATACTCCATTTCGTAGGTGGACAATTATCCACTTTCTGGCAGGTGTTAGGAAGCTTCTAACTGTGGGACTTTGACTCTGACCTACTGACTCTGGCAGGCATTTCGACTCTGGGCCTCTTCCAGTGGAATATTTTCCTGAGGGCTATTACATGGTTAACATCTGCAAAGATTGTGGTTCCGTTGTTTGATCTAATTTTATTCAATAAAGCTGCTTCCTTGCATAAAGGTCTTGGTATTTAATATTTGATACCATAAATCCCATATGGATCTTAGACAGAGAATGAAAATTACACTGGAAATTAATGTTCCCACAAAGCCCTGTCTTGTTTTTCTCTGCATTTAAAGGCCAGCAGCCATTTCCAAGCATAATATCAGCTTCCAAAGGCGACATCCACTTTAAATGTCTTCAAAATGCCTAGTGGTCTCCAAAAGAGATACTATGGTAACCCTTTGTATGCTAACATGGAAAGCAGGTGTCAGGTGGCTTTTTATGGTGACATTTGTAATGTGAAATATGTAGAAAGACACTCAGTAAGGATATCTCAGGCCAAATAATTGTTGCTTTCCTGGACCTGTGTTGAACAGAGGGGCCCTGTGGTGGAGTGTACACCCTCATGCTAGCCTAGAAGGGGCTAAAGAAGCTGAGAAGGGATCAATTGACTGGATAGGCCACAAATGAGGGGAATTAGGTAGCCTAAGTAATCGCCTGCATGAGAGGGAGCCCAGCTGAGAAGGAACAGGCAGGGCTAGTACAAAGCTGACAGAAGAAGGGGGCTGCAGTGAAGGAGTTTGTAGCCATTATCAGGATATATCAGAGGGAGAGAGACACCGACCCACCTAGGGGAGAAAATGTAGGAAAAGGCTCAGGGAAAGGGCATCAAGGTTTAAGATGGTACAGATCTTGTCTGCTGATTATTCTGGGTTCCAGCCTGGAGATCCTCTAGAGGGTGGACCTGGGTTCCTCCACCAGCCTCTGGGGATGTTCTACAGTCTGGGCAGTGAATGGGAAGACTGCTGGAGACTTTGATACTCTGGAAGGGGGAAAACACATAGTGCCCTGGCTGGAGGACTAAACCATGAAGAGGGAGCTGCTGAGTCACAAAGAGGGAGCACCCCAAGTCCCTCAGAGATGGAGTGAGGGAGGTGGCCGGGCATGCAAGTGAGCGACGGAAGGGGACATTGGACCTGGAAGGAGTTCCTCTCTAAAGCAGCCAGGAGGAGGTGCCCTAGGGATGAGTGTACCTCGTGATAGACCCTCTTTTTTGTTCTGTATCTGGACAGTGGGTAACACCATGGGGTCATGGCCCATGACTGTGGCATCAAGGTGCTACAACAATACAAATAATAAGTAATAATAATAGGATAGCCATGTGATCCCGGTACCCCACCAGTCAGTCTAACAAAGAGCCTGAAGAATAGAGTTAATAGGAAATTAAAATAACATGGTAGCGTTTTTATACAGTAAAAACTGTTCAAGGTAGTTAAGTTCCCAGTCACCCACAATTCCTGTGAGAGTCCAATCAACTTTTGCGCATTCAGTGCTTTGCTTTATTTTTTATAGAAATCCACAGTAGAGAAGATTAGTAAAATCACAGAATTCAGAGGACCCTTACCACTAGCGGTCCTTCGGTCTCTTTGAAAGCTTGTGTTATAGACTAATTGCTACTTCACCACGCTAATGAAAGAGTACATCTACTGATATCCTGCTAGAATTCTCCCAATAACACTTCACAAGTTCCTTCAGCTTCTCAAAGATAAAGCTACCAAACCCCCTTCTCTCAATGAAGGGAGTAATCTGCATGAAACACATTTTTCTCCCAGAAGTATTTTGAAAGCGGGAGTAAGGAATCTCCAGATGGCATGGTTATCACAAGTTAATTACCCTCATGGGGACTAAAGGCAATCAGCTGTACATCACTCCTCACTTTTATTTTTGTGAGCTGGAATGTTATCTCAGGGTTAAAGAAACACATTCTTGTGGCTTTCACCATTAAGGTTCAAGAACCTGAGGATACGAATATCCATTGCTAGACCTGTGATTACTGGGCAACATGGTCCATCAATTGCTCCAGCTCCTCAGCTCACATAAACCAGCATTTTAATTAAATGGACCTACTTTGATTTACACCTGCTGAGGATCTGGCCCTATATAATCAGGGTATGGTTTGGGGCCAAACTTCAGGGTTGAAATATTTAGTTTCTTTGGAAACAGATTCAAAACCTGTGAAGGCTGACTCAGTTTTGTATCTTCTTATATAATAGGTAAAATAAGCACCATGTAGGTTACTTTCTATGGGTCCCCTGAATACCAAGGTCATATCAGCACAGTGGAGACACTAAATATCCATGAAACTTTTCCTACTGATAGGAGTTTGCCCTAGCTTCCTTGGCCTCAACTCCCCTCCTCTCTTCATTGTGCTGTGGGCCAACAGGTCACCACTCTTCACCCTATTAGTGCCTGTATTTGTGCTATATCAGCCAGACTTTCAAGTGCTGACCATCCACAACTGGGGACAGATACTCAGAAAAGCTCCGCATCCAGGATGCAGCCAGTGTGCAGAGCTTTTTTGAAAAATCTTGCTCTATGTAATTGTAAATCAGGTTGGGATCCTTTGGGAGAAAAGTGGCCATGCAAGATAAGGGCCAGTTCTTAAACTCTTCCTAAACTGGTATATATTGGTATAGCACCACTGACAGCCATAAGAAGAAGGAACCAAGATATCAATATGGGTCATTTACATCAGTGGCAACATTTTCATTGATTTCATTGGGATCAGGGTCCATATTATTACACCCTTGCCTCAATTTATTGACCATAGTAAGTAAATGTACATATACAGATCCAGATTTTCAAAAGAGATCGGGGCCAGATTTTCAAATACTCAGCACCTACTTAGATGCTTAAGTAAGGGCCAAGTTTTCAAAACTTCTCAGCACTCAGTAGCTCCCACTGTGACATCTTTGACCAGATTTTCAAAAGACTTCAGCACCTAATGTACACCCTAGATACTGAGATATTTTGAAAAGCTGGCTGCTTATTCTGATGCCTGAATGGGGCCTGAGATCTTCTAAAAATCTGGCCCCAAAACACCTATTTAGCAAAGCAGTCTAAGCACTTAAAAATATAACAAATTGAGGTTAAACCATGGGGAAAATGATTCCTACCAGGGCTAGTGCTTAAAACCACAAATCATTCTATTGGTTTTAAGATCATTTCCTAAGTGGAGATCATTTCACATGCTGAGAATGTCTGGCTGCGGTCTGGCAAAATTTATCTTCTAAATCTCTGCACCAGTGAGAAAGGAAAAGAACCACTTTGCTTTTTTTCCCCGAAAAAGTTGAGTTCTGAAAAGGAAGACCAAATGTATAATTTCCTAAAGTTAATTCCTTTGAGCATAATGTAGACTTAACCAACTGTGTAAAAAAATGTATATTAAGAAAGCAGAGCCCATGCTGAAAAGTTTCATGTGACCCCATGTGCTTTGCTCCTCCAGTGCTGTGGAGACCCTCTAAGAGTTCGAGAGTTGCTAAAAAAGAATTGCCCTAATCTATGTCTGGATGGCCTCTTGCTATAATTCTGTGACATCCTCCAAGTTAAATGAGCATTGTTAGCTAGCTGAGCACTATTTGAACACTCCCATTTCTGCTCTTCCAATCTGAACAGATGCTGTTTTTCCATTTGAGCAGCAGGTAGCACAGCACAGCAAACTTTGCAATAAAAGAAATTAAGCTCAAGCACCACTGTGGAGAATGTTTCTCTAGTCCAGCTGCTCAGGAGTGATCCTTTCCTTGTCATGTGAAAGGAAAGTGAGTTGCCGCATTGCATGGAGAAATATCTGATGCCACCCCGTGCATTAGGATGGTCTAAAACCTTGGAGTGGAGCTAATAGAAAGGAGTGAGGTGACTGAGCAGAAGCAGAGAGGGACATAATACAGGAATCATTTACCTGACCAGTGATTTTCGGTGTTCCCTTTTCAGAAACCGTACAAACTGAGTTTACTTTGATGAGCAACTTTCCAGCATGGTGAAGTAGAAGAGAAGATTGGCAGGGAAGGAGCCAATGTGGCAAGAAAGATTTGATAAGCAAGTGAAAGGTGCCCTTCCCGGGGAATTGATTAAGTTGGTAAGTGAAGAGCAAACCACAATTTCTGCAAGCAGTTGGCAGATGGGGAAGTATTCTGGAGCATACTGTTTGTTTAAGAAATCACAGTAAGAAGCTGGAAGCTTAGGAATTTACGGCCGGATTTTTAAAGGTGCCTAAGCCTGCCCTCCAGTTCTTCAATCACAATTCCTAGCCTTTTTGGGTACATTTACACTACAAAGAAAAACATGCAGCATTGAGTCTCGGAGACCTTCCCCCCGCCTTGCTGGGTTTCAAAGCCTGGGGTCCAGACTCAGCAGGAACATCTGCCCAGCTATTTTTAGCCCCAGGAGCCTGAACCAATGGGTCTGGGCTCTGAAACTCAGCTCTGCGGGTTTGTCTTTGCAGTGTAATTGCACCCTGTGTGTCTGTCTAGCTCACTTGCAGAAACAATCAGCAAGACATTTGAAAACCCAAATTTGTGACTTCAGCTACCTGAGACCACAGTTAGTGGTGCCTGCAAAATCAGAAGCTGTTTTAAAAACTCTGGACCCAAGGCTCAGCCCACATTCGGGTGCCTAGAACCACATTTGGGGCCCTAATTTTCAAAAGTGCCAAGCATCAGGAGCTCCAATAGACCTCAGTGGGAATTGTAGGTGATTGGCAGCACTAAAAATCAAGACTAAATATGGATTTAGATGCCTAGGTTTAGTCACTTATGTCTGAAAACTTTGGCCGTACTATCAGTATTTATATTATACTAGTGACTAGTTGCCCCAGGCAAGATAATGCCCCTTTGTTCCAAGTTCTATTCAATCATATAGTAAAATTCTATCCCTGCCTCAAGGACCTTATGATCTAAATAGATGAGATGGGTAGAGAGAGGAAGAAAGGAAATATTCCTGTCCCCATTTTGAAAGCTAGGGAATTGAGACACAGAGGTGAAAGGCCAGATTTGCAAAGGTATTTAGGCGGCTAATGTTTCAGATAGGTGCCTTGTAGGATTTACAAATGCACTCGAGGCTTGTTCACACATGGAATTATTCAGGAACAACTATTCCTAATGAACTCCATGCATGGACGCTCTTATTCCAGACTAAAGGTGGCTTGTTCCTGAATAGTTATACCTGAAAATGCCACGTTTAGACAAGCCCAGCATGAATTAGGCACCTAACCTGCCTATTTACTTTATAAAAAAGCACCCAGGGGATCTGTAACAGAGCTAGGAAATGAACCCAGACCTCATTTCCTAGTCCAATATTCTACCACAAGACTATCCAATAACTTGACGTGCCAACATTTGAAAATTATGGTTTTAATATCTCTGTATTTCTAGTGCATAACAGTGACTGGGATTGACAGTTCAAGATCATTTAAGAGATAGTCTTCTTTTGAAGGCTGTATTCCCTGTGGGAAGATGTATTCCAGAGCTGCCTTCAGCAGCGTCTTGCTCTCCCTCCTTTGAAGATTTGTTATAATAAATAAAATAACCCATCAAATTATAGTCATTTAAAATTTCATCCCACTCCAATTTATGAAGCCTCCATCTGAACAGCCAATTTCTTACCTTTTTTTCCCCTGGCGTCCATTAAGAATGGGGTAAATATCCATCTTTTCAACCCTTATGTACCTTTTCATTACAAGCAAGGGACTGATATATGTTCCAGGCAAATGGTGAATTATCTGGCATGCTGTGTGAAGGGGGAATTCTCTCACCTCAGAATGACTGTGAACTCTTTATCTGAGGCAGAGGAAATTTTTGACACTTGATCGCAGCCAACATGGTAAGCAGAGGAAGACCCTCTAGTAGCTGCGACAGGCCTTCCTGTGTCTTTTCCCCAGCATTAAATTGCAGAATCTAATGGCTTGCTGGAGACATGCTGTCAGAATGATAGAAATGGTGAGTTTATTAAATGAGGATCCTCTATTTTCAAAATGGTTTTAATCTCCAAAGAGGCTCTGCAGCTCAGTATATCATATTCTTCACCAGAGAGAGAGAGAAAAGGGACTTCAAAATAGAAGAGTTGCTAATTTCCAGGAATTCCTAGGCCAGAACATCACCTGCAGCTGGGGAACAAATGGAAGAACTTGGGAGGTAGAGGATGAAAGTTTAACTTTGCACTCCCCAGGCCTGATCTGTCTCTTCTGTTGGCTGTTTTGCTGGCCTAAGAGCAGCCTGGCGAATGAAATATGCCAGCTGTTGTTACAGCAGGAGTTTCCAAGGACACAGGAAAGCCCTAGCAATCTCTCTTCTCATAGCATAGCCTCCTCCTTACAGCTATGCCTCCTGGTTTCAGCCTTGTTTCTAGGCTGGCCACGGGGACGACATATAGCGTAGGAGTCATAGTGGCTCAGTACAACCACTGTTTCTATTTGGGGTGAGCCTTTCATAGCCTGCTATGACCAGACAGCAAATGTGAAAAATCGGGATGGAGGTGGGGTGTGGGGGGTAATTAGAGCCTAAATAAGAAAAAGACCCAAAAATCGGGACTGTGTCTATAAAATCGGGACATCTGGTCACTCTAGCTCTAGGTCACCTTTGCCCACTGAGTGAGATAATGATGGTTTCATTGTAGAGGGAAAATTGTGTCCGAAACTTTCGTATCTGATTCTATGGAAACCAGATTGCCATTTTAATCTAATTAAACTCACTCTTTTCAAGAAGAGACAAGAGAATTTACCTGTGTGCACTTGCAACAAGTACACACATCTTGGATTCGATAGTGTGACTTGGAATCACATGCCATCCGCTTGGGAGGGAAAAGTCAGGAAAAAGGGGGAGGGGGAAAACCTAGTGGGAAAAAAACTTGGGTGAAGAAATAGACAAGGAAAAAAACAAATGAGGGGAGAGAGAGATGAGAGAAATGGAGCAGAGGGAGAGGAGGAACTGGCCCATTCTGTTCTGTTTTTAATTAGCAATTATAATAATATGATTTTAAATGACAGACAAAACCCATTTTTAACAGGTACACATTTTGAAAGCCCAATGCAAATCTTGAAAGGTTCCCAAAGCTCCAAAATCTGTACTCTTCACTTTGTTTTCTAATCTAAGACTTTGTGCAGTTCGGAAGAGACATTTCACAAGGTCAGAATTCCTGATATGTCATTTTTCCTTAGCATAAAGTCACTCACAAATCTGAGCCCATTTCCTCCCTTCTTCAGGAAGATGTAGGGGGTAGATTGGCTTCCTAGCACTCTCAGTGGTGGCCGCATTGAAAAAAGGGGCAGGCAGCAGCAGCAAACATCTGGACATCTGTGCATGGCCATCATCATTGGGAATTGTAAGCAGGTCACTGAAAGAATTTTTTCAGCACTTTAATGTTCAGTAAATTTTCTTCTCAACAAAAAAGTAAGGGAAGAAAGACGGAGCCACTGTAGAACCGAAGCTGCTTTTTGGGTCATAGCCTCTTAATGTATTTTAGAGGCAGGAAAAAAAGAGCAGGAAGAAAGGTTATGTTTGAATCCTGTATGTTAGAAGAGGCTCAGTAGAAACATGGACAGTTCTAATGCTAGCATATTAGTCCTGATGATCCCAAAGTTAGAGCTGTTGCACCAGATCTTTGGCTGATCAAATCAGCCTATCTTTACTGATCTCAGTACAGCCACATTGACTCTCAACAGCAGAGAAACTTACTGGTGGAATTAATCATTCCAAATAACATTCATTACAAATTTAGTTGGGTTTTTTTTAGGTCCACAAATAGTTTGTGAGGCATTATTGATTTCTGCTTCCGTGCTTCTAAGTACTGTCATAAGTATTTGATGTATAGTTTTGATGAATAAAGCTCAGCCTGGTGGTTGTCTGAATCAAAAGACTTTTTAGGATGAGCCAGAATTTGGCCCTAAGACTTTGTTAAAAGGAGGCATGCCTCATGGATATAGCCCTCTGCGTTAGCATGTTGAGAAGAGCAAGCTACTGAAAGGTCACTTCGCATAGATTGCTGGGAGTTGCCAAATAAGAATCAACACCTTGAAAATCCATCAAGCCTATTAATGTTTCATGTTTGGTTCCATGGAGATATTTATACAGGTTTTGTATGGCAAAAACTCTGAGTGAGTGAGCTTCCCCAAGCAGGCATAGAAAATGTCAGAGTGAAAGAGAAGTTCTAGTCATAATAAATTTATGCTGCTATAATATTCCATTGACTTAATTAGCCCAGTAATCACTGTAAAAGACCTTGAACTGGTTTCCCTAAGATACAGAACAATTAATCTTTTATCTCTTGACACTAGTATGTATCTTTCTTTTTTCTTGTGTAAACAATCTGTGATCACCATGGCAGGGCCTAGTCTAATTATATATAGTGTGTTACCAATACTTAGAAGCTATAATCTTTGCTGTTTAGTCAGATTTACTGGGCTCAGTCAAAGGTGCAGCCATTAAATATGTTGTAACACTAATTTAACTTTATCTCTCTATTTTTAATTAACATGGCAAAATTCTGCTCTGGGACACATGCACAAATTGCATCGAATGGAACACGTGTTGCCTGGACATTTTAGAAGGCAGAATTTAGCCTAAATTGTCATGAGCCCCACAAGCTTGAATGGGGCTTTGCCATTTACATTAGCTCAGGGCCTGTACGTGTGTAGGGGACGGAAATCTCTCAGCAACTGGCGTACAAATCTGAAACTCACCCCTGGAATGGATCAGCATGACTGTAAACCTCACTTCCCAATCCTGCTCACTTTACTCATGTAAGAAGTTGTAGTGAAATCAATGAGTTATGGCAATTTCCACTAGTTGAGAATCTGGTCCCATCTTTTTTTCCACCTTTTTGTTTCTATTTTAGTTTTTGTTGGAAAATTTGCTTTGCACCACTGAATAACCTTCCACCACAAGGTTAGAGTTAATCATGCTGAAGATCTTTACAATCAAATGAGATGATACTAGTAGGAAGAAACATAGGTTATTATCTGATTTTAAGAGCTAGGATAATTTTAGCTGTTGACTTTGTCAGCCAGAAAAACTATTTCAATTATTATCTCTAATAACTTTAGAGGACATCTTTAAAGTTCTTTTCAGTGAATCCAACTTCAATGCTGCTGTGGAGATGAAAGAAACAAGCTTAACCCAATGAATAACTGATAAACCAGAAATATCCCTGCTCTGCCTTCAGACACCACAGATCAGAGCTCCTTCCTTGAATACAATCATTGTGTGTGCTATCTCTGGCCTTCATTGGAAGCGAAGCTCTTTTTTAATAGTCTGTCATTTATGACAGTTCCTCCGGAGAGTTCATTAGGATGAACATTATTGTGGCCAAATCTAGGGATCTGCTGTTCTTAACATTATACCAACATATATTACAATACAATATCACTGCTATGGGCCAGCTTTACTGCTGCTTCAAGTGTGTGTGTGTGTGTGTGTGTGTGTGTGTGTGTGTGCGTGCGCGTGTATGTCTGTGCAAATTGCACCACTTTTTAACTTTCTTGCTAAAGCAGTATCTTATTTTCTGAATTGCTACCACTATAAATATGTGTAATAGGGTGCCTGAACAGCTGTTTTCTTCAGCAGTTATCTGTGATGATTATGTATTCACAGTGTAGAGTTTTCAGCACTGGAGAGCTGCAATTAATCTATACTGTGCTTCAAACCATCATAGCTAGTGGTTTGTTTTTTCCCTCCTTTTATTGGTATTTCTTAAATTTCTATACCCCCAACCTCTAATA